>NC_070628.1:21039683-21744683 GCF_947347685.1 Pleuronectes platessa | reverse complement strand
GACACACAAGCTAAGCTCTTACAAATGTGTTGAGGATGCATTTTCACCCAAACGCTTTCCCACCCCCTCTTCCTCCTCTGTCTCTGCCCCCCTCCTCACCCTCCTGTTCTTCCTCATCAGTGTTCCTCCCTCCTTCCTCACCTCTCTCCTCCCCCCACCCCCCCCTACTCACTTGCCTCTCTTTTTCTTCTCTTCTTCCTCCCTTGTCATTTGCACTCCCCGCCCCGTCCTCCCTACATACTCAGCAGTTTTCTGGGCTGTGGGTGTGATGTCTCTGCTGTAACGCTAATCAGCTCTGGAGACGTCAGCATTCTTTCAGTCCTCCCTCACCACCACCACCGCCGGCTCCCCCTACACCCCTTCCTCTTACCTAGTTGTTCCTCACCTTTCTATCTCACCAACTCCTCGCCCTCCTCCCTTTCTTTTCTCCTCTTCCATCCATATTTTATTCATCTCCACTGCCTCTCACCTCTCCTCCCATCCCTGTCCCCGTGTCCCATCCTCTCCGTGTTTGTGAGTGTTGTTTCTCAACTGTAACCGTAAGCATCTCTGCCCCTGAGTCGTCAGCATTCTCTTCGGTTGCTCCATAAAAATACTGCCTGCCACAGCAAAAAAGCTGTCTGTTGTAGCAACAGAGTTGCTGTGGCATTGACCACTCGGCAGCGACCACCCTGCAAGCACTATGGGAAGGACACCTCTGGCACTGGGAGGGCGTATGTGTGTGTGTATGCCCATGATAAATGGCGATACCTTTGCTCAGCAGATGATCCTTAACCTGGGTGACCTTTACATGGCCTGAACTCAAATGAACGTAAAGAAATATTATAATAGGTTAAATATGTGTGATCTGGTGAAAGAGATTGTTGTGCTGATACAGTAGTTTAAGGGCTTTTTGATGTTATCGAGTCAGAAACATAAATGTCTTAGGACAGGGCTTTATAGCCTGAAGTCATGTCAAACAGCAACATTAGGCTCTCTTTGCTCAACTGTGGAGTGTCTATCAAAAAGAATAATGATCATATCTGCATCCAGAATATGAGTGACACTAAGAAAGTAAAGTATACAGTGGAGTAAGGACGACTCTTTCTCCAAGCTGTCTGAGTTTAGGACCACAGTCTCAAACTTTGAAAACCCGGTAACCCTAATTGCATTGGGCAAAACTGAGGTTTCCAGATTCTAAAATAAAACCTTTACATTCTTAATATCCTTGGGTTTTTGACAGTTGGTTGGATAAAAGAAGCAATTGGAAGATGTCACACAAGTTGTGTTTTCACCCCTGTCTGTTTTTTGGTTGTCGTTTTTTTTGTGACCCATATAAAGCAAAAACAGTTGATTTGATTTCCATGAAACTTGGTGGAAGGATGTGGTATGGGTCCAGTTAGAACTTTTCGTGTGGCTCGGGATCAGGGTGCAGACATTAAGTGTTGCAAATAGGCAGTTTTTAACATTTTCACAGATTTCCTCTGTAAGAAAATTGGATGGATCTCGATGAAGAAAGACAGGCATATTTTAGGAACTGATATGAGTTTGTGAAATTTGGTTCAGCTTGTTTGAATTTAATGAGACTATTGGGCCTTGTTGGAGGTGTGTGCTGTACTAAGTGCTAGTCTTAGTTGGACAAGTGATATTTCGGCAACAAACAGGTAACATGGAGAGATAGAAAGGGATGTGATATGGAAGAATTGTTCAGAACTAGACTGTTGACATTGCAGTACTACGGTATATTTAGCTGGTAAAAGAATTAATAATAAAATTATAAGCATTTCTTCTCGATAACAAATAATAACAACAACAACAATAATACTTTTTTTTTAAATAGCAGACAAATTAACTTTTTTTTTAAGATAAAAGCAATATACCAATATCATCTTTTCTTAAGTGATCATGATAACCAGTTCACTTATTCTCAGATCCAGTTACCTTGATTACAACCAAATCGTGTACATCCTGTTGTCGGCAGTTTTCTCAAGTTCATTTAACAAATGTACTACCAACCACAGACACTGAGCCATTTGCAGAGGAAAGAGGAGCTGCATCACCATTTGTGAACCGGCAATAACTCTGTTTGTCAGCTGTCTTTATCGAAGAAAACATCCCTAATATTCATTCCATTTCTGCATGTATCACGCATTGTCTGAGCCCTTGAAACATTTGCGGACTTGCAGTGAACCGTTTTGCGTGTGTGTTTTATCGTGCCCCACTGGCACGGTGGCAGGGGGAGTGTGTGTGTGTGTGTGTGTGTGTGTGTGTGTGTGTGTGTGTGTGTGTGTGTTTACCGTCATGCTTTTTGTTTGTATGCAGATGGGGGGTTGGGGGTGGCACTGGGGAAATAAACCAGTGCCTGGCAGGATAACAACCTCCTTTTGCCCCCTCAGTTTTTTTTTCTCTGCCCCCCTCCACCACCACCACCACCACCTCTCTTCTCAACCCCCACCCCCAGCAGCCAGTCTCACATGATTCTCTCTGATCCGTCTATTGTGCGATGATGCACCTCCAGCTGTGGGAGGCTGCACCCAAACAAAACAAGAGAGCGCGGTGGTTCACAAGCATTTACAAGAAGCTCTTTATGTACACAGTTATTTGAAAGAGCATTTATTATTGACCTATGAAGTACTGAAACTAAACGTTCTGAAGGAAGCAGTGCGGTGCGTTTATCAAAGCAACTGTAGCATTGCTGATTTCCCATACTCTTCATCTTTTCCCCGAAGAATTTTAAGGTGCTGTGCTCTTCACGTGTGCTATGCATCACAGGATGCATGATAACTTGTATGTGCTTGTCGGTATATTTTGCTTTGATCTACAGCTATTTATAACTGTTGGACACACACACATTCACGCAGCCTCACAGACATAAGGAGGTGGATTGTGGGGGAGGCTCACTGGCATGTGTCCTATAGAAGAAAAAAAATAAGAATGAACAAGACGCGTCGCCACTTCAGTGTCATCACCACCTCAAATTAGGAGTTTTTTCAAATAACAATACTTGTAAATGTTTAAAGGACTACAACTTCATCCCAAATCTGTCTCTTAGCCAATTCTTAGCTTGTCCTTTTACGAAATACACAGGAAAGTATAAATGTGCACAGCGAGAGAAGAGGCTGCCTCTGGTTTAACTCAGCTAAATCCTGATTCAGCAGTATCAGGTGAGGCAGGTCTTAAATGTTTTGAATACAACCGCATTTAACTGTCACCCCATTGCCTCCATCTATATTTTGACCATACTGTCACATTTGTAGAATAGCTAGACAGTTATGAGGGCAGTAAAAAAAAAAAAAAGAAAGGGAGGGGGATAAAAAGTGACAGAGGAGAGCAGAAATTTGCATGGCAGGAGGAGGGGTGTGGGGGGGGGAAAGGAGGAATCTGCTGAGTCATCATGACTGGTCGCATGATGATCGCTCAGCAGCAGCAACAATAGCCGCCCTTTATCGAACACACAGACACACAAACGCAGGTCTGAGAGATGAGAGCCAGACCAATGCACCACCACACAAAGCGTCTCTTTGAGATTCTCGTCCGGGGAGCTGGGTGCTCTCAGGACTGATCTCATCTTTTGCACTTTTGCACCACGCTGCCTCTTTGTTGACTCTGTCAGTCCTTTTGTTCCTTGTTAACACGTTGGTGCATCGTTTTATCTGCTGTGCTCATTGAGGAGTATTCATTTTGTATCACTAGTTGGTGTCTGTGTCTGTCTTCCCACTGTTCACCATTCTCTTTGCAGTCTCTTGTGAGGTGTATATGTATATATGTGTGCGTGTGTGTGTGTAACAGTTGGTTTTCCCCTGGAGTTCATCCCACAGATTTACCACTTCCTCCTTTCACGCTCGTTTCATTACTATTGGTCTGAAGCCAGCCAATAACAGTGCAACAACACAAAGGTGGTGGGCACTGTCTGTGTAACCACCAGGAAACAGGAAGTCAGGGAAATTCTAAGAAATGCTTGAGTCACTTTCACTCATACACTCTGATACCCAACTAACTATACTGATACTTAGCACTGTAACATGCTCTCACAAGAGTGCCTTATCAGCAGACTGATCTCTAATTAATAGGTTTATATAGATTTTTTAAAGAACTGTGCGTAAACAAAGAAGGGTCTTTCTTTGTCATTTTGTCTGCTTATTTTCTGTACTCTTCCTGCAACTCCGCAGGTCTGTTCAGAAGAGCAAGTTAATTGTGGCATGACGACGACTAACAAAGGAAATAAAGCCTTGAAGGTAAGAGAGTGCACATTTAAAACTGAAGCATCGGTTTGTGATATGTTGCCCGGTTTTTCTCACTCCTCCTCCCTGTTTCCTGCAGGTGAAGCGTGAGCCGGGGGAGAATGGCACCAGCCTCACAGACGATGAGCTGGTGACCATGTCGGTGCGAGAGCTGAACCAGCACCTCCGGGGTCTCACCAAAGACGAGATCCTGCAGCTGAAACAGCGGCGACGCACCCTGAAGAACCGGGGCTACGCTGCCAGCTGCCGGGTGAAGCGGGTCACCCAGAAGGAGGAGTTGGAGAAGCAGAAGGACCAGCTGCAGGAGGAGGTGGACAAACTGGCCAACGAAAATGCTTCCATGCGCGTTGAGCTGGACGCTCTGAGGTCCAAGTACGAGGCCTTGCAGACCTTCGCAAGGACTGTGGCACGGAGCCCTAATGTCGGGGTCGGGGTCAGGGCCGGAGGGGGCGGAGGAGGGATGGCGTCATCAGTCATCGGTCCACTCATACCGGGGAAGATGGCAACAGCGACGAGTGTAATTACAATAGTAAAGTCAAAAACAGATGCACGGTCTTGAGGGAGGGAAAGATAGATGAGGGTGTATCGGGATGGAGTTCAGCTGCATCCCAGTAATTCTTCTTCTCCGTCATCCCCCTCTCCTCCCCCTGCATCGACTTCAAAACAGCTGGGCGATCTCCATCACTTCGCCTCAGCACGTTTCTGTCTCCTGTCTCAGATCAGTGCAGATGAAGGAAAGGAGGGAGGCAGAGGACGGTTATTGAGACTACACAGATGCAAGGCCCTTGGTCGGCGAAAGATAATTTAGCACAGCACAGATAGACAGGGTTCCTATGGTCACTGAAAACCTGGTACAGTCAGGGAATCTAAGAATTTAATGTGGGGAAAAAAACAAAACCCCCCCAATTTCTTTGGAAATATCATGCAATTTTTCTTCATCTTCCATTTAAACCATGCGAATGTTCAGTGTCAGGTTTTACTGGTGGTGGATCTAACTATCTGTAAATGCAGAATCATCCTGTCACACATTTGCAAACTAGATCTTAATACGAGATTTAAATCAGCTACACAAACCAACATATTCTAAAACCACATGTTCCCTGACCTACAAAAGAATAACCAAGATTCCGTGTGACCTGCTGATTTCAGTGGCTGCAGAGACGTTCCATCTTGCTCTACCTAGCCAAGAACTTTTTCGGAATAAGTACTATAGAAAAATATATATTACAAATTGGTGGTAACTGTATTTCTACTGTTTTTGTACTGTGTTGTCATTCACATGAGGTCCAAAGTGTATTCTCTGTGTGTGAATTGTTATATATCAGGAATTCTGTGAAATTCTGTGACGCGTGTTCGTTTTGGTATCGCTATATTTAGTTAGCTGTATTTTTTCTACGATCTCTTCACTTTCTATATGTCCGACTCTCCTTCTCTTGCTCTCTCTTTAACTCTGTCCTTTCATTTTATTTGAATTTCCGACTGGGTTACGTACAGTATTTCCTGGATTTAACTGAAAGAGGAGAGACAAGACAATAGATATTTACCAAAAAAATATGAAAAAGCAACATACTGTAGAAAGAGGGCGACGACGGTATTACAAGTCTCAGTTTGTAAGAGTTTGCAGGAAAATGGTTGTTTAAGATAAACTTAGATGAAGATGATCTCTCAGAATAGTAGGACATTTAGACGGGCAAGGACCTTGGTCTCCTAATGATATGCATCAAGAAGAAGTCAAGAGGACATGAGAAATTGTGGAAGGACGATGGAGATCCAGGGGAGGTGGTTGCTTATACCTGCGCTTGTTGGGACATACTGACCAATCAGGACTCATTTAACATTTGACATTCGCCATGCGTTGTTATATGAGCTGTGTAATAGCCATCGGGATTAATAATAATAATGATAACAGCCATTTATGTGATTTGGAAGTTCAATTACTTACTTAGGAGTCTATGTTTATCTAGATTTTATTGCACACTTTTTGGAAAGGTTATATTCTGTGATTAGGGAGAACCCATATCTGTTTGACGTAAATTTGTTCTTGTGTTTACGAATATGAATATAAAATCTAGGTTATTACGCCTACAGCAATGTGATAACGGTCTATGCTGCATCCCTCTCGCTTTTAACCACAAAGCTCATTTTGCAAGAGCAACATGTGTTTACTGACGGTGCAGCACGAACAGAAAAAAAAAGGTATTTCTCTGAACTTCCAGTCACACAAATGAGCTGTCATCTCACACGAGCTTTGCCATAAAAGTAGTCCTATGTGGTGTTCTATACTCAAAAAATCATTGTCTATGTATGGTAGAGTCTGGAGTTTTATAAAGACAATTATCTTTGCATTGTTTGTAACGACCTGTTTAAAAAAGAAAAGGTATAGCGAAATCTGTTTGATATACAGTATCTCTCTATTTTGCAATTGTACCAAAAGTGGCTTAACTACTGAATAGCTTTGTTTCTTCTCTAGTGACTAGGCACGTGTGTGTAACCGTGAACTAGCGTGTGGTGTGTGCTGTGTAGGTATGTGACGAGGTAACTATGATGTTGGCTATTTCTTGGATAAGACTTTCACTCTTTGTTTGATTTCCGGGCCGAAGCGGGTGATGACACCGTTGGTAACTGCACTCTTTACTCTAATCATGAAATCTTTGTCCTCCTGGCCATGTTATTCAGCTCAAGCACTGCAGTCGAGTTACATCGGTTGTTAATCTGCTCGTGGTCTGAAGCTGTTATTTGTTAATTTTAGGAACTTCTCTCCCCCCGTGTTTCTGGACAGGCCTGTGTGGCGCTGATTTGGTTATTGCAGTGTTCAACGCTCATTATCGCTAATAACATGACCAATTATTGGTTTACCTCACAAGCTTCGGAACATGTGTATTCAGGATATCTGATAACAGACATGTTAAACATTGAGTCTGTGCATCACCCCTTCTCTTTCACTAAGTTGTTTTTTGTAGTGTGTGATCAAGGTATTTGTTTTTGCTGTGTACATTTATATAATTATCGATATTTATTGTTGTTCTTGTTTTGTTTGCTTTTGAACTGTTGCTACGTGTCAGGGAAGTGAAATAAGATTTGTTATTATATTTAGTGTTTTATGAAGAAAATCTATTCTGTGAAAGAGGGAGGTTTACCATCATGAAGTATGATTGCCTCAAAAACTTTTTTTTTTAACGAAGGAACCCAGATTTAAATTGAGTCATTTACTGTACGAGAAGCAATTTACAATTTCGTAAAAAAAAAAAAACATAACATCCATGCAGCCTTTTTACCTGAACCGCTACTTTTCCACTGTGAAGAAAAAGGATTATGGAGCCTACTGCTGTGCAGTTATTAAGATTAGTAAATTGTGTCCTCATCTGTACAGTACATTAACAGGAAAGGGATTCAAACAGGTGAACACTGAGCACTGAAGGAAGGGAACAGGTTTGAGATTTTAATAATGTTATTTCTCAATAATTGTTCCACTGATAACCATTTGCATGTTCAGTCGAGCGTAAAACCAGAGAGCTACAAATGTCAAATGAAAATTTCCAATACATTTATTTCAAATGTCTTATCACAGGACTATACAGTAGGTATCGCACCCATTGTGTTCATGGATTTCTTTATATTTGAAAAGGTTTACCCGTTTTTTTAAATTTTTCTTCCATATACCCTTTATTTCTGTCCCTCTCTGGCCTCCTGTCTGTCTTTACATTTGCTTGTTGAATGATGTTTTCCAGTCGTTTTTATTAACCAGCAAATCCTGGTAGGGCTGTGGTGTGTTGTATAAAATACAAAGGCACTTGATGTTTTGGTTTGTAACATCTAAATGCGAAACATGAAACCTACAGGTCCTTTGTCAAACTGTACGTGTTGTTACCAGATATGTTTCCCCCTCTTTGTGTTTTTGATGCTTCTCTAGTTTTGAAAGGACGTGTACTGTGTCAACATGCTGACCGCTGTTAAATGGACATCTCTAATTATGCAACTAACTGTGGGGCAAAATTAGAACTCCTGCCACACATGAGCAGTGATGCTATCGTAGACGTTGTGTCAAGTTGTCTGTCTTATAATCGCAGGTACAGTTTGATGTGACAAGGTTAAAACGCTTATATACAGAGTGTTTTGCATTTTATACTCGGTTATAAATACCAGCGCCAGTTTGTCTCTGTTTAAATCTCGCTTATGTGGTGTGGCTTATCTTGTTCTTTTTCTTATTACTCTTTACTGTCTCTTAACAGTTAACTGTGAAAAACATGAAATCATAAATTAAATTTTTTTGCCAACTGAGAAAAAAAACGGGATGCAAAAATATACTGTAGCTGTCATGCAATGCCTCCAGTCCAACTTAATAATGTCGTTATTTTTGTCTTCCAGATTTAAGTATCTTGTGGATTTAGTGTGTTGGGTCTCTTTCAGAAGTTTAATCCTAATTTTCACTCAGCAAACATGAGGAGATGACAGCAGGGACATATAGTGATCACACAGGGGTTAGCTTTAGTGGCTTATCATAACAGAGTTTATGAGCTTGTAAGACACGCTGGCCTTATTTTGCTTCTGCTGCCTGAACAGAGGTCATACCCTGCTTATGAAAAGACCATTTCATCACACACCCAAGCAACCACTCCTAAACCACATCCATAAATATTTTACAGCGGCAGAGAGGAGCGGTGGAGAAACATCTGATAAACCTCACTTACCCACTTCCCACCCCACTTATCCCATCCCTATTTTACAAAGTGTCTGCAAATGAACTGGAGCGAGTGCTTCTTCAAAAACACCCAAATCCTCTGGAAGATACAAATCATTAACTCCTTATCTTGCTGTGCGGCCGATCAGTATGAAGTCATCCGGTTGTTTTCTGTGTAGTGAATCACACCACCGGGCTCTAAACGTCCTTTGACCCAGATATGATGCAGGTTATTGAGTGTGAATGAGGTAAAGGATTTGATTTGTCACCCCCTTCTGCTGCCCCTGCCCTCATCTGTTGTCCCAACCTCTAACATAAAATCTTACCCAGGTATCACATCATATTCTTCTTTTCTCTATATGAGGTGAGCATTCGGCCAGGTTGCTCCGGGGAGCTGGAATATATTTGTGTTTTTCTAAAAGTATATAACGGTCGGTTTAAAGCTATAGAAAAGTAGTGAGTTTGTGTGAATATGGCGTAGCCTGTTCAGAAAAGCCCTTGTTATAGGAAAATTCTGTGTTTTGTAATATTTCTGTATGGGGTGTAATAAATTATTCTACGACAGTACTTTCTATGGGAAAATACTTAAAATGTGACGGTCTTTGTAAGTATTTATCTTCGACTAAATTATTGTACTTTTTTTTATTTGTAGATATGTAAGTGATGATGACAAGGTACTGGTAATCATGAAATTAACTGTTTCATCATCGGTCTGATGCATCTTTTAATTTATTGATGTATATACTGTATGTTTGTTGATAAACAGCTTACTTTATTTTGTATATGACCAATAAACATGTTTTAAAATGAAACAGCTCTACTGTGTCTTGTGCAAGTCAGAAATACAGGAACAGTAGTTTATTTATTAACAATTATTAACATGATGGTGAGCTTATCAATATAATTTTAGTATTTTAAGCATATATAAGGGGCATTTTATAATCATACAGCAACTTGCTATAAATCTTGCTAAAAAAGTTCTTTTTTATCATGAAAAAAACTTCTGCAAAGCAAATAGAGTGTAGCAACCCAACCCAGTCTTATAACACTACTATATGGGAAAAGGTAGGAGGACACTAAAAACGTTACATCCCATGTATCATGTTCACTGAACCAATGTCACAAACTTCCATAGTGTCAGTGAGTCATTTATTGATTTTGTCACATTCAACAAACCAAAATTTTAAATGAGAAATGTTCTCATTAAAATACCATTTACTAAAAACAACAACAAAAAAAGCAATATTGGATTGATTGAATATTTGAAAACGTATTTTACATATTTTTGATGCATACATGGTAGAACTATGAATATTTGTGTCACAACTCAGAAGTATGACACCTCACAGATATTTGAGTTATAAAAGAGTTATCATAATTGTTGTTGGTTTCAACTGCACCTTTCCTGCCTTGACAACTCAACATATCTGCTGTCTATTGGTCTATTGTTGCGCAGTCCTCTTATTGAACATACTATTGAATATATAAATTTATATAAATATAGATATATATAGTGTTTTGTTGCAAACTCGAAGTCCAGGATTTGACTCAAACTGAACAAAAGCTGTAATGTGTTATGATACGTCAGCCACCAAATATCTCAAATATATATATAAATGGCTTTCCAGTATTGTTCTTGCCCTTGTTTAGCCCGCCAGGCCTGTAGGGGGCAGTGTCAAGTTTTCCCGAGCTCGCTTTATTTCAATCCGATCCGGATAACACAAAAACCCGGAGCAACGTCAAAATTAATCCCATATTGATAAAAGCTTTGCTCGAACATTGTTTACAAAAAAAAGCCTTCTGGTGTCTTTGCTCAATGTGATTTACTAAATTTGACTTAAAGTGGTGTTTTCGGTTTGAAATGTGTATATTCGTTGTTCACATAAGCAGTAAATGCTGTAAATCCACTCCGGGCTTTGTGACAGCGGGTCCAACTGTCTCTTGTCAGTTGCCCCGGGAGAAGACGCGGGTAAAAATGTAAACACTCATCCACCGAGAGACAGAAGCTCAAATCGTGGCAGCGGCAGCTCGAAGAGGCACTTCCGGTGGCAGTTGTAAAGACCACAGTGGAATGGGGACAGTTGCCACTGCTGCCGCCCCGTTCTGAGGGAAACTACCGCTGTTTGTGACTGTTTATTCCCTGTGATTTATACGCAGTTTATGAAGGTTTATCAGCCTGTTACTGTTTTGAACACCAAGAATAATTGATCTGCATTTCTCCACATGTTTTGTGAAACACGCTCATTTATATGGCTGATGTCTTTGTCACATTGGTACAGATTCTGCTTAAATGCAGTTAATGTCATTGAACTGACACTTGAAATCACACTGCTACCAGGTGTGTGTGGTAGGACAGTGAGGCTAATGACTGAAACTGGAACCCTGGTTTCTTTTCAATGAGACACATAAAATACTCAAATTTGCTTTGACTTTTCCCCTCTGTCTGAAATTATGATTGTGAGAAGCTGTTATTATGTATCATTAGCCAATTCATGTTCTTGCCTTGTAAACTTCAACGATTTTGTAATATTAAAGTCCTTCTCACCCAGTCCTTACTACAAAGCCTCTGCTAGCTTTGACACGTGTAAAACCTGATGTTTGTGTCCGTTATGGCAGCTCTGTCGCACTTTTTAAGGTTCCATTATTAACATTTACCTTCACTGACACAATATGTCATTACAATAGACAATGCTATAATTAAATGCTTTAATTTAGTTATTATGATCTGCATTTGCACAAATTACTCCAACACAAACAATTGGCGATTATTTACACATTTTGAATGTTCATCAAAAGAACTCTTTGTCTAGATGGAAAACCCGTTGATGTGGCAGAGACCTCAAAGGGGAAAAGCGTGGTCAATACTTTATTCCATGAAGACCAAAGTGATGTAACAGCTGCTTTCGTCAACAGCTCAGAGCACATAGACCAGCTTGAGTCAAACCTGTCCAGTCTGAAAGTACTGATCTAAGATCTGGAGATACAGGGATCTACCAAGAAGACAATCAATAGACAATAACAAGAACAGTAAGGAAGATACAGGACCTGAACCAACCAAAGCAGAGGTTTCTTTTTGTGGGGGCTGTGGCTGAGGGCTAGAGTGGTTATTCCAACCAGAAGGTCGGTGGTTCGATCCTCAGTCTTCCCGTCCTGCATGCCGAAGTGTCCTTGGGCAAGATACTGAATCCCTGAATGGGGTGCACTAATTTAATGCACTAGTTGTAAGTCGCTTTGGATAAAAGTGTCTGCCAAATGAGTAATGTAATGTTATGTTAATGTAATTTTCCTGTCATCGTGCCTTTAAAAGGACCTGAAGCAGGTCATTGCAGCAGTAGAAGGCAGCAGCCACCTGCTCAGTGGGAACAGTGGTAGATGTCAAACAGTGTGGCATCACAGACAGCTGCCTTTACATATCAGTGGCAGTTTCTGTTGAAACCGGAAGTGCCTCTACGAGCCACCGCTGCCACGATTTGAGCTTGCACTTACTGAATCATTCCGCACCGCTGTTTGTTAGCATGCTACTCTGTCTCCTGTTGCTTTACAACTAAAATAATACGCTCGGGCGGCTGTACGTATGTTTCCTTATGTTATTTTACGCCTTAAGTAGATTTTGACTTTACCTGTTTCGGGATTAAACGCTCACCAGCTTTAGTTATGTGGGTTAGCTAGCTGTTATTACATCTCGGCAGCTAACGTTAGCGAAGACAACACAATAACGTGAACCTGAGGTGACTACCACTGTATCCTGATGAACATCATGGAGGACTACGACACGTTCGTGCAGCGTCGTTTCTCCCTCCTGAGGAGAAGTGAGGAGGAGGAGGAACACAGCAGACTTTCATCTGCATCATCTCTCATCCGTGTCCATGGAAGACCCATCCTTCCTCCTCTGGTATGAGCTCTGATCCTGGAATATAAACCTTACGACTGAGGGTTTTGTACTTAAATATCAAAACGAAGTAAAGCTGTAACGGTGTGCCATCACTGATCATGCCCTGCCGTTGTGTAACGTTGATACGAACTGTGACTCACGTCACTGTGGCTCGTCTGATGTTAGGTCAGCAGTGTTCATGAATTGTAAATTGAACATGTTTGGATTGGTTGGACAAAATATTCCATTTGAATAAATCATCCAGGTCTCTTTGGATTTGTTATGTGCAATTATAATAATTTCTGGACATTTAGTCTTAAGTTTATCAGGCAGTCTCATTTATTCTCTGTTTATAAGAGACATTCACAATCAGCAAATACAGTCAACACAACCAGGACTTACATAAATCCATTTCAAGATTTGTGAAAAGACATAACTAAGATTTAACCCCCCCCCCTCCTTAGGGAAATGTGAGATTGCAGTTATAAGTCAGACTCATTACATTTGAACGGTCCATAATAACCTGACCCAAGTTCTGGCACCATGAATGTGTTTGTGGGGATATATAAGGTGATCTAGGTACTGGATAGTGTGCTCAGAAGTAAGGTTAGTATGTTTCAACAGTAGAGCTCTGTAAATGGATAACATGCGATGACTTCTTCACTGTAAGGATGTCCATTAAGCCGATTGATAATAGAGAACAATGACAAGTACGACATCAGTCAGGCTTGATAAAACGTAATGTGTAGAGATACACACGGTTTAACTGATAGTTTTATAGACCAAAAAATAACTCTGATCCTGAAAGTAATCCTTAGTTGCAGCTTGTGTCTGTAATATTCACAACCTCCCATGTCTTCTTCCTGATGATTACAGCTCTTAGGAGAGCGGAGAGCGGAGATGCAGAAACACAGAGAGGCAGCACAGAAAGCTTCTGCCCACAGGAAGTTGAAGGCTGATCCAAGAATGGACTACGTGCAAACTATTCTACACAGTGTTCAGGTATTTACTGTCATGGCTTTTCAGCCGTCCCCTTTGCAATCCTGAAATGTGCTTATATTCTATATGTTGTGTTGTCACATATCTGCAGTTAGTTTGAATGAGTAGAATAATCCTCTTTTGTTATTTTCTTTAATTTCTCTCATTATTTTCAGCTGAGGACGACACCAACAATGGAGGAGTTGCTTCAGGAGTCGGAGATTAACATCAAATCTTTGTATTCCCAGAATACCAGTGGTGGATCAGCGTCACAGTCTCATTTTTTCAATGAAACAACAAAGGATACTCCGTCACTCTCGCCACCCACTGTAAGGAAAAGAGAGGATGGACTTTCTCCTCCTCAGTTGGCATCAACAGTGTCTAGTGCCTTTCTCATTTCCCACGTGACACCTCAGGGAAGTGACAATGAAAGTTGCCTTGCTGACCAACATGACAGCCAACAGGGACCACAGCAAAGTTCTCCCAATGGTGCGATTCACGAGTCGGTATCCTCAGGCTACGTGACCCATGAAAATGTCGAAAACACTGTCTTTGGGTCTGGAATGATTGATGCAGGGAGCGGGATCTGTGGCTTTAGGTCCTCAGAGGGAGCCTACAGTATGGATGGCTTTTTCCTTCAAAGCACCTCAAACACAGTCACCAAGATGCCAGAAATTATTAGCCACCCTCCCATAGATGGAGAAGAACTAGAGAGGAGTGGACTGGAGATATCCCTTTGCAACACGTTCAATGCAGAACAAGACATTTGTTGCAACTCATTCCAGGATGATTCAGTCACATGTGACAGTTTAACAGCTGACACATCTGAAAGCACAGTGAGTGGAGATGACGTTCAGTCGACTGGAAAACATGACCCTGACAGAGATCACTTTTTGGACAGAGCTGAGGACCTAGTTGCTTTATTAGAACATAATCCAGAATTATCTGACACATTAAGCACTCATTGCAATCCAGTAGCACAACTACATACCGAGCATGAACCAGCAGACAGTAGTGTAGATGAAGCAAAACCATCTGAGAAGCCATATCATACGAGCCTCCAGGCCTTGCTGAAGAAATCTCAGGAGTATCGTCGGCACCAGCGGATGCTTAGGAACCAAGCCAAAAACACTAAAGTTCAGAAGAGGAATCAAGAGCCAAAAACAAGGCCAGAGGAGCAGAGCCTCTCCGATAAGGAGAATGAGGAGTCCACCTGTAAGGTGACTGTGACTCCAAAGGAGAAGAAGACAAGAATGATTGAGAGTGACTTCACTGGGGAAATAACTGATGTCATATCTGAAAGCAAACATTTAACAGGAGATCGTAATACTAAGGAAATTACTAAAGTTGAGGAGGAAGAAATAACTTTAAAAAATAATAAGCTAAACAATACACAAGAGGTCTTAAAAGGACCTGAGCAAATCAGCGCCATCATCCAGCAACAACCTGTGGCGACAAAAGTCTCCCCAGTCCAGGAAGCCTTTTACTTACCCACTGAGCAGAGTAACCTCTTACCCGGATATATTTTTCAAAGAGTAAGGAAAAGGTACACAATCCCAGCCCCTCATTTCTGTACGAGTCTAGTTCCTTCCAAATACAGAGTAGCTATCAAAAATGGAGAACCTGTTGATGGGGCAGAGGGGAAAGTTGTGGGCAATACTTTCTTGCATGAAGACCAATGTGATGAGCTTGAGAGAAACCTGGGACATCAAAACAGACACACAGCAGTTCCCACAACTGTGAATCTGATGGTTCCAGGGGCTTACGTCAACAGCTCAGAGCACATAGACCAGCTTGAGTCAAACCTGTCCAGTCTGAAAGTACTGATCTCAGATCTGGAGTCCACAGTGAAAGAAAACCTGGAGAATCACAGCCAGACTGAGAGCACCACGGAGAGTGAGTTCAGTTTTAAATGTGTCGAGCATTCTGAGCAAGGTAGAAATGACCAACATGCGCAGCTATCTCAAAATGATTGGGACGCTTTTGAGGACAATCTGGGGGGTGCCGATTTTGATAGCAGCGACTCAGAATACAGGGATCTACCAAGAAGACAATCAATAGACAATAACAAGAACAGTAAGGAAGATACAGGATCCGAACCAATCTTCAGTGACGCAGATGATTTCTCTGTCACCGTGCTGGGAGAAGGAGATGAAACAGTTAATTCAAGAGATATCAGGCTCGTTAAAACCTTAGTTACAGAGAGAGTAAAGGAAAAAAGAACGGATAGAGAAAAACTCGCAGTGGCTTATGGATTGCATGGCAGCAGTCAAATGCAGCAGGGTGTCCTGTCTGCTGCACAGCGGATGAGTATTTCCGATTACCTCAGAAACATTCCATCAGAAATCCTGGTTTCATGTAACGCCTCAGTGCTTTCGGATACCAGTAACCAACCAGTGGAGAGGAGGAATGAAATGGCGGTGGAAGGGCTTAACTCTTCTAAGTCGCCTTCCCTCAACCAGTCATATGATGTGGACACGCCATCTGATCTGTGGCTCCTCGACGGGTCAGGATCTGACTCGGGCTCAAAAAGTGGTCTCGCTGGAGGAAAACACATGACCCCAGAGTGCGGGGCTGAAGGTCAGGGAAGGTTAGCCAAGGTCAAACGCAAACTGCTCATGCAAACAGCAGAAGAGACCCGGGGAAGGAGTCCAGATACCAACCGAGGAGGAGACAGTGTGGTCCGACCCAGGTCCAGTACTCCCAGAGGGAGTGGAGTGTCATCATGTGAGTTTCAATATTGTGTAGTATCAGCAGTGTAATATTGAATAAGTGGAACAAACATGACACAAAAACCAGACTGTAAAAAAAACGTCTTCAACTCATTATGGCTGTCCACCATAATGCCACTCTGGTTCAGGCTGAGGTTTTTATCCTATGAAAGATTTTTTTGAGATAATGCATGTTATGATTTTACTCTAAAATTGAATTGAATATACTCTGCATAAAGACCAAGCACACACATTTTTGATGGGTCAGGATAACTGTGCAAAACCTGATTAGTTTCTAATTCTTGTATAGTTCATTTTTTGCAAATTGTTTGCTTTTGATTTATACCATATAGGAAAACATGAACAAATATAGAAAGAATACCAGATCAGACATTTTGTAACCACATATTCAGGACTGCAACCACGCCCTCCACAACACCTGGCTACACCCAGCTGTATTTGTCTGGATTTTGTCTTGTCTTGATATCTGACAATATATTTGTGTACTTCCTGGTTTTAGCTGCCGTGCTGTGGTGCAATGGCCATGGAAGTCAAAAGAAGCACGAGCAGTTGAAACAGGTCCATGCTGCTCAGATCCGAGCCCTGCAACATGAACACCGGCGACAACAGCAAGAACTACTACAGGTGGGGCAGCAAAATGGAGACGTTGAGGTTATTAAGATGACGGATAGGAAACGAGGGCTGAGCAATTAACCGATAATGTATTGAAACCAGCATTTATAACCTCTAACCGACCTAATTTTGCCCATGTCAGTTAATTCGGTTAATACTTCACCCTTTACGTGCATTCACAAGCTTTCAGGTTTCCGCTAGGTTCCGTGCCGCATCAACCTGCCGCAAATCCTCCCTCCTCACTCCCCTGCTGACCTGCGCTCTCTTTACACATTATCGACAAACCCTAACACTAATCAGAAGTTATTAGGACTGGTTTAGTACTGAAGTTTACTTTGTATTGTTTGATTCGCTTAGCAGAGGAGCAGAGTCGCTTGTTTACCGTCACTGAGTAATGTGCAGAGTGAGACGCCCCATTGGCGGGGGTGTTATAAACTGAAACATTCATTAATTGCAATCGAGGTAAAAGTTTAAAATAACCCCTGATATTGATTAGAGGTCATATCGCCAGGCCTTAATTGAAACTAATCAAAACCAAGCATACCGTAGGTTTTGAGCTTTAAATGAGAGTACAACTGGGATCGTAACCTGTGAAGGCTTTTTGCAAGCAAATCCTGTACATTGGAGAACATTGGAAGATGACCAACACCTTTTGTTACAAGGATTATTGCTAAAAGAAAAGGGGTATTTGTACTCTGAATATTAGAGAGATTAAAACACATTTATTTTAAGTTTATTTGCCAAATTTAACAAACCTCGAATTCTGCAAATGTATTTTTACTTTTTCATTATGGGTTATTTAGCAGCAATAAAAAAAAATGGCAATTTAACCTTTTCATACAAAACACAAAAAAAATTCAGAATATTTAATGAAGCCTTTGCTCAAACTTCAACGATTAAAAGCACATCAGTAAGCCATTCTATGACATATACATTCATGGTCATTTACTTGATCCTTCAAAAGCTCAAATGAGTCGCCAATACAGTTTCCTCCCGAATACCATTTCCTAAAAACTACAATTTTCAACTTCCACATATAAGTGGAAATGAAAAGTTTTGCTGTTATTATGCTTAGAGTTAAAAATAATATGAAGCAAAATTTAATTAGGAGTTTCTGAAACACCTAAACTACCAAGAATTTCTAAAAAGCTTTAGTCTCTAAATATGTTTCAAAACCATTGATATTTCCTACGTCCCATTGGTCCGCCTCTTGCATTTGATTGCATCACATATTGCTGCTGTACGTGATGCACTATGTAGTTCCTGTACAGCTGCCATAAATCATTCTAACGGAGACTCCCTACAAAGTCACCTCAGAGAAATTATGAATTAATGTCCGGCCCAGTGTGTCCATCGTTTTTTAAAAGGAGAATAGACTGAGAGCCTCTGACCAAGTCACTCAGCTGTGATGCAACATTGACCCGTTCTTTAGAAACTAGAGGCTGACATTTGAAAGGCTCTGGCACTGTTCCACATGTGAACACACACACACATATATATATATACACACACACATGTTGTTGTTTTACCTGTTAGAGTGCTTTTGGAAAGCTTGGTCGTGGGCAGACTACAGACATCTCCTCATTACTAGAGACCCTCAGACTCTCCCCAGAAAAACACACAGGATTTCTACTATAAATGTTTCATTACATCCCTTAAGAGGCGAGCTGGCGTGGTAGTCTGTTTCTCTCTCTGTGTGTGCGTGCGTGTGTGCGTGTGCGCACTTCAAGGACGCCTGCTGTTCTCTGGCAACCAGTTCCTGCTTCTTCCGCTTGTGTCTGTATTTGTTCTTGGCCGGTGTCCTTGCCCTATTAATCACAGTCTCTGTTTAATTTATGTATCCTTAACAACAATATAATTAACATAAGCTGTTTAATAAAGAGGCTCTATTTGACTCCCCCCTATCCTTCCATCACTTGATGTGATGAGAGTGCAAGCTGGCTGGACTCTGGTAGAGGGAGGAGGGGAGCGAGGGATTTGACACAGAAAAGGAATGGATAATTTGTTTAATTCATGAGCGTCTGTGGTTAAGTGCCAGATCGCCCCGCCGAGTGCCACCACTAATGGTCCCTTATCCTTTTCTTTTTTCTCTCCCCTCTTATCCCTCTTTTTGTTTTGTCTCGTACCTCCTCCAACATCACTTTTACTCTCTGGCTGTATTAATTTTCCTCCATCTCTCCTGTCTCATCATCCCCAACAACCCTCTCCTCCTCCTCCTCTGCTCCCTCTCTCATTTCATCCCTCCTGCCTCTGTGCCCCATCTCTCCCCCTCTGTCTCTCTCTCTCCACCCTCAATTAATTTCTTCCTCCTGCTTCATTTGCTGTCTTTCCAATTCAATATTTTCCAACCTTGTCGGCTCCCAAATGCACACATGCATGCCTGCGCGCACTAATGCACTTCACCTCTTATTCCCTCCCTCCATCCTTCCATCCCTGTCTCTCTCTCCTTGTCTGTCTGTCTCTCTTTCAGGCATTAGCTGCGCGTTACCATCTCCTCCAGAGCGTGTCCTTACCCTGCTCCGTGTCAGCCTCACGTCTCTGGGACACGCTGACCTTTTCTACCCTCTCTCAGGTATTACTATCTCATTTGTTCAAGAGTATCAGTGATGCGAAAGCTTGTCCTGCTTATCCCTGTAACCACATGAGTTTTATTCATCCCCAGTTAGCCGTCACACTCAGGTGAAAGCGATATCCCCCCCGATGTCTTATTCCTCATCAGTAACCTCTGTCATTTGTAATTGCTCTGATATCTACCTCAGTACAGTTGTTAGACGACATTTGTTCAACAAACGTGTTGCTTTAATGCAACAGCTCAAGAGTCAACAAGTGAGTGACAGCACATCGGCTGCTGATTATTCCTCTTATTAATCCCTATTATAATGATGAGATGTGAGTCCACTCAAATTGATGCACTAAACAGATGCCAACCAAAAGACCTTGAGAATCTTCATGGGAAATTAATTGGTTGTCATTGGTGGAATTAGCATTCTCCTCTGTCTTCCCCACTGGTCCTCATTATTTCATCCTTCTCATCACCCGCTCCTCCTCTTGCTCAGCCTTCCAGCTCACAGTCAGAGCACTACCGCCATCTGCTGTTAGCGGCTGTGAAAGGTTATCTGACGCGCAGACTGCTGAGGACGGAGAAAGTGGCACAGCTGGTGCGCACCATCAGGGTAAGTGGGGGTGCAGTGTCATGTCTGTCACCAGCAACACTGTTATTGTGTTACTATCATAAAATAAACAAATACTGTGGTTTGTGTGTGTGTGTCCAGGACACGCGGCAGTTCCTGCTTGCCTTCCAGCTGCAGAACCCCAACAGAGGAGAATCGTTTCGCAGACAGGACCTTTTACTGCAGGAGAGAGTTACTCTGCAGGTATGAAGTCAAACAGGGTTTAAAAAATATGTTAACTTCATACCTGGCATTATCATCCACCTGAGTTGATCCGATCACATGTGAGCAGCTCTAGCGAACACACACTGAGGATGCATTAGGATCTGATCACTCAGACACATTCGGAGGTGGTCTGTGACGACTAGCGTCCACATTCTTTAGGCAGACTAAATGGAGAAGCATCCTGGGCCAATGTGAAGGAACATCTACTCAGCTTTTATAATGAACCAAACCTATTTTACCCTTTTTTTTTTGAGAGCAGGGAAATGAGATCTGATCACAAGTGGCCACTCAAAACAAATGCAGAGGTGCATGATAATGCTCGGTGTGAATTGACCAACACACAACACACACGTTATGTCCAGGTATCAAATTCAGATGTGTGATTATGCAGATTGAGTCTGTAATTATTTGCTTCTTCAGCTGCGCGCTGCACTTTATGGGGTCCACGACATATTCTTCGTCCTGTCAGCCGGAGAGAGGATGCAGTACATCAGCTTGGACAGAGGCCTCACCAGAGAGCGAGAGCTGAGACGACAGGTAAACTCCTCAGAACATCTGGACAATAGTGCATTGGTGTGAGAGTGAACGGATGTTTGATGGTGACCTGTTCAGGGTGTACCCGGCCTCTTGTCCAATGTCGATTGGGGTTGACTCCTGCCACCCCCGCAATCCTCATATTATATGTGGTGTAGATGACGGGTGGACTGGCTGAATAACATTATACACATTGGAGGAATGGTTGACAGTGAAAAATTACAAATAATGACAAAAAAGACCCTCATAAATTATAACTTAGAAAGTGGTTGCAGTGGAAAAGTTATGGCTGACTCACTTTCACATGGCACACAACCTGGTGATTATGCACCACTGAGCTAAAACTAAACACTACACAGAAATATCTGTATTTAATTACAGCTGTTCAAAATACCATTATGTTTTTAGTACTGTCCAGACCTTTGGGGCTCCGGCATTAACGCTGCTTCATGATTATTCAGGTGGATAATGAGAACATTATTTTATTTTTCCTAGAGCAGTGCTTATGTTGATAATCTAATTTCTTAAAGTAGTAAGAGAGGACTCCGTTATCGATTGTGTGCTGTTTCCTGCCTATTAATACATATCACAAATTTTGTGGGTGTTATGATATTATACCTTGTGGGAGTGCAAAGATGAATCTGTTCTCTACATGGATGTGTATGATTGTGTTTATGTCCTTGTTTAGAGTGAAGACACAGTCCAACCCAGACAGCTGAGTTTTCTGTCAGCTGCTACACAAAAAGCACTGGAGAGGAAGAGAGGAGTGATGTGAGTCTTCCTGTTCTGTTTCAGGTTTCTTCAGTGTTTCTCTTTTCCTGCAAACCTTTAAAGGGACACATATAGACACAGTTATTACCAGTACAGTCACAATGTAAAATGAAGGAATCTCCGCTCATCAGATAACTAGAAGCTCAACTCCGAAGTCACAATGTGGGTTGCTGCACTTTAGTAAAAGCTCTTAGTATAAACATTTGCTCAGATATCTTCATTACAAATAAAGATTTTCCGAGACCATCATCAGAGATGCTGCCGACACCGCGGAAAATGCCAGGTCAGGCAACGTTTAGCATGCTCATCTATTTACTGATCCGACATCAAGTCTCTGAATCACATTAGTTTTACCCAGACAAAACTGCTATTTGCTTTTCTCTGAAATCCCTTCTGTGCTGCTCCAAACCAGCTGGTGCGTTGTACTGGCACTGGAAAGTTCTGTTTTTAGAGAGGTGAAGAAGTGATTTGTGATAGTGTAGCATCAACCGTAGCTAGCTAAAATGTCAGTAGTTTGGCAATCTTTCACACTGGAAAGTCGCAAGTAAAATAGCTAACATTTGCATATGATTTCGTGGACCTTTCACATATATTTTTGAGTGCAAAAGACATTTTTACATACTACAATGTCTTAGCGAGCTAGAATAGCAGTAATCTTCTTAAATTGTTAGTTAACTGAATATCTTGAACCATAAGGTAAAAAATAGTTGTTGTTTTTTCGTGGACAGAGCCTTTGTCAGTGGTTCAAACCTGCTTTCTCTTCCCTCCAGGTTCCAGAAGAAGGGAGCGGAGAGGCCCAGGCACGTTGTGAAGAATCCTGGACACAGGACTGGAATCTCTGCCGAGCAGCCGCAGAAAACCAAGCGAGGACAGTTCAGAGCAAATCCTCTGAGGGTCCCCAAGAGCGCTCTCTCCGCTAGACCCCGATGACACTGTCCTAATTGGCCCCAGTGAAGACTCCTAATAAGGCCTCTAGTGATCACATGAATATTGTAGAACGAATCTTCTGAGAGTTTCCAAACCCCAAATCCCAAATCCCAAATTTAACACAAAGCGATGCCTGTTGCTGGCCAATGTATTTTTGTATTTCATATCTAAAGTGCCAGAGAGTATGTTTTTTACCCTTCTCCACCAGCGTATATGATATTTTACTGACTAGAGTTGCACTCAGAGTAATTTCTCATCGATTGGGTGCTCTGAGGTGGGGATAAAATATCACTGCAGCCGCTCCGTCTGCAGCAGAAACTCTTAACCAGGCCTTTTTAGCAGCTTCATTGTGCTCAACTTGAAGATGCTACTGGGGGAAAAGTGTCATTAGCAAAAAGACTTGAACGCCTTTTAAAGCACTGCACCTGATAGATGATGCACAAAGGAAATGCACAGGTTTAATGAATAAAGTTCATGATGGCTTCATTCTAGAAAGACAGAGGCCCAGCTATAAGGTAGATTTTGGGTGGTTGGTAGGCAGGAAAAATGTAATTATCCAACACAGGATTCGTTTTTTATTTATATTGCCAATCAATGCAAGTGAGGAGGCGAATAAAACACTCGCTTCCTGTGGCGAGGAAAATCTCAGAGTTCAACTCCAGTGAACTTTGAGCTGCAATATTCATTCTGCATTTGAGTATGTGTGGCTGTGCCCAGGAACATTTTATTATCCAGTGTGTGTGTTTGTGCCTTGTTAATAACCACATAGAAGAGACTGTCTCCAGGTGTATTGGCATATGCTTAGTGCGATGTTTACAATATTTTTGATCCTCCAGTTGTTACTACCTAGCTACAGATGTTAGTGAAGATTGATGCTAGGACTTTAATAGTGTGTTACAGCTAAGTGTTGCCTTAAATATTTGTCCTAGCATATTGGGATCACACATCAGCCAAAACAGACACTGTATTGGTTTTGGAGCTGTTTTATATGCTACTTAATATTTATTTTTGTATAATTGACAATAAATATTTCATAACTTTTTAATGTTGCTGTGAAGTTTGTGAAATTTGAGAAAAATCACGTGCGGACTCCCTGCAGCAGAGGGCGCTGCAGCTTGTCTCATCTCCTCAGAGCTGACATCCGGCTGTCGTTGGTGCGATCAGCTTTGTTTTGATTAGATGGCTTCTTCCTCCCAGCTGAGGTGCAACGTGATGGCAGAGGTGGCGGACACCGGTGTCTCCTCGCGGGCTGAGAGAAAAGCTTTGGAAAAGGCCAGAATACTGCAGCGGGAGAGCGAGAGGAAGATCTTCCGACTGGTAAGACGAGGAACCAGCAGGTTTATGCTGGTCGGCTGACAACTGCAGCCCATCACTGTGTGTAGCTGAGCAGGTTTGATCTGTTCACCTCAGGTGGGTCGAGTCCTGAAGAAACCTGAGGCCGAGCGTTCAGAGGAGGAGGCCGCCGTGTTGCTGCTGCACACAGACACAGCGAAGGAGCTGAGCAGGAGACACGTCCGCAGCAGGGTCCTCAAGAGGAAGCAGGAGGAGGTGAGACCCAGGGACTGACTCCATGGAGCTGGACTCTGAGCTGCACAGGGGGACTTTAGTGACAGGACCAAGTGCGGTTTAGTCTGAAGGACAAAAGCAACTCCAAGTTCTTTCAGTGATTTCTCCACGAGTAGAAAACGTGAAACACCTGAGAAATATTCATTAAGAGTATGTCTCCAATTTAATAAGCAAGTCTATGAATAAGATATTCTTGTGTAAATACAGAAGTATAATCTATAAGCTCTGTATAAAAGTACTCATTGTGCAGGGCTGACCTTTTTAATGTGGTATTTTAGTGATTTCTAAATTAGTTTAACAGTGCCACTCGTGCCTTAACTTGAAAATATTCTTCAAATGAAGGTCATTTTCTATTAATCAATCAGTAACATTTCTTTTGCATTGCCTATAATCACAAATTAGTTAGTCTCAAAGGACTTAAAAGGATAGTTCGCAAAAAAATGAAAATTCCCTCTATCTGTTCACCACTATGCTGATGGAGGGGTGGGTGAAAACAAAAAAACTCTGGGAGTTTCATGGGTTAACATTGTTGCAACCAAATCCAATGCATTTGAAATAACAGGGCGACCACTCCTTTGGTGTAATACAAGTGTCCGTGGTGATGAGTAGATAATTTTGGGTGAACTATACCTTCAAAGTAATGCTGCATTGTGAGTGAAAAATGTGTTTTTATTGTGTGGACACATTAAAAAGACCAACCTGGCCAGTGTGCGGCCTCAAACAATCACGGATAATATTCACAATGAACAAAAACATCTGTCACACTTATTGAGAACATTGCGTCCCCTTGACATCAAAACAGAAGCTGATAGCTTGACTTAAGACATTTCTGAAGTCACAGCAAGTTATATTCACTCACAAAATGTGTTTTTTATTTCAATACATTTGACATTTTCAAGAAACTAAAGACCTATTCATGGTCCCCTGAAAAGGAACTCTGTTGTTGAGTGACCTTTCCTCACAAATGATACACAGGAAATATCAAAACATAAAACATAGATTGCTTTGAAACACAATGTCAGGAGGCTTAGCTAGAATCGGACAGTGATTAAATCATGTCATGATTCCAAACTTTAAACGTGTTCATTTCCTGTCATTTCTCCAGGTGTATGATGACGCCGAGGGGCTGCAAAATAAAGTCAGACAGCTGGCTGTGGCAATCAAACAAGCTCATCACGTCGTGGTTTACACTGGAGCCGGGATCAGTACGGTACGACAAACTTTGCATTTTCAGTTTCCTTCTATGTATACAGCTCACAGGACTGATGACTTATTTCCTTTCAGGCAGCTTCTATCCCAGACTACAGGGGTCCTAATGGAGTGTGGACACAGCTTCAGAAGGGACGGATAGTCAAGTGAGATACGCAGTAATTGCCATGATGGGATAGTGGCTGCGTAATTTATTTAAAAGTGAAATATTTCTGGTTCTGTCTGCTTTTCTTGTTTCTCCTTACCAACAGTTCCTCAGACCTCAGTAAAGCAGAGCCGACCCTCACGCACATGTGCATCAGGATGCTTCATAAGGAGAAGATGGTATGGGGGATAGAATGAGGACATAAAATGTTGGTACTGTGTAAAAACAAAAATGGTATTAACAGTAAATATTCTTGTGTGTCTCTGAGGTAAATCATGTTGTGTCTCAAAACTGTGATGGACTTCATATGCGAAGCGGCCTACCCAGGAATGCTTTGTCTGAGCTCCATGGAAACATGTTTATTGAGGTAAAAACACTTATCCTCAGTATTTTTTATGCATTTAACTTTTAGACACTGCTGTTGTCAGCTTCCTCCTCCTATACAACAGTTACGGGCAACTGGAAAATGCCTTACAGATCCAGCCTACATTTCATTTGATCCATTTCCAATGCTTTGTATCCCATCTTGCCAGGTAAAAACTGCCGAGCACAGCCTGAATGCACATAGGAAGAAAGCAACAGCAGCTACTAGGTTCAGTCAATGATATGCAATGTGCATCAAGCAAACCTCTCTCAGTTGAAAAATCTTTTTTTTCCCCATGTAGTTTGCGCTATTTTCATAAATGGCTCAAAGTGTGTTACAAGTAGGGAGTGAGAAAAGTCTAGGATAAAGAATGAAGCAAACTCCAAGCCTATTTTGAATCAGTGCTTCCATAGACAGAACAAGTGAGGAGGCACTGTTAGAGCAAGTTACTGAGACATTTCTGAGATAGCATTTGGCTTTTACAAGCGGTTTTCAATAGACTGTAACTCATCCTGACATGCTGGTTTTTGCGCATTTTCTTCTCAGGTCTGCACAAGCTGTTCCCCCGTTAGGGAGTGTGTTCGCTTATTTGACGTGACAGAGCGGACATCGCTGCACCGGCACGGGACAGGC
The DNA here is from genome assembly GCF_947347685.1 of Pleuronectes platessa. Lineage (NCBI taxonomy): Eukaryota > Metazoa > Chordata > Actinopteri > Pleuronectiformes > Pleuronectidae > Pleuronectes > Pleuronectes platessa. Next base: position 21,718,048 of record NC_070628.1, on the reverse strand, counting down.
CGCCGGTGCAGCCAGTGTTCCGGTGAACTGAGGGACACCATAGTGCACTTCGGCGAACGCGGGACCCTGGAGCAACCGCTCAACTGGAGGGGAGCTGCAGATGCTGCAGAGAGGGCGGATGTTATTCTCTGCTTAGGCTCCAGTCTAAAGGTAGTTTTTTTTTATTTACCACAGTGAGTCTGTGAAATTAATGAATTCTAGTCAAATCTGTTGAAGACTAAATGGGTTGGGTCTGGACGGACAGTCCTGATGTTTATTACTATATTTTGTAACATTCCCAATAATGGCCGATGCTAAATACAACTTTCATTAAGTCGGTTACATAGAGCATTGACAAAACAGTTTCACTCATATTCAATAACCAGACTACTAATTTAACACTTACCTCTCCAATACTCAACCTCACCTTTCTGTCCTTTTGCTGACACTGTAAATCATTTTTGGCTGCATTCATGCACATTTCTGGGGGGGAAAGCTCTGGGCTTTATTTTGATCAGGCTGTAGAGCCTCTGTTTCAGCCTATGCTAAGAAACCTTGTCATCTAAATTTAATACCAGTGTTAAAAATGTTACATAACCAACTGTGCGACAATTCATAGCTTGTATTTCAATCTGTTCTCCTCTAGAATGACCTCAGAGAGAAATCTGAAAATGTTTCCATGCTGTCGCTTAATTCTTAGTCAAGTTGATAAATTGTCATGTCAACACAGACACTGATATGCAGACTAATGCATTTTATTCTCTGATGTTTAGTTGAGAGCTTATTTTCTTGTAGCATCCTCGTCAATGTTGTGTGCTCTTTCTGTTGCTCATCCAGGTGCTGAAGAAATATGCTTGTCTCTGGGGCATGAACAGACCAGCCAGCAAAAGGCCAAAACTTTACATTGTCAACCTGCAGGTATGTTGGTTTGATGTTTTGGGTGAAATAAGTTACAGATGAAGCCAAGGCTGATAATGTGTTTGTTTGTTCTAGTGGACACCGAAAGATGATCTGGCTACAGTGAAAATTAATGGCAAGTGTGATGACGTCATGAGCCTCCTCATGGAAGAGCTGGACATTCAGATGCCTGTGTACGACAGGTAAAGACCATGTGGAGTAATTATACCAAAAATAACTTTCACAGACACAGCAAAACATTTGCAAAAGCTCCTAAACATCTTAGACAACCCTTTTGTTTCCCAGCTCACTCTCCCTCATTCTGTCTCATCAGGGCAGACGACCCCATCTTCACTCTAGCAACACCTCTGCGGCCAGAGGAAGTGGACAGCCATACCCGTGAGGTCATAGCTCCCCCTGATGGTGAGCAAGAGTTTTCAGCCGACACTGGAGGACAAGAAGAAGACACAGCTGTGCAGGGCGGCTGGTTCGGCCGAGGTTATAATAAAGGAAGGAAGAAGAAGAAAAAGGCTACGTAACCGAGTGAACTCTATAGATTGGAATACACTCTAGCTTCCTGTGATGGATCCCAGATTTCTGTCCCTTCAACTCTGACTTGAATTTATAAGGTGCTGTTATTTTCTTAGATGCCTCTGTCATTTTCCCACATGCACAAAGTGTGTGTGAAGGTAAAAATAAGATTGGAAATTTCCTGTTTGAAAATCGCACTTTGCACCATGAACTTACACAACTCACATTTTCAGCAGGATTTAAAAGTGTTACAAACAGTGCCGCTTTTGTTTTTTATGCTACTGTCCTGATGCGATCTCGACAGGAAGGTTTAGTCAGAGCTTACCTTTAGCCCAGCATGGTTAGCACAGCCTGTAAAGACTTAAAGTACGTTTGAACAGCAAAACCATAAGGTTATTACTATAGTTTTTCAAAAAACTCAAAAGAAATACCTTTTTTAGTGTCTCACAACCTTCTAGCTTAAGAAGTGGCAGCTTTTCTTCAGATAGTCGCAGTAGTGTTGAGTTCTTAAATCACTCCTGCAGCATTATTAGTTTGTCTGCTGTCCGCCTGTGTACTGAGTATATCACAAATACAGCACATCTTCATAGTCACGTTTGAGCCTGCCTGTCCTGAATGATTTGTGGTAGAATATCACTTTAATTCCTATTTAATGTGTATTTTTACAAAGTTAGTAGAGCATATATCAAAGCAACAAATTGTATGTGCAACATGCCTGCTGGACTGAGCATTAGCTAGAGGCAAATAGCCAGAAAATGCAGGGGTCTTAAATGAAAGTTACTGAATGAAGCGTTCCATCGGTGGAACAACAGCAATATACCAAAGGCTAATTTCTGGATTCTGTGATGACACCACTTTAACTGAGAAGAGATTAACAAAAAGGGAGGTCAAACATTTACTATGTTTATTGAATTGGACAAAAAATTTGCAGACATTTAAACATAAATTGTTGACGTTTTTCAAACGTGCTTATTTGCATATTTTGTGTGTGTGTGGGGGGGGTTTCATGGTATTTTGGTTTATTTTCTGAACTCAGACTCAACCTTCACACTGCTTTCACTCATCCTCAGGTTTACAGGCAACATAACACATCTGAGCCATGGTTTAAGGAGGTTGTAGAATTTGCTCAAGTTTACATTTTTAACTCATTTGTTTACAGCTCTGTAGGCAGAAAGTTTTTGACTTGAAATTTGTTTAGGTTTGTTTGTGTGAGGATACGTTCTTGTTTAAAACCAAATAATCTCTATTAATTTGTCTCAGGAAGATGCAGTAGTATTAATCCTCTCAGCCTGTACCACAGAGTGTCAGATGTTGTGAATGTTAGGTTAGCCATGATAAGCTAATGTTCAGCATTCCTAAAACTGAGATCAGTGCTACAAGTGGATGTGAAGACTCATCATTTGTCTACTTTGCAAAAAAGTTGTAATATTTTTGAGACAATTAAAGTGTTCCTCATTTTAACTTGTCAGTTTATCACATTCTGCATTTTCATTTTACTGTAACTCGCCGGCTGGTTGTTTCAGGTTAGTTATAATTTTTTAGACTCCTGTATTGTAACTTTGTTTGGTAGATCATAAAAATACAATTGGAAATATGGCTTGATCACATTTTAACAAAATACAATCGAGAAGAAACCATAATGTCAAAAAACACAAATGAAAGAGAAAAGAGGGTCAGAGACTGAGATCATACAGTACCGTACCAAATATTGCTGTAATGGTATGGGGCTCTATGGATATTTCTAGAACATAAGAGAAGAATATGAAATGTCATTTCGGATGGAGTCCAAACACATGACAAGTGGCCAATGTTCAACATTGGTGATAATAATGATGAATAGTGAAGATTTGGCAAATGTTGCTTTATTGCTTTGCGTTTGATTATTCAGGAAAATGAATCGCATCTTTGACGTCTTAAACATACTCAAAAACGTATAACTTATAAAGTGAGTCATTAGAAAACATCAGAGGAGCAGTCACTTATTGACTGCACTAAGTAATGCACCTCAGTGCAGTGGCGCTGCTAAGGGGGTCAGTGGGACCACCTTGATACAGTAAAGGCTACAATCAGACTTGTCCTTTTAAGCAGTACATAATTCAAAACTGAATGAATGTGTGGAGCACACTGACCACTGTCATACTAACTGTTGTATTGGGGTCAGCACTGAAACTCTTCTCCTATACCAGCAATTCAAAGAGCTTTGATACACAAGCTATGCAAACCCCTTCTAAGGCAAGACTATGGCTGAGTGTTTCTCTGCTATGTTCTTTTCTAGCTTATTCTTCCTTCTTCATTTAGAAGGACAACTCCAGCTTGATCCTGTAGAACCATTAAACCGTGAGTCTGAAATTATTGCGACCAGCCATGCTGGAAAATAAACCTAATGGTGTTTCCACTGGTGTGTTTCCTCTTAATTGATCCAATTGTGTTTTTTCTTTGCCCTAGAATGGTCCCTTTCTATTTAAATACTTCATATTTACATCAGGAGCAGGCCGCCATGTTTATTTACAGTCGTCCTCTGCAGGTCAGTTTGCTTTTAGGGTGGCGTTGACAGGAGGTATTCCGCAATCAGCAACTCCGCGCTCTTACGTAACCACCACGTCAACGTGAGCGGGCCCTTCCGATGTGACGTAGCCGTGGAGGCGTTGGCTGGTCGCAGTGTAACACACGCACTCACATACACAGTGGAGCGGAGTAGAAGACGTCCCCTCCGCCGACAGGCTCACTGACACACCCGGGGCTGAGACCCAACTGGAGACTTTCACACTCACTCTACCTCTGGTTCTGTTCATCAACACTCATCTCTTTGTCCGAACCCCGTCGGAATGATCAAGAACGGCAGCCACCACCAAGCTGAAGCCGACGAGCGGCGGGACGGAGCCGGGTGCGGTAAGCCTGCCGGCTCGGTGTGCAGCCCGGAGAAGAGGAAGCGCGTCGTCCGTCTGTGGTGTGACGGCTGGTGAGTGTCCGTGCTCCCTGCCACCGACTCGCTGTCGGTGCGGGTTCATTCAGCTCGTCTACCCGCTCATCTTCATTTCTATGTGCGCAGTCACACGCACGTTAGCAGTAACTGATGGGACCGGGCTGGGTTAGCGTGCTAATGCTAGCTAGCTACTCACATCAGCACTTCAGTAACTCAGCAACAGGAGTCTTAACTGTGTCACCTTACAAAGCTCCTTTAACTGTGGGCTTGGTTCAAGCCAGCGTCTCAAAATAGCACAATTCTTGTTTTACTTTGTCCATTCTCTGTTTGTGCTCGCAGCCCAGCCCTAATATTTGAAGGCTTTTTGAGGCAGCACAGTTGTTATCACCACCACGTCTATTAGCCACTGGTATGCCCCATTTCCTGAACCATTCCATTCGCAACGTGCGTCGTGTTCTCCCCGTCCACCTGCTGCTGTCATATCTCTGTTATTACCAGTTTGTATGACACAGAGGCACGTTGGGAGGTGTGTGTGTGTGTGGGGGGAGGGGGGGTGGGGTACACTCGGGACAAGGTCCTTTCTGTTTATAACCTCACATAGCCTCTAAGGCTGCTCTGCTGTGTGTGCGTGTGTGTTTGTGAAACTACTTCAAACAGCTTTGATGTGTACCTTAATCAACCAATCAAACCAGCCGATAATCTCGAATCACAATTTGACCAAAACTTAAAAACCTTTTATCAGGAGAAAGAAAAACACAGAAACCTGAGCGAGAGCCACAAGGGAGGGGTATCTCTCCCAGGGCGGACAGAAAGGCAGTAGTTGTTGTTTGTAACAGAGCAACAAAATAGCTATATTTATAAAAGCTTGAGTTAAGACAGTGTCAAACATAAAAAGAGATGTGAGATGTTTAAAGCATTTATAGAATAGAGAATGTCCGACAGAGAGGAAGGTAGCAGCAAAGACACTTGTAATGATGCCAGTAATAGTGTAAGACATCTAGTAATAATCTTGTTCTACAATCGCATGCCACCACGAACCAGGATGTGGCCCAGTCGCCTTCCTGAGACAGTAGAGATGTCCAGAACTTTATCTGCTGCGTGTACACCTCATCCATATATCTGCCCTGTCATTTGAATCCCTGCCAAGTCTTGACTGTGTTGTCTTTTAACATTTATTGACAGTGTTTATGTTGTTATTCCTGATAGACTGGTGAATGCCAAGATTAGTTATTTACTGTCTGTCGGTCATCCTGTAACCACCTCATATCCCCCCATTGGTCAGACAGGTACATGTCAATTGTGACTGAAAGGCCCTACACCTCATATGATTTAGCTGCAGCTGAACAGAAAACGAACTCCTAACATGCAATGCAATAATACATTGTTGGACTGCACAACAAAGTCTCAGAGTCACTGATAGCTGGATTGACATGTCCTGTGGGGGTTATAAATAACTGACATAGTGAACATGTTGCCCAGTGTGAGGATGCAAACGCAGCATGAAGTGGGCAGCGGTTTCCTATTTTAAGGATAAAGAGGAGGCCTATTGAGTTAGGGCGTCCATCTAATAACCAATGAAACAGAAGGGAGAGAAAGTGGAGAATATCGCTTAAAATTAAATGTAAAACTGTTCTTTTTGCAACACAAAAATGACAGTTTTTAACAGTTGTTGGGTTCAGGGGAGCCATTGTGGTCCAGGACATATAGCTAAGGCATCTGTAAATTAATTATTAGCTCAGAAAATAATGACAGATGTTAATAAGCCAGGAGGAACTGGACTAGAACATCAGTTACTGCTTTCATTAACAACACTGCTGAAGGTGTCTCGAAGAGACCATTTCTATTGATAATTTCCATGTTCCATCAATTAATTTTACAAGTATAAAAGTATGTGAGCATCTGTTGACTTTCAAGACTTTAAAATATATTTTTTAATTTGTAACTAACTGCACCAAGATAAACTTTAAATGACATTTAATTGATTGGAAGTTGTAAAATGTATACTATGAGGTAAATAATCCATCAATACACCTTATAGTGTTATTACTAAAACTCTAAAAGTTGTACCTCTGTACTGCAAAATGATCATTGACAAACATCTGATCTGCAGCATATACGTCACTCTCAAGAAGACCCGATTACAGCGAGGTTGGAAGATTACTGGTGAGGAAATTCAGACCAGCAGCTTGTGCTAATGTCATTACAGAGGAGAGGCCTGGCCACTAGAAGTGCTGTGACAGACAGCAACTGGTAACTTTTCTTATAATAAGTCCTTTGAGATCTCTTAAAGCAGTATAAAGTATAAATGTGTAATATGAGCCCTGTCATGCTTATAAATTATTTAAACCACTTTTCCATTCAGCCTGCTCTCTTACCTCCAGCGGCTCTTGTGTGTCTGCTCATTCGGTGGAATTACGGGGCAGTCTTCAATGTTTAGTCACTTCAGGAATGTTAAGCTGCAGGGTGCGGAAATACAAGCACATTTTGATCAAATGAGCAACACCCCTGCAGATTCAAGTCAAACCGTGTTAAAACAGTTAAATGTGTTGCAGTTAGATCAGATAACAATATGTATTTATTTGAAAAGAAAATGCCAACACAAGATACTGATTGTAGAAGTTACTGAATGATAGAAAGCAAATAAACATTGGCACATTATGTGCATAGTGCCTTTGAGCATTACCGTTCTCTCATAATCATTTCCTCTCATCCCATTAAGTTTATTTAGATCCCCACAAGTTACTTTATTCCCACAGTGGCTACTCTTTCTGAGGCTATCAGACTGTTTTGGGATTCAGATAAAAGAAGCTTAATGCCAGACAGGAAAATCATGAGGAAAAAAACCTTTGCTGGAGAGCTCAATTAACAGGAGTAAATAAGGCAACACTGTGCTCGATGCTGCAAGGTCACTGTAAAAAGAGAAAATACAAAGTTGGACAAAGTTAAACAGTAAAGTTCTAATACAAAGGTGTCTGAAAGACATTTAAAAGACAATGCTGCTGTGAGTGTGGGCTTCAGTTGAATAACGCTCTAATTATGAGGGCAACACACCTTATTGTTATGTGTGTTTTCTTGTTTACTGACTGAGTGTTTGCAGTATCTATTGTTTTCTAGGCTAATGATGTTGACGTCTTTTTTTCTGTCTCCACAGTTATGACATGGTTCACTATGGTCACTCCAACCAGCTACGCCAGGCCAAAGCCATGGGAGACTACCTCATAGCTGGAGTACATACAGATGGTAAAATTACCACATACACATATTTTTATGAAACTACTTTTTAAGTTATTGCACAGATGGAATATTCATTACTGATTGGTTTGGAACTCCACAATCACGTGCTGTTATTATATATTTTACAACAAAAGGCAATGCAACTTTTAGATAAATACCACAGATACTAGTACAATTAAGTTAAAAAAAATTATGACAATCTCCTTCAACACGAGCAGTTTAACTTGACATCCGTAATAACCCCTGTCTGTACCAACTCTCCCAAAAATGTATGTCATCTTCATCTGACCATTCACATACATGGGGCATGTGCACGTCTGTGTAAACAGGAAGGGGATTGTCTACTCTGCTGTTTGTTGAAAATACTATGTTCTAGATATAGCAATGGTGGAAAATAAGATGAGAGATGTCTTCTCTTTGAACAATGATAAAGAGAAACAGTAACTTACTGTAAGTGTTCACCATACTTTGCTTTCCCTGCTGCTAGTGGAGTCATGATTGATAATTTGCGTCTCCAAACTTCTCAGCTTTAGATGCTCGCTGAGTCGTGTGTAGACTTCAAGTATAATATAGCAATAGTGATGCATTTAAAGCTAAAACGTAGCGGTGTGGATGTAGTGTTTACTCACAATTATATGCAAGATGATCTTATTTATAGGATAAGTGTAACCTGTTGGAAGTTAGGACTACCACCTTCATATTTCATTACTGACCATACATGTGTTTGTGATGCACCAGCAATAAACAATTATTTTCCTTTGCCCCTTCTCAAAGCGGAGATCTCCAAGCACAAGGGTCCTCCGGTCTTCACTCAGGAAGAGCGCTACAAGATGGTGCGGGCCATCAAGTGGGTGGATGAGATAGTGGAAGGAGCGCCTTACGTCACCACCCTGGAGACTCTGGACAAGTACAACTGTGACTTCTGCGTGCACGGAGGTGAATTGCTTGAAGTCTGCTTTTTAAATCCTGTCTTATGTTTTAATACAATGAGTCTCATTCTTTATAGAGATGGGATCAAAGTCCAGATGTGATGAAATGATGATGATGATGATGTTGTTGTTGATGATGAATCAATGTCATTGTTTCCCAGATGACATCACGCTGACAGTAGATGGCAAGGACACATATGACGAGGTGAAGCGTGAAGGCCGTTACCGGGAGTGTAAACGCACACAGGGTGTCTCCACCACTGACCTGGTGGGACGAATGCTCCTCATGACCAAAGCCCATCACAGCAACATGGTGAGTGTGCGTATGTATTCAGTGTATGGACAATGGTTGTTTGGTTTTCATTTGCTGTTGACCTTAAAATATTCTTCTATAACTTCTGCAGGATAACCCAGATTACCAGCAGCATACAGACAACTTTGGAAAGGTAGGTATTTTTATAACCATATAATATAAATAAATCCATCCTAGTATTTATTGCACCTTGCCTTTGCCACGTTGGCCAATTGATCACTATGACTCAGTACTGTATGTGTGTTGTGTTCAAGGGTCCAAAAGGCCACAGTCCATGGACTGGAGTGTCCCAGTTCCTCCAGACGTCCCAGAAGATCATCCAGTTTGCCTCAGGAAAAGAGCCGCAGCCAGATGACACCATCATCTATGTGGCTGGAGCATTTGACCTCTTCCGTATCCTTATAGATCCAGATATTTATTAGGTTTGGCACCAAATTGCACACGTACATAATTATCATTCCCCCCAAACTCGCCAGATTTATTTTGATCAAGGAACTGGATCCAAACCAAAAATGAGCCTTGCTCCACCCTCTACAAAATGTCATAGAAATCCTTTGAGGTTTTTTTGTGTAATCCTGCTAATAACCTCAGTATTAACAGTATTTATTCTATGTATGTTATAGTTGTTTCCTTGACCACAACCTCCTCACAGACATTGGCCATGTTGACTTCCTAGAGATGGTGTATAAGCAGGCAGAGAGGCCGTATGTCATCGTTGGTCTGCACTTTGACCAGGTACGTCGAACTACGCACATGCACTCACACACACATCTCAATAAACACACAAAAGGGTGAGAAATTCACCACTCCCTGCTTTGCCAACGGGTTCCGAGAGAAACATTTGGAACAAGTTAACAAGAAGAGCCCAGGTGGCTAGACAGTGAAAAAGACCATCTTAACCCTAAAGCTCCTTTTCCGCTGGTCAAATATAAATCCCACTAACATCTGGCTTTTGTCTGCAATGGGAATGGGTACAACCAGCATTAACTTCCAGGGGAAATTACCCTAAAGTAGACACAGGGTTTTATCAGCTCTGGCTCAGTAAACAAGGTGAAAGAGCACACCTCAGTTGTAAGTGTGTAACATTGAACATGACACACGGGGGGGAAGGTGATGCAATCTCCTCTACTGGCAACGGGAAAGGAGTCAATAACGTTCTTTTAGCAGGTTGAAAAAACCCATGTAGACTTGCTAATGTTGGTGTAAAAGAGTTATTGAAAAGTTTGGAGGTGTAGGAATGTCGATAGCACTATTAGACCTACTGTGTTAGCAGCTTATCAAAAGGATACAATTTAAAAGTAGTCACTGAGCTCTTCTCTCTCTTCAGGAAGTGAATCGTTACAAGGGGAAGAACTATCCAATCATGAACATCCACGAGAGAACACTGAGTGTCTTGGCCTGTCGGGTGAGTTCAAACACTGGAAAAATGTTCAGCACAGCAGGATGAATTTCTGCTCCGCACACTCTGTGCTCTTGGCTCTGTGCCCCCTTCTTCCTGCTGGTCAGCTATCAGTGTAGAACAAGGTTTCTCTGTGGCCCCATCTGGACCTGGTGTGAGTTTGTGTTGAGGTTCAAAATACTTATGAGAATGTTACACAAAAACCAAACATGTTACACAATCCTAAAAACGCTAAATTTACTCTGGAGTTCATGACGAGGTACAGAATTTGGCTGAATTGGACAAGTGAGCAGTTTTGTCAAATATTGACATTTAAACAGGAGTGTTTAAAAATCGACTAAATGAATCTGTTTTTCCTCTGGCTGTCCTCCTGTCGGTCCGTAGTATGTGTCAGAGGTTGTGATTGGTGCACCCTACGCAGTGGGCCAAGACCTTCTGGATCACTTTAAGGTGAGTTGACTTTGTGTGGTTTTAAGTCTGATCATATTATTTTTATTAAAGTATTTAAAGCTTAATTTAATAAAGATAGTTTGTAGGGATCAACAACAGTTTAGCAATAAGTTTGGCGACAGGGGCAGCATAACAATGTTACACACATTAAATCATTTTTCGACACTGAACTTTTTACAAGTCATAAAGTGTCTTAAACAGTCGAGCAGAACTTCAGATCAATCTGTGGTAGATTCATTTGAAAGAGCTAACCAAAGACTAAAAGGCATCCAATACTGTGGCGCCCCCTTATGGAATGTTGAAATATGAGCTCAAGATCATCAATTTAAAGGTGATGATGAATTTATGTCCTAAAAAAGCAATATCAGCATTTTTACATCAAAATCCCTGTCTTTACTCTTTGTGTAAAGTATATATGATTAAAACTTTTGACCCTTTACACTGAGGGAAGTTTACTAATTTTGATATAGCTTTGTCACGTTTTTTAATTTCCTCCACCTATCTTATATTTGGGCCTGTTATTGACCAACACAGAGGGGCTTACACTGTCAAAGTCATTGGTTAAATCCTCAGGCAGAGGTGAAGGTCGTGGCGAAGAGGTAGCATTGCTGTTGTAGTTTTTTTTATATTTAGTAAGTAATGAGGATCTGTGTGTACATCTTCCAGCACAGGGCCCCTCAGTTACTCCTCAGTGAATACACTTGTAGATATACAGATATGTAGAAGGCCGTTTGTGTGATGGTTGTGTTTACCAGGTGTATCTGTTTAACTGCGCAGGTGGATCTGGTGTGTCATGGCAAGACAGAGGTGTTTCCTGACAAGGATGGTTCAGACCCGTACGCTGTGAGTACAGGTTCCTACTGTCTGTGAGCAACACTTATGACTGTATGACTGCATTAATATGTTACATGTGTTTCTAGTATGAGATTATTTCAAGGTCAAAATATTGTCATAAAGTCATGGAGTAAGCATTTAAAAATCCCAATATGTGACTCCTAATGTTCCTTTTCGAGAATGCTCTGAGCAATGCAATGTACACAAATATGTGGAAAAAGTGATAAGTGATTCATAAAAAGAAATGCAATGATTTTTCTACAAGAATATTTCAGCTGCATTATTAATGCAGCTTTCACTGTTAAAACTTTTCAATGGTTGATCAGGATCGGGCAATAAAGTCCACTTCTTAACTCGGGTCACCCTGTGGCGCATCCACCTGGTCCATTATCATTCACCGGATAAAGTCCTAGGTGCTTTGAGTTATATTTCTGTAGCCTTAGCAAACATAAATTATAAAGCAGAAGAGAAACAACAACTTTATTATTGAAAGTTCAATTAATTTCCAACTGCTTTCGTTTGGAAGATAGACTTGTACAAAATGACTTAAGAAAACTAGTAGATTCAGACTTGAGAAAACCATTTGTAGTCGCAATTGTGCTTCATAGCTACAGTAGATGTATTGTTTCATTTTTTTTGTCTTATTAGGAAATCAGATATAACTGTTAGAGTAGTTAGGAGTAGTTTAATGAAAGTGGTGTTTTCACTCAGAATCAGTGACCACTCCCGAATTGTTCACTGATACTCCCAGTATTGTTCTCAATTATTGTTTCAACCCTCAGGAATGATGTGTTATTGCTCAATTCTGGTTTTAGAAAATTATAATAAACTTCAGAGGAGCTCTACAGTGTTAAATTGTAACAGGGGTTATTAAAACATCACCTAGGTTTGACGTCCTCACACACGTTGGATGACAAAGGGAAATGTGGAATTGTTTGTTTCTGAAATAACCAGTGGTGTGTTGTGTCTTCAGGAGCCCAGGAAGAGGGGGGTATTCAGGACCATCGATAGTAGCAATAATCTCACCACTGATGACATCGTCCAGAGGATCATTGAAAACAGGTCAGGCTCTTGCAACTCTTTTACTTTTTTACACCAAAATAAGCAGTTATATGCTGATTAACCTGCAAAAAAATGCAGATTGACTCCCTTCCCATTCCCAGCTGAGGAGGTTACCTCAGTTTTCCCTGATGTGTCATGTTCGTCACAACACACTGAAAACTAAGACCCTCTCTCACCTCGCTGTCTTGCAAAATTAGTGCATTCACCCAGATGTGTCATTTCCATCATTGCCAATCGGAGCCGGAGCCAATATTAACCAGTGTCTCCTGCCGAGTCGATTGACGGGGGACTGATCGCTGATTTTGTCCACTCTCATTGCAGACAAAAGCCAGGTGTTAGCGGGGGTTTTGACCTGTGCAAAAGGGGATTTACAATTCCACGTCATCTTCATTTGAATCCTCTCAGTATTGACTGATTGTTAGTTTACTGAGGTCACATGTCTTGTTTTCCAGGCTGCTGTTTGAGGCCAGAAACCAGAAGAAGGAGGCCAAGGAGATGGCGGTGATCGAGGCGATGAAGAAGAGAGAGCCGGAGCATAGTGATGCTGACTCCTAGAATGCTCACTAACGAAACCTCAGACTTGGACCCAACTGGTTCTTTGTCTGATTTAAGCTTTAAGACGTCAGACTTAAATCACCCAGACAGATGGTCCATGTTGTTTTAAACAAGGCCTGGCTGCCGGTGAAACAACCACTGGGGGCCAGTCGGTCTCTAGCGGCCCACTGGACACAGAATCCTGCTTTTTAACATTTGGTGAGGCAGTGTCTCCCTCACACTTTTAGCTTCTTCCAGTTCACTCTCTAAACTAGTCCAGCCTGTACAGGATTAGATTAGATCTGCCTTGACAAGAATACAAAGAATCCAAACATTTCACACTTTGCTCAATATCTATGTTTGTATCCATGTATTCACTCAACCTTGTGAACCTGTATTTGTGTTAAGTTGTATGTTAAGTTTTTAATCATCCATAAGTTATTGACAAAATGTTAATGTGATTGTCATTTTTGTTTTTAAATTTTAAATCCAATTAGTTTTAATCAGTGAGTTTGGATTTTTTTAATACACTTAGAGGAAGGAGATTTATTTAAATTTCTATGATTTTGTCCATCCTTCAAGGAAACATAATTACTGATCAGTGGTTTAGTCTTCTTGATTTTAACCGTGGATTTTAACGACATGAATTTGCACCGTGCGTGTGTGCTTGCGTGTGTGTGTGTGTGTGTGCGTGGGTGTGTGTGTGTGTGCGTATCGTGTGCGTGTGTTTGTGTGTGTGTGTGCGCGTGTGCAAGCTTTGACTGAGATTAGTAAGTGTTTGCACTGTTAATTACAGTAGTGCCTCCTTGAAGCTATAGCTAATGCAGGGTTTGTGAATTGTATGAAAACATTTGAACTTCTGTCTCTACAACTGTGGTTGAACTTGTTGAGTCCTACTTTCTTCAGTCTACATTCAAGAAATGTGTTACAAAAAATGTAAAAACTAGGATGTCATCTTATCTTTTACACAAAACAATCCATGAATGTAAGGATTTGGGAGCCAGTTTAACTGTTGAAGCTGTTGAAGGTTATAGTCTGTTCTTTCTCATCATACGCGTCACATTACCTGGATGTGAATTGTTAATTGTAGCGAGAAGGCGTGTTTTTTCAAAGTGTGTGTGTGGGTTGGAGGTGTGATGGTGGCAGCCAGAGAAATAAATATCTTTCAAAATATTATACAGTGGATATTTTTAAGAACTATATTACAACGTGTAAATTTCCCTTGTTTGAATACGTTGCTAATATGGCAAAGTGTCGTGTGATGTGTGTTTTACACCCGCTGCGTAATGTAGTGCAGTCTTTTGACGGATCTTTGTTGGATCAGCACAAAGTCACGGTTCACTGAGTCACTGAAATGAGGCCACAGTCACTTGGAAACTGCTAAATCCGACTGCTCCTGTCCCATTCACACTGATCCCAGATCTGAACAAAGACCAAACCGTCACCTCATTGTCAACACAAAGAGCCTTTAATCCTCCAGCCCGGGCGTCCCGGAGGAGCTTCTGCAGGAAGGATCCTGTCACTCATCTGAGGGACATGACAGAGCACAGTGGTGTTCACGACAGGGGCCCTGCTACGCACTCCACAATTGTGTTTTTCCACTGTTCTGATTTACTACATTGAACAGCGGACATTTATTTTACACGGTGAACTCTATACAAACCAAAGTAGGGGGAAAATGGAATAATAACAGTTTTTTAAAACTCTGTGTCAGACTAATGACTTCAATAATAAAGTTTAAGCAAAAGCACAAGTCAAGTATATTTGAATAAATTTACTCGAGTTTCAGGTTTTTATTTGTCATGTAAGCTAACACAAGGTCAACGGTACAATGGAAAGTGTTGGATGAGAAGAACGGGTCAGCGCAACAAAAAGGGCAAAGATAGAGAAAAGATAGATAGATGGACTATAACCTACTTCTTGAATATCCTGGATTTAAGTGGGGTGTCAGGTTATTGTTGTTTTATCCCTATTACCATTATTTTGTATGTACCTCCCCGTGGAATTTAACCGTTTGCTTTGTTGTTGTGCAGCAATTTGTGTCAAAGTGCTCTATAAATAAAGTTATTATTATAGATAGATGGGAAGGCAGTGGTAGGAAGGTGCTATTTGTAAATAATATTTGAAACAACCAGATATATAAATAGATAAATTAATAATCATCCTAAATCAATAAGTCTCCAGGCCAGCTGGGTGATCAGAATATATCATGTATGTAGTATAGTATATTATATTATATTATACACCTAAAGAGTGTGAGGATACATGTGGAAAAGAGACGTGTGCATAATTTATTGCAGAGTCAAAAAACGCTTTCAGTGCTAGTAAACAAATATAAAATACCTGGACATGAATTGAGTTGCGAGTTAATAAGCCTGATAACATGACATCACCTATAAGACATACTCTAGGCTGCTAAAACACATGGAGTTGTTCGATCAGCAGTTTCGTCACTTCCCAGGGAAGTCCAAAAGTCTTCCCTGTGTGCACCAGGGGGAGGAGGCAGCTCCTGGGCGATCTGGGGTCTTTTCCAAGGCGGCAGGACACAGTTTGAACCGCGGTGGTTCCACAGTTACACAACACTTTGGGGGTTTTCACCGAAGTCGGGGGGGAAAGCCAGAAAGCGACACCTGGAGCGACGCGTAAAATCACTTCCACCCGCCGCTCCCACACTGCGAGGGATGTTCCAGAGATGGCCTGAACTTTTGATTTCGTTTGACTTCTGCGGAGGTAACTTTTGTCCACGGTGAGATCCCGAGGGGCGGACCGACGAGGAGCTGGGATCATGCAGCGTGTGGAAACCAACTGCGGGTGATCCCACCGCGGAGCAGCGCACCGCCTGCCCGCCCGTGTGCTCCTGTGGCCGGGGAGGAGATGAGTGCTCGGGATGGGACTGTGCCTCGGTACCGAAGTGACAGAGGAGGAGAAGAGGGCGAGGATCCACAGCGTCAAGATAGACAGGGACCTTTACGAGTTCGCCAAACGGGACATGAACCTGGTGAAAGTACTCCTACTAGGTGAGACTGGCTCTCCCCTCACTGTAAACTCACCTGAGAGGAGGCTCCCTGTTCTGTGTTGAACATGTGTCCCGGATCACATCTGGTTTTTAAACACCTCAAACAACCTGTTTCTATTTCTGGACTTTTTCCAGTTGATGACATGAGGATTCCTTATTTTGCCTAGGACTCTTGAAAAGGGCCTCGGGCTGTTTTGGTTTGAGTCACAAAGAACCACAGTTTGATTTCCCCCATCGTGAACTCACTGATCAAACCCCACCACAGATGCTACTTCAGTGTGTTTAAACACGTTTGTTCTTGTCCAGATTTCATTTAACCACCATGTTTAAAACCTGCAGGTGCAGCAGAGAGCGGCAAAAGCACTTTGGTCAAACAGATGAAGATCATCCACAGTAATGGATTCACTAAGCAAGAGCTAACCAGCTTCAAGGTGGGAGTACACACACACACACACACACACACACACACACACACACCTAAACTAACCTAAACCAAACCTTGATTTAAAATGAACCTTAACCTCACCTTAACCTTTGTTTGTACTTGCACATATTGTTAGTCGCTTTGGATAAAAGCGTCAGCTAAATGATTTGTAGTGTCATGAAACATTACCTAAACCTAAACCTGACCTCAATCTGAACCTAAACCTAAACCTAGCCTTCAACTAAACCTAAGCCTAATCTTAACCTAAACCTAATCTTAATATGACCTTAATTTAATCTTAAAACATGTCCTCACAATAGAATTGTATGTTTTACGTTATGGGACCAATAACAAGGCAAATTCCTTTAATGTGACTGTGTAAACAGTTATAGGTCCCCACAACATCCACAATACACACACGCACACACATGCTATCAGCCTACAACCTGTGTCCCCGGCCTTTTCTTTAGAATCAGATAACACTCTATTTGCATACAGTTGGTTGGGTTTTGTTGTTTCCAGGATGACAATCACATTTCTCTCTTATCTAAGAAAAGGAAAACTAATAGATCCTCAAATAGACTATTGTGACATGTGTTTAGCGTTGGGCTATTGTCATTTCAGGTAAGAGCTTGATTCCAATAGCAGAGGTCAAGAGGTCAGTTTGTGCTGCTGTCATGGTGATGCATTATTAGATCAGATTAAAGATGGAGGAGCAGTGATGGAGAGGAGATGAAATATACGAGGCGATGGTTAGTTCCTGTGGGCGACTGAGATTTCTCATGATACCCAGGGTCAGATCCAAGTTGGTATGCTGTGGTTTGGTTCTCATCTGTTCTTCTTTGTGTGTGTGTGTGTGTGTGTGCTGTGGGGGACTGAAAGCCAAATTCCTTTGTTGCGCTAAGGGTTGGGATGGGGTGGGGAAATTTGAATGGTTCAATACACACACACACACACACACACACACACACACACACACACACACACACACACACACACACACACACACACACACAGCTTCAGTTTCAGCTTGTTTTTACTGAAGGTTTATCTTACGCCTGCTATTTAACCAACCAACCAATCCAAGTTAACCAGCTGGTGCAAGCAGCCGGCCTGTAGCGTAAGGCTAACAAAGGAAGTGCTAGAAAGAGAAGGAAGACAACGGGCTAATCGAAGACATGTGGCTATGGACAACAATCTTCTGATATTACCCTGATTGAGAAGATAGTCTGGTTAAGACACTGTCATGTAAACAGCGTTTTTCTTTGACCTGAATGAGGTCAATCTCAGAGATAGCCATAATCAAATGAAGACATATGCAGTATTCTGAGCTTAGTTACATTATGTAGGCGTGTATACTTCATAATCACATTATAGTAACCTGTGGAGTTTTCACTGTCTTTAGCAGCTCAACATTTGGCAGTTGACTGCTTGATCACTCATGCCCTGGGTTCAAATGGGTTCAAGCGTAAGGACAACATTTTATACTGAAGCGGAGGTCAGACTGTGTTTGTAACATGTTAACAGGAATATGAATGGAATCATATATATGCAAACACAAATATTGTCTTACTCTGAATATGGTCAATAGTCAGAATATTGATGTCCATGTAAACATAGTCCGTGAGGTTGATTTCCACCTCAGCTCTTACAGTAAAGCAATGAAGTCTGATGCTTTCAGCCTTTCTTCGACAAACAGCTGTGTTATCATTGGCTATGTTGTGATCTATCAAAACACGTACATTTAGCACCTTTAACCTTTCACTGTTTTCCTACTCATCCCTCTCTTCTATTTCTTTTCTCCATTTGTCCCTGTGCCTCCTCCTTTCTGTGACCCATAAACACGATGAGTATGTGATTTCAGAAAGGGTCTTTCCCTGTCTCCATAATGCTTCAGATACCTGCTCCGTCTTCCTGCATAACAGCCTCCGTCCGACCAGAATTCATTATGAAAATTGTGTTTGAACCAACCTTAGTTTAATTTGTGAAACTGAAAGCAGGCTCCACAGTGAAGCTGCCCAAGTTAGTGAACCAAAAGAGGAACTAGAACGTTATTTATGAAAGAGCTATATTTACATAGATGGTTGGTGTTTATGCATGTGATCTCCCTATATGCAACAGGCCTATATATTTTCTGGAGATATGTGAAACACTTTCAAACATTCCCCTTTGGCAGTTCCTCATTGGCCACTGGGATTATGCACTCACACGCTGGGGTGACCTGTGAAGGTCCCAGTTGTTTGTACAGGCAGCTGCGATGCGTGAAGGCATATCTAGATATTAAAGACGCCTCAGCTCCCTCCCTTGACTCCTCTCCTCCAGTCGCCCTGTCTACAGATCAATCCTGCTAACACAAGCATCATACTTTGTTTTACCGGACTGTGCATGGTGAAAATAATAACCCCTCTGCAGATCAATGTGACATTACAATGTCTTGATTCATTACAATTTTAATTGACATTTTATTCGATCACATAGTTCCTTTATCTGATCAAATAGAGGAAACAACCATTTCACAATATAAAGATTTCAAGGCACTGCCTCTATGGTATTTGTACATGCACCCATGCATAACACGTGTTTAATTCCAGCAGTCAGACCTCCTTTGTTGTCTCCTCTGTCCGTTGGTTTGCTTTCGTTCTCAGGTGACGCCCTTATTTTCGAGTGGAAAATGACACTAGCCCACAAACCTGCCCTTCCCTTCCCTTCCCTGACCATCCCAACCTCCCAGGCAAACACAGACACACCCTCCCCTGCACACACACACACACACACACACACACACATCGGACATTATGTGAGCATATCTTCCCCATTTT
This sequence comes from Pleuronectes platessa, assembly GCF_947347685.1. NCBI lineage: Eukaryota > Metazoa > Chordata > Actinopteri > Pleuronectiformes > Pleuronectidae > Pleuronectes > Pleuronectes platessa. The sequence continues at coordinate 21,698,704 of NC_070628.1, read as the reverse complement.
TCCCACTACCTTGACCATGTGCCGAAATGGCCTCCACTTGTGGCATCGTGAAGATCCCAACCCTGCCTTGAACTGGACAGGTTATCCCTGCTCCATGCAATCTGTTCTCTTAAATGTCCCCTGAAGGCACAGTGAGAAAACCCAGTTTCTTTCTTCCTCTGTCTGGCTCTTTGTGGCCCTGCCAGACAGCCTTGTATTGCATTAGGACCATGATGGGACCTGCACTGGAGGAATAAGGGCAGGAAAAGTAGGAAGGGGGCTTCTCTGTGTCTCATCCCTCCTTTATTTGCAGCCCCGGGCCTTGGTATTGTTTTTACTGTGGATAGGCTGATGGGTTGAGATTTTCCCTTCATGCTCCTCCAATACACACAGCTCTTTGTCAACAGAAGTGATTATGTGTGTGAATATGTGTGTGTGTGTGCATGTGTGCGCGTGTGGCAATAGTTAACATTTCTGAAGTGAATTAATGTTTTTCAGTCAGGAATGTCTCTGTTGATTCAGGTGTTTGCATGAATATTTGTCTCGTGAACAAGAATCTTAAGGAAATAAAAATAAATCTGGGAGCTTTCACACCAAACAGCTGTGAGACTTTAGTTTGGAAAACCAACGGAGCTTAAAACCTACAAGCACACTCATGCTTATTTACACATTGTCACCAGAACAATCTGTGGTTAATAATTAAATACCAGGCCGCCACCAGTTCAGCAACATTCTTTGCCGTTGTGTTTTTGGTGCTCCGACACAAGACAACTGCAAAAGGCTGTTACTTCTCTGTGTTCAGGGAGCCGATCCAAACTGCGAGCGGGACAGTCAGGAACACAACAATAGTTCAGTGTGTGAGGATGGATTTAGAGATTAGACTTTTGTAACGAGAGTTGTTATACGTCTGCTGATGCACGACGTACCACAAAGTTCCCACAATACTTTAAACTGTGGTGGTGGTGTTGGTGGCAGGAGATTTAGCACCAAACAAAGGTTAAAAGGTGAGAGAGACTTCCTTGTAAACTGATGACAACCAATAAACACACACATACACGCACTAGCCTGCAGCTAGGGGTGTCATTCAATGGTAATCTGATTCCACTATCAGATTTGCGTCACCTTTAGAGACAATGAGTATGGAGTAAATGGACACCTAGGGATTGTGTGTGTGTGTGTGTGTGTGCGTGCGCGTGCATGTGTGTGCAGGCATGTATTGCTTGGTAAAAAAAGTGGCAAAATGTTGGTCTACCAGGGTAGCAGCCAGTAGGAGATGGTTGGTGAGCTGCTCCTAAGCTGTGAGAACTTCCTGCACGTTCTGTGTGTTACTTATCTACAGTGACTCAGTCTTTGCATTGAAAGTGTCTGATGTTGTTCGACCATGACCTGCACCCTCACTCTCTGTCTCCCACCTTGAGTCAGAGAGGGAGGAACTGGGAGACAGTGGATAAAGGTGTAGGGAGGGAAGGAAGGAGAATGAACTAGCTGAAGACAGACAAGGGTACAAACAGTGGATCAGTGACATCGTATCTGACTTGTTGGAAGAAGGGAAAGAGAAATGAGAAGGGCAAAAATTGAAGGTCAACACCTGTACAATAAAGCCCAAGATAACAATAGACTTGCAATAAATCATGTGCTTATGATGTTTATGAAGCTGAATTTTGTTGCAATTGGAAAAGAGTTGGTGATTTATCTCCAGGGTCATTTTGGGGACATCATTTGTAATTGTATGTAATTGTATTCTATTCTCTCTACATATACATATACAATCAGTGGTTTAAAACACCTGCCTCCTCCGACACATTTCAGTGTCTGCTGGCACATCACCGTCGCCACATCGCTTGTGTACTGCGTAGCCTTCTCTCTCATACTTGAAAAACCCTTTGCAGTCATAAATACTGCCTTCATCTTTTCCAGTGAGTGCAGGACTTGTTGTCTTGGGACACATTTACACATCTCAAACCTCAACACTGCCATCACCGCCTTATCACCAGCTTTCAAATTTTCCGTGATGTTTATGACCATAAAACATAGAAACTACAGCATGTATTGTTCCTAAGATAATAAGAATGGCTTATTATTATATAGCAAATATAGAGCAATATGAAATTGCATATCTGTCAATGATGGTTAGGCGACGGGGAGACGGGCACACAATGCAGCTTATTTCTGAAACAAATCAATGCGGTGCTGTCAGCAAGCCTTCTCCTAAAAGAGAACTTAATTTGTACCTAATGCGGCGGAGTCAGCAGTCGTGAGCCGGGCGCTGCTCGTAAGATGAAGCTCTGTCACCTCACACACTTATCTCACCTCGCACATTTCACTGGGAGAGCAGCACATCTCAAACTGGGCACTGAAACACATAGAGCGCGAGAGAGGAGCGACCAGACTGTGATAGAATCTTGATGGAATGTGAAGCTTATCTTGAGCTGGCAGTGGCATAGAGTACACACACACACACATTCACACACACACACACCCACACACACACACTCTTCCCAGGAGTCAGTCTGCTCAGTCACTTAAGTCTCCAGATTTCCTAACACAAAGACAGAGTTATGAGTTTAATTAACGTGATAAACCCTGTTCTTTTGCTCTTCAGTCGTCTTTAACGCTGATCCCTGAGCTCTGATAGATGCAAACACACACACACACACACAACTGCACAAATATGTGTATACAGGTGAAGAATTTAGGTATGTTAGTATTGACATTGTTTGTTTTCATCTTCAACTTTTAATTTTCAAGTCTAGTTTCTCCACATTCCAAGAGTTTGATACAACATGGTCACCAGCATATCAATTTATAGTCACCAATCAACCTCCTGTGAGTCTCAGCACAAACATGACTCAAAGTGTTGCTCTGTGTCTGGTTGAAGCGTAAATAGCAACCAGGTTGCTAACATATTTTTGCCATCTCAACTAATTGGCAACTACTGTGGTTAGCACTGTGTCCAAGCAAGAAGGCTCTTGGTTCGAATCCCGTTTTCTCTAGGAGTTTGCATTTTAGTGTTTTTTTTTGCTGAGACTCTCAGATAGGAGACTCTAAATTGATACGCTGGTGACCTGTCAATGTTGTTCCCAACTCTGACCCAATGTCAGCTTAGACTGGCTCCAAGCTACCATCCCAGCGAGCCACCCTTACAGGATAAATATACTGTACTGGTATAGATACTGGATAATGCTATTCTACACAGCCACTGATTTCCCATTACTCTCAAAACCCTTTATTTACGGTGCCTACTCAAAGGGATAGTCCACATGAAACCCCTGTGAAACCACAAATTTGTTACCTTTGGACAATATTTGGGAAATCTAGAAATTGACATCTGACTTTTAACAAAATATGAAGTGTCTAACTTTCCTTGTTGTTATTATTGGGCTGTTATGAAAAGTCTTTTCTATGTTTGTCCTGTGACTCGTTGTCTTAGGTAGGAAACTGATCAGCTGACACACTATACTTTAGTGAAGATGCAGTCATAAGTAAATTAAAACCCTCAGCAGACACAACAATGTCCATAAGTCGGGAACTTGACCTCTGAACTTTGTCTCTCGGCAGCCTTCAGTCCTGGATAACCTCCTGACCTCCATGAAGTTTGTCCTCCATGGGATGGGTGTCCTCCGGATTAACCTGGCTAACAGCAGGAACAAGGTAGTCCTTTTCTCACTGTCTACTCCTAGATTTGTCTCTGGTTTTTCTCCTCCTCTGTTTAAATTACATTTTGTATTGCTAGATATCGGGTGCACTACACCCAGCTCGCCACTAGAGAGAAGCATCGGAGCTGTTTCATATGCCACCGCATACACACACATACAGACACACACACATTTAGTATTTGTACTTCTATCTTAGTAAGGAGAATCATTGGCATAATGCATTCCCTAGCCCCTTACCCTTAGCTTAACTATTCAAACCAAATGCCTAACCTTAACCTAAACCTTAACCTTAACCTTAACCTTTACCCTAACCTAAACCTTATTCTAACCCAAATTGTAACCCTAACCCTAAAACCAAGTCTTAATCCTCAAACAGCCCTTTGTAGAAGTGAGGACCGACCATTTCTCCTTACTTTCCAAAAATGTCTTCACTCTGTAGGATCTACGCCTAAAATGGTCCTCACAAAGATACAACTACAGGAACACACACACACACACACACACAAACACCAACAGTTTGCATGAGCGACAGCAGAAAGTGAAATGATACGTGGGTGGTGTGATTACGATGTTCAATTTGATTTGAACTTTATTGTCAAGTTATCTGAGCTCATAACACAACTCACCCACTCGGCACATCCTGCAGGGACATGGTGACCAAAGTATTTCCTTTATTAAATGTCTGCAGGGGGTGTGTGTGTGTGTGTGTGCGTGTGTGTGTGTGTGTATTTGCCTGCATATACACTAATTTGTGCATCTATACTGATCACCAAGTCCGGAGCGCAGAGAGAGACTCATCACATTTTCTCATATCCTTTTTTCCATCTGGCCTCCCGCTCCTCCCTGACTATCAATCCACATTCTCTGTCTCCTCTCGCAGATCCACGCCCATTCTGTCCTGTCGTGTGGGCGGTGTTTTGACGAAGATCAGGTGCTCTTTCCTTTCCTGAGCCACGCCCTGTCCTGCCTGTTGACCGACCAGGGGGTTAGGGCTGCGGCGGCCCGGGGATACGAGTACGAGCTTAACGACTCGGCACTGTAGTGAGTACTCTTGATGCACGCGCTCACGCTGGGCTGAGGACATGCGGGAGTCTAATTAGCTGCACTTACCAGCTGATGCTCGGCCATGTGCTCGCCGTCACTGGGAATTAGGGTGTGGAGCGGAGAGGACAGAGGGAGGGAGACAGATCACTGTAAACTGTACTCACATGTATCTCCACAGCTAGTGTATACATCCAAATAATATTATTATTGTAATATACAGTGGGGTCCAAAAGTCTGAGATGGGAGAGGGTGTCACTCTTTCATTCATCACTTTGCACGTTTGTTTTAACTGGTTTTGAACAGATAAGAGCAAAACACTCTCACACACAGAAAGTCTCACGTTAAAAGGTGGGTAATGGATACAAGAATAAATCAAACCTACACATTAATGAAAGTATAGAAGTGAGGTTGCAGACAAAGACTGGAAATAAGACACAAGTGTAGAGTGGACGGTGTGAGTGACACAGTGGTAAGACAGAGCTGGGACCCACCAGGAGGCCGTCTGTTCTCATCCTCTACCCCAGCAGGACGTCTCGGTTCTGGAGTTATCTACACCGACAGGCCCTCTTGTTCCCACTGAGAACTACCGCACATCACCATCACCCTCTGCTGTTCACACACGCACAGGGACACGCACATATTTGTTTCTTCGGTGCTTGTTAGGACCCTCATTGACTCTTGACCATAAAGGGAATTATTTTCTAGTATTTATTGTAGTTTAGACATCAGTCTTAGCAATAACAAGATGGATGGATGTAGGCCACAAGAGGCAATGCTGCAGCACTTCTGGCCTTATTGTGGCCTGGATAAAAATAATCAGATCCTTATGTGGCCTGAATATCCTAAAACAAATGGGAGCCTTTTTTGGCAAACAAGTGGTGAACTAGGCTGTGGCTGAGGGGTACAACGGTCAACCTACAACCAGAAGGTGTTGGTTCGATTCCAGTTATCCCCACCTGCATACGGACGTATCCTTAGCAAGATGCTGAACCCTGAATCCACCCTCCCCCCTCATAGATGTTGAATGCACTAAAAGTAAGTTGCTTTTGATAAAAGCATCAGCTAAATTACATGTAATGTAATGTATTTAAAACTCAGAGTGGTCCTCACAAAGATAGAGGGAAAAATACATACACTTGCACTCTCTGACTCTCACACACACACACACACACACACACACACACACACACAACATGCTGTTGAAGAAAATGATTCGGGATGACTAGCTGAGAATGTCACAGGCAGTTCAGGTTGGTGGAGACTGTGAGTGTGTTTAGAAAAAGCCGATCTCACTTTGGGCATACACATGATACAGTTGATCACACTCGCTCAGTTAATAGCTAATCTGTGTTTGAAAGCTTAGCCTCAGTGTGTTATTATGGTAAATCACTGCGTGAATATTCATGACATTTATCGAGATGAGCCGCTGCGCCCCCTGGGGCTCCAGTCTTATCACTGCACGCCCTAGCTGCCAACTGGCACGGACTGGGAGCCACAAGCCTGCGCGAGCCAACACATCCATAACTGATACCTGATCCTATACTCTTTTGATGTCAAGTTTGTCTGTAGGTCATTAAACTTTTTCTCCTTGTTTATTTCCTTCTCTCTTTCATCTCTGTTTATCTCTCTGTTTCCCCCTCGTTCCATAGTTTCTTTGAGAACATGACGCGCATCACTTCTCCAGACTACGTGCCCACAGAGACTGACGTCCTGCGCGTTCGACTGAGGACGACAGGTGTGATAGAGACCCAGTTTAAAGTCAGCCACCTCATTTTCAGGTAGACGCCTTTCACTTTGCTTTATATTAAGAATTTATGTCGCAGAGCAAGGGGTTCCAACTTCACTCCCTTAGCCTATCTCTGTCTACAGCCATCTGATAGGCCCTAGTGTCAGAGGGGCGGCTTCACTCAATACGTCAATATGGTGGCTGTCAGTTGGCTTTACAACCGTCTACTGATCACACCCACCAATCATAGACATCAATGTCTAGGTCTTATCAGTAAAGAAGCAGAGGGCAGATATCTGACATCAGGGGGCCGATGTCAGATGATCATCATCACATATTAGCACACACCTTACCACCTTCCAGTGGCTGAAGTCACTGACAGTCATAGCAGCGGGATAAGTGTTAGTGAACTTGATTTCCCTGCAGCCTGATAGATGCAGAGCAAACCAACGTCAAGAAACTAATCAAACGGAAACACTAACGATGATGGAAGAAGAAAAGCTGTAAAAGAGGCTGTTACTGACGACAATACGATGGAAAATTAGGGCCATAATGAGAAATACAATTCAAAGATTTCGACAAATCAAATCATAAATTAAGAGAATGAAGAACAAAACTCTTTTTTACTCTGGATCAAAAATCTTGAATCAATCTTACGGTTTCTTGAGAAAATTATGAAAACCCTTTGAATATCACGTAGATGTAAAAATAATTGTAATAGCCTCACATTGGACCACTACAAAACATTTTCCTCCTCTACAAAAGGCAACTTCCTCCAAGTCTGGTGGTTTATTTCCTCAAAAGTTTTTTGTAAAATTATATAATCTGTCATACATGACCGAGAATTACTACTTTATCCTAATTATTTTTGTTTTAATAAATAAACAACTTTTATTTCTTGTAATATTGTGATTTTATTCATGTAGTAATACAACTTCACTCTTGTTATATTATGATAAAAATTGCAGTAATATTTGCTTGGAATACATTTTACTTGATTATACTTTTTATCTGATTAGTTATTTAAAGTTATTTTTAATAATTAGTTAAAATGACTTGTAAAATTTATATTTGTTGAAGTAAAATCCAATTATCACTTGAAGGGAAATTAATAAAATTAGTTTAAATGTCTGCCAAAATGTATGTGATAAACTGAATGAGTAGGAAAAGTCACCTGACTCAGTTGAAGTGGTTAAACTTAGAGTTAAGGCTCCGGAGTAAATTGACAACCAAAGCTGTTGGTTTTAAATATTTTTTTTTTTTTATTATTCAAAGCTGTTTATCTGAGACCTAGAGACAGATGTGTTTAGGAATATGTATCAAACTGTGACGGTGTCAGTTTCTTGGATTTAAAGTCTCTTCTTATTATTCAGATTATTTATCCAATGTATGAGCTGGTGATGGCGCTAGCTAAAAACTCCGGGGATCACTACAGATAGTTGTTAGTCATAGTCACCACCCATGAGAATGTTTGTTCAGAAACATGGAGGACTGTGGATGATTTCCCACAGTTCAAGTCTTTCCATAACCCTGTCTTTGTGTTCGGAAATCTGGAGACTTAAGTGACTGAGCAGACTGACTCATGGGAAGAGTGAGTGTGTGTGTGTGTGTCTGTCTGTCATATTAAAAACGAATGAGATTACTTTCCTGATGTCCCTTTCTGAGTAATATCTACCTGAGGAGCCCCTCATATAAATTAATAATATTAAAATACATTGCCTCAGTTTTTCACAACATGTTTAGCATATAAACATCGTAGAGTGAGCCTGTTTGTCAGCAGATGACATGATCACGGGGACTTTGTGTCACATCTATTTCTCTGCTTGCTGCTCCCTTGTGTGGATTTTTGTATGAAATGTTTAAAACTCATTTGACTCTTACCTGGAAAAGTTTTATGAGTAAAAACAATTATTTCATCCACAATTGTTTCTTTGTCGTGAGCAGAAAATGCTGGTTTTTCTTCGCAGCCTTACTGTTGAGTCACATAATCCATGGGCCAGACCACATATTGGTACCATCTGAGGGGGCAAAACTTCACCTATACTAAGTTGTTTGTAAGACTGATATGAGTCTATTAATATATGATAACCCTTGCACAAAAGCAGCTTTTCATAATTGGGGCTATAATACCGTTTTCACTGATCAGTGCTTTAGCGAAATTCGCCTAAATCCCTAACGTCCTAATATCATCTTAACAGTTATATGATTTTGGTCATTAACTAAATTATTTGTATAAGTCAAATGTTGCAATTATTGAAAAGAATAAATTTAGATTTTTCATACACGTTTTGTTATCACTTCAAAATCTGATTCTTAGATGGCACCATGATCAGCCTTGATATACACTTATGTACATTGTTGTATTCGGTTGACCACAATCGTACGCAGTTGAGCATTCACTTTCAGCTTTTAACAGAAGAGAAAAGAAAATTTAAGTTTCAGTCCTGAAGGAATGATGGAAGAAACCAGCAGCGTGCCTAAGAAGCAGGCAGGCATGACGTGCATCATCCATTGCTCCAGTGATGACTCCAAACTAGTGTCACCCCAGAATCTAGAACCGTGGCAGACTTTACTGAAGGCAGCACAAATCTGGCAACATGCCAACATTTTGGACCTTGCCGAAGGCCTGGGTGAGGGAGAGATCCCCCCAGTTCAATACCATCGGAAATGCCGCTCATGGACTCAATCACCAAAAAAGTTGCCTCTGTTGAACCTGCGGAACCACTTGCCAGAAGATCATCTAGAGATGCCCCGAGAACTTCAAGGGTACTTGAAGATCATTGTATATTCTGTCAGAAATAAAGTAAATACCAGAAGAGTCAAAACACCAGGAAACCGCTCATACGATGTTCAGAGTTGGAGAGAATGGAGAGAATGCAGAAACACAATATAAGGCAGAAGAGAAACATGCCAATGAGGAACTGCTTGCAACAAGGAAGCGGATCTGTCTATATTTTCTCTCATGAAATATTGTGGCGGGGACCAGTGTTAATTTTGGCAGCTATTTTTGATTTAGTCTTAGTCTTAGTCTTTTGACGAAAATGAAAATTAGTTTTAGTCACATTTAGTCATTTTTATCCTTCTTAGTTTTAGTCGACGAAAACGAATTACATTTTAGTCTAGTTTTAGTCACATTTAATAGCCACATTAAACTCCTTTTCTATAAAAACATATAGCTCCAGCCTAATAGCTTAAAAATATATATTTATTTTTAAATGTGAAAACAAAAAGTGAGAGCAGGTCAGACTGGAGGCGAACACAGAAACTGCAGCTCGGTTCAAACCAACTGCAGCTTCTGCTCTGATCAAGAAGCTGCGGCGCTGATCTCTGAGCAGCTGAGACCAGAGAAACTCTGTGTTTTCACTGTTTCCACTGTTAAGAAGCAGTCAGTCACTGAGCGGCTGCTCCACGGGAACGAGCTCTGCTTTCACTGTGTCTCCCTGAGCGAGTGCGCGGGGTGGGGGGCGGAGCTACGGACCGGTGCACTATCTGGGAGCGCACACACACACACACACACTCACACAGACACACAGACTCACTCGCCCGCTACTGATACTTCATGACGGCCTGATACGATGATGTTTTAAAAATTATGTGACTATGTGTCAACCACCAACATTTTCGTCTCGTCTCGTCAACGAAAGTTAAAATAGATTTAGTCATAGTTTTTATTTTCAAAGATCCGTTTTCGTTACGTCTTCGTCTCGTCTTCGTCATGGGAAAAGGGTCGTTAACGAATATTTTTCCTTATAGTTTTCGTCAACGAAATTAACACTGGCGGGGACGTCACCATAAGGTGACATATCAGATACGAGTGGGGGGATCAGAGTCCCAGGTGGTGCTGCAGAATGGAGCCCAACCCCCTCGCTCACACGCTCGTACTCCCTCTTATCTGCTCGAGTTCTTCAGGACATAAATAATTGGGTTTAGTTAATTGATAAACAGCTCCTTGTGTATGTGTGTCTCCGTGTGTCTCCGTGTGTGTGCGTGTGTGTGCGTGTGTCTGTCTGTCTGTCTGTCTGTCTGTGATTTGAAAAGATCAAGACACACAATGAAGAGCTGAGCATATGTTGATGTAATAACTTCAGACTTAGCAACTAAACGGAGGGATTTTGAGGAGTATGTGGTTTGTGAGCTGTGAAATGACAGCAGGTATCCAGCACATGTTTCTCTGTTCTCTGACATGGACAGTATAAGACGTACTGTAGTTTGACTGAGCTAATAAATCAACGAATGATTTGTCCATCAATTGTTCAGGCCTTTATTTGATAGTAAAGTGAAAGACAGTAGGGGAATGATACCTCAGGGTTCGGTCGTCTGGGCGTCGAACTGCCTGCTGCAATGCAGTCAGGAATGCACCCTAACCATGAGGCTATGTGGTCGCTCAATTGTGTTAGAGACACTGTGGCTTTTGTCTGGAGAGTCTTGTTTTTTGGTTAAACATGAAAATGGAGGCTTGTTTCATTTTTGTAAATATTGAGGATGCTTTCATAGATAATGTATCCAACGTGCCCACAATTTATGTTGAACTTGTCATTTTACCACCACAAAGTAGGCAATATTTTTACCCCTGTCCATTTGTTTGTTTGTTAATAGGTTTGTTTGTTGGTTGGTTGGTAGATCAGTTGGTTGATTAAAAATTACAGCGACAAAACGAACATGTGCTTAAACTTTGGAGACTAATTGTTAAAAAGGAAGTGATTCTGCATTATTCTGAATCAGCCTAGAAATTCCAGAATTAGTCGAGCTAATCTTTAAAGGACCCATCGTATGCCCATTTTACCACAGTTGATATGGTTCCTTGGGGTCTTAATGAAATGTCTGTAACATATTTTGGTCAAAATAAGGATAATTTAAAACAGCACCCTTTTTACCCTGTCTAAAACAGCCCTCCTCAGATTGACCTGTTTTGAGTGCCCCCCCCGGAGCCGGGCTCCACCGGCCCGGCTCTGTCGGCGCCGTCTCCCCGGGGAGAGGGTGAAGCGCGTTAGCTCGTATTAGCTCGCGAGCTAATGCTAGCCGGGGAGCTGGGCCGTCTCTCCCCGGAGCCGGTGAGATGATGGTGGGCCATGTAGCGAGACTCCATACATGGGCATGGTTCGAAACTTACGAATTTTCGGTCGTAATCCCATTCGCTGCACCCTAGCATATCGTTTCTGACATAGAGGAACCAAAACAAATCCCGGGAGGGTTTTTTTCCAGAGTTTTTGGGATGGTAGACATGCCAGATACCCAAATTAACGTGTAGAAGCACTACAAAAGTGGAATTTTCATAATATGTCCCCTTTAAAATCACAAGATTTAAGATCAAGCTTAACATCATGTTTGTAACAGCATGTGCTTGTGCTTTTTGCTGCTTCTCATGTTACAAGACAAAACATTTGCTGGAAACTTAAAGTGCAGCGAGGAATCTGTCATGTAATAAAAACACACAGTGAAATATTAAAAACATAAACAATGTACAAAACATTCCCAGTGTTTCACATCAAATTCAATCTCCTGTGTAACAAACATACTCTGAATAATAAATGTGACTAAATGTTCATGACTTCAATCATTCACATTAAATTCTACCTATGGGCAAACATAATGATCCCACGTGGTGCATTAGGGCCTGAACATGATTTAGTTTAAAGATAAGCATCTGCTGCCAGGCTCGCAACTGAGAGTAAGTGTTTCCCGTCTGAGGCTGTGTATCTGCTCTCAGGCACAGAGACGGTGTTGGTCGGGTGCAGCATGGGAGGGTTTAGGTTCTTGTGACAAGTCCCCCCCACTTGTCTCAAAGCATCATGAGCCCAGCGGCGTAAAGCTTGCTAGTTCTTTATGTTGGCCAACTAGACAAGACACTGTTGAAAGGGAGTCTCACAGGGTAAAGCACAACATGGGTTAACCTGGAGAACTAGGGGAGATGGAAGGAGACAGGATTAGCCTATTTTATACTGAAGCTGCTTTCAGACATGCACTGAGCTGCTTTGCGCATGTGTAAAAGAAAAACTGTGGGGAGAGTCCGGACCAAATACTCTGGAGATCCTCTGCTGGAAATGTCTGAAAAGGACTTATGAGAGTCACCTAGGATATGATACCCATTCCAGGAACTAAACCAGTGAAACAACAGACATTGGGCAGAACTTTGCCGGCTGCAAAAATGGAGCAGTGTGCGTGCGTGCGTGTGTGTTTGTGTGTACAGTCTCAGAACTTTTCACCCAGACACAGCCTAGTTTGCATACAGATGTCCTGTTTGACCTTTGACCTCTTTGTGTAATAAGGTTCTGGGTTTTCTCCTGCATCATTAGCATAAACTGATCTGATAATTATAGTCACAACGCTGCAGATGAGGGGGAACATTGTGGGGCGAGAACAGCCCGTGTGGAGAGAACTTGGAATCACATCTGCGTTGGATTTGTGCAAACCTAAGCACCTGCATGAAAATTGCACTTAAAGATGTAGTGTGTGTATTTATAGTGGAAATCGAAACAAATCGAAACAAAGCAGGTGCCACTGAAATCTTTGGAGAGTTTTCAAAATCTTCTTTTCTAATAGTTTGAATGTTGCTTAGAAACCTCCATTCTGAGATGAGATGTTTCACTGAACCTATTTAATTTAACTTAAAACACAGACAAAACGAAGGCTCCCAGAGTCCAGAGTCATAGTATTTCTCCAGTGACCCAAGTACACACACACATCTGCCTTTCTCTCTGTAGTACAAGTGATAATGATGTAGAGTTTATTTTTGTCCGGTTTACATCATCTCTGTTCGGTCTTCAGAACTTGGCTGAACAGCAGGAGATTGTGCTCACTGTGTATCTCTGTGTGTGTTTGCAGAGCAGTCATCACACCTATGACTAGTCAGAGTCTAGGTTATTAGTGATGTGTATATGTCCTTGTTAGTAGTTTTGTGTAGTGAACCAGCAGCGTCACTGACATGGTCTGTGCCGGCCTTTGAAAAGATTTCCATTTTGTCCCTTTTTTGTTTGTTTCTCTCTGTGTGCGTCAGTGTTTCCACACGTTTGTTTATCCTCTCTGCTTTAAGGAGCTGCATTAACTCGCTGCATGCTGAGATGGACAGTGGGAGACGGCACATCTGGCTTTGAGAAGTGGGATGAAGCGACCCGCGTCTCCAGCTGTGGCTCTCCGCTCCTATTTCCTGTTGCGTTTGTCCTCTCTCGTCCTTTTGGAGATCGTTGACCTTTGTTGTATTGTGATTGTCTCAGTGATATTCTCGGTGAAAATGGAAAAAGAATCTGCAGAGGCGTGTGGCACGCTCCTCTGTTTTTTTCGTGAGTGGAAATCGCATTGTGAGGAATATCTGACCTTATCTGGGACCAATGCAATCTGTCATTGATTAGAGTTATCCCTCAGTGCTACTGTAGGCTAGGCCATCAGTATGGACGGTCATGAACACACAGAGAACACAACCTTACGCTTTCCTATTGAAAATTGAATCCTGATGAAGAACATGGCAGTTACATTGAGCTTTCGTCTCTCCTCCTCGCGCACACACCGGTGTGACGCCTTCACGGTCTGGTAGATGATAAGTAAACAGATTTTCTCCCCCTCATTATGAAAATGAATGCACAGGGGATGCGTTCTTTAATCCAGCAGACTTGTGGATTTAAATAGTGTTCATAATGTCATGTTCAATTTCCTGCCTCTATAAAACCCGGCGGTAGGAAGTGTCTCTCGTGTGTTGTTTTTCCGTAGTGAAGGGAAGACACAGTAATGTTTTACTGAAAAAATGACTATCGTATGTGTGTGTGTGTTTGCGTGTGCGCGTGAGTGTGCTCATGTTCTCTGTTTACTCTCTTGATCGTCCCTGATTGGAGTGTGCCGGCTAAACCAGGGCCACCTGGGCCCCGTATCAGAGTTTCTTATTATTTCTCTTCGCGTGTCTTTTACCATTTGGGTTTAGTTTTAATTTCCCTTTCTTACAACACGTTTTCTACACATGCTCTGATGGGTTTTGTCTCTGGTATAATTATTCTGCTGTAATATTTCCAATATTGTTCATGTTCAGTTGGGTTCATAACAAATAAATCAACATTTACACTTGTCATAACACAAAAAGCAAGGGTGCATTCAGTAACATTAATGATGGCATTCTTCCATTCAAATGTCACATCCGGTCAGTGAGCGACAGTCAATCGTTGCTGTTGATCTGAACGCGATATTGTCGGGATCAACAACTTCACTTTCGTTGATGAGTCCCAGTCACTGCTGCTGCAGAACACTGGCGACATGGTCAAAGTTCATTAATATTGAACATATTGCATGTTTGAATTGCACCAAATGTAACACTGAACTTCCCCGGGCCCTTAATAATAAACATGCCAAGTGTGAAACATTAAGATGAACGTGTCTGGAATTAGTAGCTAGATTAGTGTTGCTGGTTCAGGTTTTTTAAAGGGGATTGAGCATAAATATTATTTAAAGCTTCATTCGAGCCAAATGGGCAATTAAATGTTGTGATGTGTTTGTGTGGGACTGCACGTTAACACAACATTGCCATGCGAGCCATTACTAAAGACAACAATAAATGAGTATATATAATTTGCTGTATAAATTGATGTACCCACCGAGGTATTCAGGTTTTCTTTCTCTCAGATGTGAATATAATCAATAATCAACTAGGAACTGTGAGGATTAGTGGACACGTGGTCTCAAAACCAAGACCTCCTATAAGCTCCATTCACATGTGCACAGACAGGTAAATCCCTGCACCCACTAATGACCTCACAGAACATTGAAGGATTCAAGCATGAGATGTTTTTCCCATAGGCCACAAACAGCTTGGCAGGTGAGCGTCCATGATCCTAACCACTGCTCCTTCCTACATTATGTTTGTGCCATTTCCTCATTGAAAAGTTGTTCATTTCCTTTCTTTCTTGGTGATAAAAGGACGCATTTGAAGGAGCCTCTGAAATGGGACAACCTATTGGCGCAATCAACGTAATCTGTCTTCAATTGGAGCCCCTGAACGGAGACTCAGCTAGTTTGTGGCCCTTCAACCTAGATGTAGGAAGATTGTTACACTTAAAAGGCTGGTGAGGGGCTACCACGTTGAAAGTGTTTATGACCAACATGCTTGTTGTGTTTTGAATGTTTTGTTCATTTTTTGTATCCATTTCTCCACATTGTGACACCCTTCTCCCCCTTTCTTCAGTTCATTGCTTATCCACGTGTCTCCCCCTCTCTCATGTCGCGCCCTGTGTGTGCAGGATGTACGATGTTGGAGGCCAGCGAACTGAGCGCAGGAAGTGGATTAGCTGCTTCGAGGACGTCAGGGCGGTGCTGTTCGTGGTGTCGCTCAGCGGTTACGACATGACCCTGGTGGAGGACCCCTCCATGGTACGAGCTGCACCTGGTCACTGCCTAACAGTCGTCCATGCTCTCCAGTCAAAGTTAACTCGGGACAACTTGTTGAGTCTCATCCAATCAGATAACACGTTGACCTCCCAGACCAAGTTTTGACAATGTGTCTCCACTGCTGATGTCTGTCTGATGGTGTCATTGTCTTTTCTGCAGAATCGTCTGCAAGAGAGCATGAAGCTCTTCTCCTCCATCTGCAACAATGTCTTCTTCCGCAGCACGTCCATGGTGAGAAGTTCTTCACCCGCCCAGTTAATCAAAGTCAGAATGTAGTATAACAAATTACCGGTAGCTTTTTAAAGGTAGGGTTGGTCATTGGTTTCTGAAACACTTTTTGTCTTATTTGTTGACGTCCTCATCGCGTCCAGGTAGCCATCAATATTAAGTCATCTGGGTCAAAAATGACAAAAGCTGCTGTGGGCCAAGCAGGACTGTAATTAACACGACCAATCAGCTGATTTGTTGGTATACCTGTCTGTCACTAGCAGAACTTCCTGCCTGCACACACCCTGCCTGGCTCTTACTGAGCATGAACGGAGTCTTTAATCAGAGACACGTGCATCACTGAGGCAGAGACGATAGACGTTAACCAGTGAGTCATGAGAATGTCAGCTTCTAGCAGCTGTCGGGCAGTATTTAAAAATCCATCTCTAGTTAAATAAATAACCACTCATCCAGGGATGTGGATTTGCAATTAGGTTTATTTGGAGGGCGGGAACCACGGTTCAGTCCGGGTGTTCAGATGGTGGAAGGAACTAATGGAGGAGACACGAGCAACAACATTTTGTAACCCTCCATTTGTTCTCAATGACACCATGAAACAAAAATAACCCTATGCTGTTTCCACACACACACACACACACACGCACACAGATCGCAGCCTCAGCCCTTTGTCTGATTCCTCTGTCACTCATAATTAAACAGTGACTCGTAATTAGGCCGAGCTTTCACGAGGTGAACTTTCCCCTCTCTGTGTTTTTCCATCCCCTATTCCGGTCGTATCAAAACAACCCTGTAACAAGCTCGTTCAATTCATTTACTAGACTTGCATTCAAAGCTGACCTAAATAAGTGTGTTGGCCTCTGTCAACTGTAGGATGAATAAGTAACATCTGGGGTTATTGGTCCAAGTTTCAGCGTTGCATCAAAGCATCTCTTCTAGCTCTTTCTTTAAGCTTCAGAAATAATTTTAAACAGGAAATGAACTGTTGTGATATGTTTGTGTGGGCCACGGCTAACAGGCTCATTAAATAAAAGTGTTTAACGATAACTTTTTTTAATTTATTTGTAAACTCCACCTCAATTATGTCTTAACTGTAACTGCAGAGTAATAATTACGCACCAAAGCGTTGCTGTGTATCTTACTCATCGAAAATCTGCTCTCCCTCGTCCCTTACTCATTATTATCAGGGGTTATGTGTGCGTGTGTGTGAGATCAAACATGTCAAAAAATAGGGAACATGATTGAAGTTTAAATTGGCCGTCTACAACGCCGACGAGTGGAAGTGGAGTTTAGAGGCAGTGAAACAATAACAGCAGGGAGGAGACTTCTCTGGAGATGACAGTACACGAGTGATCGAGTGACTGACGAGTGGTTTGCTCACAGCGTGTGGATGGAGGTCATTGATCTGCCGTTATAACTCCATGATGGTCTCAGCACAGCTATTGATTTTCACATTTTCACCCAAATGTATGTAAAGTGAGAATAGATGTGACGTTTAGAACTGATTGATTGGTTTAATATTTTGTGTCTGTGCCTTTCTCTGTGTGTGTGTGTCTGTGCGTGTCTGTGTGTGTGTGTGTGTCTGTGCGTGTCTGTATGTGTGTGTGTCTGTGTGATTTCAGATTTTATTCATGAACAAGATTGACCTTTTTCAAGACAAGATTTTACACTCTGGACGACATCTGCGGTTATACCTGCCACAGTTTAAAGGTAGGACTCATATCAGTTAATACATTATTACCTTCACCCTTGAGGTTATGTTTTCAATTTGTTTTTCTGTGTGTGTGTATTAATTAACAGGATTACTCAATAACTACTGGATGGAATACCAGGAAACTTGGTACATTTATGTGCAGATTCAGATCAGGCGGCGGATCGATACAATTTGTTTTCTCTTTCTTTACCATTGTGAGAGACTTGTCTTGATTTCTCAGAGAATCAATTCCCCTCTCAGAGAGGGGATTGGTATTTATGACTGTGTGGAATTTGGTGCGGATTCAAATAAATATCTAGATCTATTTAATTGAAATGTGGTTTCACAAGGGAACTTTTCTGTAATAAATAAACAGAAATATCACTGCACATGAACATAACTTTTTACATATAAAGTACATACAGTTGCCACTTTATCATCTTTAAAATACAGTACAGCTGCTATGCCATAAATACAACTTAAAAAAAACTAATGTCAATTTTTACCTCTGTCAGCGGCACTAATTAATGTGTTTGTTTATTATTGATGTTGTCGTTTGCAATGTTTATATTGGCAGCATTATATCAAGAGTTTCAATATGATGCAGTTAAATTTAGAACCACCACAGACTAAGACTAATTTATTTTACATTATAGGACTCACTAGATGGTGAATATCCCCTGTACATCTCAGAGTCTCTTGCACAATTTAAGTTACCAACTACCAGTAGATGTTAGCAGGCGTTAGTGGCTACCAGCAGATCTTAGGGACATAACTTCAGTTCAATCAAGAGAGACTTCGATTCAACGTTTATCGACATAAGTGACGTGAATCTTATAGTTTTGGGCCCTTTTAGACCCCTATGTGATGTCATCGGGATTAGAGGTGAAGCAGAACGAACAGTAGTCCCCCCCGGGATCTAGACACTGGTGGTGGTTGAGGATCCAGATAAGGTGATGATGATTCTACTGAAGACTGGAGGAGATTGGGGGGGTGGTGGGTTATGCACGTCACTGAATGACGGCTGTCTGCTTAAGAGAGGTCAAGGGATTCAAAGTTTGACAGCAGCCGCATGATTGGCTGGAAGAGACTGTGGCAGAATCTGAACGGCCATTTAGAAACAATCAGAAGATCAATAAGCATAGAGAGCGTGAGAGATTTGAGATTGATTGAATGGGGGTAAAGTCTTCCTGACTCATCCTACGCTGAGCTTCATTTGTACACCTTAGCGTCATCAAGTGCTTTGGCCTTGTAATCATCGCTACAGGCTGGACTTAAGGAAATGCGATAGTAGCAGTACACGGTTCACACTGTTGTCTCAATGCAAGAGGGTCGCGGGTTTGATTCTGCCAAACGGAGACCTTTCTTTGTGGAGTTTGCATGTCCTCTCAAAGCTAATGGGTTAATTAATGAATTGCATCGTATCTAATAATTGAACAGGTAACTCTAATAAAGTGGCCTGGCATTGAGTATTGTCAACAAATAATTTAGTTTTATGTTGACTCAAGTTATTTATGATCAAGCAGGTCGAAGGACAGAAAGGGAAGTTAAGTTACACACCTGCCTTGTTTGGTCCGGACCTTCTGACTTTTCAGTTTATGACTATACCAAGCGTGAATGTTGCCTCAGACTTTGATCTGTAGTAACGGACCAAAATAGTTGGTGTCAGTCTGGATCTAACTGAAATATGTTGCATGATTGAGTTTGATCTCAGACAGAAACGATACAAATGTCTGAAAGACAGACTGATCATTAATATCCCATTGTGGCGGACTCACACACTGACACACTGCTATTGTTTGAGTTTTTTTTGTTTCCCCACATCTCAGTGGGCTCAACAGGGTTATCCTCTGTGCTCTCATGCTAATGTCAATATAAATGCAAAAACTCTTGGATTGGGGTCAGCCAGCAGAGCAAGCGCCATTTCACACTGACCTCAGATATGATGACTGGTCTAATTCAGCAGTTCCCAACCTTTTTCTGTTTATAATTTGACTACAATTATGCGAGTTGTATACTAAAGTGAAACTTTTGGCCATTTCACTAACCCATTGAACCATTAAATTCTGCATGTAAATATACTATACTATACTATAATTTATTATACTGAAGTATCTCTACAGAATCTGTAGTTGCGGAAAAAGATTTGGGGGCTGGAAGCCGCCTGGTTTTCTGTTTCTAGTTTGACCAATCACGTTTGAGCAGGCGTTGTTGCCTTTAGGTAAACAGTCTGTGTGGTGAGAAAAAGACGTGGAACACATTGACTGAAATTGACAATGAGCTCAGAGATTGTTGAACTCCACTATTTAATTATAACTACTAAATACTATGAATCCACTGGTTTTCATTTGTGTTGGCTGTAGGTCTAGTTGATTCATTCATTTAAAATAAGTGTTAAAATTATAAACTATTAAGATATTGAGACATTTTAACGGCATATCAATGTAGGCTTGGACTTTGAGTGTGTTTTCCTTCTTTAATATTTTGGTTAAACTTCTTAAAACCCCTCAGATTTATTTAATGAGCCTTTGGATGGCTCCTTGCTTCGACTGGAAACCGATGGACTAAACTATCAAACGCTACATACAGCAGCTATAATGAGCTCCACCTCCAGCTACAACAGTAAAACCACACCCTACCGAATCAATATTAACAGTGTAATAATGTCACGGGATCGATTTTACTGCAGAACAAATACTAATGCACAGCATTTACTCATGCATTCAAATTGTAATCAACATTAATGTGTTGACATTTTTACTGATGTGTGAATAATAAAGATCAGAATGTCTTCACTTAAGTAACTAGACTGAAACGCAGTAGACTGCAAACATCCAACGAAGCCCAAAAGTCCCCTAATGAAACCACATTTTAATTCACTAGATGTGGATCTTTATTTGAATATGCACCAAATTGCAATTCGAGTCCCATAAACATGTCTGATTTTATTCATTAAGATCTATGAATTATTTCCTTAGAAATCCGGGAAATTGTCGAAAACTCACAATGTTAAAAAAAAGAAATAAACAATTCCTGGACCTGCCCCTTTATTTTAGAAGAGCCACACCAAAGTCGAATGGGTTCTTTCTTGGCCCATGTTCCATCCAACAAACAAAGGCACTAACAGACAGGGAGGAAAACATAACCTTATTGGCAAAGGTTATTTGCTTTCATGAACTCTCTGTTGTTATTCAGATGTTGTAACCTAATAGAACACACAGTAACATCTCTTGTACTGTAAAAACGTTATAAAGATCACACCAATTTTATAATCCACTCAACAAGACCGAATCATAATCTCAATTTTTTTTTTATTATCTGAGTTTCTTCACCTAGTCTCCCACATAGTCCCACTAATCCACATTTAACTGACACACTTTGTCAGTTGTCTGTGCTGAGGAGGGCGATGTTTCACTGAAGAGTCTGATTCCTCCCTCTTCCCTCTTCCAGGCGCAGACTGCGACGTGGATTCGGCCGCCCGCTTCATCGCCGCCACCTTTGTTTCGCTCAACGCCATGGCCAGCAAGCTCATCTACCACCACTTCACCACGGCGACGGACACCTCCAACATCCAGGTCGTCTTTCAGGTGGTCATGGACACAATTATCAAAGAGAACCTGGAGGCAGTTTCACTTCTGTGACCGCCAGCGGACGTCAGTCGGCCCTGTTCCCTTTTTGGATGTTTCATTTTAAAAGGCGAACCAAGCAGAGGAAAGGGATTGAAGAGAACATGAAGATCCTCTCGACGAAGCATTAGTGTTTAGTTTTCTCTCTTGAGGAGCAGTCTGGGAGCTTGTGATGCTCTTTGTTGCATTTCAAACTTTGTGATGCTTCATACAATGTAACTTTGAAAAAAGTCTGGAAACACATTAAGGACGGAAGACAACCAGTGGCCCAATCCTCTGATTTTGAGGTTTAGCCCTGACATGTTGACTTTTGAAGTTTACGTTGAGAATAATGGGCATTTTGTTTTGTACTGTGCTTTTAAATCAGACTATAAACAGTGACACTACATTTTCTCAAGACTCGACAGAGATGCCATATATTTCCCTGTCTTATTGTGTGTGAGTGGGCAGGCAAGCAGGACACAGGACATGAGGAGGATTTATTGTTTGGCCGTTACTTCCCCGGCGCAGGGCTCACTCACGCATACAATTTTGTGTTTTCAGCTCATTCATCACCGTGTCCCCGCTGTGTGCATCCCGTGCGTCACACAACCTCCTAATGAGGCGGCGATCGCAGTAAAAGCACCCTAGTTTGCGTTTACTCTTCCTCAGCTGAAATCACAGCGCACACGTTCATTATCATCTGTGCATCGCTCGTTCCCCTGACTCTTGCAATTCAGCCATGATGCTGGGAAGCTTTGATATTGGAAATGGGGAAAATAAGATGAGGACTTATCCCTGAAGCTTGGCGACTTGTTTCATTTTCCTACTTGATGATTATTGTTGTAATATCCGACACGCACACACACACAGACCCTGGTTTGTCAAGCAGGATGCTGCCTCTTTGTGATTTGTGTGACATTAACTCTGTGAAGGCTCCCCTGAGCGACTGACCGAGCGATCACAGCAGCTCCTCCCTGACTCCAGTAACAAACAAGATGTGCTAATGACTGATACGCTCTGACATGGACTCTGAAGGTGAGAGATAGATAAAAAGAAACACCCCCAAGTGCCTTATGATGAAGTGCTTTTCTTCTGCTGTGTAAATAAAAATGTGTCATACATATATATACAATCTCTACATGTGTATTTTACCTTATACTTTTTCAGAATGTGTCTTTATGTTTCATTCATGTATCACTACTCCTCAAGTCCAACGGACCAGATTAGGGTTTGTGATCAACACTGTTAGGTGAGGCAGCACTGCACAGATCACTTATTCTACTTTTTCAATAAATATTTAAAGACAACTTTAGACCACACAAGTTACCAGCGTCCATTTTAATAGATAAAATAAATAAAAGTACTTTCCAAGAAATATGCTCTGCAGCCAACTGTCTGGACATTTAATACATTTTGGCAAGGGTAAGTACATGTCAGGGGTTGGGCAGTAAAGATAGGAAGTCGGGTGGAAACAAAGTGGTTTCAATTAACATCGTTTTCTATACTCATGTAACGAAAGCAAAAGAAAAGAAGAATGTTTTTAAATGAGAACATTCAGAGTCTGCAGCGGTCCATCATTGATAAAGATCAGCTTTTCCTCTGCGCCATCAACCCCAACACACTCATCCATCCCTCATGCCTACTTTTCCCCCCCTCTTCCTGCATTTTCTTCGGTTTCCAGAGAGGCGCCCCCGGGAAGGTTGGGGACAAGGATGACATGTCTCCCTGCCTCCGCCAGATCTACCCGCGGGGACTCACGCGGACAGACAGTCCAGGGAGTCCAGGGTGAGGAAGACGTCCGCCTTGCACTGGAAGGTGCCGGTCCCGTCCCGCAGCAGCTCGCAGCTCTTCAGGTTCGGAGAGACGTCCTTTACGCAGATTGCCTGAAGGATGGGAGAGGAAGGGATGAGAAAAAGTAAGTTTAAGAAATAAAATTCAGCCCAAAAAAGAATCGTCCTGGTTTGTATCCTTCTTTTCTTCCACCATCATGTACTCAGCTGCAGGTAGAAGTTTCTGAACTAACCATTTCATTTTAAATATAGCCGAAATATTAAGATTAATTAACAGTAGGTAATAATAAGCTGAGGCTGACTGTTCTCTTATATAAATGCTCTGTATTTTTGTCTCCTGGCTGCGCTTTGAGCTGCGGCGCTCACTGTTGTGCGCCTTTACGCATGGGTATTAAACCGCTATTTACAGTTTCGATCTCAACTGTAAGAAACAAAAGTAAAAGCTTATCAATATTTAATGCTTATCTAGTTCAAATATTACCAAGTTCAAATAATTAAGCATCGCCATATAAGTATTGGAAAGTGGAAAGCGAGGAGGAATAAAGAGCGCATCGTTATGACTGCACTCACCATGTTTTTGAGGATGGATATCTGCCTGTTGGTCTCGGGGATCACATTTTGACCCGTCGTCTCCCCGCTCTCCGTCTGCGTCTCCTCGGACTCGGCCCTGCGGACGTACGGCGACCTCCTGATACCGGACAGCAAACCAGAGGCGCGACCCACCGAGTAGTAGCTGGGCCCGGTCGACTGTTTGTACCAGGCTTCGACTGGATGGCAGGAGATGAGCAGGGACACTCCAACGCACACCACGGCAAATCTGACGGACCTCTCCATGTCTGGAACCGTCCTGGCACCTCTTTCCTTTCCTTTACGCAAAGTGAGAGACGGCGCTGTTCTTCTTTCTGCTCTGCGTCAGCGGGAGACTTTATGTTTTGTTGGCTGTTTGGGGAACTTTGTGGTGCTTATATAGGCTGAGACGTTATCGTGACCGACCATGTTCATCAAATCAAAGTTGAGGTGGGTGGATAATGAGCCATCTGTATTCAGGAGGAGGAAAGGACCTATCACAATCGATCCGCTGGCTCGGTGGTGACATGCGAGGGATGGTGTGTGCGTGTGTGCGTGCGTGTGGTATAGAGTATGAGAGGGTTGGAGACGTATGGGGATGTCTTCTCTGACGCTTGTTAAAGTGAAAGTTGTTATCAGCAGTGGAGCAGGATAGTCAATGACGTAGGATGTCAAAACTTAAAACCAAATGTTTTTTTAAATGAATGACAAACAGAGTGTCGTTCATCATGTTATAGGAAGATTCTTAGCTTCGAAATCTCAACTCAGGGTAAAAACACATGCAACAGGTTTATCTCATTTCAGTGGATCTTACGTTGTCGGCCAAGTTCTGTGACTACTCTGCGTTTAGAAGCTTGATCTTATCCTGTAACGTGAAGTTATATCTGTGAATCATCACAATTAATATTTTCACTGATCACTGACAAAACACAAGCAGCTGTAGCTGTAGTCGTTCAGCTCCCATGCAGCGCTCCCTGCTTTAAAACTCAAACCTGTCCAGAATAGTTTATAAATTACTGATGTACAAAATGTCCTTCTTTATTATCTTACGGGCAGATTTGTTGGCTCAAAATCTCCCATGATGTATAAAAACCAATGATATGCAACTGTGCATCAAACAAAAAGACTGTAATGAAGCAGAATCAGCGTGTGGGGCTTCAAAAGACCCCAAGATCAGTGAAGTTGGACAGAAATAGGAGAGGGGGGGGAAATGAGCAGATCAATAATGAATAATTGACTTATCCAAATTTTAGCAACCTTCTTCGTTTGAATCAGTCCGACTTCAAAGTGGACCTCTGAGTAAAAGGCCTTTATCAATAAAAAGCTTTTTTTACTTATTGATTCATGGAGCTCACAGGTCCTGCGTCATGAACCCCGTGAGGCTCGCAAATCAGAACAAGAGCAACAGCGACAGCGATTAAGACAGAGGAGGGATGCATCTACGTTTGTTCAATTAAATAATAACAACATATTTTATAACCACATTGGCTTTCTATGAAACAAGGTTATCATGGCGTCTGGATGATGAGAAAAGATACGTTAAATGTATAGACACAGATAAGAAGAGCCACTGATCAGAATGATTCAATTATTTTGTAATATAAAGACAAATAATGTTGGGACAACTTTAATGTTTATTATTGAACTTTAAACATATAAAAATATATACACAAATTGGCCATGGATGAGTAAAAGTACCATTAGAGTCCATCAGAGTCCATTGTAGAGTGGCCTGCAGTGCGGCTCCAGTTTGTCCTCCAGGACATAGTCTGGTCCACAGACCCAGGGGTCCCCGGTCTCCCACTGCCACTTCTGCAGACTCTGCCTCAGGCTCTCGAGCACGCCGCTGTAGGACGGGTCTGATACCAGGTTCCTCATCTCCAGTGGGTCTGTCCTGTGATGGTGAAACAATTGCTCATATTGAAACATTCAGGGCCACAGCCGAGATCTTAGAAAGAACTTCATTAATTTTACCAATCTGTTTTGGATATATAAGCATTATATCGAGATTAGAGACATGGTTTATTAAACTCTTCACATAATGAAGTTGTCATTGTGTATTAATGTATTTGTCATAAACTTTAACTCTTCTTGTAGAGACACTGTAAGTGGAGGATGATTTAAAAACAGATAATCAATGAAAATAAGGTAAAACAGTTGTAATTATAAAGAAATATAATAATGAATAAGGAAATTATAATAATAATATGAATGTGTCCATAATATGCCTTCATAGGTTATAATAGCTAATACTATACAATTCAAATGTCCTCAGTGCTGTGAACTGCTCCATTATAGTGTTATAAACCTTTTATTAAACATTTATAAGCTATTAATAGATGCTCAATTAGAGAGTAAAAAGTTGAATTATAGCTGATTTTATGGTAATTAATGATTTAAATAAAACAACTGCAATCATTTCCCGATCTCTTATCTTTTTTCTTTGTAAGTATTAAAGTACAAACTCAATAAATGGCAAATCTGACCAAACATTGACTGGTCAATGGTGTGAGCAAGAATCTTTGATATGTCTATTCATCAGTAATTTTTCTATTTATTTGCTAATTAAAAGCAAATATATTATTCTCTGTTTACTTACAGCATTAGAATAAAATTACAGACCGACATTTTAGTGCATGTGTCATATTTCAGGGCTTGTATGTGTTTTTGTGATAGGAGCTCAGATTTCAGTTACTTAATGTCATTTACGAAAACATTCAAATGTAAAATGGACAATACTAAGTTAACAATGTTAAATATGAGCAGAACAAAATTCACCTCGAAGTTCAACACAGTAGCTGTTGCTTTTTCTGTTTTTGATCTGTAGTGAAGCCATTTTTGACATTGTTGAGGTTTTTTAAGGAGATCACCAAACTGGAGCAGGAGAATCTGACCCACTTCCTCTTATGAACATTGATCTTTGTTTATGTAATTTTCCTTTTTTTCTCCCTAATGGCGACAGTTTTTGAGCTTTTTCTAATCACATCAATACATTTCTAAACTGTTATCTGTTGCAGGTTCATTTCATCAGTGGATCTCATGGTTGTCGTCCATGTACTGTTGTACTACTATACATTTGAGAACTTGATCTTATCCTTTAACCCACTAGTTCTTTTTTGATCTGTGGTTCGTCCCAGTGAACTTCTTCCTCCCTCTGTTGTGACAAACACTGAAACAAAATGAGCAGCAGACCTGGAGTCGTACAGCTCCCAGCGCTCTCTGTAGTAATACTGCTCCAGACTCTTGAACCAGTGCGTCGGCTCACTCAGCCTGGTGCGGTTCAGCAGGTCCTGGAAGGTGGGGGACACGTACAGGTCTTGGTCAATCGGGAAGGGCATCCGGTAGTGTAGGTTGTGGAGAAGGTGGTATGCCCCCTGGTGGACAGAGCGGGTTGGGTAGTACATGGTGACCTGAAATCACAAATGACGGTAGAGCAGTTAAGACGGCCGTGTGTTTCTCTCCCTTGTGTGCGTGTGTTGCTGACGTCTTGTTTGAAAGCAGCGACGCTCACAGACCTCGTGGAGGGACTGGCTGGCGTAGGTGGTGTGCCACTGGCCGGGCTCTGTGACCAGCGCGGGCAGCAAGGAGCGACCGGTGAGATGGACCAGGGTGGAGGAGCTGCCCGGGAGGCTGTAGGACGGGTAGGGAACAGAAAACCAGTCCAGAATGGTGGGAGTCATGTCTGCCACAAAATAGAGTGAGAAAGTAAGAATAAAAAGTTGAACTAAAAAATGAAATAGTGAACTAAAGAGCCACTGCTATTTCATAGTGAATACAGAGAGACACCTGTACAATAAAACCATGTATGTCGATGAATGGGGGGGATTTTTTTGGGGGGGGGGGATTTGCTAATGTAACAAGTGTTTCCTTTTGAGTTAAGAAAGATTCAACAAATAAATAATATATCAAATAAATCCTATGTATAATATTCATTTTCACATTTAACTGCTTCCCTTTATCCAGTTAAATCTGCCATCTGCTGCTGAGACCTCATTGGTCCGTCTCCCTCTTGTGGCGGTTTTATGCTCTTAAGATAAACAAACTGACCTTCATGTTTGCTAGTGTGTTTAAAAGCCAGTGGTTCCCTTCCAGGGGTAGGAAGCATCCCAAGGTAGATTTTCTATTGTATTAAATCCGTATTCTCAGTCTCCATTTCTTACCAAGGAGACTGACGTAGGCCTGGCTGGTGTCTCCCCAACGCTCCCTGTGCTCTGGGGAGGACACCAGCATGGGTTCTGCCGTGCCGGAGCGGTACAGGTTGGTTCTGCCGTTAGGGAAGGGGATGCCGTTGTCTGAGCTGTAGATTACCAGCGTGTCGTTCTCATAACCAGCGTCCCTGAGCTCCTGAAGAACTAATCCAATACCTGCAGAGGGAATTTACATAGGTGGTGTTATACAAAAACAAGACCTGTCTCCATCTGGTTATCTTGTGTACGTGTAGGTTGTCGTTTCAGACCCTGATCCAGCCGGCTGACTGTGGTGTACTGTGCAGCCAGGTCCGCTCGGGCTGCAGGTGTGTCTGGCACAAAGGGAGGAACCTGAAGTGCAGAGTTGAGGCAGACCAGATAAACAATTGTTATGATGGGTGGGACAAAACAAAACTCAGGTGAATTATATCTAATATTAGACATCCAGCGGAGAGAGAAGCAGAGGCAAAGGAAGACACATCTGTCACTTGAGTTCCAGAAATGTTCGGTTGGTGCTTTATATCTGATGTTAAGAACTGTGCTATTACATTTGTATGATCATTTTATGATTCATAAAATATGTTGAAATCTCTTATAAAATATATTGTATACAAATATTTATTTATATATTAAACAGTTAATTATCCTTGTTTTTGATTGAAAAATCGTATCTCTTTCTACATGTCACTATAGAAACTCTTTACTTCACTGACCTTTACTTGGTCTGGTGTGTAATATTCTGGAGTCCAGTCAGGTATTCGTCCCATCCCCATCTCACCATTACCAAACTTCTCACAGAAAGCTCCGTACTGGGGCTGCGAATGTCCACATCTGTGGGTGTCGTGGAAGGCGACATAAAGGAAAAACGGTCTCTCTTCACTTCTTTTATCATCACTGTCTCCTTTATTCTCTTCTTTCTTCCGCCTTTGCTCCATGGCTTCCTCTTTGTGCGTCTTGAAAAACTTGCGGACCAGGAGTTTGATGCGGGTGATGTTCCTCCCCACCTGGAGGACAGAGTTGTTCTCCTCCGTGTAGGCGAAGTCGAAAGGGTAGACGGATCCAGGACCGACGTGCTTCTTCCCAATAATACCTACAGGGATGAGAGAATGCAAAAAAAATGAATAATATGCGATTAAAAAGCAAGTGAGTGTGTGTGTGTATGTGTGTGTAGATAATGGAGATAAACTGGTTTATTTGTTACTGACCTGTGTGTACCTTGGCCTTACTGAGGAGCAGGGGCAGACTTTGTACGGCATCAAACGAGTTGAAGTGATGGACGCCCTGATGAAGCCCGTACATTCCATTCTGATGCTGGAAACAAGACAAACACACCTCAATGCTGTGTGCGCGTATGTGTGTGTGTGTGCGCGTATGTGTGTGTGTGTGCGCGTGTGCGTGTGTGTGTGTGTGTGTCACCCCCCACCCTAAATTATAAAATTTTAAGGTGGAGACATATTTTGAGGTTAAAGTGAAGTACAAGTTTAAGTTAAGATTAGTTTAGGCAAGTAGTAACTATGGTTAAGGTTAGAGTAACTCTCCAGGAAATCAATGTCAGTCAATGCAATGTCCTCTGAAGTAATGGAGACATTTGGGGGGACCCCTCCATATACACGAAATCTCCCCTCTCTATCGAATGTGCTTGACATTTTGTTTATCAAAAATGACATATGGTAGTCTCTCTGTTATTATGTTTGTAAGTTCATGGTCCGCCCTTTTCCATCTCATTACAACGCACACAGCGCTGTCTGATTGTGTGTGTGTGTATGTGTGTGTGTGTGTGTGCGTGTGTTACCTGGGGCAGGCCAGTGAGGATGGTGGAGCGGCTGGGGGAGCAGCTGCTGACAGATGTGAAGGCGTTGCTGAACACCAGGCTGCGCTGGGCTAGAGAGCGCAGGTGGGGGGTGCGGACCACAGAGTTGTTGTACACCTCCGTCTCAAAACCTGCATCGTCGGCTGGACGAGGGAAAACACAGGTTCTCTTCATGATGTGTGTGTACATCTACTTGAAGTTAACATACAGCAACTGGTAGTTGTATCAGATAAGAAGATTGGGGGTCCTGATACTGTCAGATGATGTACATTTGTAAATGAACTGCTCGTATTGGGCCCTGGTGTGGAACATGATCCGTCCCTCTGTATTCTGTCATTTTTCACTTTCTTTAACATGGCAAGATGCAGTTAGCATTAATGGTGATTTGATATCCATTCACGCACTTGCAATGAGCATGTGTGTATGTCAGGTGTTGTTATGAACTCAGTACTGTATGGATTGATTTATGCTGGTAATCACCCCTGCACAAAAAATATACAAACACTTTTGTTGGGGAGGTACATTATATATTGCTGTGGAGGGCAAATGTATCTGACATTATAATTATGATCCCTCTCTTTCTCTCTCTCACAAACACACACACACACAAACAAACACACAAATCAAAATACGTTTTGCATCAATAGACTATTATTGAGTAATTAAGTACTATTGCTTGTCAAGCAATTAAACAACCTCACATGGCATGTTAGAATACTTTGTCTGGGATGCTCAGTTTATTAGGTACACCAAGCTATATCTAATGCAGTTAAGTACAGCAGCTCTGCAATAAACCCTCCTTCAGGAAGGTTATAATGCTCAGTTTGA
This sequence comes from Pleuronectes platessa, assembly GCF_947347685.1. NCBI lineage: Eukaryota > Metazoa > Chordata > Actinopteri > Pleuronectiformes > Pleuronectidae > Pleuronectes > Pleuronectes platessa. Next base: position 21,668,228 of record NC_070628.1, on the reverse strand, counting down.
GTTGATTCAACTCTGGGCGCATTTTGGAGGTTTCACTTTGGATTAATCAGAGAAACGTTTCTGCTGTTTCTCTCAGGTACATGCGGTAACATCATCATAAGAAATCAGAGTCTTTGTACGTGGACAGAAATGTAGAAGTTCGCTCACCAATAATCAGCAGCACGTTTCTGGTCTTTGCCTCTGTGGTGCAAAGTGAGCTCAAAACGAGACAAAGCAACTGCAGCAGCATGATGATGAAGATGATGAGGAGGAATGTTGATAATGATGATGATGATGATCACCTCGGCCACTCTTTAAGTTTCAGGACGGGCTCTTCTGCCCTTGCTGTGAACCTTTGCTTGCATTGAAACCCGTCGTATCAACACACAGCTCAGTGATGTGGGCGTGGAGCCGGTGGGACACACACTGTAACAGAATCAGTCGTTTAACCAACAACAAAAAACACTGCTCTCACTTCTTCCTGTGTCCTCGCTCAGCGTGCGGTCACATGACACGGGTCACGTGACGAGTGAAAACAGGAACTCGAGTCTCGCGCTGCCTCAGTGGTTTGGTGGAAGAAGAGAAATAAAAAGAAGAAGAGGTAGATGAGGAGCAGGAGGAAGAGTATGAGAATGAATCAGTGCAGAGTTGCTTGGTCACACTGTTAAACTGGTGGACACACACACACACGGTGAGACTCTCTTCTATTCTTTCTTTTCTGTGTTGTTTCTATTCTTCTGCTCCATTCCATTAGTGTCTCTTCTCTTCTTTTTTATTCTATCACATTTAACCGTGTTGTTCCTACGTGTAAGTTTTATTCAGTTGTTCAATTTTTTCTTAATTTAGTCTTTTTAAGTTTCCTATCATGTTGTTTATATTCTGTTCCATTTATTGACATCTATTGTGTTGTTTCAATCATATTCTATTCCGGTTTACTCTATTATATGCTATTGTTCTATTGTGTTGTTTCTATTTTGCTCTACTCTGTTGTATTGTAATGTATTGCATTGGTTCTAGTCTATTGTATTGTATCCTATTGTATTGTACTATTCTATTATTATTGTATTATAATGTATTATATTTAATATATTGTGTGGTTTTCAATCCATTTGTATTCACTTGTGTTGTTTTAATTTGGTTGCATTCCATTACTTTTTTCTTATCCATTCCAATGTGTCTCTTTCTGTTCTACTCTATGGTTTTTCTGTAGCATTGCATTATATTCTGTTGATATTGTTGCGTGTGTTATTCCAGTCACACATCTTACTGTTTCATTTAAACTGTTCATTCATTTTAGAAGAATATCATAGATTAAGAATCTAGTGGCAGATAAGTACATAACACACTGTCAGTGGAGGATTTATAACGCATATATGTGGTATATATGTGGTCAGTGAGTTTTATGGCTTGTAGGTTACCTGTCATATGATCATCACATGATTATAAAGTTTCAAAGGCCAATCAGGTCAAAGGTCAGAAAAACATTTATATGTGCATGGTTTGAGTTATCTCGACAACATACTAGACAGAACTGTAGACAGCATGTGATTATTGTCCAAATGATCTGGCTTCATGCTGGTGGCTGACCTTTTGTTTGTTTGTTTTCTCCACTTCACATAGATCGAAGCATGAATCTTAGGAAATGGCAGCAAGTCCCTTTGATTTGCTGTGTTTCATCCAGAAAAAAACACAGACAGACTGACTCATGCGTGTGCACAGAGCTCTTGTCGGGAAAGAAGATTCACAGCAGGCAAAACCTAAACCAGAAAAACTGGTTAGCACTTGCATAACTCCAGTGAGTGACATTTAACCTGGAGGTGTTTCTGTAAGTGTTATTTATTCTGTAACCAGGGACACATTTTATTAGGTCAAACTTTATCCCTTTGTTCTCTCACATCTGTTTTATCATCCCTTCTGTCATCCTCCTCCTCTTAAGGTTACCCCCCCCCCCCCCCCCCCTCACCTCTCACCTCTCCAGTACAATGGACGAACGTCTGGTGGGACGAGTGTCAGCCGGTGGCTGCTGCTCCTATAACACCCTGAAGGCCTGGTTGCCCATCCTCACCTGGCTTCCCAGGTACAGGCTGAAGTGGCTTCAGATGGACCTGCTTGCAGGGATCACAGTCGGGCTGACGACTGTACCGCAGGCGCTGGCTTACGCTGAAGTAGCCGGTCTTCCTGTGCAGGTGAGTCCCAGCTCTTCTTTTGTGTGAAAGTTCATCTTTTTGTTTTTATTTTTATTCAGATTCAAGTCTCTCCGGATATTTCAGCTGCTTGGAAATTATAAATTACACAATGACTGATTTCCAAACTAGTTGTGATGTCATAAAACCTGCTTGTACATAAAGATCTTCAACAGAAGTTTAAAGATATAAGATGAAACAATTCTTCATTAAAATGTCTAAAAACACCTAGAGCTCTGCTATATATTATTCCTTACTTGTGTATTTATATGATTCAACATTTTTCAAACAATTTTGAAGCCCAGAGAAATCCACGATTTTTGATTTGAGGTAATTTTGGTTGCCTTTATTTGCCTTTTTCTGCATAAGTTCTGGGATAAACGACGAAAGGCGGAGGATAAACACACTTTTAGCCAGTTAGACTGTTAGACAGTCGGCTCGTGATGGGTCAGGATTATTCATGGTGGTTTAGACAATAACTCCCATTATCCCACGCTGCGTCACACTGTCATCGAACTAGGTCTTTTGTTGTTGTTTTGATTGAGAGACTCCTAGTGGCAGAAGTTACACACTGTATGTCAAGCTGAGCGCAGAGAAACCTAACCCTTACCCGCCTACAGCAGATGGACCTGAAAATAAATTTAGCATGGTGAAGATCAAACTGTTCTTCAAACATGAAATTAATTACATGTTAATTGCACCTCTGTTCATGTTTTAACCTGAAAACATTTCTCTCAACAGTACGGACTCTACTCTGCCTTCATGGGGGGGTTCATTTACACCCTCCTGGGGACCTCTAAGGATGTGACACTGGGTCCCACAGCCATCATGTCCCTCCTGTGTTTCTCTTTGGTTGGGGGACAGCCACACCGAGCCGTGCTCCTCAGCCTCCTCTGTGGAGTCATCCAGGCTGGGATGGCGTTACTGAGATTAGGTTAGCGCGCGCGGGGGGGATGGGGGGTCTGCTGAGCTCACATGGAAACCTTGTATTTCAATTTATTTTGTGGAGATTTTCTAAATTTGGTCAAAACGCGAGAGGCTATTGGATGAGGTTTTATTAAACTGAGTGGAATTTAGTGTGAACAATATTTAAAACCAATTCAGCAGTTTTTAGGTGAATTCCAGTATTTTTCAACCTGATCCCTGTGTTTATAACTGTGTGTGAAAATGAATGGAGTAGTAGATTGTTTCTGCTGGCAGCCAGGACATGGCAGCAGTGGCTACGATGCAATTTTGTGGGGCAACTGTAACTGTCCAGGAAATATGCACTGAAAGTTTTTCTTCCCCAATGAAATTCTCAAATTATTAATCAGGGTCTTCATTAAGAGTCTGGCCACATTATGCATGTCTCACTTAACAGGAATTCTCAGTCTCAAGCTTCACGAGACTTAAGTTGTTGCAGGAAGATGGAGGTGGAAACATGAGTGAGAGTAAGAGAGTTGGAGAGAGGAGTTTGGATTTTACTATGAGAGGAACTATTGTGGCTCTTTCTGATTTAGACAATGTCAATGACGCTGATGGTCCTCCCCACTTGTTTGAGTCAGAGTATATGGACGAAGACGAGAAAGAGAAAGGCAATCAGCAGAGAAGGGACAATGCGCTGCTGCACGGCTGCAGAACTTTACAAACTGGTGGTGTTCCTGTGGGTAGTGTGACAGCATGTCCACAGAGGAGGAAGGCCTTTGGTGTAGATAGTGGGACCTGTTGATGCCAAATATTGGTGATCTTGATGCGTCCACAGACGTTTTTTCTGATACTATAAAATGCTGTGGGACCACATCATAGGATTCCCCCCTCTGATCAACAGAGCTGTGCTGGAGAAATTCCCATATGTGCCCAAAATAAACTGGAGGAGATAGCCAGGGCCAGAATTCGAGAATTTAAGTTGTGAAAAAAATTACTTTTAATGTGTATTTCATGGACTGTTACAGTTGCCCCATAAGATGTAGCTACTGTGTTGAAGCTGCCAGCGGAGGTTATCCCCTGGACCCATTCCAAACATTTGTGTAAGCACCTTTCATTTACACACCCACATTCCTAAACATATGGCCCAGATTGAAAAAAGAGACTTGAACCCCCCTTTGAAGAGTTGTTATAGAAATGTAATGTAAAAACTCTCAGTGGTTTAGGGAGTGAACTGCAATAAGACAGGATATTAGTTTGCGTGTGTGTGAAAGCCACTTCCTACCACCACATCTATGACTTCCTGTGCTGAGCCCATCAGCTGTAACCACAGTATTTCTGTGAAATCTGTGGATCCGAATCGTTCCTGCATGATTTGTCCGAGATTATGACTACGTAAATACTTAATTGCCTCATGTATTTATTTATAATTTCATTTGATAGGGAGAGTGATCATTGATCAACAGACAAATCTATTTCAATGAGCAAGAGTAAGCAGTTAACTGCTAACAGCTAACTTCCATCTGTTGTCCCAACCAGTTCTTAAACAGGAACCAGAATTAAAATAACATGACTTATTGTCGTCTGCAGGTTTTCTCTTAGACTTCATCTCTTTCCCTGTAATAAAAGGCTTCACTTGTGCTGCTGCAGTGACCATTGGCTTTGGCCAGGTCAAGGTGAGTGTTAGACACACACACACACACACACACACACACACACACACACACACACACACACCACACACACACTTGGCATTAAAATACTGTTGCTGTTGTTTCTGTTAGAATATTCTGGGGCTGCAGGGCATTCCCCACCAGTTCTACCTGGAGGTTTACTACACCTTCTCCAAGATCCCAGAGGCCAGGATCGGAGACGTGGTCCTGGGTCTGCTGTGTCTCACACTGCTGGTCATGTTGATGTGTATGAAGACGGGTTTGGGCTCTGACGACGCGCCCCGCTATGCTAAACTCTCCAGGAAAGTAGTGTGGGCTGTTGCTACAAGTAAGGATCTGCATGAGTGTGTGTTTGTGTGATGTTTCACTTTAACACAGGATAACATATGAATCAGTCCACTTTGCCTTCTGTTTGTCCTCCTCCTTATCGCTCACGCTCAGTGCGTAACGCTCTGGTGGTCGTGGCTGCCTCCTTCATAGCGTTTTCGTGGGATGCATATGGTTATCACGTGTTCACAATCACTGGGAAAACCTCCCAGGGGCTCCCGCCATTCAGGCCCCCACCCACCTCAGACACAACAGCCAACGGCACCATCGTCTCCTTTGGAGAGATCGTAGAGGTAAACATCATGTGACAGCACCAGGATTGAGTCAGTGGATTTTTCTTGTGAAGTCATTTTTTCAACTTTCACTTCCCATATTCTTTCATGTTTTCAAGAAATCCAGCTGAGCAGTCATTTTTTTAATCTATGTTTATTTTGGTGCAGGATTTTGGAGGAGGGCTCGCTGTGATTCCCCTCATGGGTCTGTTGGAGAGCATCGCTATTGCCAAAGCTTTTGGTGAGTGGTGTAGCATGCTGCTTATTTTTCGACATGACAAAATGAATCAAAATGAATTGAATTATTGTCACAGCACTTTTCTACACATTGCACTCGCACTAGAATTCATGCAGCTGAAGAACGAGCGTTTTAACAAAATGTCGGCTGATTTGAGCTTCCTGTTTGTCCTTAGCCAGTCAGAACAACTATAGGATTGATGCCAACCAGGAGCTGCTGGCAATTGGTGTGACCAACATCATGGGCTCCTTTGTGTCAGCATACCCTGTCACCGGCAGCTTTGGGAGGTGTGTGTGTGTGTGTGTGTGTCTGTGTATAAGAACATGTGTGTGAGTTTGTGTGTGTTTATGTGTGTGTGTGGGTGTGTGTGCGTGCGTGTGAGTGAGAGAGAGACAGACTGCTATCACATATATACACTGTCATATTTTTCTCTTCACCTCCAGGACAGCAGTGAACTCCCAGACTGGTGTCTGTACTCCTGCAGGAGGAATCATCACCGGTGAGTCAACGCTCACTTAAACTCTCTTCTACCCTCTTGTGGTTATCTGTGATATTACATTTTCTTCAAAACCTCTCCCCTGTTTCTTTACAAGCCAGTACAGCGGGGCGGGTATTGTTTTGTTTTGTTTTGTTTTGTGTGTGTGTGTGTGTGTGTGTGTGTGTGTGTGTGTGTGTGTGTGTGTGTGTGTGTGTGTGTGTGTGTGTGTGTGTGTGTGTGTGTGTGTGTGTGTGTGTGTGTGTGTGTGTGTGTGTGTGTGTGTGTGTGTGCGTGCGTGCGTGCTTGTGTGCTTGTGAGATCATGAGATCATGATAAGATGTGGTCCTGGAGACACTTACTGTAGCCAGAACAACCACAGAGGTTTGGGGTACATTGACGGGGGTCTATCTCTCTGTCCACCTCTGTCCATGGGCAGAAATTATCAACATAGTGACATTCAAACTGCACAAAAGATACAATCACAGAACTTCACAGGCTGTGGTCTGACCTGTGAGTACTAAATTGTCATGTACGTCTCCACTAATGACTACTGAGTTACTTATGAACTCCTTCTCCCTTCTCTTTCTCCTCCGTTAATTGTTGTCATGAAGGTCAGAGATTAAAGAAAACATCAGGGACTGGCTTTAGCAGAGAAACATTAAGCTTTTTTTTTATTATACACTGCCATAAAATATTTATATTGGTTTGCCTTTTTTTCAACCAATTAAACAGCAAATTTATACACTCATGAGTATGCTCATCACAGAAGAGAAGGATTTCTCTAAAACAGAGCATCACATAAACTGCTGTTCCTTTAGATGCCACAACCTTGTCTTGCCTTACTTTTACATTTTTGCTTTTCTGGGTCCATTAAACATTACACAGTTCCTGATGTCCTAACTCGGTTTTCTCTCTCCACAAAGACAATACCCATTCCTCCCCATTAAAAATCATGATCATTAAAGCAATCTGTTTTACTGAATGTATTCATTTGACTTCTTTTTCTTGAGTTTGTGTGTTTAATAAAATTGAAAATGAGAAATTCCTGTAAATGTGACCTTCCCTCTGTGGTGCTTGCAGGTGTGATCGTGTTGCTCTCTCTGGCGTTCCTCATGCCGGCCTTCTACTACATCCCCAAAGCTTCTCTGGCGGCTGTGATCATCTGTGCGGTGGCTCCCATGGTGGATTATCACGTCGTGCTTAAGATGTGGAGGATACGCAGTAGGTATTACCTCAATGTTTTGCCTCCGTGGATCTGTCTGTTTATTTGAAGTCTGGATGCTCGTGTGACCTCCACAGAGCTGGACCTGCTGCCTTTTGTCGTGACGTTCCTCTTGAGCTTCTGGCAGGTGCAGTACGGTATTATCGGAGGAGTGGCTGTATCTGGAGTCCTGCTGCTGTACAACACGGCCAGACCCCAGATAAAGGTGCAGTAAATATCTTAACTGAAATGTTCATGTCCTTTCCGAATCCTTTCAAAGGCAGCACACTAATTTGCTCACTGTTTTTTGTAAAGTAAGTAACAAAGGACTTTTCACATACAATAGTTATTAAGTGCTTTGCAGGGCCCAGAAAGTAAAAAACAGTTAAACCGTACAAAAAGTAAAAACAGAAGACAAACACACACAAAACAAAACAACCATATAGTGTCCAGTAAAGTGCATACAGAAACAGATCTGGTCAACTTAAATGACTGAGTGCCTTTTTAAACAGGTTTGTGGTTTTTAAATGATTCCACAAAATCAGCAAACCTTGATGTAGGTCGGGCGTTCCACAACTTTGGTGCTATTGTCTCAAAAGGCACAAGAGAGTAATTTGCTAATAAGACCTCTTCACTGGATATAATACAATTAACAAAATGATGTTTCGCTCCTGAAGCTCTGGATCTGCCTTTGAGCCCTTTGGCCGACTCCTGGGCCACACATGAAGGACCAGATGTAGGTTTCTGACCTGCTACTGTTATTCAATGAATGAAATGTGATTTATGTGGCCACGATATCCACACTGCCCAACACATAATAATGCCAAAACTCTCTAAGCAGCAGCTGCTCAAAGTTCATTCAGCCACTCCTGTCTTCTGTCAACCTCTCTCTCTCTCTCTCTCTCTCTCTCTCTCTCTCTCTCTCTCTCTCTCTAGCTCTCGCTCTTGTTCTCTCTCTCTCTCGTTCTCTCTCGCTGTCTCTCGCTCACTTGGTCGTGCCAACACACACACCAGCATTGTCATTGTCAGACTCGGTAAAAACAACATAATTTGGGCTTTCTTAGCCCAATTGACATGCGTGGTTATTTGCTTTTAAAGCAAAGGCCTGAACTGGTCTTAAGGCAGGAACAGGTCTGAACTGGGCCTTTAACCAACAAGAAATCCAAACAAACTTCTACACATTAAAATCAATCATTTTCCTGCTGTGATTATTTATAACTGACACCACAGTCTCACATCATCTACATTTATCACATTTACCTAACTTTAGCTTCAAGTCATGAGGTTTAGTGCCTCAGGAATTTAGTTCTTTGGATATGCTGGAAAAAAGGTTCTCAGTTTTCCACAATAACGATTGATATTGCTGTTTAAAATAACATTTAATATTATTTTGATATCATGTTTTAACCCTAATCCTCTCCTTTACTTTACGGTCAAAGTAAGATATTTCAGAGAAATATGATTATCTGTCAAAAAGATGATTAGAGACTTTGGGACATTTGAATCACCAGATGCAGAAGTCTCAGAGTTAAAGTCCATGTATACCCATGTTTGTGCTAACAGTGTGTGTGTATTGCGTGCAGGTGTCTGATCATGGTGCACTAGTGATGGAGTTGAGCAGTGGACTAAGTTTTCCAGCCACAGAGTATCTCAGCCACATTATACACACCCACGCTCTGAAAGGTGAGGTTTTGTGTATCAGACACTTCACATCACCTCCTCTCTTTCCTGTCATTTACCCACTCTTCTCTCTCCCCTTATCATCTCCCTCAGCGTCTCCTCCGCGCTCAGTGGTCCTGGACTGCCATCACGTCAGCATCGTAGATTACACGGTGGTCAGCGAGCTCAGGGACGTGCTGAGACAGTTCAAACAACGAGACGTGCAACTGATCTTTTCAGGATTACAGGTGAGATTATTATTTTGGGCCAGAATTCAGTTTTTATAACAACCACAGCAAACTAGATATAGAGTTATTGTGTTTCTCACTCGCACTCCCTCAGCCCTCTGTTCTGGAGGTTCTCTTAGCGGCTGATCTGGAGGGCCTCAGGTACACGGACAGTGTGGAGGCGGCGCTGCTGCGAGTGGAGCCAGGACGCCTCCTGGAGGACTGACACAGTACTGTCCATTCACAGTCAGGGGTGAACATGTTTGCTAGTGGACAGTTGCAGTGTTGCACCAATATCAATTGTCCATTGACTGTCAGTTAGATGTCACCCTTTATCCTGTCATTAGAACTTGTTGCACTTCCTTGCACTTTGTATCTGCAAACCCTGACTCTGGAGATGAATGTGCATCTTCATCATTCCAACACTAAGTTACCTGTGCTCAAAAACATGGGACCAGACGTCTTATAATATGTTTCAAAGAGTTTTATGTGTCGGAAATCTGTATTTTTTTACTAACAGAGCACTCCCTCTGAGAGCTGCCAGAGACCAAATCTGAATTTACAGTATCCTAATTTTTTAATTCATAGATTTACAATAAAAATTGTAAAATAAAATATAACTGTTAGTGAATAAAAGTTTATATTTTGTGTGTTTGAATGTCTTTATGTCCAACAACGCTTGAGTCATAGCGAAGCTGCACAATCGTACATTTACCATCCATCCTGACTTCATCTCAGCTGTTTCTCCTTTGAGGGTTGCAGCGAGGTTGAAGCCAAAGAGAAAACCGACACAGACACAAGGAGAACATTCAAACCTCACAAAGAAAATGGAAGACACATGTATATCAAAATGGTTCAGCATCCAAATGAAGTGGTTTCCTCCCTGACCCATACCGTAGTCTTCCACCAAGTCTGTTTCGTAGTTTGTGTGTAATTTTGCCAACTGACAAACAAATGCTGATTCAAAACCAAACCTCCACCACTACCCTGTGCCAGTCCCATAAAGAAACGTGAAAACATGAACGTGAACCCAATTCTAAGGTGATGATTTGTGTTCTATACTTTCAGTTTCGATTATTTTATTAATTGTCTTATCAGAATGAAGAGAAACCTCCATAGGGGGGTGTGGTTGGCTAATTCGCCTAAAACGCCTGTTTGAGGACACCCAAATTAAATTGAAAGCTGTTCTTGAACCATTTGGAGTACATGCATGGTCTTGGTCTCTTTTGAAAGGTAACATTGTGAACTTTCCCCCCAACAGTCAGAATCACTATTAGTACTACTGGCATTGAGTAATAGCATTTGGCACACAGTGAAGTAGAAGGTTTTTATTTTCGCCTGAATATTTTTGGTAAACAGATGCCTACTGATGACTCTAGCTGGGACTTATGAGCTGAAAAACACAATGGGACCCTAGCATGAAGCCTTGACTAGCCCAAGTTTAAATTTGATACCACAGAAAATGAATATTTGACAGATTTTTTCCTAAGGCCATTTGGAGACTCCATAGGACCCTTTGTAACCATGGTAACCAACCAGGCCAAAAAGGCGAATTTTACACTCAAAATCATACTTTTAAATAAAGGAGACAAAACCGGTCATATTGTTTAAAATGTATATAAATAAACATCTTTCATATATTTTAGCAACATGTAGCAGTAGCGACGGGGACGAAGCACTGACGCTGACGGCGCGCTGACATTATGCAACAGCTGACATTGGCTATTCTTTGATGTAATAGTGTGTTTTGGACTGATTATGTTACTGGATTGGATCGTCTGGACCTTTGGCAATGTACCAACACCGTTTTTGTTTGAATTTTATCAATCTGTGGATTAATATGATGATTCTCAGGTAAGTGACGTCAACTTTTTTCTAATTTCCGGTCTGACTGACGCTGAACTGAGAAGTTGATTGTACCGGCTCTGGTGATCAGATCTTGAAATGGTCAGAAGAATCTTAGCTTTCTAGCGATATGTTGCATTAGTACCTAGCTGTACGACGCAGTTCTTTAAATAAAATGTTTGACGCTGATCGATAAAGAAACACAGCTCCTTGCAAGGAGGTTAATCAATTCTTAAAACCTATTTTTACAGATTTTCTATGTTTTACTGCTTATATTTTTTGTATTTATTTGCTTTTATGTTATGTCGTCTTCTTTTTATTGTTAATTTGATCTGTAATTAAAGCTTTTTCATGTCTAATTGCTTTTATTGATTAGTTGCTGTTATCATTGTCACTCTAAGCACATTGTGATCCCTGTCTTCAAAGGCCCTTGGTAAATGGTGATTAGACCTGGTATTTCCATATAATAAAAACAATAAATCCTTCAGAGAAATTGGGAAATGTAATCCGCTGTTATTTGATCTTTACATTGCACTCCTAACCTCAAAGATCTGTTCATTCATTTAAAATAACATTTCAACCAGTGCCGTCCATTTTCAGTTTTATCATGCATAGTGAACCATTACATTCTGTGTGGATCCAGATCAGGAATTTCTTTCCCTTTGTTTAACATTGTGAATTTGGGCGTTTTCAACATTTGCCTTCATTCCTCATAGATTCATGGATCTTGATGAAAAAGATCAGACATGATCTGGGGACAGCTATTTACAAGTGTGTGAAATAAGGTGCAGGTCCAAATATATATCTGGATGTTATGAACTTAAATTTCATACAGGGACAGTTTGGCCTTGGTGGAGGTATGTACTCTACTGAGTTCCCTTCTAGTTTGTTTGTTTGTTTGTTGTAAGCAGAATTACAAAAAAACTACTGGACAGATTATCATGAAACTTGGTGGAAGGATGGGACATGGGTCAAGCAAGAATCCATCTGCACACTATCTTTAAAATTTTTGACAATTGCCCAGGGAATAACATAATAACACCTAATCAGACATAGTAAGAGAACTGATATCTATGAGTGTATGTAATTTGGTTCAGCTCGATTGAATTCAAGGGGACTGTTTGGCCTTGGCGGATGAACAGTCCTTTGAAAAAGTATTTCCCCCCTTCCTTGTTTCTTATTTTTTTAATATTTGCAACACTTAAATGTTTCAGATCATCTAACAAATTTTAATATCAGACGATTTTAAACCCGAGAAAATACAAAATGCAGTTTTTAAATGATGATTTCATTTATTCAGGGAAAATGTGATGAACAGGAAACAAGACAGAAAGCCGACAGGAAACGTCTGCTGTTTGGCATCACTGATACAGAAAGAGGAATCAAACCCAGCACACAAATGCCAAGATAAAGATCAACAGGAGGGGGAACTACCAAGTAAGGGCACAAACTTTGAGGTTGGAACCAACTTAGTGCACGTGTTGTGAATGAACGCGTTCAAAAGAACACATTCATTTTTATGAGAACGAGGAACTGAACGCAACAATTTTTCTAACTATACGGCAAAGCTCCGCGAGCCTCACGCAGCCCGCAAGGGATGTGATTGGTCTGCTAACTACATCCTTTCCTGAGTCGCATTTCAGGTGTGCGTTTGGCAGAAGAGATCCGAAAGTATGACCACTTGTATAACCCGTCACTGACTGGCGGATTTGTCCGCCAGAAAAAGGCTATGAGGAGCCGCAGTGGCGACGTAAATTAACAGTCGACGAAGAAGAAAGAAGGCGTCTCTAAGGTCGTCTTCGACAAAACACCTTACTCCGCCTAGTGTTCTGGCGGGGAATTGCTTTGTAACTCGCGCAACGCTTGGAAAAGCATGAATGCCAACGAGTCCTTCGCAACAGCGGCGTGAAAAGCCGCAGACGCAGCTGCAGAAGCATACGCCGGCCTTTAGTGACAAATAATGAATTTGAACGGTGAACACGTTCATATTATCTGAGGTCTAGCTAAAATGTTATGGAATGTTTTCCTTCTCCTGATTAGTTCTATGAACTAGTTCAGAATTTAAATGGTGAACTATGAACGTGAACTTTTCATTTTTACTTGTATGAACTAAACTTTGAACTAGTTCATGAGAGGTGTGAACTTGCACAACACTGCTAAGTGACCAGAAAACAGTCAAACTGCAGTAAGACATTGATGATAGGAATTCTCCATTACATGCTCTAATGATCACCATTCTAGTTGAAATATACGTCGACCTAACAATTTCCAGAAACTAACGCAAGTATTATTTGTTCCGTCAAACTGACTGTAAAAGCCTGAACATGAAAACAGTGAGATGCTGTTAAATGATGTGGGACCTTTGACTTTTAACAAATATGTTCATCCACTTCAACAGTCTGTCCCAGTTGTTGGCACAAGGAGGTTAATCCAATGGAATGTGCAAACCTGTCAAAACCAAAATGTCTCCCGTACTGTATGTTGACCTGCGAATGATTGAAGAACCATAAAATATATTGACCAAGGGCTTTTGTCTGTGTGTCCGTTATGTTTGAATTTGATCCTTTTGTCCTATATTGATTAACAAGTAACTTTTTTGTCGTCAAATGAAACCAGCGTTATTATTTACCTGCTTATTTGTTTCACAAATCACCTCTTCCTGTTGTCCTCTGTGAACTGTGATGGCCCTTGCCGTGTGTGCTGTCCTGTCTGTGTTTTCTGTTGCTGATGGTTTGCTGCTTTGTTTTGACCTGACTTCCTTGTTGCTTCGATGCTCCGTCTACTCTTGACTGCGAATGAACTGCACCTGCTCAGCCGAATATAAGGAGAGGTTGCAGCCAATTGATCTCACTCTCTCTCCCTGGACAACCAAGCTCCTGCTCTTTGTTCATATTTTTGCTCTCTGCCATCCAACAAGTAAAAGATTCATGATTAACACTAAGCAGCAACGGTTATTAAAAGTCATTTGTGTGAAGCAGTGTTCATTTCGTTGACAAAAACGATGCCGAAAAATATTTGTTAACGATCTTTTTTTCCATAACGAAGACGAGACGAAGACATAACGAAAACGGATCTTTGAAAATAAAAACTATGTCTAAATCTATTTTAACTTTCGTTGGCGAGACGAGACGAGACGAAAATGTTGGTGGTTGACTAAGTCACAATAGGTTTTTTAAACATCATCGTGTCAGGCCGTCATGAAGTATCAGGAGCGGGCGAGTGAGTGTGTCTGTGTGTGTCTGTGTGTGTGTGTGTGTGCGCGCCCCAGATAGCGCACCGGTCCCGAGGCTCCGCCCCCCGCTCCGCTCACTCGCTCAGAGACACAAGATCAGAGCTCGTTCACGTGCACCGGCTGCTTCTTAACTATTGAAACAGTGAAAACACAGAGTTTCTCTGGTCTCAGCTGCTCAGAGATCAGCGCAGCAGCTTCTTGATCAGAGCAGAAGCTGCAGTTGGTTTCTAAAGAGCTTCAGTTTCTGTGTTCGCCTCCAGCCTGACCTGCTCTCACTTTTTGTTTTTACATTTAAAACTAAATATATATTTTTAAGTTATTAGGCTGCAGCTATATGATTTTATTCATTTCAAAATAGGGTTCTTCTTATTTCATACATTTCCCACAAATATTGGGAGGACTCAAATAACCCTACAAAGTTCTGTGTTTAATTTATTTCAAAGTAGCCCGACACTTGCCTGTGTATTTTCTTCTCTTCATAAGTGCTCTGTGTTTTCCTTTGTTGGAAAAGGTACAAACAGCAATAAAATGTCAAGAGTTTTCTTTATTGTCGTTCTATAATTTCGTAAATGCAACAAACTATAGTTTAGTATAGTATAACTTTATATTAAATTGTATTAGCTTTGTTATCAAATATGTTTTACGGCTCCAGACACATTTTATTTGGGGTAAGAGGGGGCAAAATAAGTAAGTAAAGGTTTCCGACCCCTGCTATAGACTTATGCTGGTAGGGATATCTAATCTATAGCAAGCTATACTATTATGCAGTTTTAGACACAACACATGGTCCCTGGGCCTGAGAAGGGAAGAAAAGGAGTTTAATGTGGCTACTAAATGTGACTAAAACTAGACTAAAATGCAATTAGTTTTCGTCGACTAAAACTAGACTAAAATGTAATTCGTTTTTGTCGACTAAAACTAGACTAAAACTAAGAAGGATAAAAATGACTAAAAGGTGACTAAAACTAATATGCATTTTCGTCAAAAGACTAAATCAAAAATAGCTGCCAAAATTAAAACTGGTGTGAAGGCTATATATCGGGCCCAAACCTCCCCTGGCCCAAACTGCTCCTGTCCCCACCCTCCTGCTTTATTGTTTAGAGTTTCAGTTCTAAGGCCATCTTCACAGACACATACACAGAGAAGCTAATATTTAAAATCCCAACACAGGCACAGATGGGAAATTTGAACCAGGTAAATTGTCCCATTCTTGTAAGAATAAAGGTCAGTGGAAAGGGTCACCACAAAGGTCAAGTGGGTCTGGGGTGTATGTAAAGTCTTCTGGTCTTGTGGCCTCTGTGCCAGGAAAGTTGGTCAAGTTGTTCTGAAACATCTCCTGGAGGGTCAAATAAGGTTGCGGAGGCTTATGTTCCTTTCATGACGGAGGGATTTTTATCTCTGGATGACGGTGATGGGTGTAATGGGAATTTCTGTATTTGGGCATGTTTTCAGATCTGTTTCTGTTCACTTAACTCTAAGTTACGAGTGTTGCTCCAGGACACTCTATGTGTATTGCTTCTAGACTCCTAGGTGTCGCTAAGCAAATGTTTCATGGCAGGGGCCACTTAAGGTGTCTGAGCAGATGGGCCTGGGGGTTTCTTTGTCTTGTAAAAGGGTTTTGGAACATAGATGGAGACAGGATGTCTACCAACCCTAAGCAGACAGTGAAGAAGAAGAGGAACTTCTGTTCTCTCAGGGAGGAGCTTTTGATGTATAAGAACCTGATTCTCCTATGCCCTGGTGCTCATTGTGTAATTCATGTTTCCTGGGTTGCACCTTGAGCCCATCTGCAGATGTGAATTAAACTTCAGGGAGATAATTGTATAACTTTGTCCTTGAAATTTCCACAGCAGGGGAGACCTGTGGAAATCTTGCAACATTCTGGTGCAACTCAGAGTTTTATTTTGGATGGGTTGTTGCCTATTTCATCGGTTACAGACACAGGTGAAACTGCTCCCATTATTGGAATTACTTTAGTTCCATTGTCTGTGCCATTGCATCATCTTCGCCTGGTTTCAGACCTGGTTAATGGTAAAGTGGGCATGGGGGTGAGCAACTCGTTGATGTTATCCTTGGAAATGACTTGGCTAAGAATGAGGGTGGGAAGATATTGAGCCGCCACTTCTAGTGTCAATGTCACCAAAATGCTGTGGCGATCTGGATGAGTGTGCAAAACAACACCCAACTCCCATCTGTTCCTAGAACACTTGACATTTGTATGAGAAACCTGCTGATCCCCAACAAATCTGTATGAATCTGACTTCATATAGTTTCTTTGGATACAATTCACATTATACCTGTGCCGTCCTGAGCCACCTGCATGAATCAACACAATCCTCAGTTTTCACTATTTGTGCTGTGACTCGGGCAAGGGCAGGGCTAGCTCAAGACAGTAGGGACTCTACAAACTCTGATTCCTCACTGTGTTCCCAACATGAAGGCCTTGAGAAAGTTCAGGATCAGGCTCTACTGTATCCTTGCCCTTTGCCATCTATCAGTAAGGAGGAGCCGATTGCACAGCAGGCTTGAGATCCCAAACTCCAACCTTTGTATGAGATGCTTTTTCCGGTAAGTAAGGTACAAGAAATAAAAATGGTTACTGCTTATAGGAAGGTGTGCTACTGAGGTGGTGGTTGACAGTGTGCCAATAGGTAAGGTGACTCAAGACGTGGTCCCATCCAAATTCAGGAAGTTTGTGTTGAGCATTTCACATGATGGCATTGCGGGTCACTTAGGAATTAAGAAAACATTGGATTGTGTGCTTCATCATTTCTTCTGGCATCGCTTGAAGCAGGATATCTCAAAATATTGTAAATTGTGTTACACATGTAAGCTAACAGGGAATCCCAATCAGAAGGTCAAGCCAGCTCCTTTGTGCCCAATTACAGCAATGGAGAACCCATTTGAGTACTCGATTGTAGATTGTGTTGGTCCTTTGCCGAAGAGTAAAAATGGTAGTACTTGTTAACTGTAATGTGTAAGAGTACTAAGTACTCTGCAGCATTTCCTTTACGCTCTATTAAAGTCGGTCCTGAAAGCCCCAACTACTTTTATATCTACTCTTGGCCTTCCAAAGGTGATTCAAAGTGACCAAGGGAGTAACTTCATGTCTTGTTCTTTTGCACAGGTGCTAAAGCAGCTTCAGGTGAAACACAACGTCTCAAGTGCTTATCATCCAGAGTCGCAAGGAGCTCTGGAGAGGTTTCACCAGACTTTAAAATCAATGTCAAGGTCCTACTATACTGAGCTTTCACGAGATTGGGAAGAAGGTCTTCCTTGGCTGTTGCTTGCAGTGCGGGAGGTTTTTCAGGAAAGTAAAGGATTTGCTACAAAGGTTTTGGACACTCGGTCCGTGGTCCATTGGTTGTTTTAAGTGACCACTGGAAAAGTGTTGATCCACCTGACAACATTTTGGGTTATGTAAATTATTTTTGTTGCCTTTTGAATACGGCCTGTGCAACTGCCCGGAGGAAGCTCGTAGTAGCTCAGGGAAAGATGAAAGATATTTTTGATCGTAATGCTAAGTCACGCCACTTTGAACCAGGTGATCAAGTGTTGGCTTTGTTGCCTGTTGTAGGTTCTCCTTTCCAGGCAAAGTTTAGTGGTCCATATACAATTTAAGAGCCATAAGTCTGAGTGTGACTATCTTGTCCATACACCTGTCAGGAGGAGGGGTGTGCAATGGTGTCATTTCAATCTACTAAAGCCATACTATGGGCATTCAGTTCCTGAGACGGTGATGGGGGGTAGTACTGCTGTAGCAGACTAAGGTTGTACTTGCTGTGCCATCTGAAGTCTTTGTGGTTCCATCAGAGCAGACTACCATAGGGAAACTGAATAACTCAGTTTATTTGAAAAACCTGAAAGCTCAATTGAGTTGTGTCAGAGGTTCAACAAAGATATCTGATTCAATTGATTAATTCTCACCTTTGTGTTCAATGACTCTTGGAACAGTCATGTTCATGTCTCAAGGCTATTTTTGATCGGCTGGTTGAAGCCAATCTGACACTTAACCTGTCAAAATGTGAGTTGCTAAGGGCACGATTATTTATCTGGGTAAGGTTGTGGGCCAAGGGGAAGTACGCCCCATCAGGGCTAAAGTTAAGGCTATGGATAAGTACCCAGTGCCAACAACAAAGGAGCTGGGGAGGTTTTGGGGTTTGCTGGGGTATTACCGGTGTTTTTGTCAAAAATGTTCCTCTGTGGTGGCCCCGCTAACAAACCTTCTCAGTAAAAGGACGAATTTGTGTCTCCCCAATGTCAGACTGCTTCTGTTGCTGTGAAAAACCTGCTCTTTTGCTCTCCTGTACTTGCAGCTCTGCACTTTGAGAATCCCTTTAAATTCAGGTGGATGCTAGTGGAGTTGGTGCAGGAGCTGTAGTGTTGCAAGAAGGGGAGGGGGACATTGACCACCCAGTAGGCTTCTTCTCACGTAAGTTCAAGCATCACCAATTAAATTATTAAGTGGTGGAGAAAAAAGCACTGAACCGGATTTGGTCCCTACAGTCTTTTGAAGTGTTTGTGGGCTCTGGATCAACACCAGTAACGGTATTCACTGACCATAATCCTCTGACCTTTCTGTCTAGCATGCAAAACAGCAACCAAAGGCTGATGCATTGTATGTTGTTCTTGAAACCCTACAATTTGAACATTTGCCATATCAAGGGCCAAGATAATGTTATGGTGGATGCTCTGTCTCTGGCCTTATTATGAGGTTAACTAAGACCTTTGGGGGTCTCCGTTTTATTGGGCGGGGTGTGACGGCCCTGGCCGTGTGAGTTGTCCTGTCTGTTTTCTTTTGCAGGTGGTTTGCTCCTTTGTTTTGACCTGACTTCCTTGTAGCGTCGATGCTCCGCCTGCTCTTGACTGCGAAACGAACTGCGACTGCTGAGCCGATTATAAAGGAGAGGTTGCAGCCAATTGATCTCACTCTCTACCCTGAAAAACCAAGCTCCTGCTCTTGGTTTGTATTTTTGCTCTCTGCCATCCAACACCTGCTACATATACATGGCTTCCACTACATTCAACACCTCCACCACACACTGACAACTGACCTAACATCATACATTTTTGGTTATTCTGTTGATATTATTAAAACATGTTGCGATGATTTAAACTCTGTGTAGACTTCACTTGATTGTTGTGGCCTAAAACTTGCAGGCCATAACAGAACAAAGACTAAATGATCATGCTGTCGCTCACTCGGAAAATTTCTCAAACAGGTTTTTCAACATCTACTGGATCACTCACTCTCTCCAAGGTGAGTACAAACACTGGCAAAGTAGAGTCACGATCATAATTTGAACATATGATTTTCATACATCTTCTTTCGGTTTTTCAGCAAGTTTGTGTCTTGGATGTGGTCCATGATGGAGATGCCTAGGGATTTGCTCTTGCTCCTAATTTTGCAGTTGGTTACATGGAACACCTCAGGTAAGCAGTCTGACTTTCTGTCATCTCAAGTTAAATTTCATTTCACCCGATTACATAGTAAATTTTGGTGAACAAATTAAAATTAGCAGAATGTGTTCACAGACCACACCTCACAAGTCTGACTTTGTTTATTTTACATTTTCTCTGTGATCAAGTTTTTAATCTGTCCTTAAATAACTTTAAATCATCCTCCCAGCTCCTTCTCTGCCTCTGGCTCTTACATATCTGGATATTGTATATTTAGAGTTGCCAACTGTTTAATCATTCAATCAATATCAATTTCTATAGCCCATTTTCCCAATTTGCCGCTTAAGGCTTAGTAAGGTGTGACACCCTCTCTCTTTAACCTTTGTAAAAAGTGAGGGGAAACTACCAAGTAAATAACTATATTAGCCGGGGGGGGATGGAAGCCTCAGAGAGAGCTGAAAGTGACATTCAAAAAAAAAATCCACAGAGTGAAGGAATAGAAGCTTAGGACTTATGAAAAAGATAGCATTAACTGCTTATTCCCTATAACCCTATTACTCATGCAGGGTGTGAAGAATACCTACCACATTCAGTTTAAACGATGTCCTTTCAAATTTCATTGATTTCTAAACTCATTTTAACCTGAGAATTATCAACCGTACAAATCCACTGATGTTAATATACATCACTTTTCTGTTTAACTGCGCTCATAGAAAAGTCAAATATAAACATCATTTTCATAATCAGTGTGGCATGGCCTATTTTTTATTTTATTACAAAAAAGGAAAAAAAAACAAGCATATCATTATTCTGCCTGTTGGCTGTTGAACAAGGAAATGTCTTCATTGTTCTACCTGTTTGCTGTTGAGCAAGGAATGTCTTCATTGTTCTACCTGTTGGCTGTTGAGCAAGGACATGTCTTCATTGTTCTACCTGTTGGCTGTTGAGCAAGGACATGTCTTCATTGTTCTACCTGTTGGCTGTTGAACAAGGAAATGTCTTCATTGTTCTACCTGTTTGCTGTTGAGCAAGGAATGTCTTCATTGTTCTACCTGTTGGCTGTTGAGCAAGGACATGTCTTCATTGTTCTACCTGTTGGCTGGTGAACAAGGAAATGTCCTCAATGTTCTGAACAGTGAACACATTTCCTTGTTCCCACAGTTATTTTGTTGTTCTTTCATATGAGAATGAAAGAACAAGGAAATGTTTTGGACAATCTGTTAAGTGGAACATAACTGTTAATATTGAGGTGATATAATAAATATTCACTGTTGATTTTCAATCGTGAATACTGACGTCTTTAAATACACACTTAAATACATTTCCCATATTAAAACACTCATTCTTGGCAAAAGTGCCTTTTGAGTACTTAAAGCTTTATGTACAAATTTCTGGAATCAGTTCTATCTTGGTTTTTACGGTTTAATTTGGACAAGCGAATACACTTTTACAAGAGCATGGATCAAACTGTCTTCGTTCTTTTCACAGGGACACTTGTCTCCAGCAGCGAATTCCACGTTCGCCCGTGACATAAACGGGCAGAAACATACAGACACAGGGGTGGGGGCTTGGGAAGGGGGAGGGCCGCCGGGGAGTCGCGGAGCGAAGGTGTGATCAAATTAGCATATTAGTCACAGCGTTCCTTCATACTGGCTCATAGTACGTCTTAGTACGTCGTAGTACAGGCAGCTGGAAAACAACAGGAGTAACATGAGTTTATTATTAACGGAAATAGCCTCGCTACATTACCGTTGGAAGATCCACAGTAAAAAAACATAATTTAACAGTTACTTGCATACAATGGGGTCATTTTCCACACTGCAAATCCGGACTTGCAGCTAGTCTCGGCCGAATGTGTGTGTGTGTGGGGGGGGGGGGGGGGGCTCAGGGTGTGAAAACACAATGACGAAATGGATCAGATAAAGTTCATTCACGGTCTGTGATTGGACCAGCCCTAACGTGTTGACGTTAATGACTGACGTTACATCTTCAGGAACGGACGTATTCACGAGCTGAGAGAGACGTTTTCGGAGTAAAACTTCTCAAATTATCTTTTCACTTTTGAAGCAGCGGTTATAACAGTTGTTAAATTGTACTTTACATCTATATGGGATGAGTATGTCACTGAGGACCAGTTTATTTTTTCTGGTGTTGAGTTAATGTACTTACAAGATTCTTGCTGTACTGTTTTTGTACCCTGATAGTTCAATGCACTTATTGTACGTTGCTTTGGATAACAGTGTTTTAATGGAATACTGAGAAAGTTTAATAACAACAGTAGGACAATTGAAGTTCACATTATGAGGCAATTTCAGCAGTGTGAACAGCTTAGTATGCCTTGGACATGTGAATATGGTGCTGAGTTTGCCAGTATTTTGGGAGGACAAATGGTTGGACACGCGATGACACAAATGATACACTTTATGTCAGGGGTCTTCAACGTTTTTCCGGCCAAGGACCCCCAAACTGGTGGAGAGATGGAGCAGGGACCCCCTACTATATATATTTTATAAAATTGCCCCTCTCTCTATTACAACATACCACTTGGATGAGCTTGACAGGCAAATGCTGAAATAAATTGCAATGTTTCAATTTTTTTATAGCATTGACGTTTGCTCATGGTATACAATGTAATTCATTATAGCACACTTACTTACATAAGGGAAATCTATATAAACTGCAATTTCAGATTTTATATACCTATTTCTACTTACGCCAAATATTTACTTTAGTTAGTACCTTTTTAGAAAAAGTTGTTACCTCTAAACAACTGAGTGAAACTATCCTGATTTGCATTTATACAGCTCGCAGCATTGTCATGCCTAGGAGCAGGGTGGTCACCTGCCAACGTTCTCACGCTTGTAAAACTGGCAGAAACTGGAACCGCGCATCACTTCCCGGCAGTTCCTGGCAGTTTTCTGTGTCGTGCATGCAGATTCCTGTGCATAGCCGTTAACCTGAAATTCCACTGAAATTTGACACTTACTGACACAAATTCTTCTTTCATGCAGTGATATGTATGGAGCCGTCCTCCACCGCCACATCTGGGCCCTCTTACCAATCTGTCCAGTTCAGATGTGGAAACACTATTTGCCCAACAGGCATGGACTGCATCAGTAATAATGTGTTCACCCGCTGCACTGACCCCTGTGAGCGCTACACTGAGCTGCACCATGACTGGCGGTCGACAGATAACACAATAAATCTGAACCCACGCTGTGACAGAGATGTTAACTGGCAAGGCTGGTATCGTCTGTTCCTGAATCAAACCAGTGCCCACGTTCCCGAGAGGTGTGTTCAGCAAAACAGGTGTGGAACACACGCTCCCCTATGGATAACAGAGCGTCATCCCACACAGCCAGGAGTGATTGTAAATCGGACTGTTTGTAGTCATTGGAGATCCGGCTGCTGCTCTTTTAGTTCACACATCATCAACGTGAAACTCTGCAACGGAAACTACTACGTCTACAAACTGGTGAAGCCGATTTCATGCGCTCTTGCCTACTGTGCAGGTACTGAAACTTTACTCTCTAACAAATTCAATTTTCCCATTTAATCCATCCCATTTAAGCGTTATAGAGAATATATTGTCCTATTGATGAAATTTTCAAATTACATTTTATGAACAAAAACTTGTTATTGCACACTGATGTTTTTCATTGTCAACAGAGGTGGACAGAACAGACGTTGCAGCTCCTTTGACCACTCCCGGTCCAGGACAGCAAGGCACCTCTCAAACAGCAGCAGTGCACCTGACCACAGATTCACCAACCACACCTGATCCAGGATCTCAGACCTTCACCTCTGCTGCACCCACATCTGACACCTCTGGAACAACAGCAGTGGACAACAGCACAGGAGTCGAGGGACAGGTCCGCCTGGCCAATGGAGGAAACAGCTCCTGCTCTGGCAGAGTAGAGATCTTCCTCCGTGGACAGTGGGGGACAGTGTGTGATGACCACTGGGACCTGGTTGATGCTCAGGTGGTGTGCAGACAGCTGGGTTGTGGCAGGGTCCTGTCAGCACCACAAAGTGCACGGTTTGGACAGGGCAGTGGACCCATCTGGTTGGACGATGTTGTTTGCTCCGGCAATGAATTAAAGCTGACCGAGTGCCGGCACCGAGGGATTGGATCTCACAACTGTCATCACAGTGAGGATGCTGGTGTCGTCTGTGAAGGTAAAAGCTTATTTGTAGATTTAAAGCCAATGAAGTCTCCCTGTCAGACAACATAGGATAACATTATAGAACAGAAATATGGAATATGTGCTTCACGCTGATATCGATGGAGTTTTTATTGAAAATCCTATTGAAGTCTCTCTTTCATCTGGGTCTCTAATCAACAGTATTTTGTTGCGTGTGTTTCTCGTAGCTGCTTCACCAGTGAGGCTGGTCAACTCTCAGTAACTGCTTATGTCAAGAAAGTAAAATAGAGTTTTGTGCCTCAGGATAACATCATCAATTATATCTTTATCTTGAATGACACTCAGTAGAGCACAAACTGTACCTCTGCTTACAGTCAATCCCACAAATATTTGTCTAATTCTAATGGTCCAAATATAAAAGAAAAAAAGGAAGAGGTCTAATAACCTAAATTATTTATCCGTCGTACAAAACATATTTTCAGAAAGGGGAAAAAGATCCTGAATCCAACCCTTAATCTGCATCCACACCTAAATGTACATGGTTCTTACAGGCCCAAGCCCCAGCTCTCCACCAGGTTAGGTGCAAATCAGTTCTGTAGTTTTTTGCACAATCCTGCTGTAGAACACACAAACAAACTAGAACATCACTCAGTGGCGCACGTACCACCACCAAGGACCGACAGTCCCCTTAAATTAATTGGGTTTGCATCAAATTTCGCACATTCATAGATATCAGTTCCCTTAATGTGTCAGATTGGATTTCATCAAGGTCACTGAATTGTTTCCTGGGTAAATGGTCAAAATGTTGACAAACGCCCTATTCCGCAAAGTGAAAAAAAAGTGAAAAAAATAAACTGGATGTGACCCCTGATCTGAATCTGCTCCAAATACAAGTGGTTCTTCCCTGACCCATATCACATTCTTCCACCAAGTTTTGTGGAAATCTGATCGGTAGTTTTTTTGTGTAATCTTGCTTACAAAACAAACATATAAGCATGTGTTAAAACAAAAGCTCCTGGTCAGAGATAATTAAAAAAATGTTTTCCACTGTAATATTGATGGAGGTGCAGACTGTTGTTGTCTTGTGGGTTCACATAGATTTTTTCTTTCAGTTCAACCAGTGGACAACAGCACAGAAGACGAGGGACAGGTCCGCCTGGCCAATGGAGGAAACAGCTCCTGCTCTGGCAGAGTAGAGATCTTCCTCCGTGGACAGTGGGGGACGGTGTGTGATGACCACTGGGACCTGGTTGATGCTCAGGTGGTGTGCAGACAGCTGGGTTGTGGCAGGGTCCTGTCAGCACCACAACGTGCACGGTTTGGACAGGGCAGTGGACCCATCTGGTTGGATGATGTTGTTTGCTCCGGCAGCGAATCAACGCTGACCGAGTGCCGGCACCCAGGGATTGGATCTCACAACTGTCAACACAGTGAGGATGCTGGTGTCGTCTGTGAAGGTAAACGCTTATTTGTCGATTTAAAGGCAATGAAGTCTCCCTGTCAGACAACATAGGATAACACTATAGAACAGAAATATGGAATATGTGCTTCACACCGATAACAATGGAGTTTTTATAGAAATCCTATTGAAGTCTCTCTTTCATCTGTGTCTCTAATCAACAGTATTTTGTTGCATGTGTTTCTCGTAGCTGCTTCACCAGTGAGGCTGGTCAACTCTCAGTAACTGCTTATGTCAAGAAAGTAAAATAGAGTTTTGTGCCTCAGGATAACATCATCAATTATATCTTTATCTTGAATGACACTCAGTAGAGCACAAACTGTACCTCTGCTTACAGTCAATCCCACAAATATTTGTCTAATTCTAATGGTCCAAATATAAAAGAAAAAAAGGAAGAGGTCTAATAACCTAAATTATTTATCCGTCGTACAAAACATATTTTCAGAAAGGGGAAAAAGATCCTGAATCCAACCCTTAATCTGCATCCACACCTAAATGTACATGGTTCTTACCGGCCCAAGCCCCAGCTCTCCACCAGGTTAGGTGCAAATCAGTTCTGTAGTTTTTTGCACAATCCTGCTGTAGAACACACAAACAAACTAGAACATCACTCAGTGGTGCACGTACCACCACCAAGGACCGACAGTCCCCTTAAATTAATTGGGTTTGCATCAAATTTCGCACATTCATAGATATCAGTTCCCTTAATGTGTCAGATTGGATTTCATCAAGGTCACTGAAATGTTTCCTGGGTAAATGGTCAAAATGTTGAAAAACGCCCTATTCCGCAAAGTTAAAAAAAAGTGAAAAAAATAAACTGGATGTGACCCCTGATCTGAATCTGCTCCAAATACAAGTGGTTCTTCCCTGACCCATATCACATTCTTCCACCAAGTTTTGTGGAAATCTGATCGGTAGTTTTTTTGTGTAATCTTGCTTACAAAACAAACATATAAGCATGTGTTAAAAAAAAAGCTCCTGGTCAGAGATAATTAAAAAAATGTTTTCCACTGTAATATTGATGGAGGTGCAGACTGTTGTTGTCTTGTGGGTTCACATAGATTTTTTCTTTCAGTTCAACCAGTGGACAACAGCACAGAAGACGAGGGACAGGTCCGCCTGGCCAATGGAGGAAACAGCTCCTGCTCTGGCAGAGTAGAGATCTTGCTCCGTGGACAGTGGGGGACGGTGTGTGATGACCACTGGGACCTGGTTGATGCTCAGGTGGTGTGCAGACAGCTGGGTTGTGGCAGGGTCCTGTCAGCACCACAAAGTGCACGGTTTGGACAGGGCAGTGGACCCATCTGGTTGGACGATGTTGTTTGCTCCGGCAACGAATCAACGCTGACCGAGTGCCGGCACCGAGGGATTGGATCTCACAACTGTGGTCACAGTGAGGATGCTGGTGTCGTCTGTGAAGGTAAATGCTTATTTGTAGATTTAAAACCAAGTCTCCCTGTCAGACAACATAGGATAACACTATAGAACTGGAATATGCAGATATCAAGGGTTCTGGGTCCACAACTGTAGACACTATGAAGATGCAATTGTAATCTGTGAATGTAGGTTTACTTCTTATATTTAACATGTTTTCATATAATAATGCTTATTACACACAGTGACATGTTAATTGAAGTTCTCCTCTTGGTCTCATGTGGTATTTACCATCTCATCTTCTTTTGTGCACACTATTATTTTCTTACTTTTTTAAACTTTTTCTGTAGTCCAACGCCCTCCAGCCAAGCATCCTCAGCTCATCTGTGGACATGATCAAATTCAAATGGGGCTAAATATGGCTGCCATAACTTCCATGGGTTTGAACCCACTCTCCGGAAACCTGGCAGTTCGAAACTGCTCCTGGGTCAGAATGCATAATGATGTAGTTTGGTATGAGGTGGACGCTCAGGCAGGTGCCTGTGGAAACACACTGACGGTAAATACAAGTCATGTCAATTCATTTACTATTATGATAATTAAGACTTATCTATTGGTTCCAAAATGTACTCCTCTGCAGGGAGCTCAGATTAGCAGAAACTGGCAGAGACAATATCTTAAACCCAGATCTTCTGCCTGTATGACAAAACCACTTAAACTGTAATAGAGCTTCAAGTGACTAATAATTGAACCACTCTCTGTCTTTCAGACCAACCGTACACACGCCATCTACTCCAACAGTTTATATCTCTACCGAGAAAATGTGTCCTTCTCACGTCCTGTGAGTTTTCCCTTCTCCTGTGTGTATCCTCTCGACACAGACACCAGCATGAATGTGGCAATCAGACCAGTGCTGCCGTAAGTACCTTTTTATTGAATACGAGAATCACTCACTTTTTACAGCTGTAAAATGGTCAAGACCAACCTGGTGAAAATTGGTCTAGTCTATGCTACTTTTAACCAATCATGTCAGCGTAGGCATGCACTGCAGTGGCTTTATACCTCCAGGACACATCAATGTCACCTGTGTAGGATTTTATGTCATCATAATAACAAGGCTTATACTTTTGACAGGTTTGCAGTTGGCCTCTCAGGCTTAGGTAGCAAAGCTCGAGCCTCCATGTCTCTGTTCCGCACCTCCAGCTTCACTCAGCCTTATCCATCTGGCTTGATCATGCTCCCTGTGGGCTCACATCTGCATGTGGGCGTCTCTGTATTAGTCAGAGACCCAAGCTTTGTAGTTGTCCTGGAGAACTGCTACGCCTCTGACTCATCAAACTCCAATGATACTGCACGATACTTTTTCATCCAGAACAAGTAAGTGTTCCTCTTCATCATTATGCTTTGTGGTTTATAATGGAAATGGGGGGTAAAGACTGTATATAATGTGATGTATAATGGCCCACATGACATGCTCCATCCTCACTGCCAGGTGCCCCAATGACCGACAGCAAGTGGAAGTTATCGAGAGCGGCTCATCCCGACAGGCTTGTTTCTCCGCCCTGTTTCTCCTGATCCACGGTGAATACAGTGATATTTACCTCCACTGCAGCCTCAGCCTGTGTGACCAGAGGAGCTCCCGCTGTGCCCCAGTATGTCACAGGTTTCACATTATCAATAGCATTATCAATCAATAGTCACTGCAGCTTTGCACTGGTTTTGATTGGATCTGTTATTCCCCCTCCTTTTCATAGTCTTGCAGAAGAAGGACATCTCGTTCTGTTTCCAGCTCTGCTCCTCTGAAGCCCCTCACCATTGGACCAATCTCTTGTGAGTATGATTAACTATGTGCTCTCAGGATTGATGTGTCAACACAATGATCAATACAAAATGAATCACCATGTTTTTCCTCTTTCTTCTTTATCTTCAGGGTACAAGTCACCTGAGTGAGCTGGTAACATATAATAAATACATAATATAACGAGTTTGTAATAACTAGGGCTGTGAAATGATTAAAATTTTTAATCAAATTAATCACAGGTTTCTATGGATTAATCATGATTAATCACATTACCGATTTTCTCGGAATATTTTTGTGAAAACAAGATTTATGACATTTAACTTTCTTTTGTGCTGCAACTCAGCAGTTCTTCAGCAGTTATCATTGCTTTTCCATATGGAACATTAATATAATCTTCATCCTAAACAATATTCGGGCTCCTTAGCCATTGTGTGGTTGAATAAAACTTCTTTTTTTTTTAAAATCAAACAGAAATTATTTGAGCTTCTTAGCCATAGGATGGTTGACATTTTTTATATTTTTTGTCACACAACCATTAACCACACCATGATACAATCTAATGCCTCTAAAGGCCCTCTTAGCTACTCGTTCTTTAGCCAGTTGGTGAGGCAAACTAACTTGTTCAAATTCTCTGACAGTAAAGCTGACCGCTTCTTTTGCACAATGTGTCCGGCGAGTGAGTCTGGTTTGGCGCATTCCACTTGAACGCCCCTCGCCAACCAACACATGCTTCGCGTTGCGGTGGTTAGGCGGGTATTGCTACGGTGAAACGATAACGTCTTCTCGCAGAGTGTGCATATCACCTTGGTTTTACTGAATGTTCGATCTTTGTTTTTTTGGAACACGATCTTCCCGTCCAGAAGGTCCTCAGGTTCATCAGAATTATCCATGTTGTTTGTTTGTTTGACTGGCAGCTGCCGTCTGACTGCATTAGAGCGGCGACTAGTGCAGAGGCGGCGGAATTGGAAGGTCCTTCTGCGCATGCGTTAAATGCGTTAAAAAAAAAAAACGAATTAATCCTGTAATTTAATCATAACGCGTTAACGCGTTATTTTTCACAGCTCTAGTAATAACATAAACTCATTTCATAGTGTGATATTATTTTGTGTTTGAATTCCTTAAATCATAAATCGATAATAAAAAAACACATGTTACATTGCATAATTGAATTGTAACACACACTGGTTTTCCTGATTTGTATTAGCTGTGTAATGAGGTGTGAAATGATTGAAGAAAATAAAAATCAACGTCAGAGTACTTCTCTTCTTCTCTGTGTTTATTTTCATCTATAGTTTAAATAAATGCACATTCAGACCGACTCATCAAGCACAATATAAATATACACCCATACATAATGAGGCAGGCAATAACAGTGGTTGAAGGGAATGTGCAAAAGCAAGTGTGCATATAGTCTGTTGTGCAAAGACACAATGTCAGTAGAGCAAGTTGTCCTTTTTTTATGTGGGGTGGGGAAGACAGTGGCAGTGTTTGGAGGTGTTCATCAGATGTATAGCCTGAGGGTAAAATCTGTCTTGGAGTCTTGGAGTCCTGCATTTCAGACTGGTGTGTGGAGATGAAGGCCTGATCCTGTGATGTGTGAATAAATGTGATGAAACCTTTTCTGCTCATAACAAAAGTAAATCCAGATTACATGATTGATATTAGTGATCCTGATGTGGTCATCTCCCAACCAAATATTGAGGTTTCACTCACCCCAGCC
The DNA here is from genome assembly GCF_947347685.1 of Pleuronectes platessa. NCBI lineage: Eukaryota > Metazoa > Chordata > Actinopteri > Pleuronectiformes > Pleuronectidae > Pleuronectes > Pleuronectes platessa. Next base: position 21,638,112 of record NC_070628.1, on the reverse strand, counting down.
TTCCTTTTTTCTATTCTGGTGGTATGAGTGCCTCAGATATGACCTCCAGAGGATGTCAGGAGAATTTTGTACTGGCTTTTTCCTGAGGTTGCTTTACACTCATGCACAATGCAGAAGAAGATTCTCAGCTCAGATGCATTCAGAACATCACAGAAGTCTCTGGAGCGTTCAGGTTAGGGGTCGGTGCAGCAGGCGGAGGCAGGACCTAATGTATTAATTTCATTGCGGTGATCAAGTGCTTTTGTGAACAACACATCGACATAGGTATTGGCCCTTTTGACATCTTTGTTGCCACTTCTACCTGTATGCCACTGCTTTTTCATGTAATATATTTGTTTTCTTTTTTGTTTTAATTTAGTCATCTGTTGCATGTGAGAAACATCATCAACACACCCACTCGCTCTTGGTGAATCCTGTGGAGGATCTGTTTCCTCACATTCGCTTATTAGGACATTCTACAGGAGATCTGAGAGCAGTTTAACCCCACACTGATTTATGGAAGAGTTCATCCTGAATTCAGCCTCACATTTATTTATTTATTTAAAGGTTTAGTGAGTGCAACTAAAAGGGATCCATTGGCGGAAATTGAATATAGAAAAATCCTAGTTATGTATTTACAGTCGTCCAAACTGGACAAACACATTTTGAGTTTTTATGACAACTGAAAGCAGCCACAGGTTCTCTCTCATGATGGAAGGGGAGGGTGAGATGGGGGCTATTCAGCTGCAACATGAAACCTCACCACTAGATGTCTCTACATTGTAAATACTAAACCTTTAACATACTCCTGAGCTGGTGTGGGCTAAAATAAAAAAGTTGCAGACTGCTCTGGTTGAAGGTCACAGTTTAGCTTCCTGCTCTGATCTCTATAAAACTCTTGATGATGGCCAATGTGTGCAGTGGCGTAGCTTTTAGTTCCACTTGGATTGACAGGCTTAGAGCCCAATAGCATGACTTGTTCTGTGGTTTGACATCAGGTCAGCGGGGGCATTACTGTACTGAACATGTGTACACACGCAAACACACACACACACAATTGTTTGCGCAGCTATCTTTGCTAGGATTTTCCAAGGACCTCTAAAATTAAGTTTAGCCTCTTTTTGACCGGTCAGTGCTTATACTTGGAAAAGTCCTGAAGAACTCACAGAAATCTTTTTTTGGGAACTTCCATTTACTTACAATCTTTGTAGAAAGCCGACCCAAAACTGATAGCTAACCTTAACCATGAACAACACTGCATGAAAAGAAGAGTTTGTGTCAGTACGTGTCGCAGGAAATTTTTGGAGAATTTTTGGCTGTTCACAGGAATCTGCAGGCAGCACAGAAAACTGTCAGGAATTGACGCGGGGTACCAGTTTCTTGCAGTTTTACAAACCTTGGAATGTTGGGAGGTGACCCCCCTGCACCTAAGCCTAAGGGAGGCTTTCACATGCAAATGACAATGCTATGAGCTTTACAAATGAACATCAGGATTGTTTCCCTCAGTGCAGATAAGCCCTTTTAGATACCAACTTAACTATCAGGGCGTAAATTCACCAGGCTTAAAATAAATATAAAACCTGAAATTGTAAATTGTTTCCCTTAAGTAAGTAAGTGTGCTATAATGAATTACATTGTAGACTATGAGCAAAGGTCAATGCTATGAAAACAAATAGAAGCAGTGCACTTTATTTCAACATTTTATTATAATCCAAAACAATGAGGCTTAGTCCCTGGACAGGAGTGACAACCGACCTCTTCAATCTTAATTGCCCATGAACACTATCCTAAATCTTAACCACTGTGCAGATTGGCATGATTACAGTTACTTTTTCACTTGTGTTGGTTAAATAAACAGTGGATGTGTTAACCACACATCTACCAGCAATCCGCTCAACAGGAAGAAATGATGTTGGGGATTATGTGCCTGTGCCCTGTAAGCTCCAAACTTCTACTGGCTTTCCATAATAATATCTGTCCTCCCAAAATACTGGCAACTTCAGCACCATATTCACATGTCAATGGCAAACTAAGCAGTTGACTCTGCTGAAATTCCCTCATAATTTGAACTTCAATTGTCTTATTGTTGTTATTAATGTAAGTACATTTACTTACACCAGAAAGAATAAACTGGTCCTCAGTTACATACTCATCCCATATAAAAGTACAATTTAAAAACTGTTATAACCGCTGCTTTTAGATGAGCCCTAACGTTATCACCTGAGGGCTCGTCCAATCACAGCCTCGTGAATGCAGCGTCTGTCTCCCGCAGACATGAAACTTCCGGCTCGTGTTTAGCTTGGTGCGAACAAGTGACTCTGTTTTCGGGGTAAATAACCTGCTGAAGTCGACACGACACTGTTTCCCTGGAGGACAAGATAAGTGCGTGGGAAAGCAAAGCCTCTGGCCCAGTGTGGACGAGTCGAAGCAGAGCGCATAGTCCCAAACTTAAGGTAAGAGCTATAAGCGTCAAAGAGAAGCCATTGCTAAATGCATAGCTAACTCTTAGATCTGAAAAGTGTGTTAACAACTGTGGGATTAGCGAGAAAGTTGCTAAAAGTAGAATAAAGCATAGAGTGCTTTAGCAGATCTAGTGCATGTTTAAATAGGTATGAACTGCTAAGTTTTTTCATAAACGTGACTTTTTCTCCGGCTGTATTTGGTAGGAAAATATCCGTCTCTTCACACATCTGATGCAAAAAGCCGGCGCCACGAACCGGAGCGAGTGTAAAAATAAAGAAGAGATGCGCTGTGCTGGTTAAATACGTTCTCCAGGTTTACTTTATCTGATTCATTTAATCATCGTGTTTTCACAGCCTGATTCCCGCACACAAGGAGGCAGTCACTGCACATTATTCGTTTATTAACAATAAACTCATGTTAGTCATGTTTTTTTTCCAGCTCCCTGTACTATGACGTACTACGACACACTATTAGCCAGTATGAAGGAGCTTCCAGTACATCCAATCGGACCTTGCAGCTCTTGCAGCAGCATTGAAGAGTTCAGGAGTCGTCGGAGAAGAAAGAGGGTAAGGTTAGATTCATTAAATCATTTTTCAGATACATGTGTAGGTGTATGTTGTAATTGAACTCTGCTAATTGTACTGATTGTGTTTACAGCTGATTGAAGCGGGACAGATGACATGTATCCATCCTTCCACAGCCAGGAGCTCACCGACCTGTGTGCCACACTTCAAATAAGACTAGAAGCTACACTGGATCTCACAGCTACACACCACAGACGTCTACACACTGGGGCAGATTCGGACCAAGTCCCACAAAGAACATATGACCCAGAGGCTGCAAAGAGACATTTCAAGCTTTACTGATTAGTTTTTCACTGGCTAGGCCAGTTGTCTTTGTACAATATTTGTGCTGTAAGTAAATAAAGCTTTGACTCATCATATACCTTGTTCATGTTTTTTTTCCTGTACAATATGTTCAACATATAACATCAAGCATCACATGAATGAATGAATAGTCTTAATTAACTGCAGTGCTTTTGGTAAAGGCTTACTAATAAATACAAATATGTAATAATATCTAAATTATTAGTTACAACTATATATACATTTTTATTATTAATATTGTGTGGGAGGGGTTTACCTACGTGTGTACTGCAATGACCCAGGGTGACCAATAGCAACACTTCTACCAGCCAATCACAAGTGACTTTTCGTTTCAAGGGTCTGTGGTTTCCTCCAATGGTGAGTCGAGAGAAGCCGTCACCAGCGACTTCACTCCGATTTATATGCTAATTAGATCACACCTTCGCTCCACGGCTTTTATAGGTGTAGGTCAAAATATAAAGCTGGATGTTGTGAACTTAAATTTTATACAGGGACAGTATGGCCTTTGCCCTTCTAGTTTTTGTGTCTGTTGTCAGCAGAGTTACACAAAAACTACTGGACGGATTATCATGAAACTGCACACTATCTTTAACATTTTCGACAATTTTCCAGGGAATAACATAATAACACCTGATCAGACATATTAAGAGAACTGATATCTATGAGTGTACGTAATTTAGTTCAGCTTTACTGAATTCAGGGGGACTGTTTGGCCTTGGTGGATATGTGTGCTTGTCGTGGAAATTTATCTCGAGATTTAAAATAATGACATTCTCAGACCAGGGTTATCTTAGAGGTTTAATTAATAGCTCTGCAGAGGATAACACAGTCAGCAATGTGGCTCAGAGTGAAACAACAAGGACGTTAAAAAGGAGGGTTTTTATACAATGTGATAAAAAGGAAACAAGACAGAAAGCTGACAGGAAACATCTACTGCCTGGCATCACTGATACAGAAAGAGGAATCAAACCCAGCACACAGATGCACAGATAAAGGTCAACAGGAGGTGGAATTACCAAGTAAGGGCACGGACTTTGTGGTTGGACCAGCTAAGTGCACAGAAAACAGTCAAAACAGTAGTAAGACATTGATCAGTGGAATTTTCCATTACATGCTCCAATGGTCACCATTCTAGTTGAAATATATGTCCCCCTAACAATTTCCAGAAACTGACGCAAATGGTATTTGTTCCGTCAAACTGACCGTAAAAGCCTGAACATGAAAACAGTGAGATGCTGTTAAATGATGTGGGACCTTGGAGCTTTAATTAATATGTTTATCCACTACAACCCTCTGTCGTGGTTTTTGACAGAAGGAGGTTATTACAATGGAATGTGCAAACATGTGAAAACCAAAAGGTCTCCAGTACTGTATGTAGACCTGCAAATGATTGATGAACCATAAAATGTATTGACTAAGGGCTTTTGTCTGTGTGCCCGTTATGTTGGAATTTTATCCCTTTGTCCTATTTTGATTAATAGGAACTTTTTTTGATGTCAGGGTTATCTCTTCCTGTTGTCTTCTGCACACAGAGACAGGCCTATAAATTATCATGCTCTCGCTCACTAGGCAAATTTCACAGAGAGGTTTTTCACCATCTGCTGGATTTCCACTCACTCTCTCCAAGGTGTGTACAAACAAAGTAGAGCAAAGTAGAGTCATGATCGTAATGTGAACATATGATTTTCATACATCTCTTTTGTGTTTTTCAGCAAGTTTGTGTCGTGGATGTGGTCCATGATGGAGATGCCTGGGGGTTTGCTCTTGCTCCTAATTTTGCAGTTTTTTACACACAACCCTTCAGGTAAGTCAATCTGACTTTCTCTCATTTCGAGTTAAATTTCTTCTCCTCTGATTACACAGTAAATTTTGTTGAATAGTTAAAATAAGCAGAATGTGTTAACACACCACACCTCACAAGTCTGACTTGGTTTATTTTACATTTTCACAGTGATCAAGTTTTTAATCTGTCCTTAAATAATCTTAAATCATCCTCCCAGCTTTGTTTGTGCTTCTGGCTCTAACGTATCTAGACATTGTATATTTACAGTTGCCTGGTGTTGAGTTAATATAGGGGAGAGTGGGGTAATGTGGGACATTTTTTACATTTGCTCCCCTCTAGGCAAGCTAAAATGGTATATCAGTAAAATTTACACCTTTCCCATTAATTCAGGATGTGTTCTAGCAATGGAAATTATCAGAATGTCTTCAGGGCAAAGGGCGTTGAAAATATGATTGTTTTTAAAAAAGTGGTCTTGTGTCCCACTTTACCCCAGCTACGGGGTAAAGTGGTCCACTTACTTTTTCCACTTTAAAACTACCATAACAACACAGTTAAAATCCTGACAGCTAGATTGACAACCACTAATATCGGACTAGTAACAGAATCATGGGGATTGGTCAATTAAGCACATTTATGATTATTATGATTCAAGTGATCTCTTGCACACCCTAGCTTACCGGCACATTGTTTCTCTGTCCAATTGGCAGGGACAGGGATATTTTTTTTCTCTGCGTATTCAAATGCCAGTTCACGGCACTTAACTGGAGCAAGGACATGGATCTGGTCAGCTAGTTGTTTCAAGTGTTTGGCAAGCTCCTCCTCCCTCTCATCTGTGAATATTCTCTTTGCCTCAGCTACTACACCCCAGGCTACTGATTTTACTTTCCCTTTCTCTTTTTTCTTTATGAATCTTTTGAGGGTTGTCTTATCAATATTTCTATCCCTTCCAGCTTTTCTTAAGGACTTCTTTCCTTGCATGACCTCAGCGGCTGCACTCTCCATCTCTGGGAGGGGTGTTTGGCCCAAGGTTGTCTTCCTGGTGTAGTTTCTTTGCATGATTGCTTTTCTACAATGTTTAAGGCATTAAAAATAAAACATATGTAATGTAATATTACACTGAAATATGGTTAAGACTAAACTTAACTTGTGCTACATGTCTCACTTTACCCCACAGCCAACATTTTAGAAAAAACAACATCTCTTAGCAATTCAGGCTAATCTTCAGCTAGCATCAATCACATGGTTTTATATGTTGGAAGTTCACCAACATGTATGATATAAGTTTTTCTACCTGAATCAATTGTTTTGACAAAACAGTTGATGCAAGATAATTTACTTTTACATGCAAAAAGAACATTTTTGTGAAAAAACATTCTAACCACAGCATCAGCACCAACCTCTCCTACATGGCAAGGGTGGAATGGGAGGGGCTTTAAAACATAATGATCACACGACCACAAATGTGTTCCGTTGCCTAGATACAGGGGGTGTCTCACATTACCCCACTCTCCCCTTCCCTTGAATGCACTGATTGCAAATCGCTTTGGATAAAAGCGTCAGCTAAATTAATTGTAATGTAATGGACTATGGCCCACTGTATTGTACTACTCAGGTTTGACCGTAGGTGGCGCCACGCCCCCCGCCCTAAGCTACGCGATTGAGGCGCACTGTCAACAGTCCACTCCTGGGCACGGGGGCGTGGCAACGTGAGTGGCCCAGACCTTCAAATTTTTTTCTGTATGTGGCCCTCAGGATAAAAAGTTTGGACACCCCTGGCTTATGTGAAGCACAGTGTTTTGGTGTCAGTAGAAAGACTTCTCTTCGAAAATTGTACAGTGGTGCCCCTCTCTCTGTAACAACTTATTATCTTGGATGAGCTTGACAGGCAAATGTTGAAATAAATTGCAATTTTTCTATTTTTTTTATATTGACCTTTGCTCATGTTATACAATGTAGCACACTTACTTACATAAGGGAAATCTATATAAACTGCAATTTCAGATTTAATATTTATTTGTCCTTACGCCACATATTTTAGTTGGTACCTTAGTTAGTACCTTTTTAGAAAAAAGTGTTTCCTCTAAACCAGGGGTTCTCAAACTTTTGCAGGCTTGGCCCCCCAAAAGCTGGTTAGGGGTAGTTGGGCCCCAAAATCTTGCAGGTCTGTCAATGTGAGACATGAGCCTGCTTTGCCTTGCAAAGGTCCTCAAATCTTGGGACAATGTTTTACAAACATATCATCGGGTCATCCTCGATTTGTGCGCGGGTGGGATATTTAGTTTTCAGTGCAGTCAGTCTTGAAAAGCCTGCCGACTTCCGGTTTGACGCATGGCAGAGTAGGTCGCAAACCGGGAATACTCTGTTCACATTCGGTCAAAATCCTTCTTAAATCCGTCTAATCACATTAAATTACCGGTGCTAACGCTGATCTTAACCTTGAAGATGAAGAAGACGAATAGAAAAGCAGGCCAAACGGCAGAACAACAAGTTAAGGAGACAAAACAAGCCGACACAGACAAGCTAGCAGTGGAACAACCGGACTCGGAGGCTAGCAACCTGCTAACCCTGACAGATATGGAGAGACTGCTGACGTCCATTGAGGAGCGCATCATAGCAAAACTTTCCACCCAGCTGTCGGCTGAGAGAGCTATTATCGACCAACACCACGAAACCATTCAACTGCTGGAAACCTCGCATAACGACATGCACACACAAATTGAGAGACTTGAATCCTCTTGTGCAGCGCTCTCAAAAGATAACGAAGAGCTGAAGGTTAAACTGGATGATCTAGAAAACCATATTCGCATAATAGGACTGCCTGAAAAAGTTGAAGGACTGCATCCCACTTCATTCATTGACACATTGCGGAGGCTTTTCCTACCTCAACGATCGCTGACAGGGCTCATCGGATCACCATGGTCAGGAAGAACCCAGCGGACTCCAGACCACGTTCCATCATCGTGCGAATTCACCACTTCCAGACCAAGGAGCGCATCCTGAAGCTAGCAAGAGAGGCCACCCCCGTTTTTTTTCGCGGATCACAAATTCACTTTTTCCCGGACTTCAGCGCTGAAATCTCCAGGAAGAGAGCTGCATTTATCCCGGTGAAGTCGCAGCTTAAAAACGCTGGATTCAACAACAGGATGCTGTTCCCCGCCAAGCTCCAGGTTATCGACAAGGTCAAGGAGAAGCATATCTTTCTCTCACCAGACGAAGCTGTCTTATTTCTGGGAAGACGTGCGGGCAATCAGGGCTCGGATACTTCCATGCAGGCTGAAACATAGCGTGGGTAGGCTATCTACTTCACGCTGGTGAGTAATCTAACTCCAGATACATCCTATTATACGAACTCTAACCGTAGCCCACTCCATAGGATTTCCTTTTAGTAAACTTTCGTTATAAATGGACATTTTTCGTTTTGCATTGACTGCTACGTGATGCTTAAGAAGCCCGGTTGGATGAAAAAAATTTTAAAAAAGAGTTAAGAAAAAGCTCTAGTTATATGCCACGTTTGGTTGCCTACTATGTTATTGTGTTAACTTTGTTTTATGTACAGATGCCTGCAATTTTTTTTTTCTTTCTTCCTAGATTGTACCACATTTTTTAAAGGCTAAATAGACTATTTTATACTTTATTTTTATAGTTAGGCCATAGTATTTTTCAAATCTAAAAAGGGTGGCACATGTCACCCGCAATCTGTTCCTCTTATTGTTCCCGCTACTCTTAAGTGGTGTTATTCCTAGTGACTTTGCGTTGTGCACATATCCTTTTATTTGAAAACATATTTTCTGTAATAACAGAGTACAGAGTGTTTAAGCATAGGTAGCACGTGTTCTTTGTGCTATTTGCTAAAGCAAGTTTTTCAGTTCAACCTTTTTATTAATGTTTTTTATATGTACTTTTTTTTATTTTTACTTCTATTTTTACTTTTACATTCCCCTGCCCCTCCCCCTTCCCCTCTCTGTGCATCACGCCGTCCCCTCGCCATCATGCCATTTCACTATGGCTCCCCACAGCTCTCAATGGATCTCAAACCTCATTTCCTGTGCTAAGATAAGATAACATCTAGAGCTAACACTCAGTGTCGATCTATACAGTGTGTTTCACTTAATGCAAAAGGACTAAATAACCCAGTGAAAAGACAGAAAATAGTATCCTACCTCCAACAGCTGAAGGCAGATATTGCATTTATTCAGGAAACTCATTTAAAAACTGATGCTTTCAGTTACCTTAAAAGACGGTTTAAGACAACTGTTGTCTGTTGTCCAACTTGGACAACTGTTCTACTCACAGTTTAATGTCAAAGCCAGAGGGGCCGCAATCCTCATACGCAAAGATGTCGCATTTCAAGCAGAAGAGGTGATCGCCGACACCAATGGGAGATACATCATTGTCATTGGGCAGTTATTCTATCTTCCTGTAATTCTAGTCAATGTTTATGCCCCAAATATTGATGACCACAACTTTTTTACCAAACTCTTTTCTGCCATTCCTGCCCATAACAATTACAACTTGATAATAGGAGGCGATTTTAACTGTGTGCTCAACTCCACACTAGACAGATCCTCAGCTAAACCTCAGGCTCTCACCAAATCAGCAAAGGTTATCAATGGTTTTTGTGCACAATCTGGTCTTTCAGACATTTGGAGATTTAAATATCCCAATAAAAAAGGCTTCTCCTTCTTCTCCAATATCCATCATACTTGCACCCGTATTGACTATTTTCTGATAGACAACATGTTGGTAGGGAGTGCAGGCTCTTGCCAATATCATGCGATTTCTGTCTCAGACCATGGCACTCTATCCTTTCAATTAAGTTTACCCAATTGCTCCACACCCTCCTGCAATTGGAGGCTTAACCCGCTTCTATTGGCTGATGAAGAATTTGTAAATCACATCTCCTCCCAGATTAATTTCTTTACAGAAACTAACTCTACCCCAGATGTTTCCCACTCAACCATATGGGAGGCACTTAAAGCGTTCCTTAGAGGGCAGATAATTGAGTACTCCTCCAGAATAAAAAAAGCAAGAATGGCCAAACTTGAGACCATCTCCCATTCCTTAACTGATATTGATAAACAATATGCCTCATCCCCCTCTCCAAATCTTTATAAAGAAAGGCTGCGCTTGCAGACAGAATATGATACACTGACCACAGACAAAGCCACTTATCTGCTCACCAAGTCACGTTATAATTTTCATGAATCTGGTGATAAGGCTGGCAAACTGTTAGCCCAACAAGCCCGCCATTCCGCCTCCTCTCGACTCATACCTAAGGTTCATGATGAAAATGGTGAGACTGTGACCAGCCATTCGGGGATTAACAAGGTCTTTAAACATTACTACAGTGACCTATATAGGTCCGAACAGGAAGAAAACTCGCCAAAAATTTAGAGCTTCTTTGACAAACTCACATTTCCCTCCATCCCTCCGGAGCACAATACACACTCTAGCTCAAACCTGAGAAGACTCCTAAATATTGTGTACTCCCCGTCAGCCCTTGTTCCTGAAATGGTGATTTCACTTGAAATGGTGATTTCACTTGACGCCGAAAAGGCGTTCGATCGAGTTGATTGGAATTACCTGTTCTCAGTGCTCAAGCAATTTGGATTTGGTGAAGCATCTACAGTATATCCTGGATAAAACTTTTATATGCTCAACCCTTAGCCACAGTAGTTACCAACGGTCAGCAGTCTGAATATTTCTCCCTGGGTAGAGCCACCCGCCAAGCCTGCCCCCTGTCGCCCCTCCTCTTCGCCATTGCAATAGAGCCGTTAGCCATTGCCCTTAGGCAATCTGATGAGTTTTCAGGCATAGTGCGAGGTGGATTTGCTCACAAACTATCCCTCTATGCAGATTACTTACTTTTATATACATCTAACTCTATAACTGCAGTTCCCTCAATTGTCAATACTCTAAATAATTTTGGGAAGATATCTGGCTACAAAGTTAATCTCCTGAAGAGTGAAATGTTCCCTCTCAATCAAGCTGCCTCTCAAATTTCCCCTTCACATTTCCCATTCAAAGTAGTTAAGAAGGGATTTAAATACCTTGGAGTAGAAATTACGCCCACTTTTTCACTGCTATTTATAAAGGACCATCAACATGAGAGCAGTGAGGCCTCTGTACATCTTGAGTGCACAGGCAGCCCGGTCCATTTGCGCTCTGTCTTATGTGCTCCGTCCCCTCCGATCCCACATACCCGATTCTTCTCCAACCCAATTGTCCTTAATTCGGTTAAAATCTGGTCGCAGTTTAAAAGACATTTCAACCTGTCTGCAATGTCAATTCACTCCCCAGTTGTCAATAATTACAATTTCCCACCCTCTACCTCGGACTAAAATCTGGATGGCAAAAGGCATTACTTCCACACGTAGTCTCTTTATCCAGGGCAAATTTGGATCATTCACACAACTCTCTGAGAAGTTCGACCTTCCAAAATCACATTTTTTTCGATATCTCCAGGTAAGACATTTTTTGCACAAAAACATTTCCAAATTTACCAGCAGATAACACAACTGACAATCCTCTCACATTTTCTCCACACCGTAAAGGCTTAATTACAGTCCTTTACAACCAAGTTGGCAACATCTCCCCCCAGTCACTGCAAGAAACTAGATCACTTTGGGAAGAAGACCTAGGGGTGGTACTGAGAGAAGATCAGTGGCAGGCTGCACTAAACTTAGTTCACATATCATCCCCCTAAGCTAGACACAGCTTAATTCAACTCAAAATCATCCTGAGAGTTCACTGGACCAGGGCTAAACTTGCCAAGATTTTCCCTGATGTTGACCCCTCTTGCCCCCGCTGTAAAAGTCAACCAGCTGATTACTTGCATATGTTCTGGTCTTGCCCTCTCCTCAGAAAATTCTGGGCAGATATCTTTCAGGCTTACTCAACAATTTTTGGTGTGGTCACCCCTCCAAACCCATTATGTGCCATTTTTGGCTTTACTGTTGAAACACGTCCTCTTAAGGGTAGGGCCCACGTTGTCATAGCTTTCACCTCTCGCTTGCCAGACGTCTTATATTACTCTTATGGAAGGAACAGAAACCTCCCACATTCAGTAGATGGATTAGAGACACCATGTCCTTCTTAAAACTTGAGAAAATAAGATACACTCTGAAAGGCTCCACACTCTAATTTTCCTGTCTCTTTCTTTTCTTTGTCTTGCAGCATTGTTGTATTTACATGTTTCGTTATAATATAATATTCCTATGTACTTATGTGTGTATATATATATATATATATATATATATATATATATATATAGATATGGATATACATTCTGAAGTCTCTTAATGATTGTACTTCTGCTGCATGGGGTAAGCTGTGACTGTATAATTGTATTGTTTTGTATTGATTAACCAAAGAAAACAATAAAAACTGTTAAACACGAAAAGCCTGCCTCACACAAATAAGTCGATCGGAAAAGGAGGATGATTTTTAACGAACAGTAGTCCTCTTTGAAATAGGACCCAAACTGATTATTCAGCACTAAAAGGTGATCAGCAGCTGATTGGAGGAGAGAGGAGAAATCAGTGCCATGTGCTTCGGCAATGAAGTCTGCAAGGCTGGGAAACATGTTGCAGTTTCCAGAGCTGATGCGACCATGCCAGAGAGCATTTTTTTGCGTGTAGGCCTTCAATCTATCAGCGAGGAGCAGAACGTTAGATTTGTAGCCTTGCAAAGAGCGGTTAAGGCCATTCAGCCGGTCAAAAATATCCACCAAATAGGAGAGAGAGGCAAGCCACATGGCATCATCCAGTTGCTTCTCCAGATCTGAATGACTTTCAGTCAAAAACAACTGTACCTCCTCTCGCAGCTCATACAGCCGTTGTAACACCCGCCCCCTGGAGAGCCAGCGAACTTCAGTGTGCAGCAACAGCTGTACGTGCCCTGACCCCATCTCCTGGCACAGGACCCCAAACAAACGGGAGTTAAGTGGACAAGCTTTAATATGGTTAATTATTTTCACAGCCTGGTGAAGCACTGACTCGAAGACCATTGGCATTTTCTTGAAGCAAGTGCCTCACGATGGACCATGCAGTGTGTCCATTGCACAAGTGGAGCAACTTGCTGGAGGCGAGATACGAGGCCACGCTCACGCCCTGTCATCGACCGCGCTCCATCTGTGCAGAGGCCAATACACTTTCCCCAGCCCAAACCAGTGTTTTGGATGAACGAGTCAAGGACATTAAAGATTGCCTCCCCAGTTGTAAAGCTCAGAAGAGGCCGGCAAAACATTATGTCCTCCTCAATTTCCTTTTCCCGCACATACCTAACGTAACTCAGAAGCTGGGCCTGTCCAGCGATGTCAGTGGATTCGTCCAGCTGCAGTGCATAGTAAGGACTGATTTGAATGAAGTGTATTAGTTGCTCTTTGATATCACTAGACATTTCTTATATTCGGTGTCATTTGACATAGGTATTGCGCTGTATTTAGCAGCTGCACTCTCGCCTATCATTATTCTACACTTTGCCGGTCTTGCGCGACCGGCAAAATCAGTGTTTCAGCAATTGTATGGGGTTTGCCAAGCTTAGCAATTCTATGAGCAACTACATACGATGCCTCCAGACACTGCTTGGAGACAGTGCTATGCTTGGAGATGGTGGTTTGTTGTTGCTAGAGGCCATCACGTTTACGTTTCAAGAAGTCCACAGGCTTCTCTTACAAGTCAGGGTGTTTGGTGTCGAGGTAACTTTTTAATTTGCATGGCTTCATGCTATCATTTGCCAGCACCTCGGCACACAAAATGCCAGTGACGGTGAAAGCAAACTGCAAATAGCTCTCGTCATATTTGCAACGCTTTGGCTTCTTCGCAACTGGTGCATCGGTTGCCTGACTTTTACGAATCAGAAACTGTTACGTATTTGTGTTTGTTTGCTGATACAGTGTGTGTCAAGTTGATAAAGTTCTAATTGAAACGTCAGGGTCTTGTGAGTGTGTTTGTTTGTGTGGCAGTGAGCGACTTGCACACGAATAATGAATAAGGCTGTGCTAGGCAATGGTTCCTAACAAAACGAACAGTACACAATGTAGACAGGGACAGCACAGAATAGTATTCAAGTGCTTGTGTTTTATTTGTTGGAACACGCTGGATGATTGAAGGTAGGTAGGTGTTAAGGAGAAAAGGGCTAGCTGCAGTTGGAAGAAGTTAGTTAGCTAGAAGGCTAGCCCTTGGGGCTACGAGCTGTCTTAAAAGATTGTAGAGCAAATTACTCCTTAGATCAGGCTACGAATAGGTCTACTGCAAGTGCAGGAAGGTATTACTAAGGAAGGAGCGAGTCTTTAAATATACCGTTTTATAAAGCAATGAATATCTGAATGATAGAGGAAACAAGAGCAATCGCACAAACTCTGCAGGGCTGTCGTCTCTGTGAGGGGAGCGCTGACCATGCCTGCTGTTACTTTTATACTCGGAAGCGTACGTGCAACTCACGTTCAAATGATAACACTCCTCTTTTGATTGGTGGATCAGGAACAAAACAGTATTTGATTTGTTTGTGTCAGTCCAGCCCCCTGCATTTCACTAACGACCGCCGACTAACCAGCAGCAGTGCACCAAACCACAGATTCACCAACCACATCTGATCCAGGATCTCAGACCTTTACTTCTGCTTCGCTCACATCTAGCACCTCTTGAACAACAGCAGTGGACAACAGCACAGGAGTCGAGGGACAGGTCCGCCTGGCCAATGGAGGAAACAGCTCCTGCTCTGGCAGAGTAGAGATCTTCCTCCGTGGACAGTGGGGGACGGTTTGTGATGACCACTTGGAACTGGTTGATGCTAAGGCGATGTGCAGACAGTTGGGTTGTGGCAGGGTCCTGTCAGCACCACAACGTGCACGTTTTGGACAGGGCAGTGGACCCATCTGGTTGGATGAAGTCGCTTGCTCCGGCAACGAATCAAAGTTTAAAGAATGCCGGCACCGAGGGATTGGAAATCACGGCTTTGGTCACAATGAGGATGCTGGTGTCCTGGAACTTACCTGACCCCCTGCAGTTTGTGCATATTTACAGAACGTCAGTACCGCGTTCTTCCGCCACGATAACCTTAGGAGAGCGGAGTAAACGAACCGCGGGGAGGGGGTCTGGAGAACATAGGGGGAGAGCACCGGAGTGGGGTCGCGGAGCGAAGGTGTTATCTAATTAGCATATGATTCAGGGCGAATCCGCTGCTGAGCCTCTCTCGATTCACCATTGGAGGAAACCACAGACCCTTGAAACGAAATGTCACTCGTGATTGGCTGGTAGAAGTGTTGCCATTGGTCACCCTGGGTCATTGCAGCACACACGTGGGGTAAACCCCTCCCACACAATAATAATAATAAAAATTAATATATAGTTGCTACTTATAATATATATATAATAATATATATCATAATTTATTAGTAAGCCTTTACCGAATCAATGCAGTTAATTAAGACTATACATTCATTCATGTGATGCTTGATGTTATAATTGAACATATTGTACAGGGAAAAAAACATGAACGAGGTATATGTTGTGAAAAACTAATCAGGTGAAGCTTGAAATGTCTCTTTGCAGCCTCTGGGTCATATGTTCTTTGTGGGACTCTGTCCGAATCTGCCCCAGTGTGTAGATGTCTGTGGTGTGTAGCTGTGAGATCCAGTGTAGCTTCTAGTCTTATTTGAAGTGTGGCACACAGGTCGGTGATCTCCTGGCTTTGGAATTCTTTCTGGTTTTAAGTTATTGTACTAACATGATTTTTGCTGTACTGTGTTTGTACCTTCATAGTTGAATGCACATATTGTAAGTCGCTTTGGATAAAAGTGTTTAGTGTGTTAATGGAATACTGAGAAGGTTTAACAAGAAGTTTAAATTATGAGGGAATTTCCAGTATTTTGCGAGTGTGATGTTTTGGATAAAAATAAAATGCTGAAATAATGTGCATTGTTTCAATTTTTTCATAGCTTTGATTTTGCTCGTGGTATACAATGTTATTAATTATAGCACACTTACTTACTTAAGAACAATTTACAATTTCAGGTTTTATATTTATTTTAAGCCTGGTGTACTTACGCCAGATAGTTTTGAAAAAGGTGTTATCTGCTCCGAGGGAAACTATCCTGATTTGCATTTGTAAAGCGCAGAGCATTGTCATTTGCATGTGAAAGCCTCCCCTAGGCTTAGAAGCAGTGGGGTCAGCTCCCAACATTCTCAAACTTGTAAAACTGCAAGAAACTGTCAACAGAAATTTCTCCCGGAATTACGACACGTACTGGCAAAAACTCTTCTTTTCATGCAGTGATCTTGTTGTATCTGTTTCTAGTAGCTGCTTCACCAGTGAGGCTGGTCAACTCTGACAGCCGCTGCTCTGGCAGAGTGGAGATCTACCATGCTGGACAGTGGGGGACAGTGTGTGACGATTCCTGGGACCTGAACGATGCCATTGTTGTGTGCAGACAGCTGGGCTGTGGCAGGGCTCGTTCAGCACTGCAAAAAGCTGCTTTTGGACAGGGCAGTGGACCCATCTTGTTGGACAATGTCGATTGCTCTGGCAGCGAATCAAAGCTGACCGAGTGCCGGCACCGAGGGATTGGATTTCACGACTGTGGTCACAGTGAGGATGCTGGTGTCGTCTGTGAAGGTAAATTCTCTTTTGTAGATTTAAAGCCAATGAAGTCTCCCTGTCAGACAACATAGGATAACACTATAGAACAGAAATATGGAATATGTGCTTCACGCTGATATCAATGGAGTTTTTATCGAAATCCTATTGAAGTCTCTCTTTCATCTGTGTCTCTAATAAACAGTATTTTGATGCATGTGTTTCTTGTAGCTGCTTCACCAGTGAGGCTGGTCAACTCTGACAACCGCTGCTCTGGCAGAGTGGAGATCTACCATGCGGGACAGTGGGGGACAGTGTGTGACGATTCCTGGGACCTGAATGATGCCATTGTTGTTTGCAGACAGCTGGGCTGTGGCAGGGCTCGTTCAGCAATGCAAAAAGCTGCTTTTGGACAGGGCAGTGGATCCATCTGGTTGGACGACGTCATTTGTTCAGGAAGGGAGCCATCGATAACAGACTGCAGACATCAAGGGATCGGGGTCCACAACTGTGGACATAATGAAGATGCCAGCATCATCTGTGACAGTAAATGTTTATATTTATTCAATGTTGGGTCCAGTTGTTATTGCTCACATTTGACTGTAAAATTGCCTCATTGATACATTTCAACATATATTATTATTTTATGGCGCAATATGTCAAATGTGCAGTAAATGCTTATGTCAAGAAAGTGAAATAGAGTTCTCTGCCTCAGGATAACATCATCATTTATATCTTTAACTCGAGTGACACTCACTAAAGCACTTACTGCACCTCTGCTTACAGTCAATCCCACACATATTTGTCTAATTCTAATGGTTGAAATATAAAAGAAAAAAAGGAAGAGTTCTTCAAGGCCCACGCCCCAGCTCTCCACCAGGTTAGGTTGAAATCAGTTCAGTAGTTTTTTTAATAATCCTGCTGACGAATACACCAACAAACTATAACATCACTCAGTGGCGCACGTTCCACCACCAAGGACCGACAGTCTCCTTACATTAATTGGGGCTGCATCAAATTTCACACATTCATAGATATCAGTTCCCCTAATGATCCAGATTGAATTGCATCAAGGTCAATGAATTGTTTCCTGGGTAAATGGTCAAAATGTTGAAAAACGCCCTTCTCGCAAAGTTAAAGAAAGTGAAAAAAGAATCATTGATGTGACCACTGTTCTGAAGCTGCTCCAAAATACAAGTGTTTCCTCCCTGACCCATATCACATTCTTCCACCAGGTTTTGTGGAAATCTGTTCAGTATTTTTTAAGCATAATCTTGCTTACAAGCAAACATATAAACAGGTGTGAACACATAACCTCCCGGTCAGAGAAATTTTAAAAGATGTTTTTCTCATTTATATTTATGCAGGTGGAAGCTGTTGTGGTCTTGTGAGTTCACATATATTTTTCTTTCAGTTCAACCAGGACCAAACTCCACAGTTTCACCAACCACAGCTGATCCAGGATCTCAGACCTTCACCTCTGCTTCGCTCACATCTGGCACCCCTGGAACAACAGCAGTGGACAACACCACAGGAGTCGAGGGACAGGTCCGCCTGGCCAATGGAGGAAACAGCTCCTGCTCTGGCAGAGTAGAGATCTTCCTCCGTGGACAGTGGGGGACGGTGTGTGATGACCACTGGGACCTGGTTGATGCTCAGGTGGTGTGCAGACAGCTGGGTTGTGGCAGGGTCCTGTCAGCACCACAAAGTGCACGGTTTGGACAGGGCAGTGGACCCATCTGGTTGGACGATGTTGTTTGCTCTGGCAGCGAATCAAAGCTGACTGAGTGCCGGCACCGTGGGATTGGATCTCACGACTGTGGTCACAGTGAGGATAGTGGCGTCGTCTGTGAAGGTAAATGCTTATTTGAAGTTTTAAAGCCAATGAAGTCTCCCTGTCAGATAACAAAGGATAACACTATAGAACAGAAATATGGAATATGTGCTTCACACCGATAACAATGGAGATTTTATAGAAATCCTTTTGAAGTCTCTCTTTCATCTGTGTCTCTAATAAACAGTATTTTGATGCATGTGTTTCTTGTAGCTGCTTCACCAGTGAGGCTGGTCAACTCTGACAACCGCTGCTCTGGCAGAGTGGAGATCTACCATGCGGGACAGTGGGGGACAGTGTGTGACGATTCCTGGGACCTGAATGATGCCATTGTTGTTTGCAGACAGCTGGGCTGTGGCAGGGCTCGTTCAGCAATGCAAAAAGCTGCTTTTGGACAGGGCAGTGGATCCATCTGGTTGGACGACGTCATTTGTTCAGGAAGGGAGCCATCGATAACAGACTGCAGACATCAAGGGATCGGGGTCCACAACTGTGGACATAATGAAGATGCCAGCATCATCTGTGACAGTAAATGTTTATATTTATTCAATGTTGGGTCCAGTTGTTATTGCTCACATTTGACTGTAAAATTGCCTCATTGATACATTTCAACATATATTATTATTTTATGGCGCAATATGTCAAATGTGCAGTAAATGCTTATGTCAAGAAAGTGAAATAGAGTTCTCTGCCTCAGGATAACATCATCATTTATATCTTTAACTCGAGTGACACTCACTAAAGCACTTACTGCACCTCTGCTTACAGTCAATCCCACACATATTTGTCTAATTCTAATGGTTGAAATATAAAAGAAAAAAAGGAAGAGTTCTTCAAGGCCCACGCCCCAGCTCTCCACCAGGTTAGGTTGAAATCAGTTCAGTAGTTTTTTTAATAATCCTGCTGACGAATACACCAACAAACTATAACATCACTCAGTGGCGCACGTTCCACCACCAAGGACCGACAGTCTCCTTACATTAATTGGGGCTGCATCAAATTTCACACATTCATAGATATCAGTTCCCCTAATGATCCAGATTGAATTGCATCAAGGTCAATGAATTGTTTCCTGGGTAAATGGTCAAAATGTTGAAAAACGCCCTTCTCGCAAAGTTAAAGAAAGTGAAAAAAGAATCATTGATGTGACCACTGTTCTGAAGCTGCTCCAAAATACAAGTGTTTCCTCCCTGACCCATATCACATTCTTCCACCAGGTTTTGTGGAAATCTGTTCAGTATTTTTTAAGCATAATCTTGCTTACAAGCAAACATATAAACAGGTGTGAACACATAACCTCCCGGTCAGAGAAATTTTAAAAGATGTTTTCCTCATTTATATTTATGCAGGTGGAAGCTGTTGTGGTCTTGTGGGTTCACATATATTTTTCTTTCAGTTCAACCAGGTCCAAACACCACAGTTTCACCAACCACAGCTGATCCAGGATCTCAGACCTTCACCTCTGCTTCGCTCACATCTGGCACCCCTGGAACAACAGCAGTGGACAACACCACAGGAGTCGAGGGACAGGTCCGCCTGGCCAATGGAGGAAACAGCTCCTGCTCTGGCAGAGTAGAGATCTTCCTCCGTGGACAGTGGGGGACGGTGTGTGATGACCACTGGGACCTGGTTGATGCTCAGGTGGTGTGCAGACAGCTGGGTTGTGGCAGGGTCCTGTCAGCACCACAAAGTGCACGGTTTGGACAGGGCAGTGGACCCATCTGGTTGGACGATGTTGTTTGCTCTGGCAGCGAATCAAAGCTGACTGAGTGCCGGCACCGTGGGATTGGATCTCACGACTGTGGTCACAGTGAGGATAGTGGCGTCGTCTGTGAAGGTAAATGCTTATTTGAAGTTTTAAAGCCAATGAAGTCTCCCTGTCAGATAACAAAGGATAACACTATAGAACAGAAATATGGAATATGTGCTTCACACCGATAACAATGGAGATTTTATAGAAATCCTTTTGAAGTCTCTCTTTCATCTGTGTCTCTAATAAACAGTATTTTGTTGCATGTGTTTCTCGTAGCTGCTTCACCAGTGAGGCTGGTCAACTCTGACAACCGCTGCTCTGGCAGAGTGGAGATCTACCATGCTGGACAGTGGGGGACAGTGTGTGACGATTCCTGGGACCTGAACGATGCCAATGTGGTGTGCAGACAGCTGGGCTGTGGCAGGGCTCGTTCAGCAATGCAAAAAGCTGCTTTTGGACAGGGCAGTGGACCCATCTGGTTGGACGACGTCATTTGTTCAGGAAGGGAGCCATCGATAACAGACTGCAGACATCCAGGGTTCAGGCTCCACAACTGTGGACATGATGAAGATGCCAGCATCATCTGTGACAGTAAATGTTTATATTTATTCAATGTTGGGTCAAGTTGTTATTGCTCACATTTGACTGGAAAATTGCCTCATTGATACATTTCAACATATATTATTATTTTATGGTGCAATATGTCAAATGTGCAGTAAATGTTTATGTCAAGAAAGTAAACTAGAGTTGTGTGCCTCAGGATAACTTCATCGTTTATATCTTTATCTAGAGTGACACTCAGTAGAGCACAAACCTTACCTCTGCTTACAGTTAATCCCACACATATTTGTCTATTTCTAATGGTAGAAATATAAAAGAAAAAAAGGAAGTGGTCTGATAACCTAAATCATTTATCCGTCGTACAAAACATAGTTACAGAAAGTGGAAAAAGATCCTCAATCCAACCCTTAATCTGCATCCACACAAAATGTACATGGTTCTTCCAGGCCCAAGCCCCAGCTCTACACCACGTTAGGTTGAAATCAGTTCAGTAGTTTTGAGCACAATCCTGCTGAAGAATATACCAACAAACTAGAACATCACTCAGTGGCGCTCGTACCACAACCAAGGGCCGACAGTCCCCTTAAATTAATTTGAACTGCATCAAATTTCACACATTCATAGATATCAGTTCCCTTAATGTTCCAGATTGGATTTCATCAAGGTCAATGAATTGTTTCCTGGGTAAATGGTCAAAATGTTGAAAAACGACCTATTTCACAAAGTTAAAGAAAGTGAAAAAAAAACTGCTGGATGTGACCCCTAAGCTGAATCTGCTCCAAAATACAAGTGTTTCTTCCCTGACCCATATCTCATTCTTCCACCAAGTTTTGTGAAAATCTGATCGGTAGTGTTTTTGCGCATCTTGCTTACAAACAAACATATAAACTGGTGTGAACACAAAACATAATGGTCGGAGATGATAAAAAAAACGTTTTTCACATTAATATTGATGGGGATGCAGGCTGTAGTTATCTTGTGAGTTCACATATATTTTTCTTCCAGTTCAACCAGGTCCAAACTCCACATTTTCACCAACCACACCTGATCCAGGATCTCAGACCTTCACCTCTGCTTCACTCACATCTGGCACCCCTGGGACAACAGCAGTGGACAACAGCACAGGAGTCGAGGGACAGGTCCGCCTGGCCAATGGAGGAAACAGCTCCTGCTCTGGCAGAGTAGAGATCTTCCTCCGTGGACAGTGGGGGACGGTGTGTGATGACCAGTGGGACGTGGTTGATGCTCAGGTGGTGTGCAGACAGCTGGGTTGTGGCAGGGTCCTGTCAGCACCACGAAGTGCACGGTTTGGACAGGGCAGTGGACCCATCTGGTTGGATGATGTCGCTTGCTCCGGCAACGAATCAAAGCTGACCGAGTGCCGGCACCGAGGGATTGGAACTCACGGCTGTGGTCACAATGAGGACGCTGGTGTCGTCTGTGAAGGTAAAAGCTTAGTTAAAAGATCCTGAATCCAACCCTTAATCTGCATCCACACCAAAACATACATGGTTCTTCCAGGCCCAAGTCCCAGCTCTCCACCAAGTTTGGTGCAAATCAGTTCAGTAGTTTTTTTGCACAATCCTGCTGACGAATACACCAACAAACTAGAACATCACTCAGTGGCGCTCGTACCACCACCAAGGACCGACAGTCCCCTTAAATTAATTTGAGCTGCATCAAATTTCACATATATATCAGTTACCTTAATGTGCCAGATTGGATTTCATCAAGGTCAATGAATTGTTTCCGGGGTAAATGGTCAAAATGTTGAAAAAACTACCTATTTCGCAAAGTTAGAGAAAGTGAATAAAAAAAATAATAAACAAAAGAGTTTCTTCCCTGACCCATATCACATTCTTCAACCAAGTTTTGTAGAAAACTGATCGGTAGTTTATTGCGCGATCTTGCTTACAAACAAACATATAAACAGGTATAAACACATAACCTCCTGGTCAGAGATAAAAAAAAAATGTTTTACACATTAATATTGATGGAGCTGCAGGCTGTTGTCTTGTGGGTTCACATAGATTTTTTTTTCAGTTCAACCAGATCCAAACTCTACATTTTCACCAACCACACCTGATCCAGGATCTCAGACCTTCACCTCTGCTTCACTCACATCTGGCACCCCTGGAACAACAGCAGCAGTGCCCCACACCACAGATTTACCTGCCATACATTCTTCCCCCTATGCAACGCTCACATCTGGCACCTCTGGAACATCAGCAGCGGACAACAGCAGAGGAGTCGAGGGACAGGTCCGCCTGGCCAATGGAGGAAACAGCTCCTGCTCTGGCAGAGTAGAGATCTTCCTCCGTGGACAGTGGGGGACGGTGTGTGATGAAAACTGGGACCTGGTTGAAGCTCAGGTGGTGTGCAGACAGCTGGGTTGTGGCAGGGTCCTTTCAGCACCAGAACGTGCACATTTTGGACAGGGCAATGGACCCATCTGGTTGGACGATGTTGTTTGCTCCGGCAGCGAATCACAGCTGACCAAGTGCCGGCACCGAGGGATTGGATCTCACAACTGTGGTCACAGTGAGGATGCTGGTGTCGTCTGTGAAGGTAAATGCTTATTTGTAGCTTTAAAGCAAATGAAATCTGCCTGTCACACAACATAGGATAACACCATAGAACAGAAATATGCAGACATCCAGGGTTCGGGGGCCACAACTGTAGACATTAGGAATATGTGTGGTAATCTGTGTAATCTGTGAATTTACTGCTTATATTTTACAAGCTTTCATATAATATTGCTAATTACTCACAGTGACATGTTAATTGAAGATCTTTTCTTGGTCTTGTCTGGTATTTACCATCTCATCTTCTTTTGTCCACACTTTTATTTACTGAACTTTTTCTGTAGTCCAGCGCCCTCCACTCCAGCATCCTCAGCTCATCTGTGGACGTGATAAAATCCAAATAGGGCTAAATATGGCTACCATAACTTCCATGGGTTTGAACCCACTCTCCGGAAACCTGGTAGTTCGCAACTGCTCTTGGGTCAGAATGGATAATGATGTAGTTTGGTACGAGGTGGACACTCAGGCAGGTGCCTGTGGAAATACACTGAGGGTAAATACTTTGTTAATTTTCAAGTTTTGTCCATTCATTTATTATTACGATAATTAAGACTTATATATTGGTTCCCAAATGTACTCCTCTGCAGGGAGCTCAGATTAGCAGGAACTTGCAGAGACAATATCTTAAACCCAGATCATCTTCCTGTATGACAAAACCACTTAAACTGTAATAGAGCTATAAGTGACTAATAATTTCACCACTCTGTCTTTCAGACCAACCGTACACACGCCATGTACTCCAACAGTTTATATCTCTACAGAGGAAATATGTCCTTCTCACATCCTGTGAGTCTTCCCTTCTCCTGTGCGTATCCCCTCGACACAGACACCAGCATGAATGTGCCAATCAGACCAGGTCTGATGTAAGTATCTTATTATTGAATACGAGAATCACTCACTTTTAACAGTTGTAAAATGGTCAAGACGAACCTGGTGAAAATTGGTCTAGTCCAGGGGTGGGCAAACTTTGTGATGGTTGATGTTGTACTCCTTAAAAACTGCGACAGTTTCTTGGCATATCAGGCATACAGCCTTCGATTGGACTTAAGTAAGTAAGTATTTTGTTGTCCACACACTTTTCACAGAGGGTACAAACCCAGAACAACAAGAAGCAAGAAATTACAATTTCCTCAAAAATGAAGTAAAACTACAAAGTGCTATAAGTAAGTGCCATTTAAGTGCTACTAAATTGTTATGATTTAAAAAAAAAATTAAATAAAAAAAAAAAAAAAATTATATATTATAATATAATAGTTCGGCGGGCCGGATTAAAAAGCCCACGGGCCTTATACGGCCCGCGGGCCTTACTTTGCCCATGTCTGGTCTAGTCTATGCTTCTTTTAACCAATCATGTCAGCGTAAGCATGCACTGCTGTTTGCCACACAGTGGCTTTATACCTCCAGGACACATCAATGTCACCTGTGTATTTTTAGGTCATCATAATAACAAGGCTTATACTTTTGACAGGTTTGCAGTTGGCCTCTCAGGCTTAGGTAGCAAAGCTCGAGCCTCCATGTCTCTGTTCCGCACCTCCAACTTCACTCAGCCTTATCCATCTGGCTTGATCACGCTCCCTGTGGGCTCACCTCTGCATGTGGGCGTCTCTGTATTAGTCAGAGACCCAAGCTTTGTAGTTGTCCTGGAGAACTGCTACGCCTCTGACTCATCAAACCCCAATGATACTGTACGATACTTTTTCATCCAGAACAAGTAAGTGTTCCTCTTCATCATTATATTTTGTGGTTTATAATGGAAATGGGGGGAAAAGACTGTGTATGATGTGATGTATAATGGCCCACATGACATGCTCCATCCTCACTGCCAGGTGCCCCACTGACCGACAGCAAGTGGAAGTTATCGAGAGCGGCTCATCCCAACAGGCTTGTTTCTCCGCCCTGTTTCTCCTGATCCACGGTGAATACAGTGACATTTACCTCCACTGCAGCCTCAGCCTGTGTGACCAGAGGAGCTCCCGCTGTGCCCCAGTATGTCACTGGTTTCACATTATCAATAGCATTATCGATCAATAGTCACTGCAGCTTTGCACTGGTTTTGATTGGATCTGTTATTCCCCCTCCTTTTCATAGTCTTGCAGAAGAAGGACATCTCGCTCTGTTTCCAGCTCTGCTCCTCTGAAGCCCCTCACCATTGGACCAATCACTTGTGAGTATGATTAACTATGTGCTCTCAGGATGGATGTGTCAACACAATGATCAATACAGAATGAATCACCATGTTTTTCCTCTTTCTTCTTTATCTTCAGGGTCCAAGTCACCTGAGTGAGCTGGTAACATATAATACATACATAATATAATGAGTTTGTTATAACATAAACTCATTTCATAGTGTGATATTATTTTGTGTTTGAATTCCTTTAATCATAAATCGATAATAAAAAAAACATATGTTACATTGCATAATTGAATTGTAACACTGGTTTTCCTGATTTGTATTAGCTGTGTAATGAGCTGTGAAATTATTGAAGAAAATAAAAATCAACGTCAGAGTACTTTTCTTCTTCTCTGTGTTTATTTTCACAAATAGTTTAAATAAATGCACATTCAGACCGACTCATCAAGCACAATATAAATATACACTCATACATACTGAGGCAGGCAATAACAGTGGTTAACGGGAATGTGCAAAAGCAAGTGTGCATATAGTCTGTTGTGCAAAGACACAATGTCAGTAGAGCAAGTTGTCCTTTTTTTATGTGGGGAGGGGAAGACAGTGGCAGTGTTTGGAGGTGTTCATCAGTTTTTATGGCCTGAGGGTAAAATCTGTCTTGGAGTCTTGGAGTCCTGCATTTCAGCCTGGTGTGAGGAGGTGATGCTGAGTGGGGTCTTTGGTTGTGTTGATGGCTCCTCTGAAGACTCTCTGCTGGTAGATGTACTGCAGAGATGAAGGCCTGATCCTGTTATATGTGAATAAATGTGATACAACCTTTTCTGCTCATAACAAAAGTAAATCCAGATTACATTATGGATATTAGTGATCCTGATGTGGTGATCTCCCACCCAAATATTGAGGTTTCATTCACCCCAGTCTTCCTTTGTTCTATTCTGGAGGTATGAGTGCCTCAAATATGACCTCTAGAGGATGTCAGGAGAATTTCATACCGACTTTTTCCTGCGTTTGCTTTATAGACATGCACAAGCAGAAGAAGATTCTCAGCTCAGATGCATTCAGAACATCACAGAAGTCTCTGGAGCGTTCAGGTTAGGGGTCGGTGCAGCAGGCTGAGGCAGGACCTAATGTATTCATTTCATTACAGGGGATCCAGTGTTTTTGTGAACAACACATCGACATAGGTATTGGCCCTTTTGACATCTTTGTTGTCACTTCTACGTGTATGCCACTGCTTTTTCATTGAGATATATATATATATTTTTTTTTCTTGTTTTAACTTAGTCATCTGTTGCATGTTAGAAACATCATCAACACACTCACTCGTCTCGCTCGTGGTGAATCCTGCGGAGGATTTGTTTTCTCAGATTTGCTCATTGGGATATTCTACAGACTTTTTACTTTGGGGGCTGAGAAACTGTCACTCGGACATTTGAATGTCTGGAGGATCTCTTGAGATCAGGAGATCTGAGAGCAGTCTAACACCACACTGATTTATGGAAGAGTTCATCCTGAATTCACCCTAACATTTAACACTTTTTATTTTAAGATTTAGTGAGTAAAATTTAGGTGAAAGGGATCAATTGGCAGAAATTGAATATAGAAAAAATCTAGTGATGTTTATACAGTCGTCCAAACTGGACTAACACATTTTGAGTTTTTATGTCAACTGAAGGCAGCCACAGGTTCTCTCTCATGATGGTATGGGAGGGTGAGATGGGGGCTATTCAGCTGCAACATGAAACTTCACCACTAGATGTCACTAAATTGTAAACACTAAACCTTTGACGCCTGAGCTGGTATGGGCTAAAATCCCGCCATTCAGGCCCCCACCCATCTCAGACACTACAGCCTCCTTTGGAGAGATCGTAGAGGTAAACAGCATGTGACAGTACCAGGATTGAGTCAGTGGATTTTTCTTGTGAAGTTATTTTTTCAACTTTCACTTCCCATATTCTTTCAAGTATTAAGAAATACAGCTGAGCAGCCATTTTTGCTGAATGTTTATTTTGGTGCAGTATTTTGGAGGAGGGCCTGGTGTGATTCCCCTCATGGGTCTGTTGGAGAGCAGCGTTATTGACAAAGCTTTTGGTAAGTGGTGTTATAAGTCGTGTTTTCAGGGTGGATCCAATGATTTACGGGAAACACAACGTGTGACAATTGTCAGACGTGTTGGTTTATCCTAAATATGACAAGAGTCGGACTGGTCCAATTTAAGTATTTTTCTTTAGATGCAATGAAAGTTGAACAGCATAGCTATGGACAATTATCACAGCCTAGGCTAAATCAGTTAGCAATAGGTAGTTAATAATGGCCCCGAACAAAAGGGGTTTGATATAATTATAACAGTAGATTTAATATGATTGGTTATAAAAGATTGAAGGGGAGTCACCGCAAATCAATTTGGTTCTCCCTTATTGGTCCACAGCTGTTGTCCCCCGCCTCTTGTCAAGGAATCCAGGAAGTGACAAGAAGCCGCTCTCCGTGACGCTACTACTACTCTGATAGTTGCTAAGCAAAATGTTATCTTCATGAAAGGCCTTGACACAGCTGATGCCATGTGGGCCATTGGAGAAAGGAATATGATGTTCCTGCTATATCCAAACAATGTCCTGTTGATATAAACATTAGGATCCTCGAAACCAAAACAACGAAACAAAACAATGTCAACAAAGTCACTCTGTCCGACCTCCAGAACTTATCAGACAGCTGCTTGAAATATATGTGATGTGAATGAATCTAAGGGAATAATGGTTTAATACCAAAAGTTAGAATTCAGAACAATTATAAGATTCATTATTAACAATATGCAGCAAGGGTTATTTATAAATAATTTGTATAAAGGCCTTATATCTGGCCCAACCTGCTCAAGGCCCCCCCTCCTGTCTTTAATGCAAAGAATACAGTCAGACCCACACAACAGCTAAAATATTGAAATCCTAACACACTCCACTCTGAAATGACTCAAAATAAAGATAGACCCTTTCCAAACTAACGTATCAGAACCAACATACATGCACCAGTCTTTAGAACAGCATTGACAGGGTTTCAAACCTTGAAAACAAACTGAGAATGCTGCAGTTTCAAAGAGAACGAATGCTTAAATACAAAATAGTATTTGAAAAGATTTTTTTTCCTTTTTAAAACATTATGTTAGGCTTTACTCTGACGATTAAATTTCTTTTTATTACTGGCTGAGGCCCTATCCACCTACCTTGGACCAGTGGGACCAGAGGCTCCAGGCTTTGAATTGCATGGAAAGTTTAACTGCAAGCCTACAACTCCGGATGGACATTTACATAGCAAAGTGGACACAAGTGATAATGTATCTGTTAAAATGAAAATTCTGTTGACATTTGACTGGACAAGCTGGACTGAATGTGAAACTATGTGAACCCATTGGGATGACTTTTTTTTATTTTTTATTTTGTCTTCACTTGTAATATTGTATAGCATGCTGTGTGAGACTCACTGTCAAGGTACTTGTTCTATTAAAGTTCAAACAAAATAATTCCTTTTTATTAAATGTAAAGCTTTCAAAACCTTTTTTCAGTTTCAGAATATGAACAATAAATATATCCAATAATGATTCAGGAGAATTGCTGAACGTCAGCGGGTTAGCAGTGTAGCATGCTGCGTATTTTTCCGCTCTTTCAACATGACAAAATGAATAAAAATTAAATGAATTATTATTACAGCACTTTTCTACACATTGTACACTGTGTGTGTGTGTGTGTGTGTGTGTGTGTGTGTGTGTGTGTGTGTGTGTGTGTGTGTGTGTGTATGTGTGCGTTAGAGAGAGAGAAAAAGAGAGAGAGAGAGAGAGAGCGCTATTACGTATATACAGTGTCATATTTTTCTCTTCACCTCCAGGACAGCAGTGAACTCCCAGACTGGTGTCTGTACTCCTGCAGGAGGAATCATAACTGGTGAGTCAACACTCACTTAAACTCTCTTCTACCCTCTTGTGCTTATCTGTGATATTACATTTTCTCCCAAACCTCTCCCCTGTTTCTATACAAGTCAGTACAGCGGGGCGGGTATTGTTTTGTGTTTGTGTGTGTGTGTTTGTGAGATCTTGTTAAGATATGGTCCTGCAGACACTTACTGTAGCCAGACAACCACAGAGGTTTGGGGTACATTGACGGGGGTCTATCTATCTCTCCACCTCTCTGTCCATGGCTAGAAATTATCAACATAGTAACATTCAAACTGTACAAAAGATACAATCACAGAACTTCACAGGCTGTGGTCTGACCTGTGAGTACTAAGCCGTCATGTACATGAAGGTCAGAGATTAAAGAAAACATCAGGCACTGGCTCATCACAGAAGAGAAGGATTTCTCTAAAACAGAGCATCACATAAAATGCTGTTCCTTTAGATGCCACAACCTTGTCTTGCCTAACTTTTTCACATTTTTGCTTTTCTGGGTCCATTAAACATCACATAGTTCCTGATGTCTTAACTCGGTTTTCTGTCTCAACACCATCCTCTTCTTGCCACAAAGACAATGCCCATTCCTTCCATTAAAAATCATTATCATTAAAGCAATCTGTTTTACTGAATGTATTCATTTGACTTATTTTTCTTGAGTTTGTGTGTTTGTTAAGATTGAAAATGAGAAATTCCTGTAAATGTGACCTTCCCTCTGTGGTGCTTGCAAGTATGATCGTGTTGCTCTCTCTGGCGTTCCTCATGCCGGCCTTCTACTACATCCCCAAAGCTTCTGTGGCGGCTGTGATCATCTGTGTGGTGGCTCCCATGGTGGATTATCACGTCGTGCTTAAGATGTGGAGGATGCGCTGTACGTGTTACCTCAATTTTGTGCCACAGTGGATCTATCTGTTGAAGTCTGGGTGCTCGTGTGACCTTTTGTCGTGACGTTCCTGTTGAGCTTCTGGCAGGTGCATTACGGTGTTATCGGAGGAGTGGCTTTATCTGGAGTCCTGCTGCTGTACAACACGGCCAGACCCCAGATAAAGGTGCAGTAATATTCTTCACTGAAAAGTTCAAATCCTTTCCGAATCCTTTCAAAGGCAGCACACTTAAATCTCACTGTTTTTTGTAAAGTAAGTAACAAAGCACTTTTTCACCTGCAAGAGTTATTAATTGCAGGGCCCAGAAAGTAAAAAAACAGTTAAATCGTACAAAAAGCAAAAACGGAATATGAACACAAACAAAACAAAACAACCATATAGTGTCCAGTAAAGTGCATACAGAGACCGATCTGGTAAACTAAAGTGACCCTGAACACCTTTTTAAACAGGTTTGTGGTTTTTAAATGATTCCACAGAATCAGCAAACCTTGATGTAGGTCGGGTGTTCCACAACTTTGGTGCTATTGTCTCAAAAGGCACAAGAGAGTAATTTGCTAATAAGACGTCTTATTAGTAATGATGTATATGCTCCTGAAGCTCTGGATCTGCCTTTGAGCCCTTTGGCCGACTCCTAGGCCACACATGAAGGACCGCATACTCAACTGAGGTTTCTGACCTGCTACTGTTACTCAATAAATGAAATATGATTTTACATTGATTTGTATGTGGCCACAATATCAACACTGCCCAACACATAATGACTGATGCTTTTCTTAAATTGGTCAAAACTGTCTACGCAGCTGCTCAAGATTCACTCAGCCACTCCTGTCTTCTCTCTCTCTCTCTCTCTCTAGCTCTCGCTCTTGTTCTCTCTCTCTCTCTCTCTCTCTCTCTTGCTCACTTGGTCGTGCCAACACACACACCAACATTGTCATCAGACACACCGTATACTCAGACTCGGTAAAAACAATATAATTTGGTCTTTCTTAGCCAAATGACATTCATGGTTATTTGCATTTAAAGCAGTGAAGTGAATTCTGATCAATACCAGGTCTGAACTGGGCCTTTAACAAACAAGAAATCCAAACAAACTTCTACACATTAAAATCAATCGTTTTCCTGCTGTGATAATTTATAACTGACACCACAGTCTCACATCATCTACTTCTCAGACTTCATCATGGAACAAAACCTGAGGTAATGAGGTTTAAACTTCATTCTTCACCGCTGTGGAAAAAAAAGTGACTGCATCCACTGTGTTGGTTAATGGAAGGTTTCGAGGTGTAATGATATTTGTCATGAGAGTACAATAAATGCTCAGAAGATTTTTATATTATGTTTTATTCCAACAGGAGTTATTCTCCAAATTACCAATCCGGACGGATTAAATGCAATATCACAATTTACCGAACTTTAATTACAACTCATGAGCTTTAGTTTTGCGAGAATTCAGTTCATTGGATATGCTGGAAAAAAGGTTCTCATTTTTCCACAATAACGATTGATATTGCTGTTTAAAATTACATTTTATATTATTTTGACATCATGTTTTAACCCTAATCCTCTCCTTTACTTTACGGTCACATGAAGATATTTCAGAGAAATACGATTACCCGTCAAAAAAGATGATTAGAGACTTAGGGACATTTGAATCATCAGTCACATCAGTCAATATCGATTGGTGAAATTTGTGATATGTGATTATTTCAAAAAGTGACAAACTACCTCCATTGACTGTCAGTCAGTTATCCAGTGGCCAGAGATGTCACCCTTTTCCCCCTCATTAGAACTTGTTGCACTTCCTTGCACTTTGTATCTGCAAACCCTGACACTGGAGATGATTGTGCAATCTTCAACATTCCAACACTAAGTTACATGTGCTCTGAAACATGGGACCAGACTTCTTATAATATCTTTCAAAGAGTTTTATGTGTCAGAAATCTGTATTTTTTACTAACAGAGGACTCCCTCTGAGAGCTGCCAGAGACCAAATCTGAATTTACAGTATCCAAATTTTTTAATTCATAGATTTACAATAATAACTGTAATATAAAATATAACTGTACTTTTTCAAGTATTGTTAGTGAATAAAAAGTGTTTATTTTGTGAGTTTGAGTATCTTTATGTGCAACAATCTGCGAGTCATAGTGAAGCTGCACAATCGTACATTTCCCATCCATCCTGACTTCATCTCAGCTGTTTCTCCTTTGAGGGTTGGAGCGAGGTTGAAGCCAAAGAGAAAACCGACACAGACACAAGGAGAACATTCAAACCTCACAAAGAAAGTGGAAGACACATGTATATTAAAATGGAATTAGATTGTCAGAAAGTTTAGGGGAAGTGTCCTGGACAGAACAAAGGCAAAAACTCAGGGAAGCATCAGGAGTAGTTGATTACTTCAAGCACCATGTTAAGGCCCCTTCAGTCATCATCAGGCGACATCACTAAAACAACTAGAATGTCACTCAGTCAAATTCATACCTTCACCAATGCCAACAGTCTGATTTGTTTCAGTTAAATTCACTAGATCTTTTTTATGGATCTACACAGAGTTAAACACACTCATAATTATCAGTCCCCTACACATCTCAGATTTTTCCACCAAGATATTTTAATTTGTGAAGGAATTCTGAAAATACAAGAGGCCTAAATACCAAATTTGTCGTTGTGTATTTTAATAGGGGCTTTCTGCAGGAAGGATCAACACAGAGAGACACATGGATCTCAGAGTGAAGATGGTAAACAGTAAATTGCAAGGAACTGATATAGGAGAACTAAGGCTGTTTGTCTAAGCCAGTCAGACTGGTTCTATAGCCGCATTTTGAAACAGGAATAAATGATTTACATGTTTCCTTTGGAGATAGAGCAGACATAAATTCTGTTCTTTGGAGAATAAATAAGTGTCGTAAAGTTTTCAGGTCACACACAGTTCAAGATCATAAACAGTTCAGGTCATTAATTAAGTAGACAGGTCATAAAAGTATTTAAACAGGCCTGCAAAAACTTCATTTTCAACTATAAAATAGGTTTCAACCACACAATGTCAAACACAGTAATCTTTCCACTCCGAATTATTCTCTGAGAAATAAGTGAAAATTTCGAAAAACTTCCTTTTCCTGGATCAGCATTGAAATGAAGTGGTTTCCTCCCTGACACATACCGTAGTCTTTCACCAGCTCTGTTTCTTGGCTTGTGTGTAATCTTGCCAACTGCCAAGCCAATGACGAATTGCCAAACCTCCACCACTACCCTGTGCCAGTCCCATAAAGAAATGTGAAAAAAATCTGAACATCAACCCAAGTCCAAAGTGATGATATTTGTTCTATATTTTCAGTTTTGATTATTTGACTATTTGTCTTATCAGAATGAAGATAAACCGCCATATGGGGGAGGGGGGGGTTAGCTAATTCAGTCTTTTAAATCAATTCTTAAAACCTATTTTTACAGACTCTCTTTGTTTACTGCTTATATTCTTTGTATTTCTTTGCTTTTATGTTCCGTTGTTTTTTTCTTTTTTTTGTAAATTTTATCTGTAATTACAGCTTTTTCATGATGCTGTCTTATAATTGCTTTTATTTATTAGTTGCTGTTATCGGTGTCACTCTAAGCACTTTGTGATCCTTGTTTTTAAAGGTGCTTTGTAAATAAGGTTGTTTATAATCTTATTCTAAGAGCTGTAGAAAGACTTTCTCAGTAAGGTGTGACTAAAAGTTGTATTTGTGTAGGGATGATGTCAAACTCTTCTTACTAATCCCTGTTTGTGAAGTTTCCTGTATAAAGGAAGTTATTAAGATGATTCATCTGAGAGCTGTGCAAACCCTTTATCAGGATATCACTCAAAGTTGGATTTACGTAGCAATGATATTTAACCCTTTTGTGAATAGCATCTAACCTTCAAAGGGGTGTGTGAACTCTCCCTTTCTTCCTCCAGTGAAGCACCTAACGCTGAGTCAAACATTTACCTTGTATTAATAAAACTTAATAGAGGAAGTGAGTTTTTAAATATTAAACTAGACAATTAATACAAGCAGCACCACTGTGAGTCCAATAAATGGTGATAAGACTTGGTGTGTCCATATAATAAAAACAATCAATCGTTTTGAGAAATTAGGAAATGTAATCGGCTGTTATTTGATCTATTCATTGCACTCCTAACTTCAAAGATCTGTTCATTCATTAAAAAAACCCTTTCAACCAGTGACGTCCATTTTCAGTTTTATCATGCATAAACGCGCTCTACTGAGTGCCCTTCTAGTTTGTTTGTTTGATGTCAGCAGAATTACACAAAAACTACAGGACAGATTATCATGAAACTTGGTGGAAGGATGTGACATGGGTCAAACAATAATCCATCTGCACACAATCTTTAACAGTTTTGACAATTTCCCAGGGACTAACATAACAGTATCACCTGATCAGACATATTAAGAGAACTGATATCTATGAGTGTGCGTAATTTGGTTCAGCTCGACTGAATTCAAGGGGACTGTTTGGCCTTGGCGGAGGTATGTTCTTTAATGATCACCATTCTAGTTGAAATTTAAGTCCACCTAACAATTTCCAGAAACTGACGCAAATGGTATTTGTTCCGTCAAACCTGAACATGAAAACAGGGAGATGCTGTTAAATGATGTGGGACCTTGGACCTTTAATGAATATGTTGATCCACTACAACAGTCTGTCCCGGTTGTTGACCGGAGGAGGTTAATAGCGCTGGAATGTGCAAACCTGTCCAAACCAAAAAGTCTCCAGTACTGTATGTTGACCTGCGAATGTTTGAAGAACCATAAGATAAATCGATTAAGGGCTTTTGCATGTGTGTCGGTTATGTTTCATTAATTAGTAACTTGTTTGACGTCATATCAAACCAGTGTTATCAATGACCTGCTTTTATATTTCAACAATGATCTCCTCCTTTTGTCCTCTGCACACAGAGACAGGCCTATAAATGATCATGCTCTTGCTCACTAGGCAAATTTCACAGAGAGGTTTTGCAGCATCTACTGGATTTCCACTCACTCTCTCAAGGTGAGTACAAACACTGGCAAAGTAGAGTCATGATCATAATGTGAACATATGATTTTCATACATCTCTTTTGTGTTTTTCAGCAAGTTTGTGTCGTGGATTTGGTCCATGATGGAGATGCCTGGGGGTTTGCTCTTGCTCCTAATTTTTCAGTTTTTTATAGGGAACACTTCAGGTAAATCAATCTGACTTTCTGTAATCTCGAGTTAAATTTCTTCTCACCAGATTACACATAAAATTTTGCAGAACAACTAAAATTAGCAGAGTGTGTTCACAGACCACACCTCACAAGTATGACTTTGTTTATTTTACACTTTCTCTAAGTTTTAAATCTGTCCTTAAATAGCTTTAAATCAGCCTCCCAGCTCCGTCTGTGTTTCTCGTTCTGATGGTTGACATTTTATGTTCAGAGTTGCCAACTGTTTAATCATTCAATCAAAATGTATTTCTATAGCCCATATTCACAACTAACATTTTGCCTCTCAAGGCTTAGCAAGGTGTGACACCCGGGGGGGGGGGGGGGGGGGGGGGGGGGGGGGTGGTTAGGGCTATCTGTCCAAGTCCACAGAGAGAAGGAATAGAAGCTTAGGACTTATAACAAATTTATCACATAAAGAGATAGCATTAATTGCTTATTCCCTCTAACCCTATTACTCGTGCAGGGTGTGAAGAAAGTTACATTTATTTCTAGCTTTACAAGAGCATGGATCAAACAAGAGCATGGATCAAACAACAGCATGGATCAAACTGTCTTTGTACTTTTCACAGGGACACTTGTCTCCAGCTGTGATTCATGTCACACTGAATCCATGTGCCAGGAGTCACGGGAAAGAGGAGACACGTTCAGTGGCCCGGTCCTCTCTTGTGTCTGTAAAGATGGCTTCGTAGGCGACGGTCTCACCTGCTACGACACAAAACTCTGCAGTGACTCTTCGTGCTGTAGCCAAGGTTATCACTGGTCACAAGACAGCGGCTGTGTGGAAACTGACGAGTGCTCCCTCCCAGACCCACCGTGCGCACCGCCTCAGGTGTGCCACAACACACCAGGCTCTTTCATATGTATGGAGCCTTCCTCCACCGCCAGATCTGGGCCCTCTCCCCAATCTATCCAGTTCAATTGTGGAAACACTGTTTGTCCTAAGGGCATGGACTGCATCAGTAATAATGGGGTCGCCCGCTGCGCTGACCCCTGTGAGCTCTACACTGAGCTGCACAATGACTGGCGGTCGACAGATAACAAAATGAATCTGAACCCACGCTGTGACAGAGATGTTAACTGGCAAGGCTGGTATCGTCTGTTCCTGAATCAAACCAGTGCCCACGTTCCTGAGAGGTGTGTTCAGCAAAACAGGTGTGGAACACACGCTCCCCTATGGATAACAGAGCCTCATCCCACACAGCCAGGAGTGATTGTAAATCGGAATGTATGTGGTAACTGGCTCTCCGGCTGCTGCTCTTTTAGTTCACACACCATCAACGTCAAACTCTGCAACGGAAACTACTACGTCTACAAACTGGTGAAGCCGATGTCATGCGCTCTTGCCTATTGTGCAGGTACTGAAACTTTACTCTCTAACAAAAAATGCAATTTTCCCATTTAATCAATCCATTGTAAGCATAATAGTCTAGAGAATATATTGTCCTTTTGTTTATATATTCAAATGACATTTTATGAACAAAAAGTTATGGTTGCACACTGATACTTTCCATTGTCAACAGAGGTGAACAGAACAGATGTTGTAGTTCCTTTGACCACTCCTGGTCCAGGACAGCAAGGCACCCCTCAAACAGCAGCAGTGCACCACACTACAGATTCAACAACCACATCTGATCCAGGATATCAGACCTTCACCTCTGCTGCACCCACATCTGACACCTCTGGAACAATAGCAGCAGTGCCCCACACCACAGTATTACAGGCCACACTTTCTTCCCCCTATGCAACGCTCACATCTGGCACTCCTGGAACATCACCAGTGGAAAACAGCACAGGAGTGGAGGGACAGGTCCGCCTGGCCAATGGAGGAAACAGCTCCTGCTCTGGCAGAGTAGAGATCTTCCTCCGTGGACAGTGGGGGACGGTGTGTGATGACCACTGGGACCTGGTTGATGCTCAGGTGGTGTGCAGACAGCTGGGTTGTGGCAGGGTCCTGTCAGCACCACAAAGTGCACGGTTTGGACAGGGCAGTGGACCCATCTGGTTGGACGATGTTGTTTGCTCCGGCAGCGAATCAACGCTGACCGAGTGCCGGCACCGTGGGATTGGA
Source organism: Pleuronectes platessa (assembly GCF_947347685.1). Taxonomy (NCBI): domain Eukaryota; kingdom Metazoa; phylum Chordata; class Actinopteri; order Pleuronectiformes; family Pleuronectidae; genus Pleuronectes; species Pleuronectes platessa. The sequence goes on along the minus strand of NC_070628.1, from coordinate 21,600,451 downwards.
TCTCACAACTGTCAACACAGTGAGGATGCTGGTGTCGTCTGTGAAGGTAAACGCTTATTTGTCGATTTAAAGGCAATGAAGTCTCCCTGTCAGACAACATAGGATAACATTATAGAACAGAAATATGGAATATGTGCTTCACGCTGATATCAATGGAGTTTTTATAGAAATCCTACTGAAGTCTCTCTTTCATCTGTGTCTCTAATCAACAGTATTTTGTTGCATGTGTTTCTCGTAGCTGCTTCACCAGTGAGGCTGGTCAACTCTGACAACCGCTGCTCTGGCAGAGTGGAGATCTACCATGCTGGACAGTGGGGGACAGTGTGTGACGATTCCTGGGACCTGAATGATGCCAATGTTGTTTGCAGACAGCTGGGCTGTGGCAGGGCTCGTTCAGCACTGCAAAATGCTGCTTTTGGACCGGGCAGTGGACCCATCTGGTTGGACGACGTCATTTGTTCAGGAAGGGAGCCATCGATAACAGACTGCAGACATCAAGGGTTCGGGGTCCACAACTGTGGACATAATGAAGATGCCAGCATCATCTGTTACAGTAAATGTTTATATATATTTGAAGTTGGGTCCAGTAGTTATTGCTCACATTTAACTGGAAAATTGCCTCATTGACACATTTCAACATATATTGTTAATTTGTGGCACAATACGTCAAATGTGCAATAAATGTTTATGTCAAGAAAGTGAAATAGAGTTTTGGGCGTCAGGATAACATCTTCATTTATATCTTTAACTCGAGTGACACTCAGTAGAGCACTTACTGTACCTATGCTTACAGTCAGTCCCACACATATTTGTCTAATTCTAATGGTTGAAACATAAAATAAAAAAAAGGAAGAGTTCTTCAAGGCCCAAGCCCCAGCTCTCCACCAGGTTAGGTTGAAATCAGTTCAGTAGTTTTTTTAATAATCCTGCTGACGAATACACCAACAAACTATAACATCACTCAGTGGCGCACGTTCCACCACCAAGGACCGACAGTCTCCTTACATTAATTGGGGCTGCATCAAATTTCACACATTCATAGATATCAGTTCCCTTAATGTTCCAGATTGGATTTCATCAAGGTCAATGAATTGTTTCCTGGGTAAATGGTCAAAATGTTGAAAAACGCCCTTCTCGCAAATTTAAAGAAAGTGAAAAAAGAATCATTGATGTGACCACTGTTCTGAAGCTGCTCCAAAATACAAGTGTTTCCTCCCTGACCCATATCACAATCTTCCACCAGGTTTTGTGGAAATCTGTTCAGTATTTTTTAAGCATAATCTTGCTTACAAGCAAACATATAAACAGGTGTGAACGCATAACCTCCCGGTCAGAGAAATTTTAAAAGATGTTTTTCTCATTTATATTTATGCAGGTGGAAGCTGTTGTGGTCTTGTGGGTTCACATATATTTTTCTTTCAGTTCAACCAGGACCAAACTCCACAGTTTCACCAACCACAGCTGATCCAGGATCTCAGACTTTCACCTCTGCTTCACTCACATCTGGCACCCCTGGAACAACAGCAGTGGACAACACCACAGGAGTCGAGGGACAGGTCCGCCTGGCCAATGGAGGAAACAGCTCCTGCTCTGGCAGAGTAGAGATCTTCCTCCGTGGACAGTGGGGGACGGTGTGTGATGACCACTGGGACCTGGTTGATGCTCAGGTGGTGTGCAGACAGCTGGGTTGTGGCAGGGTCCTGTCAGCACCACAAAGTGCACGGTATGGACAGGGCAGTGGACCCATCTGGTTGGACGATGTTGTTTGCTCCGGCAGCGAATCAAAGCTGACCGAGTGCCGGCACCGTGGGATTGGATCTCACGATTGTGGTCACAGTGAGGATGCTGGTGTCGTCTGTGAAGGTAAATGCTTATTTGAAGATTTAAAGCCAATGAAGTCTCCCTGTCAGACAACATAGGATAACACTATAGAACAGAAATATGGAATATGTGCTTCACGCTGATATCAATGGAGTTTTTATAGAAATCCTACTGAAGTCTCTCTTTCATCTGTGTCTCTAATAAACAGTATTTTGATACATGTGTTTCTCGTAGCTGTTTCACCAGTGAGGCTGGTCAACTCTGACAACCGCTGCTCTGGCAGAGTGGAGATCTACCATGCTGGACAGTGGGGGACAGTGTGTGACGATTCCTGGGATCTGAATGATGCCAATGTGGTGTGCAGACAGCTGGGCTGTGGCAGGGCTCGTTCAGCACTGCAAAATGCTACTTTTGGACCGGGCAGTGGACCCATCTGGTTGGACGACGTCATTTGTTCAGGAAGGGAGCCATCGATAACAGACTGCAGACATCCAGGGTTCGGGGTCCACAACTGTGGACATAATGAAGATGCCAGCATCATCTGTTACAGTAAATGTTTATATATATTTGAAGTTGGGTCCAGTAGTTATTGCTCACATTTAACTGGAAAATTGCCTCATTGACACATTTCAACATATATTGTTAATTTGTGGCACAATACGTCAAATGTGCAATAAATGTTTATGTCAAGAAAGTGAAATAGAGTTTTGGGCGTCAGGATAACATCATCATTTATATCTTTAACTCGAGTGACACTCAGTAGAGCACTTACTGTACCTATGCTTACAGTCAGTCCCACACATATTTGTCTAATTCTAATGGTTGAAACATAAAATAAAAAAAAGGAAGAGTTCTTCAAGGCCCACGCCCCAGCTCTCCACCAGGTTAGGTTGAAATCAGTTCAGTACTTTTTTTAATAATCCTGCTGACGAATACACCAACAAACTATAACATCACTCAGTGGCGCACGTTCCACCACCAAGTACCGACAGTCTCCTTACATTAATTGGGGCTGCATCAAATTTCACACATTCATAGATATCAGTTCCCTTAATGTTCCAGATTGGATTTCATCAAGGTCAATGAATTGTTTCCTGGGTAAATGGTCAAAATGTTGAAAAACGCCCTTCTCGCAAATTTAAAGAAAGTGAAAAAAGAATCATTGATGTGACCACTGTTCTGAAGCTGCTCCAAAATACAAGTGTTTCCTCCCTGACCCATATCACAATCTTCCACCAGGTTTTGTGGAAATCTGTTCAGTATTTTTTAAGCATAATCTTGCTTACAAGCAAACATATAAACAGGTGTGAACGCATAACCTCCCGGTCAGAGAAATTTTAAAAGATGTTTTTCTCATTTATATTTATGCAGGTGGAAGCTGTTGTGGTCTTGTGGGTTCACATATATTTTTCTTTCAGTTCAACCAGGACCAAACTCCACAGTTTCACCAACCACAGCTGATCCAGGATCTCAGACTTTCACCTCTGCTTCACTCACATCTGGCACCCCTGGAACAACAGCAGTGGACAACACCACAGGAATCGAGGGACAGGTCCGCCTGGCCAATGGAGGAAACAGCTCCTGCTCTGGCAGAGTAGAGATCTTCCTCCGTGGACAGTGGGGGACGGTGTGTGATGACCACTGGGACCTGGTTGATGCTCAGGTGGTGTGCAGACAGCTGGGTTGTGGCAGGGTCCTGTCAGCACCACAAAGTGCACGGTTTGGACAGGGCAGTGGACCCATCTGGTTGGACGATGTTGTTTGCTCCGGCAGCGAATCAAAGCTGACCGAGTGCCGGCACCGTGGGATTGGAACTCACGATTGTGGTCACAGTGAGGATGCTGGTGTCGTCTGTGAAGGTAAATGCTTATTTGAAGATTTAAAGCCAATGAAGTCTCCCTGTCAGACAACATAGGATAACACTATAGAACAGAAATATGGAATATGTGCTTCACGCTGATATCAATGGAGTTTTTATAGAAATCCTACTGAAGTCTCTCTTTCATCTGTGTCTCTAATAAACAGTATTTTGATACATGTGTTTCTCGTAGCTGTTTCACCAGTGAGGCTGGTCAACTCTGACAACCGCTGCTCTGGCAGAGTGGAGATCTACCATGCTGGACAGTGGGGGACAGTGTGTGACGATTCCTGGGACCTGAACGATGCCAATGTGGTGTGCAGACAGCTGGGCTGTGGCAGGGCTCGTTCAGCACTGCAAAATGCTGCTTTTGGACAGGGCAGTGGACCCATCTGGTTGGACGACGTCATTTGTTCCGGAAGGGAGCCATCGATAACAGACTGCAGACATCAAGGGTTCGGGGTCCACAACTGTGGACATAATGAAGATGCCAGCATCATCTGTGACAGTAAATGTTTATATATATTTGAAGTTGGGTCAAGTTGTAATTGCTCACATTTAACTGGAAAATTGCCTTATTGACACATTTCAACATATATTGTTAATTTGTCGCACAATACGTAAAATGTGCAGTAAATGTTTATGTCAAGAAAATGAAATAGAGTTTTGGGCGTCAGGATAACGTCATCATTTATATCTTTAACTCGAGTGACACTCACTAAAGCACTTACTGCACCTCTGCTTACAGTCAATCCCACACACATTTGTCTAATTCTAATGGTAGAAATATAAAAGAAAAAAAGGAAGAGTTCTTCAAGGCCCAAGCCCCAGCTCTCCACCAGGTTAGGTTGAAATCAGTTCAGTAGTTTTTTTAATAATCCTGCTGACGAATACACCAACAAACTATAACATCACTCAGTGGCGCACGTTCCACCACCAAGTACCGACAGTCTCCTTACATTAATTGGGGCTGCATCAAATTTCATACATTCATAGATATCAGTTCCCTTAATGTTCCAGATTGGATTTCATCAAGGTCAATGAATTGTTTCCTGGGTAAATGGTCAAAATGTTGAAAAACGCCCTTCTCGCAAATTTAAAGAAAGTGAAAAAAGAATCATTGATGTGACCACTGTTCTGAAGCTGCTCCAAAATACAAGTGTTTCCTCCCTGACCCATATCACAATCTTCCACCAGGTTCTGTGGAAATCTGTTCAGTATTTTTTAAGCATAATCTTGCTTACAAGCAAACATATAAACAGGTGTGAACGCATAACCTCCCGGTCAGAGAAATTTTAAAAGATGTTTTTCTCATTTATATTTATGCAGGTGGAAGCTGTTGTGGTCTTGTGGGTTCACATATATTTTTCTTTCAGTTCAACCAGGACCAAACTCCACAGTTTCACCAACCACAGCTGATCCAGGATCTCAGACTTTCACCACTGCTTCGCTCACATCTGGCACCCCTGGAACAACAGCAGTGGACAACACCACAGGAGTCGAGGGACAGGTCCGCCTGGCCAATGGAGGAAACAGCTCCTGCTCTGGCAGAGTAGAGATCTTCCTCCGTGGACAGTGGGGGACGGTGTGTGATGACCACTGGGACCTGGTTGATGCTCAGGTGGTGTGCAGACAGCTGGGTTGTGGCAGGGTCCTGTCAGCACCACAAAGTGCACGGTTTGGACAGGGCAGTGGACCCATCTGGTTGGACGATGTTGTTTGCTCCGGCAGCGAATCAAAGCTGACCGAGTGCCGGCACCGTGGGATTGGATCTCACGATTGTGGTCACAGTGAGGATGCTGGTGTCGTCTGTGAAGGTAAATGCTTATTTGAAGATTTAAAGCCAATGAAGTCTCCCTGTCAGACAACATAGGATAACACTATAGAACAGAAATATGGAATATGTGCTTCACGCTGATATCAATGGAGTTTTTATAAAAATCCTACTGAAGTCTCTCTTTCATCTGTGTCTCTAATAAACAGTATTTTGATACATGTGTTTCTCGTAGCTGTTTCACCAGTGAGGCTGGTCAACTCTGACAACCGCTGCTCTGGCAGAGTGGAGATCTACCATGCTGGACAGTGGGGGACAGTGTGTGACGATTCCTGGGACCTGAACGATGCCAATGTGGTGTGCAGACAGCTGGGCTGTGGCAGGGCTCGTTCAGCAATGCAAAATGCTGCTTTTGGACCGGGCAGTGGACCCATCTGGTTGGACGACGTCATTTGTTCAGGAAGGGAGCCATCGATAACAGACTGCAGACATCCAGGGTTCGGGGTCCACAACTGTGGACATAATGAAGATGCCAGCATCATCTGTGACAGTAAATGTTTATATATATTTGAAGTTGGGTCCAGTAGTTATTGTTCACATTTAACTGGAAAATTGCCTCATTGATACATTTCAACATATATTGTTAATTTGTGGCACAATACGTCAAATGTGCAGTAAATGTTTATGTCAAGAAAGTGAAATAGAGTTCTCTGCCTCAGGATAACATCATCATTTATATCTTTAACTCGAGTGACACTCACTAAAGCACTTACTGTACCTCTGCTTACAGTCAATCCCACACACATTTGTCTAATTCTAATGGTAGAAATATAAAAGAAAAAAAGGAAGAGTTCTTCAAGGCCCAAGCCCCAGCTCTCCACCAGGTTAGGTTGAAATCAGTTCAGTAGTTTTTTTAATAATCCTGCTGACGAATACACCAACAAACTATAACATCACTCAGTGGCGCACGTTCCACCACCAAGGACCGACAGTCTCCTTACATTAATTGGGGCTGCATCAAATTTCACACATTCATAGATATCAGTTCCCTTAATGTTCCAGATTGGATTTCATCAAGGTCAATGAATTGTTTCCTGGGTAAATGGTCAAAATGTTGAAAAACGCCCTTCTCGCAAATTTAAAGAAAGTGAAAAAAGAATCATTGATGTGACCACTGTTCTGAAGCTGCTCCAAAATACAAGTGTTTCCTCCCTGACCCATATCACAATCTTCCACCAGGTTCTGTGGAAATCTGTTCAGTATTTTTTAAGCATAATCTTGCTTACAAGCAAACATATAAACAGGTGTGAACGCATAACCTCCCGGTCAGAGAAATTTTAAAAGATGTTTTTCTCATTTATATTTATGCAGGTGGAAGCTGTTGTGGTCTTGTGGGTTCACATATATTTTTCTTTCAGTTCAACCAGGACCAAACTCCACAGTTTCACCAACCACACCTGATCCAGGATCTCAGACCTTCACCTCTGCTTCGCTCACATCTGGCACCCCTGGAACAACAACAGTGGTCAACAGCACAGGAGTCGAGGGACAGGTCCGCCTGGCCAATGGAGGAAACAGCTCCTGCTCTGGCAGAGTAGAGATCTTCCTCCGTGGACAATGGGGGACGGTGTGTGATGACCACTGGGACCTGGTTGATGCTCAGGTGGTGTGCAGACAGCTGGGTTGTGGCAGGGTCCTGTCAGCACCACAAAGTGCACGGTATGGACAGGGCAGTGGACCCATCTGGTTGGACGATGTTGTTTGCTCCGGCAGCGAATCAAAGCTGACCGAGTGCCGGCACCGTGGGATTGGATCTCACAACTGTGGTCACAGTGAGGATAGTGGCGTCCTCTGTGAAGGTAAATGCTTATTTGAAGATTTAAAGCCAATGAAATCTCCCTGTCAGACAACATAGGATAACACTATAGAACAGAAATATGGTATATGTGCTTCACACCGATAACAATGGAGTTTTTATAGAAATCCTATTGAAGTCTCTCTTTCATCTGTGTCTCTAATCAACAGTATTTTGTTGCATGTGTTTCTCGTAGCTGCTTCACCAGTGAGGCTGGTCAACTCTGACAACCGCTGCTCTGGCAGAGTGGAGATCTACCATGCTGGACAGTGGGGGACAGTGTGTGACGATTCCTGGGACCTGAACGATGCCAATGTGGTGTGCAGACAGCTGGGCTGTGGCAGGGCTCGTTCAGCACTGCAAAATGCTACTTTTGGACCGGGCATTGGACCCATCTGGTTGGACGACGTCATTTGTTCAGGAAGGGAGCCATCGATAACAGACTGCAGACATCCAGGGTTCGGGGTCCACAACTGTGGACATAATGAAGATGCAAGCGTTCTCTGTGAATGTAGGTTTACTTCTTATATTTTACTTGTTTTTATATAATATTGCTAATTACACACAGTGACATGTTATTTGAAGTTCTCGTATTGGTCTCATCTGGTATTAACCATCTCATCTTCTTTTGTGCACACATTTATTTACTGACTTTTAAAAACTTTGTCTTTAGTCCAGCGCCCTCCACTCCAGCATCCTCAGCTCATCTGTGGACATGATAAAATCCAAATAGGGCTAAATATGGCTGCCATAACTTCCATGGGTTTGAACCCACTCTCCGGAAACCTGGCAGTTCGCAACTGCTCCTGGGTCAGAATGCATAATGATGTAGTTTGGTACGAGGTGGACGCTCAGGCAGGTGCATGTGGAAACACACTGACGGTAAATACTTTGTTCATTTTCAAGTTATGTCCATTCATTTATTATTACGATATGTAAGACTTATCTATTGGTTCCAAAATGTACTCCTCTGCAGGGAGCTCAGATTAGCAGGAACTTGCAGAGACAATATCTTAAACCCAGATCTTATGCCTGTATGACAAAACCTCTCAAAACTGTAATAGAGCTATAAGTGACTAATAATTGAACCACTGTGTCTTTCAGACCAACCGTACACACGCCATCTACTCCAACAGTTTATATCTCTACCGAGGAAATGTGTCCTTCTCACGTCCTGTGAGTCTTCCCTTCTCCTGTGCGTATCCCCTCGACACAGACACCAGCATGAATGTGGCAATCAGACCCGTGCTGCCGTAAGTACCTTTTCATTGAATACGACAATCACCCACTTTTTACAGTTGTAAAATAGACAAGACGAAACCTGGTGAAAATTGGTGTAGTTTATGCTACTTTTAACCAATCATGTCAGCGTAAAGGCTGATTTATAGTCGGGTTGTAGACACGCACGCATGCACGCAAGACACGCAACATGCCCCTCGCGTGCCCTCTTGCAGCTTGCGTGCGTCCGCCAATTTTTCGAACTATACAACAAAGCGACGCGAGCCTCACGCAGCCCGCAAGGCTTGTGATTGGTCTGCTTACTACATCCCGTCCGGAGTCTAGTTTCCGGTTTCATGCCCCACAATACGCGGAAATCACGGAAGATTTGGAAGAACAAATATGGACCAAATAGATGAGCACTTGGCAGAAGAGATCCGAAAGTATGACCACTTGTATAACCCGTCACTGACTGGCTGATTTGTCCGCCAGAAATAGGCTACGAGGAGCCGGAGTGGCGATGTAAATAAACAGTCGACGAAGAAGAAGACGTCTCTTTTTGTGTTTTGTCTTCGACCAAAACGTTACTGTTCTGGCTCTGAATTGCGTTGCAACACGCGCAACAGGTTAGAGAAGCATAAACCAAAACGAGTCCGTCGATGCAACTGCGTGGCTTTCCGCGGTTGCAGTCGCAGGACTATAATTTGGCCTTAAGCATGCACTGCTGTTTGCCACAGTGGCTTTATACCTCCAAGACACATCAATATCACCTGTGTAGGATTTTATGTCATCATAATAACAAGGCTTATATTTTTGACAGAACTGCAGTTGGCCTCTCAGGCTTAGGTAGCAAAGCTCGAGCCTCCATGTCTCTGTTCCGCACCTCCAGCTTCACTCAGCCTTATCCATCTGGCTTGATCACGCTCCCTGTGGGCTCACCTCTGCATGTGGGCGTCTCTGTATTAGTCAGAGACCCAAGCTTTGTAGTTGTCCTGGAGAACTGCTACGCCTCTGACTCATCAAACTCCAATGATACTGCACGATACTTTTTCATCCAGAACAAGTAAGTGTTCCTCTTCATCATTATGCTTTGTGGTTTATAATGGAAATGGGGGGAAAAGACTGTGTATGATGTGATGTATAATGGCCCACATGACATGCTCCATCCTCACTGCCAGGTGCCCCACTGACCGACAACAAGTGGCAGTGATCGAGAGCGGCTCATCCCGACAGGCTCGTTTCTCCGCCCTGTTTTTCCTGATCAATAGTGAAAACAGTGACATTTACCTCCACTGCAGCCTCAGCCTGTGTGACCAGAGGAGCTCCCGCTGTGCCCCAGTACGTCACACGTTTCACATTATCAATAGCATTATCGAACAATAGTCACTGCAGCTTTGCACTGGTTTTGATTGGATCTGTTATTCCCCCTCCTTTTCATAGTCTTGCAGAAGAAGGACATCTCGCTCTGTTTCCAGCTCTGCTACTCTGAAGCCCCTCACCATTGGACCAATCTCTTGTGAGTATGATTAACTATGTGCTCTCAGGATTGATGTGTCAACACAATGACCAATACAGAATAAATCACCATTATTTTCCTCTTTCTTCTTTTCTTCAGGGTACAAGTCACCTGAGTGAGCTGGTAACATATAGTAATAATACAAACTCATTTCATATTATGAATTCCTTTATTCATAAATCGATAATAAAAAAACACATGTTACATTGCATAATTGAATCGTAACACTGGTTTTCCTGATTTGTATTAGCTGTGTAATGAGCTTTGAAATGATTGAAGAAAATAAAAAACAACGTCAGAGTACTTTTCTTTTCTCTGTTTCTCTGTATTTTCATCTATAGTTTAAATAAATGCACAGTCATACCGACTCATCAAGCACAATATAAATATACACCCATACATACTGAGGCAGGCAATAACAGTGGTTAAAGGGAATGTGCAAAAGCAAGTGTGCATATAGTCTGTTGTGCAAAGACACAATGTCAGTATAGCAAGTTGTCCTTTTTTTATGTGGGGAGAGGAAGACAGTGGCAGTGTTTGGAGGTGTTCATCAGTTTTTATGGCCTGAGGGTAAAATCTGTCTTGGAGTCTTGGAGTCCTGCATTTCAGACTGGTGTGAGGAGGTGATGCTGAGTGGGGTCTTTGGTTGTGTTGCTGGCTCCTCTGAAGACTCTCTGCTGGTAGATGTACTGCAGAGATGAAGGCCTGATCCTGTGATGTGTGAATAAATGTGATACAACCGTTTCTGCTCATAACAAAGGTAAATCCAGATTACATGATTGATATTTGTGATCCTGATGTGGTCATCTCCCAACCAAATATTTAGGTGTCACTCACCCCTGCCTTTCTGTGTTGTCGTATGAGTTCCTCAGATATGACCTCCACAGGATGTCAGGATCATTTCCTCCCGACTTTTTCCTGAGATTGCTTTATAGACAGCTCGATGAAGAGAAAGATTCTCCGCTCAGGAGTGTGACAGTGGTGTAAGAGTTAAACTTGTTAATGTAAGTGATGTCAAAGGAAGTAAAAAGTTATGCAGTGAACGTCAACTTCTCCTGCGCCACCGCTGCGTGCACATTTTCAAGATCCCAGAGGCCAGGATCGGAGACGTGGTCCTGGGTCTGCTGTGTCTCACACTGCTGGTCATGTTGATGTTTATGAAGACGGGTTTGGGCTCTGATGACACGCCCCGCAATTCTAAACTCTCCAGGAAACTAGTGTGGGCTGTTGCTACAAGTGAGGGCCTGCATGAGTGTGTGTGATGTTTCACTTTGTTAGAGGATAACATATGAATCAGTCCACTTTGCCTTCTGTTTGTCCTCCTCCTTATCGGTCACCTTCAGTGCGTAATGCTCTGGTGGTCGTTGCTGCCTCCTTCATAGCGTTTTCGTGGGATGCATACGGTTATCACGTGTTCACAATCACTGGGAAAACCAGTGATTAAAAATCTTAAATTTTAGGGGACAGTTTTGCCTTCGTGGAGGTATGCGCTCTACTGAGTGCCCTTCTAGTTTTTTATTAATTTTTTTTTCAGCAGAGTTACACAAAAACTACTGGACAGATTATCACGAAACTTGGTGGAAGGATGGGACATGAGTCAAACAAGAATCCATCTGCACACTATCTTTACCATTTTTGACAATTTTCCAGGGAATAACATAACAATAAAACCTGATCAGACATATTAAAGGGGACATATTATGAAAATTCCACTTTTGTAGTGCTTCTACACATTAGTTTGGGTATCTGGCATGTCTACCGTCCCAAAAACTCTGGAAAAAAATCACTCCCGCGATTTGTTGTGGTTCCTCTATTTCAGAAACTATGTGCTAAAGTGCGTCCAATGGAATTTCCCCCGAAATAGACGTCATAGTCGAAAAATGCCCATTTAGTACATTCCCCCATAGCTCTATGCACTCCCCCACTACCACTCGACCCACCCCTAGATGTACCCTCCCACTTTATAGAAGCTCGGTCCACCGGTGTCCGCCATTTCATTCTTGCAAGCCTTGGAAACACTTGGATTAGCTAACTAGCAGCATGAATCGGTGGTCGGCTGCAAACATGTCTTCATGTGACTCCAGCTTCAGAAGACACAAGATTGAGATGGATTGAGTTCATATATGATGGCAACGTTCCTGCCACCACTTTGAATCGGACTTTTTTATCAACCTGGTCCAATATAATGCTGGATTCTCTAAAAGGTTGTTATTGAAAGAGGGGTCGGTGCCATCTTTCCATGGCAATACTGAAGACGAGGGAAATGTAAGTATTTTTTTTTTATAATTCTGGTATTTGCTTCTTTTAGACATTTTGTGTGGAGGCTAGTGCCGTTAGCATGTTGTGCCGTGTGTGTGAGGGGGTGGGGGGCTAGTATGTAGTGGTGGGGGACAGGTAGAGACTTTACAGGAGCTTTCATTAATCGAGGACGGCTGGCTAGTCCACGGTGAACGGTGATCACATGGCAGGTTCGTGAGTGTTGTGCTCTCAACGCCCCCCCCCCCCCCCCCCCCCCCCCCTCCGCTCGAGGGGCCGTAGCACCTACTACGAGCCCCTTAGCAGCTACTACGAACCCCGGTAGTAGCTGCTACGAGCTCCGGTTGTAGCTGCTGGAGCTTGAAGTTAGCTACGGATGTTTGTAGTAGCTGCTACGAGCTCCGGTTGTAGCTGCTGTAGTTTGAAGTTAGCTACGGATGTTTGTAGTAGCTGCTACGAGCTCCGGTTGTAGCTGCTGTAGTTTGAAGTTAGCTACGGATGTTTGTAGTAGCTGCTACGAGCTCCGGTTGTAGCTGCTGGAGCTTGAAGTTAGCTACGGAAGTTTGTAGTAGCTGCTACGAGTGTCGGCCGTAGCGAACTTCCAGCCCAGTGCTGCCTTGGGAAAAAAATCAGCGGCACAGTACTAACGGGAGGACACGCGAGCGGGGGGCGGGGGGGAGAGCGGAGAGCACAACACTCACGAACCTAACTTCCAGCTGCAGCTGCTGCTATGGCCGCTCGTTCAAGATACCGGAGTATGTTGTTGTCATAATGTGCGGGAATAGAACGATTATTCATTACCAGCCCTAGTTTGGGGAAATGTGTCCTTGTATCCTTGTATGCATGACAGTAGTACAAACATGAATAACATTGCTGCTTTTGGTGTTCAGGCAAGCACATCTGTTCACGGTGCTAGGCTACATCACGTAGCATGCCAGACGGACCCACCACAGATGCGCACACATGGAACGCGGCTTTCTATGAAAACACTGCGACCTCACTACAAAAGTACAGGTTTGTTTACCCTCAGTTACTTCTTCATGTCATTGATTGTGTCTCCGTGTTAAAGTTGTAACAGCATCACATTTGTTGTGACTCCATGGATATTGTGTCTGTTTTATCATAGGCACACAGAAAACTGTGCTGCACTGATGTCGGTGTTGGGACCTCAGCTGTAAGAGACCTTGCTTGGAGGAGGGAGAGGACAAGATGTGACGTGAGTGACTCAATATTTAATCTAAACATTTCAATAATCACATAGATTACCATCCTACACTTTTTTAGCTTTTGCAGCCTTTTGGTGAAATCTTTGTCGTTCTAATAGAATGGAATCTTCCAACCCTGTTCATAAGACACCCACATATATTGTCTATGAAAACTGCTTCCTGGAGCTGTTTGAGGTTTGTCCTGTGTGTCGGCGGGGGACAGATGTAATATATAAGAAGGGCGAGTGCACAGAAAAGCCGGTGAAAGCAGATGCAATCTTCCGTGATTCTCACAGGCTCTATTTAAAAGCCAAACAATGTGAAAACAGTATGTGAAACATAAATAACATATCAATTAACTGCTGTCTTTAAATGGTCTTCACCATTTAAAGACCATTTATTTATCGTCTTCACGATAAATAGAATAATATAATTATAAAAAGAAAATAATAAATACAAAAAAGTGCAAAATGTCCAACTTTTTCCCCAATTTGTATTACAGATTACATGGATAACCTGTTGGACCTCATCTTCCACGAGGTTTTTCAGGACCCGGCCCCATATGTGAATGAGGTGCTGAAGATCTCAAAACCTGAGGATCTCTCTGCCTAGTATGAGAAACCTGACAAGCAGGAAGTTATAGCCAGCTATGTGTCGAGTTTCAATCAAGGGCAGGTCTGAACCCTATATAACTTCCCTGAGCATCAGGGAACACTCTGCGTATCTGGAGCACCGAGCAGGAGGGCAGGACCACCCTGATTCTCCGGCCCAGGTGGCCTCAACACCAGCTCACAAAGCTTCTGTACGCCAAATCCCTGTAACAGCTGAGCAAAGTTTACATTGTATTTAGAGAATAAAAGGTGACACACAAATATAAAGTGTTCCTTTGTTTACAGTATAGCTACTGATGGCACAAATTGTATTTTTGTAATGAATGTATTTATTATACTTGGTATTTTTTGTATTTATTACCTATGTCCCAGCCAGTACATTTAATAACTGATTAAAAAGCTCTGTGGCAATCTTTCTAGCAATCTTTCTGACAATAAAAGTTTATAGAAACAGTTGTGTGCTTTTAATGTTTGATATGTAACATGTCAACAATTGACACGTGTAAGATGAGCAGTTAGCAAAGTAATACAGAGGGAAGAGTAATTTATGTATTTTATTCCTCAGTCATAATTTTATTGCAGAAATGACTGATATCTCATGCATAAAAAAAACAAAACTTACTGCTCTATTCCTTTTAGACATAAAGGCCCATAATCTGCCCTATAGATGTTGAAGAACACATTCAAACAGGCTAATTAATGGAGGTAAAAACATTATGTCCTACACCTCCATGAGAGGGGGGAGGGGTGAGAAGGGGGAGGGATGAGAGGGGTGAAAGGGGGTGGGGTAAGATGGGGGCGGGGTGAGAGGGGGGCGGGGCCCTCAAAACAGGTCGATCTGAGGAGGGCTGTTTTAGACAGAGTAAAAAGGTGCTGTTTTAAATTATCCTTGTGGTATTTTTACCAAAAAATGTTACAGACATTTCATTAAGACCCCAAGGAACCATATCAACTGTGGTGAAATGGGCATAATATGTCCCCTTTAAGAGAACTGATATCTATGATTGTGCGTAATTTGGTTCAGCTCGACTGAATTAAGAGGGACTGTTTGGCCTTGGTGGATGTGTGTGCTTGTAATGGAAATTTATCTCGAGATTTGAAATAATGAGTTTCTCAGACCAGAGTTGTCTTAGAGGATTAATTAATAGCTCTGCATAGGGTAACACAGTCAGCAACATGGCTCAGAGTGAAACAACAAGGAAGTTAAAAAGGAGGGTTTTTATACAATGTGATGAACATGAAACAAGACAGAAAGCTGACAGGAAACGTCTGCTGTTTGGCATCACTGATACAGAAAGAGGAATCAAACCCAGCACACAGATGCACAGATTAAAAAAAAATGAAATGTAAAGTTCAACAGGAGGTGGAATAACCAAGTAAGGGCATGAACTTTGAGGTTGGATCAGCTAAGTGCACAGAAAACAGTCAAAAAAGACAGGCCTATAAATGATCATGTTGTCGCACCTGGCAAATTTCACAAAGAGGTTTTTCACCATCTGCTGGATTTCCACTCACTCCCTCCAAGGTGAGTACAATCACTGGCAAAGTAGAGTAATGATCATAATGTGAACATATGATTTGCATACATCTCTGTTGTGTTTTTCAGATTCCTGGGGGTTTGCTCTTGCTCCTAATTTTGCAGTTTTTTACATGGAACACTTCAAGTAAGTAAATCTGACTTTCTGTATTCTCGAGTTAAATTTCATCCCACCCGATTACAGAGTAAATTTTGGTGAACAATTAAAATTAGTAGAATGTGTTCACAGACCACACCTCACAAGTCTGACTTTGTTTATTTTACATTTTCTCTGTGATCAAGTTTTAATCGGTTCTTAAATAACTTCAAATCAGCCTCCCAGCTCCTTCTGTGCTACTGGTTCTGACGTATCTGGTGTGATGGAAATCAATCTTGAGATTGGAAATAATGAAATTCTCAGACCGGAGTTGCCTTTGAGTCTTTTTAATAGTAAGCTGTGCAGAGGTCACACAACAAGCACGGGTTCTCAAAGTGGAACTGACCGCAAGTTCACAAAAAACAGAACTTATACAAACAGGTGTTTCATAAAACATAACATAAAAAAAAGACATGAAAGACATGAGATCATCATCTGTGTCTATCAGCTGTGTCATTCCGCTGGAGCATTTGGAAGAAAACATCACCAAATAAGGGCATACACCATCGGCGTCGGCAGACCCTTTTCACCGGGGCACGTGCCCCGTTGTGGATCTGCGGTGCCTGGGTATGCCTGGGGCACTGATTTTTTAATTAATTAATTTATTTATACCTTTAATTTTTTTTTATTTAAGTCTGACTCATCTGGCAATCTACAGAATGCATGCTAGCATTTTTTTTTCTTAAAATAGGCCTATAGACTACCACTTTCGTTAGAATTTAAGTCCGACATACGGACAGAGTAATTAGAATCCACTTGCGGCCACTCGGAGCATGTTGCAGCCGGAGAGTTGCCTGTAACACAGAGCCAGGAGTTGTCCAGCACAGCGTCAGCGACCATTCACTCCGGCCGGCGTGAAGTGAAGTAAACAGTAAGCGTTACATTTTTATCCTCTGGAAGCATAGAATGTCTAACAAATGTGTATGCCTTTCATCAAATAAGGTGAAGGGGCGTCTCTGAAGTGGTGTTATTAGCTAATGTGGTCACGTCTGTCGTTATACTATAGTAGCCAGACAGTTCGCTAATATATTAAACTGTAGCGATAACTGTTTAAGCTGGACCTGTTGATCGGAGAAAGATCACAAATGTCGGGTTCACACTACATGCCATCTTATGGTGTTTCTCGATTCTTTACGTTCATGTTTTCAGGGGGTGATGATCCCGTGATGGGGTATCCAAGTTGTCTTGTCAGCTTAGTTAGCTAGCTATCGGCATACTGTATAAGACATCTTCTCAAGTTGCCTGGAACCAATGGCACCGATGTTATACTAGCGCAATTTATAACAGAATACAACACTCGGAGGTGGAAGCTGTTTTGTACGCTGTTGCTTTTAAAAATAGCCCAGTGCATGCTTAAATAAGCAGGCTGGCTTAAGCAGCTCAAGCACACGTTGGTCTCAAAGTTGAAAATGAATGATTCTGAAATTATTCTCATTCTGGTGTTTTCTGCTCGAGTAGGCCTACAGACAAAAGCACAGACATTAAGGGGGCATGATGACATACAGGTGGTTACTTTCAAGACAGTAGAAACATAATGTAGAAAAAACAAACAATTGATAGGTATCATTCATAGCATGCATATAGACGAATGTCCTGTTTTTACTATTCGTTTTTTTGGTGTGTCAGGTATGTAGAGAGTTATGGAAGAAGTATGTTGTACTAGTAGGCTATGTTATTTTATGATCTTTTGCTGGCATTGAATTATTTGTTATCTCAGTGACCGGAACTAGATATAACAGCCTACTGTATTAGTTATGATTTTGATCTCAATTCAACTCAAACAACATTGTTCTTGTAGATGGACATCAGAAAGTTATTCGCTCGGAGCAGGGATAAAGCAGCAAGGAGAAATGAGAGAGCTACGCTAGGTAACAAGGCAATGCAAACCACTTTTAGGTAACAACCCAGTTGAGTTGACCACTGGTCACTAGCCCAAGCCTAACAGTTACATATCTGTCCAGACAAAGAGGAGCAGCAGAGTGCCGGAGGAGGTGACGGAGGAGTTGAAGGAAAAGGTGAAGGAGAGAGGGATGTTGATGAGCACGAGCAGAGGTGATATGACTATTACTTTCATATTAATTAGGAATAACTGCAAACAGGTTATACACAAGTAACTTTACATATGCATATATACAAATCTAGATAGTGAAAATGCAGACAGGAGACTGTAATATGTTCTTGTTGCTTCAAGACTCAGTGCAGCAGAGTGCAGAGGAGAGGAGCAGATTGAAGGGACGCAGGTAGAGTTGGCATTGAGAGATGACACTGACAGGTGAGACTCAGCTTAGATTTGATTAATTTTATTTGAACTTTTAATGGTTATCTGAGGTAACCATTGATCATATGATTTTTTGTATGTTGCACCAGACAGGAGAATCAGAGGGCAGAAGAGAATGAGCTGGTTGAGGCAGGGGAAATGCAGAGAGAGAAGGAAGGACAACAGGAGACAGACAGGCCAGAGAGATCACACCCCAGATATGAGACTGAGAAAACAGTTGCCACAGTGGCAGAGAACATTAGACTGGGGGCAAGAGAAAAAAGCAGTGTCCACAATGTTGAGGGACATACAAGTGATCTTGGGGGAAAGGAGTCTGGCCCAAACCAAGTTAAGTTGTCAAAATATCCCCAGCACAACTTTGGTGCCAAGAATCGATCCTTTAACGCCAACTGGTTTGAAAGCTTTACATGGCTGGAATATTCCAAGTCTAAAGATGCAGCCTTTTGTTTTCCCTGTAGAATATTTGGGAAACATTTGAAGAATGACACCTTTGTAAACACTGGCTTTCAAAATTGGAAAAAAGCTCTGGATGTCTATAGAGAGCATGAGAAATCACCAGCCCATAAGGCAAGCATGGAGTCTTGGTGTAGTTATAAAGCCAGTGCGGCTCATGGCAGTGTTGTCGAGCAGTTGGATTCTGCAAGTGAGCGTGAAATCAAAGAGAGACGCGAGTACCTCAGCCGGGTTGTGGCTGTTACCAAGTTTTTGGGTAAACAAAATATCCCATTCCGTGGCCATGATGAGGGCATGTCCAGCGACAACCAGGGAAACTTTCTGGAGTGTATGAACCTCTTGAAAGAGTTTGATCCTTTTCTTCAGGCATATTCACCACCATCTCACAGTACATACTTATCACCTTCATCCCAAAATGAGGTCATTCAATGCTGTGCCCAAGAGATAGTAAAAGCTATCAGTCAAGAAATAAAGGAGGCTGGAATGTTTTCAGTAATGGCAGATGAAGCGAGAGATGGCACCACTGAGCAGCTAGCTGTGTGTGTTCGTTATGTTGCTGGGGGGAGTGTGAAAGAGCATTTGCTAGCCATGACAGATTTGAAAGGGTTTGACGCAGAGTCCATTACCACTGCAATTGAAGATCAGCTAAGATTGAATGGCTTAGATCATGTGAAGGTGGTTGCACAGGCTTATGATGGCGCCTCAGTCATGAGTGGGACTGTTGGAGGGGTCCAAGCTAAGTTCAGAGAGAACCATCCCATGGCCATTTATGTGCATTGCTATGCACATCAATTGAATTTAGTGCTGTGTTGCACATGTCAAGCCATACCAGAGGCCAGGAATTTATTTGACCTCATGCAGAATGTGTATACATTCTTTTCAGTCTCCCTTGTTAACCACGACAAGTTTAAGGAGACCCAGAAACAGCTTGGCTTACAGCCTTCTGAGCTGGTACAGCTGTCCAAGACCCGATGGTCGTGCCAGCTGAGGTCAATCAACGCTATGATAGAGAATTTCCCCGCAGTTCTCACGTGCCTGTCCAACATCAGCAACCCCACGGCTGTGGGTTTGCATGCCAACCTTGCCAGGTTCACCACAATTTATCTGTTGATGGTCTTCAAGACTTTTTTGTCTGTGACAGAAAATCTTCACAAATACCTGCAAAGTGAAACTGTGGACCTGGCAAAAGCAGAGGAGTTTAAATGCGCTGTGTGTGCCACTCTAAAAGAAATGCGCACTGACCCCAAAGCGACGGAGGTATATGACCGTGCAAAGGCCTTGTGCGAAACGCACCAAATCCCTGAGTCATGTGTTCCAAGACAAAGGCAAAAGCAAAGACGCCTGGAGGAGTACATAGTCGAGTCTAGTTGTGGGGCAGCGAGTGACCTAGGCAATGCTGAAAAATTGAGAACAAATGTCTACCTACCTTGCCTAGACAGGATGATTGCGGAGCTGGAGCAACGCTTTTCATCTCTGAACAGCGTTGTTCTGAAGGGTGTTCAGGCCTGTAACCCAGGCTCGAGCACCTTTCTCAAAGAGGAGGACCTCAGAGGTCTCGCAGATCACTACAATGTTGATCTTAAACAAGAGGAGGTGTGGGTAGCGAAACATTACCTGGACAGAAAGCAGGAGAGCCTGCCAATTACTGACATGCAATGTCTTTTCGGTTTACTCGATAATGTCATGTTCCCTACACTGACACAGGTCATTAAAATATGTCTGACCATTCCTGTGTCCAGCTGCAGTTGTGAAAGGACATTCAGCGTACTGAGACGCCTTCACACTTGGTTGAGGAGCACAATGGGGCAAGATAGGCTTCATCATCTTGCCATCATGTCGGTTGAGCGAGGAGAACTCTCCAAATTAAGCCAGTCACAATTGATCGACAGCTTCGCAAAAATGAAGCAGAGGCGCTACCGTTTACTGTTAAAAAAATGAACAGCTCCCCTATCTTTCTGGCCATGATATACACACCTCATAGGATCATCACCATCACACATAGGATGGTCTGAAATAGAAATGATAAACACAGACATGTATGTATGTAGAGGTGTTTTTTTGTTTTTCCTTTTACAGTTGCACATTTCAAGTTTTCAGTTTTCAAGTTCATGTTTGCTGACAGATATTTATTCATGTTTGATGAAGATACGCTTTATGATAATAAATAAGTGCTATAAAATATTTGCTTGCGTGCTTGCATTAATTATCTGTGCCCATGCTTTTTTTAAATAAATAATTGCCCAAAATTTTTTTAGCTCGCGCGCTTCGCGCGCTCACATTTTTTTTTCGGTGCCCTATTGTGCCCCTGTATGGTATTGGGTGAGCTGACGCCCCTGGCATACACCCTGTTTATCAGGGTCATAGCAGTGAGAATACGCCAAATAAGGGTTCCATCCTGTCAGGTAGACAGTATCACTGTAGTGAGACACCTGGTCAGTGGGACTTTCCATTACCTTAGACACTGGTCAGTGGCATTTTCCACTACACTGGACATTGTTTATTTAGAGTTGCTGTCATGGCCCCTGCCTCACCTGCCTTCTAGTTCCTCTCTTTCTCTCTTTCTCTCTCTTTCTCCCTCTCTCTCGCTTGGGTGTGCAGGTGGCGTCAGTAATTACTGATGAGGGCCTGGTGTGCTGGAGTTGGGGCCTTGATTGACCAGCTGCCTTTAAAAGCTCCACTCCTGCTCTCAGTCGGTGCCGGACTATAGACTAAGTTACAGTCAGTTGTCGCAGCCAATATTTAAGATTTCCGTAAAGGTCCTGTTCATTCCCTGTCTGACTTCCTCTGTCTCCCTGCCCAGGACCAGCAGCTGGACTATTGCCCCGACTCCAGCCCCTGCCTGCCTGTCCGCCTGCCTACCTGCCTGCCCTTATTATTGGACTTCCAATAAATTATATTTAACTTTACTTCTGCCTCAGCCTCTGTCTCTTCCTCTGTGTCCGAAGCTTGGCCGTAACAGTATAGTCCGGCCACTATGGACTTGGCAGAACAAGCTGAGGCTCTCAGACAGGCAATGGCTCTCCAAGGAGTACAGCTGGGCCACCACAACGAAGCTCTGCACAGCATCCAAGATAAGGTGGATCAGATCACCACCGCCCTGTCCACTCTTATCGCCCGGCTGGATGCGGCTCCTGCCGTCGCCGCTCAGGTCCCTGCTCCTGTTCAACAAGCCCTTCCAGCCGCCCAATCTGCCTCTGCTGCTGGCACTGCTGCCCTCGAACCCCGGATTCCCCCACCAGCTAAGTACTCTGGCGATCCCAATACCTGTCGGCAGTTTCTCACTCAATGCCAGTTAGCCTTTAATGCACAGCCCATTAGATATGCTAGCGATAGTGCTAAAATCGCTTACCTGGTGAACTTACTCGAGGGCCGTCCACTCAGCTTTTATAATGTCCTCTTCGAACAACAGTCCCCGCTGGCCGCGTCTGCCGAGGCCTTCGCTACGGAGCTCAAGCGGATGTTCGATCACTCGATACAGGGTCAGCAAACCGGGCAGCGGCTTTCAAAGATCCGTCAGGGAGGACTGACCGTCCGGGAGTTTGTAATTCACTTCCAAAGTTTGGCGGTGGAGTCGGGCTGGAACGATGCCGCGCTGATCACGGCGTTCCAGAATGGCTTAAACCAGGACATTGGGAGAGAGATTGCACTCCGCGGGGAGTTTAAGACGTTGAATGAGGCAATTCAACTCGCCATTAAGACCGGCGATCAACTCCACCTGTGGCGTGCTGACTCCGCTTGTTCCCCGGATTACTGTCGCCCCGAACAGCTGACTTCCCTCGGGCCCCGCCGAGAAATGCCGGAGATTCCCGAACCACAGCCCATGCAATTAGACGGCCTCCATCTGTCTTCCGGGGAAAAGAGTCGCAGAATGAAGACCCAGTCCTGTCTGTACTGTTGCCGAGCTGGTCATTTTCTTTCTAATTGCCCCGTCCGTCCGGTAAAAGGTCCGGCTCGGCATTAGTGGGAGAGATACTGTCGAGCCGTGTGGCGAGTCCCTCTCCCCCGGACCGTCCGCAGCTCGATGCCTCCCTCTTGTGGCGAGGGAGGGCATTCCCATTCATGGCTCTAATTGATTCAGGGGCTGATGAGAGCTTCATTGATAGTAGGGTTTGTCAGCAGTTGGGCATCGAAACAGAGCTCCTCGAGGTTCCACTGGATACTAAGGCCCTAAATGGTATACTACTGGCCAGGGTTGACCGAAGAACCGTCCCCATACCCGTACGTTTATCTGGGAATTGTGATGGCAGATTTTATATTTAGATATGTTTCATGCAAGGAATGACAGTTATAGATGGAAATATTATTCTGAGATGTATTTCTGTGTGTTTCAAGACTGCAACATGTGGGGGTCAGCTTGGCAGACTCAGATGTGTATTCCTTAGAGATTCGTCTGTGCCTCTGTTGAGACAAAAGGTTTTCACACCTAGAGTCTTTCATGGGTCATCCAGCAGAGACGGGGGTCTAAGAGAAACTTGGAGTCTAAGCAGATGCCTGATGTAATGTGTAGTGAGACTTTCGAAGGGGTCCTCATTCAGATTGGAGGTGACCAAATCTAAGCCTGAAGACAACACGCAGAGAGCTGATTGGATAAACATTCTACCTCTGTGAAAGGAGGGGCTTATTTAGTATAAATCAAATGTGATTCCATTGTTCTGTGCCATTGACCCAAGTCTGACTAAGTGACAGGGTGCTCTGGTCCCTAGCCGCAGCTAGGTAGAATTGTATGAACCAGAATTGATAATTGTCTTTGCTGTGAAATGTAATAAAATGTTCCATTACAGAATCACCAGGAGAAGATCCAGTTTCACGTTATCGACTGTCCACATGTTCCCCTACTCCTGGGATTTCCCTGGCTGAAAACCCACACTTTGATTGGACTACAGGAAGGATCCGTGCCTGGAGTTCATATTGCCATTCTCACTGTCTCCGTTCTGCTCAAAACCCCACATTTGAGCCGCCTGCTGTAGCGGAGGCCCCAGACTTCTCCTCGGTTCCCAAAGTTTACCATGACCTTGCCCCAGTCTTCAGCAAGGAGCAGGCTCTCACTCTTCCTCCTCATCGGCCGTATGACTGTGCCATTGAGCTTCTGCCTGGGGCCTGTCGTGGCAATTTCTACAATCCCACCTTTAGCAAGGAGGAAACGAGACACAATTCTCTTACAGTATTGTCACACATTTAATGCTCGAGCATGGTACATACAACAGAGTTGAGTTTGTCATATGCACACAGACAGATAACAGTGGTTGGTATTTATACATTTGGCTAACCCCACCCATTCAGGAGGGGGGGTGTTAAACAGTTGATGACACGGGAAAAGCAGCACTTCAAACATCTTCAAGCTCCTCCTAGAGAGGAACAAACTCATCGATCAGCCTCTTTGATATAAAGGAATTAGGTGACCGATAACGTGTCCCCTGCTCTCAGACCCCTGGAGTGAATCCCCCGTGCTGTAAGGTCTTTGTTAGGTGAATCAGCATGGGTGAGAAAATCATTATAATATCAGTTGGTCGAGCAACATCCTGAATTCTCAAGGATACGTTTGCTCACAGTTGTAGACATCAAAGTACTTCCTCACATCAACCATTTGCCTGAATAGTAAATTACTCTCACACTGTGTCCGGGCTAATTAGATTACTGTGTCTGGACTAATTAGATTACTGTGTCTGGAGTAATCAGGCCAACACTTATGCAGTACAACAGGAAACGGCAACATCAAAGATACATTTGTTAGAGATTCAATGATGATCAATCAAAGTATACATAAACATGATTATATTATGGTCACATGTTACATTTCCCTTACAATCCGTCATTTTGATCATAATGGATCAATAACACTTTATAAGGTGGGGGAAATCCAACTCTGTCCGAAGTTGACGATTTGAGGGTACTTCAGTTGTGTGATATATTGTCAACGTCATCATATGGTGGAATCCAGTCTGAGATAGGGTAGGGGTCAATTTGCAAAGCGGTAACAATGGCCTTAGTGCATTGTTTGCGTATCAGACCAATGATACAAGTGATAACAGAAATAGCTATCAAAAACATGAATACGCTTGTAATTAGTGTGCGAAAAAAACGATGTACCGATGGATGCCAGGGGGCCGAACACATTCGAAAAAGGGTCCCACCCGTGCACTTCATGCAGATCCTTTATCCCTTGTTCAGTATTCTGTTTCAGCTTAGTTATCTCTTCGTCATCACTCGCAATATAGGAACAACATTCAGTATGAATAACTTGACAAACACCACCCTGAGAGGCCAGCAAAAGGTCCAAGGCCATTCTGTTCTCTGTGGCTACACGTGCTACATCATCTAAGCGCCTTGATGTAGCTGTTATGGCGGCTGTAGAAAAATTCATGTGACGTTCTAACACTGTGGATAGTGACTGAATCTCTTCTTGAGAAGTAAACACCCCATACGATGGTATGAGGAGGCCTAATACACGTTGGGTAGTTGTTATTGTGCGTCTGGCCCTGCGGTGGAGTGATGATAGCTCTGCTACAGATACTTCCCTGATTAGGGGTACTAGAAATGCTAGATAACAAGGACTGTGGGTTTCTCTTGGAAAGCAGCTGTAAGCCTGGTCCCCACAGACTAAATACACTTTTTCTGGTAGTGCAGACTGTCGGTTGAAATAAACAGTCTGTGTTTGATTACAATAAGTAATATTTGATGTAACTATGTGGCTAGGATCCTGTAGACATAGAGAAACATTTAACAGAGGATGCACTCGCAGAGGAGGCCAAGCGATTGAACAGTTACGGGCTGAGGATTTAGCTGAAAATATAGGCTTTGAACAATTACGTACATTAAATCCTAAGAACATAATTTGGGTTTGAGTTTTCCACGGGGCTATCCATACTCCTGCCATGATGCTATAAGTATATCGCGGATTACTTACTGGCCAGCATTCCGTGTCATTGCAGCTAGCAGGCACAGCTAGGAGTTCTACACGATGTTGGAGCATTGCATTCACAATGGTCTCGAACTTGGATATTTTCCACAGCACTGCAGTTTTTAAATCATTTGGTCTGTGCGCTCTGTTGAATTCTGATAAGATGAAATAAATGATGTCCATTTCACTGTCGGGTCGGTTATGATGAGTTGGCCCTGGAATATAACACTCTGGGAAAGTGTCTGTAATTTTTGCAACTTTAAATACTTGAAGGTCTACTACTGATAATGGCACAGGCATTACCATAGGTGTCTGTGATGATGTAGGTAAATGTTGGCAGATCCAGCAATCAGAAATATTACGGGCAGTGGCCCATTCTTGCATCATAGTGATGGCTAAATTGCTTTTATCAATAATATATCGTCTCATTCGCTTGTATTGTTGATATGGAGGAGGATTAGATCTAGAACTGTGTTGTAAGTGACGCAGAGTAATTGTACTGACGTTGGCACTGTTTTTGTTCTCTAGACACAATACAATTGGGACCACAAGCATAAGGATGAATATATAGCAACATGTTGTTTGTCCAAGATCACGTACTGTCTCCCCAAAGGGAGGCTGGAGTCTGTAGTAAGGCATTGATATTTTTCTCTTTTTTTTTTTTTTTTTTTTTTTATTTGCAAGCAGCTGTTGGTGTGTTATTTACACCTCAGTGAGCTGTATTATTTATCTGCTTCTGTTCCTTGTCTTGTTAGTGGAGCGGGACTGTCTCCCTGGGCCTCCGTCTCAAATGGCGGCACCTTTCTGCAATGGCTGGCGTGTGTCCAGGTGGTTCTTTCTTTCACCTTAACCGCTGTAGGTGTGGTGAGAAGCACTTGATGGGGTCCTGTCCATCTGGGTTTCCTCCAGTGTTTCCTTTTTAAGTTTTTTATCAGCACCCAATCTCCTGGTTGTAGGTTATGCAGCTGGCCGTCTGCTGGTTGCGGGAGTGCTGCTTGTACCTGTGTATGTATAGAGCTCAACATTTTGGTTAACTGCATACAGTAACTAAGCATCACATCATCTAGTAGGTCTGAGTTGAGGACTTGATTATTTTGGGGGAGGCCCATCCCAGTATTCATAGGTCTGCCTGTGAGAATTTCAAATGGTGACAGACCTGTTCTGGCCCTTACCCTCCCTCTCATGGCCAGTAACACTAGAGGTAGTGCTTTTATCCATGAGAGTCCTGTGTCATCACAGCATTTGACAAGTTTGTTTTTTAATGTTCCATTTTCTCTTTCAACTGCTCCACCACTTTGTGGATGATAGGCGCAGTGATGTTTCAGATTGATACCTAAAAATGTTGATAGTTGATTAATTGCAGTATTTACAAAATGAGTTCCATTGTCACTGCTTATTTTTTGTGGGATTCCCCATCGGGGAATGATTTCGCGTATTAACACCTTTGCTACTGCAGAGGCATCTGCTTTACCTGTGGGGAAAACTTCAACCCATTTAGAAAACATGTCCACAATTACAAGACAGTATTTCTTTCCTTCACATGGTGTTAATTCAATGAAATCCATTTGCAAGTGATCAAATGGTAGGGCAGGGGGGGGATGGCTTGAGGTTTGTATGTCATGGCCTCGTGTAATGTTGTTTGTTAGACAAATCAAACATTTAGAACAGAAAATTTGTGAGAAATTGGTGAAGCCTCTAGTGTACCAGTGTTTGTTAACTGCATCTACCATTCCTTTTTTTGATACATGGTCTCTGCCATGTGCCAACTTTGCATAAAAAGGAAACAAGAACTTAGGCAGAGAAGGTCGACCGTCTTGGTATTGCCACACGTTATTAACATATGTACATCCAGCCTTTTTCCAAGCGGCTTTTTCCATTTTGTCAGCATGGCTTTGTGCTTCTGCTAAATCTGTGAGTGAGGCAAGAGGAGTATCAATGAATTGTGACATTTGTAGAATTTTGGTTTGTTGTGCTGCTTCCTTTGCTGCTGTATCTGCTTGAGCGTTTCCTGTTGAAACAGAGTCAGTACCTTTAGTGTGAGCTTCACACTTACTGACAGATATCGCCGTGGGGAGTAAAATGGCAGTTAATAGATTGTAGATTAGAGGTCCATGGGAAATAGGCTTGCCTGTTGATGTTAAAAATCCTCTTAGTTTCCAAAGTGTACCAAAATCATGAACGACTCCAAATGCATATCTGCTGTCTGTAAAGATGCTTAATGTTTTTCCTTCAGCTAAAATGCAAGCTCTGGTTAATGCATACAATTCAGCTGCTTGTGCAGAGAGTTGGCCTGGAAGGCGGGCACTTTCAATGATGTCATGGTTGCTTACAACTGCATATCCAACCTCATTTTCTGCTGTGAGTGGATTCTTTCTGGCAGAACCGTCAACATACCATACATAGTCAGAGTTGGGAAGAGGTGTTTCCTGTAGATCTGCTCTTGGGCTGCAGACCTGTGTTATAGCTGCTAAACAGTTATGTGGCTCACCATCATCTATGGTGGGTAATAAGGTAGCAGGATTTAGTGTTGTACAGCGTTGAACTTTGACATTAGGCAGAGATAAATGAATATTATTGTATCTCAGCCAGCGTGCTGGAGACAAATGAGAGGTTTTTTGTTCGAGCAGAATTGAAGATACCGAATGTGGTACTAACAATGTAACCTCTTGATATCCTACAATATCACGTGAGGCGATAATAGCTTTTTCTGCTGCGGCTACTGCTCTCAGACAGAGTGGCAGACCCAATGCCACACTGTCTAATTTAGAGGAGAAATATGCCACCGGTCGTTGTTTTCCTCCGTGTTCCTGCAACAGTACAGATGTCATGATGCCACCTTTTTCATCCACAGTTTGAGTAAATGGTCTGTTTTGATCTGGTAGTCCCAGTGTCGGTGTGGTAGTCAGAGTCTGTTTTAGTTGAGTAAATGCTGTGTTAGCGTCTGTCGTCCAGGTCAGGTTCTCGGTCGGTCTAAGTCCTTGGCCATGCATAATATACAAAAGTGGAGCCTCCATGGATGCATAATCACAGATCCACTGTCTACAGTAGCCTGTCATCCCTAAAAATGACATTAATTGTCTTTTGGTACGCGGTTTTGGAATCTTGAGGATAGCTTCCACTCGTTTTGAGCTCAATGTTTTACCGCTGCTAGAAATTTGGTGTCCTAGAAAAGTAACACTTTCCTTGACAAATTGCAGCTTAGCCAGGCTGGCCTTGTGGCCCCGGTCTGCAAGATATTTTAGCAATGCTACTGTGTCGACTTTACAGGCCTGTTTTGTTGGTGAACAAATCATCAAATCATCAACATATTGTATCAGCATGCTTCCCGCTGGTAATGCCAAGTCCTCAAGACTTGCATGTAAAACCTGTGAGTACACTGCAGGGGATTCCACAAAACCTTGGGGCATACGTGTGAACGTATATGATTTGCCCTGAAACGTGAAAGCAAACCAATACTGAGAGTCTGGATGAACTGGGACACTGAAAAATGCATTAGCCAAATCAACAACTGAGAACCACGTGCTTCCTGATGGAACTTGTGAAAGTATTGTGTTTGGATTGGGCACTATGGGTGCTCGTGCATGAACTGCTGCATTTACGGCCTGCAAATCTTGCACGAACCTCCATTCTGTTGGTTGATTTTCTGGCCTTATTTTTTTTACAGGAAAAATGGGTGTTCTTACTGGTGAGTGTGCACATGGAACGATGACTCCAGTTTTCAACAAGCTTTTAAATACTGGTGTTATCCCTGCTATTGCTTCTGGTTTGAGTGGATATTGTGTTTGACATGGACGGTATGTGCTCTTTGGTGTCACATGAAGAGGCTCAGTCCCTCTAACTAATCCCACATCATACTTATTGATAGCCCATAACTTTTTTGGCACTTCGTGTAACTCTGAGGAGTCAATGGTTAATTGAGCAAAATTTCCCCAACCCTTCTGTTTAAATTTAGCAGTTTGTGCTAAGTGCACAGTTCTTTTCCCCACAAATGTGCTCTGAAATGGGCATCTGTATGTTTGCATTTGGGGTGAATATTGAATTCCTTCTCCCCTATCCTCCCATGTACAATCTTGTGAACACCGAGCGACCCATTGTGTCAAACTTTCCCACTGCACATCATTTGCTTTCGCTAGAGACACATGTGGTGGTGAGTATTGTATAGTAAAGAATTTGGCTACTGCGGGGGTCAACACAATAGTCAATGCGCACATACTATTATTGTAATACAACCAATCACTAGTAATAGAATCGCTTTCTCCATGTTCCTTGAACCAGTTTTGTTCAAACTCTATGTCTGGGCCTTCAGTAACTTTGGCTGTGCAATGTAAATCGGATGCTTGCATGAACATGTGTTGTGATGGCATGTGTGTGCGTGCTATATCGAGCGGATTTGAGGTTCTGGACCTAGGATCAGAGGGGAGTAACTCCCAGTCGTATATGTACAGTGGTTCATCATGTTCTAATCGTACATATTGACCTGAGATATCTGATGTTCTTGTGACTTTAACCCCTTCATCTGTACAGTGCAAAATCAAGCCAAAAGCACACATTAGATCTCTTGCTAGCAAATTTACAGGGCAACATTTGGAAAAAAGGAAAGAATGTCTTTTGTTTATATTCCCATCTGTTGTTTTTACAGGCAGTGGGGTGGTATATGATTCTTTTACTGTGGTGCCAGATGCCCCAACAGTGTGAATATATCTACCACTCAATTTTGGAGGATTTGGAAATTCAATTTGTTTTATAACCGAAATAGTAGCCCCAGAATCAACCAGAAATGTGATCCAAAAAACGTCAGATCCACTTATTTTTGTCATATTAAACACTTTGTGTGTATGTGTGTGAGTAGTGTTTTGGGTGTTTTCACCTGGATCTGGATTCTCCTCTACCTCTGCCATTAGTCATGCCTCTTCTTGTCTGTAGCCTCTTGGATAAGTGACAGTGACATCATTTGAGGGTCGTGTGGATTCCCATTTTTTTGATCTGGTGCAGTCTCTTTCAAAGTGATCAAGTTGTCCACAATTCCAGCAGCCTTTGTTGCCAGGACCTGTATCGCGTGTTCGTCTACAGTCTCTCACCATGTGACCAGGTTCTCCACAATTCCAGCATCCTTTGTTGCCAAGATACTCCGTTTTGCGAAAGACTTTGGGCTGAGGTTTACGTCTGTTCCGAGCGGGATCAGAATGGCCTCTGTTTCTCCCTCTGTTTGCTTCCTCTAGGGCTTGGAGTTGTGCTATCTGGAGCCTTTCGGTCAGATGAATTTTATCTTGCTGTGTCTTTTTCTCTGAGGCATTCAGACTTTGCTCAGCATGTGTGGAATAGTCTTGGATGGATGACATGCGTCCTCTCTCCCAGCCTACGCATTGGTTGCGTACCTGGTGACTGATTTGCTTATCCATACCTTCTAAGAAACAGTTCTTTAGTTGTTGTTCATATGGTGTATCATTTTGTGGGTCTGCTGGTGGCATCATTCCGCTGTTTTCTTTGAAGACTTTCGTCAATCTGACCAGATAGTCCGTTACTGCCTCACCAGGCTGTTGTTTACAGTCTCTTATTGTTCCCCATCTCATCGTGGCTGGAAAAGTTGTTTTAATCCTTTCATATAGTCTCTCTACATGTCCGCGATATGGAGCATCTGTTCCCCAGTCATAGCGCATGTCTTCCTCTGGCCAGTTTGCCTGTACTCTGCCCCATTTCAGTTTCATGCTATGGCGTAAGAGACTTCTGGTTTCTCTTAAATTTGGTCTGTACTGCTGTACAATTTGGGCAAGAACTTCAACAACTGCAGCCCCTCCTTGTGTTGATATGTCTGGCAGTTCACTGGAAATTGAGCGCATCTCCTCTGGTGTCCACGCTCTGTAGACATACATCACTGCATCGCCGTCTGATCTTGGATTTGGCACCTCAATCATCGGAAGATTGTGGACGTCGCGTGCTCTTGTTCTTGTGGATATGGGGCTGAGTTTGTGTTGTGCCGTCATGGTTGCAGCTGCCTCATCCAATTTCTGGTGATATGGGGGTGGTGCGGATGCTGCCCCTCCTGTTGCGGCCGACTGTCCTTGGATGTCTCGGTATGAGAGAGCAGGCTGTTGGTTGTGGCGACTTTGATGAGCGGCAGAGGCAGGGAGAAGATCCAGTTCTTTCTGTGAATGTGAGAGCTGGGGACATTGATTAGTTGCACCCCCCTCCCTGTTGCCCCCCTGTGTACTACATTGCTGTCTGTTCCTTTTCTCAGATTCGCTCCTCCATTTCATAAATGCTATCCAATTTATTTTGGTTTTACCCTTCATTTTCTCATATTTTTCCATTTTATTCTGTAGCGCCTGTATTTGATTTAAACTAAAACTACCATTGTCAGGAAATCCAAATTTCTCTACCCACACCAGAAGCTGTTTACAGGAGTCATCACCATATTTCTCACACATAAGTTTTTCACATCCCATTAGATCACACACTTCAGTAAAAGGTTTGCTATTAAGTTTCCCCATTTCGATAAATTTGCAGTTACTCACTTACCAGCACACAAAAATCAGATGACATTAATTGATATTATTCTTATTAATTCCTTTATCAATGGGTCATCACCCCTAAGTAATGTCACTCTACCTCACGCGTCACCCCGTGCTCTTCAATACTGTATCCTCCTTCAAAGAAAAATTTCAGATGCCGTATCGAACAATCTTCATTCCATAATCTCACAAGCAGCCTCTTCTCACCCTGGGAGTCGATTACGACTTGCCCTTCAGGAGAGGTAGACTTCGGGTCTTGGGCAATAATAATTAATAAAAAGAAAATCCCCTCACCGACTGCGCGCAGATTTAAACTTGGTCTTGAGAATGGTTTGAAGCGTGAATGAGTTAGGCATCCCGGACGAAGCCCCCAAATTGTCGTGGCAATTTCTACAATCCCACCTTTAGCAAGGAGGAAACGAGACACAATTCTCTTACAGTATTGTCACACATTTAATGCTCGAGCATGGTACATACAACAGAGTTGAGTTTGTCATATGCACACAGACAGATAACAGTGGTTGGTATTTATACATTTGGCTAACCCCACCCATTCAGGAGGGGGGGTGTTAAACAGTTGATGACACGGGAAAAGCAGCACTTCAAACATCTTCAAGCTCCTCCTAGAGAGGAACAAACTCATCGATCAGCCTCTTTGATATAAAGGAAGTAGGTGACCGATAACGTGTCCCCTGCTCTCAGACCCCTGGAGTGAATCCCCCGTGCTGTAAGGTCTTTGTTAGGTGAATCAGCATGGGTGAGAAAATCATTATAATATCAGTTGGTCGAGCAACATCCTGAATTCTCAAGGATACGTTTGCTCACAGTTGTAGACATCAAAGTACTTCCTCACATCAACCATTTGCCTGAATAGTAAATTACTCTCACACTGTGTCCGGGCTAATTAGATTACTGTGTCTGGACTAATTAGATTACTGTGTCTGGAGTAATCAGGCCAACACTTATGCAGTACAACAGGAAACGGCAACATCAAAGATACATTTGTTAGAGATTCAATGATGATCAATCAAAGTATACATAAACATGATTATATTATGGTCACATGTTACATTTCCCTTACAGGCCCCACACCCCAGCAACCGACTGTACAACCTCAATCGTCCAGAGCAGCTGGCCATGGAGAAATACATTCAGGAGTCTCTGACGGCTGGGATCATCCGTCCATCATCCTCTCCAGTGGGTGCTGGATTTTTCTTCGTTGGAAAGAAGGACGGCACCTTAAGACCATGTATCGACTATAGAGGGCTCAACAACATCACTGTAAAAAACAAGTATCCTCTGCCTCTCATCGACTCTGCCTTTGTCCCTCTTCAAGGAGCTTCCATTTTCACCACCCTGGACCTACGCAACGCCTACCATCTGGTGCGCATCAGGAAGGGTGATGAATGGAAGACGGCTTTCAACACACCGTTAGGTCATTTTGAATACCGCGTTATG
The DNA here is from genome assembly GCF_947347685.1 of Pleuronectes platessa. Classification (NCBI taxonomy): domain Eukaryota; kingdom Metazoa; phylum Chordata; class Actinopteri; order Pleuronectiformes; family Pleuronectidae; genus Pleuronectes; species Pleuronectes platessa. The sequence continues at coordinate 21,567,068 of NC_070628.1, read as the reverse complement.
CCTTTCGGCCTCTCCAATGCCCCAGCAGTCTTTCAGGCCCTAGTGAATGATGTGCTCCGGGACATGCTAGGTCGTTTTCTTCGCAAACTTCTACAGGAGGTTTGTGAGGAACTTCAGCACAATAACAGCTCCTCTGACAGCACTCACCTCCTCCTCAGTCCCATTCCACTGGACTGCTAAGGCCAAGGCGGCCTTCTCCGACCTCAAGCGCCTGTTCGTCTCCTCACCGATCCTTATCTACCCTGACCGGTCACGGCAGTTCGTTGTGGAGGTGGATGCGTCGGAGACTGGGGTAGGTGGCATACTCTCTCAACGCTCGCCCGATGATAACAAGATGCATCCTTGTGCTTTCTTCTCCCACAAGCTGGATCCCCCGGAGAGGAATTATGATGTCGGCAATCGGGAGCTACTTGCTGTGGTGTTGGCGTTGGAGGAGTGGCGACACTGGCTCGAGGGTGCGGAGCACCCCTTCATTGTGTGGACTGACCACAGGAACCTGTCCTATATTCAGACTGCCAAGCGTCTGAACTCTCGCCAGGCAAGGTGGGCCCTGTTCTTGGGAAGGTTCAATTTCACCCTGACTTTCCGCCCAGGTTCCAGGAACGTGAAGCCGGATGCCCTGTCTCGCCAGTTCACGGTGGAGGAGGGTCCCACTGAACCAGAGACCATCGTTCCTCCTTCCTGCATTGTTGCTGTCCTTACCTGGGAGATCAACGCCACGGTCCATCGGGCTCAGACCACCCAGCCCAATCCAGGTACTGGTCCTCCTAACTGCCTCTTTGTCCAAGACTCTGTCCGCTCTCAGGTCCTGCAATGGGCACACTCCTCCCGCCTTACCTGTCATCCAGGGATCCACCGTATCATCTCGTTTCTCAAGCGACGCTTCTGGTGGCCGACCATGGACAAGGATACTCGCTCTTTTGTAGCAGCTTGCACCGTCTGTTGTTGGAATAAGACCTCCACCAAGCGCAGTTCTGGTTTGCTCCGTCCTCTGCCAATCCCTGGTCGTCCGTGGTCCCACATTGCCCTGGACTTTGTAACCGGCCTTCCCCCGTCTGGAGGTAATACGGTGGTCCTCACTATAATTGACCGTTTTTCCAAGGCTGCTCATTTCATTGCCCTGCCCAAACTACCCTCTGCTTGAGAGACGGCTGACCTGTTGGTGCAAAATGTCTTCCGCATCCATGGCCTGCAATCAGACATCGTCTCTGACAGAGGGCCGCAATTTACGTCACAGGTCTGGAGGGCTTTCTGCACGGCCTTGGGAGCGACCGGCAGCCTGACTTCTGGTTATCATCCCCAATCCAACGGCCAGACCGAGCGGGCCAATCAGGAGATGGAGGCGGCACTCCGCTGCGTCTCCGCGGCGGAACCATCGTCCTGGAGTGCTCGGCTGCCATGGGTGGAGTACGCCCACAACACACTTCCTAACGCCTCCTCCGGTATGTCTCCTTTCCTCTGTTCTCTGGGCTATGAACCCCCTCTGTTTCCCAATCAGGAGGCCGAGATCACCGTCCCTTCAGTCCAGGACAATATGCGTCGCTGTCGTAGCACTTGGAGGCGTGCTCGTGCTGCCCTGCTGAGGCCCAGGCCAACCGCCGCCGTACCAGGACCAGCAGCTGGACTATTGCCCCGACTCCAGCCCCTGCCTGCCTGCTTGCCTTCCTGCCTGTCCGCCTGCCTGCCTGCCTTCCTGCCTGCCTGCCTGCCTGCCTGCCCTTATTATTGGACTTCCAATAAATTATATTTAACTTTACTTCTGCCTCAGTCTCTGTCTCTGCCTCTGTGTCCGAAGCTTGGCCGTAACAGTTGCCAATTGTTTAATCATTCAATCAAAATGTATCTCTATAGCCCATATTCACAAATAACAATTTGCCTCTTAAGGCTTTGCAAGGTGTGACACCCTCTGTCTTTAGCCTTTGACAAGAGTGAAGGAAAACTACCAAATAAATAACCCTTTTAGCAGGGGGGGGGGGGGGCGTAGAAGCCTCAGAGAGAGCTGAAAGTGACATTCATGAGAAAAGACAGAGTCTGTTCAAGTCCACAGAGTGAAGGAATAGAAGCTTAGGACTTATTAAAAATGTATCATGTAAAAAGACAGCATTAATTGCTTATTCCATATAACCCTATTACTCTTGCAGGGTGTGAAGAATACCTACCACATTCAGTTTAAACGATGTCCTTTAAAATTTCATTGATTTCAAAACTCACTTTAAAGTGAGGATTAACAACTGTACAGATCCACTGATGTTAATATACATCACTTTTCTGTTTAACTGCACTCATAGAATAATCTAAAATAAACAACCTTTTCGTAATCTGTGTGGCATGGCCTATTTTTTATTTTATTACAAAACATAAAACAATAACAGCATATCAATATTCTGCCTGTTGGCTGTTGAACAAGGTAATGTCTTCAATGTTCTGCCTGTTGAGCAGCAGCCACAGGTGACTAGGATATCTGCAAAGATAGCTAGGGAGAGGAGGCAGGATGCAATCAGCCATTTCCATTTGCCGAATGCAGTGTTCATTCAGCTATCTAGGGGGTTGTCAATTCCAGAGTCTGCAGCAAGGACCTGTGCCATGGTGCGTAACGTGTAGAGGGCCCTTGTCACTGAGCCTTCAGGGGGCGGTATTGTGTGGGATAAATGTACAACAAGAACTTCCAATCATGCACAGACCACCCTCTACCCTAACGATGCCCATGGGGTCAGCTCCTGTCTCATCTTCTCCTAAAACAAAATATAAGGACTTGTCAGTGCGGCTCTTTTAGTCAATTTCGTTATAGTGGAGATGTTTAAGAGTCAATGATCTGGATTTTAGCCTTGTGGGGTCCCTTTGTGGAATTGATACTTGCCTACAGGCCTAGTGGTAAGCTTGCACTGTAGCGAGCCGGGGGCTGGGTGTGTAGTACGCCTGGGTGGAAGAGGTAAAGTTGTCATCGGATGAGGGTGGTTGTGGAGACATGGAGCCCGGCTTCCATAGAATAAAGGGAACCATAAACACAAAAGTGATTAATATAGCACACGCCAGAAACTGGCCGTTATCCAAGTTGCCCCATCAGTGCTTTGTAGCCGTTAATACCAAGGGGCAACATCCTGGGCTGAGCAATGAGGCCAATACGGAAGTGTAAACAGCTGCTGTTCAATTGCGGCCGCTATGTCTGGCTCCAAGAGGGAGCTTATTCCCTTGACTCCAATGTTAAAAAGCCAGACTTTAAAGCAGAATTAAACCTGTATACAGCCTGATACAAAAATTGGTTTTAGTCTCATCACAAGGTTCTTCCTTTATGACAACTCTGAGGGGGGTGAATTTTTTTCTAACTCACTCGTTTCAACGATACAGAGGTTTGAAATTATGAGTAATTCTCACGTGACGTGACAGTCGGCGCGATGACTGCAGCTCCTAGCCTGATGCCTGCTCGGCTTCACCTGAGCTAACAGGCTAATCCCCGTCAATGAACTCGACCTAAGTCTGTGAAGAGGCTTCCACTCAGATATCGGATAAATAACATGGTTTGATGTTCGGCTTGTTCTCCTGATGGAGAAGCTAGAGATGTCTGCGCTCCCGTTTATGTGGTAAGTAAAGTTTAGTATTTTATTTATGTGTTAGTAGTGATTCGCAGGTATCGGTGTCTCTGTACCTGACTTGTTAGCTTAGCTCCGCTAGCCCGCAGGCAAGATACCAGCAGTAATGGTGATGCTAACGGGACCGGACGGGAGTTATTACCGACACACACCGATAGGAACTGACATGAGCCGGTCCACCCAGAAGAGATAGGCGTTAGAGTTTGATGATGAATCTTTTAAACTGAGACAGGCGACTGTGTGTGTTTGGAGAATAAGCTCCACCACGAAAGATATCTAATGTTATGTAAAGTTGTATCACTCGCCAACCCATTTGACTTGACAATGTTACACAGACTCTTATTCTGCAGAAACAGACTTACTGTGATCAAATGAAGCCTGAGTATTTAAAGTCACATCTGCATTGTAAGAGCAGCTGTTTTAAGTAGCATTAAGTCTCCTAAAGCTCTTTATTCAGAGTATTGGTGTTGAAGTGTTGTGCAGATGAAGCTGGTGCAGGTCGCCCTCATGTTGACCAGCCTGAAGCTGCCGATCTCCACCATGTTGCTGCTGAGGACATCAGGTGCTGCATTGCTTCATCTAATGAAAAGCACAAACTCACTATTAAATAATATTTTGTGTTGTGTATTAAGCACCACAGATGTCAGACAGAACCGATGTACTGGGCTCTGGGTTTGTACCCTCATGGTTAAATGCACATATTGTAAGTCACTTTGGATAAAAGTACTGAAAGAAATAAAACAACATGCGACTTACACATGTAGCATATTGATATTAACTTATGAAAATAAAAAATCAAGTCACAACCAAACACACGACTGTAGTTAACATACTTCAATCTGTTCATTAGACGTGTTAAATAAACGGTAACTTTTATAACAATTACATATTAAAAAACACTTGAGACATGTAAGCATATGATTATGATGATAGATAAAGCAATAGGTTTTGATAGTTTCAAAGTTACTGACCTCTAGTTCATGGTAAAGATCGCGGCCATCCGGTAGCAGCTACAGCACAGCGCTAGCCTCAGCTAACCAGGAAACGTAGAGCTCTTTTGGCGGTGCTCAGATGTCAGTCTTCACTCACACTCCTCGGCCTTGCCCATTGATTGGTTATTCAGGAACTAGGAGGACTCAGCACCGGCAAGATGGCGCCGGAGGAATGCCTCCTACTAGCCTCATTTTCACTCTGCAGAAACCAACAGGTGAAGTCACGGACCCTACCCCCAGTATATATACAGTCTACAGTCTGGTTGATACATACATGGTGTGTATGCTGAAGTGTGTCGCTGAGTTTAAAGTAGAGTACACTCCTGATCAAAATCTTAAGACCAGTTAAAAAATTGCATGAATTTGCACTTTGCATTGTTGGATCTTAGGAAGTAGAGTTTCAAAATGCAAAAAGAAGAAATGGGAACAAGAGCCCAAAAGTTGTGAGCAGGCAATTTATTGAAAACAACAATTTAACTGAAGTAGGCTGCTCATCAGCTGATCAAAAGTTTAAGACCACAGCTCAAAAAAAAAAAAAAAAACTCCTAAAACAGAAATTGAAGTGTCAAAAAGAAACAGAAATTAAAGTGCTCCACCATTATCTTTGATCACTTCAAAAATTCGTTTTCGCATGCTTGATGCAAGTATTTCCAAAAGGCTAGTGCGAATGTTGCGCCAAGTGGTGAAGATGGCTTCACGAAGGGCATCCACTGTCTGGAACTGAAGTCCATTTTTGTAAACTTCCCTTGCCATCCATCCCCAAATGTTCTCAATTGGATTAAGATCAGGGGAACACGCAGGATGGTCCAAAAGAGTGATGTTATTCTCCTGGAAAAAAGTCTTGGTCAGACGGGCATTGTGAATTGGAGCGTTGTCCTGCTGAAAAACCCAGTCGTTACCACACAGACGAGGGCCCTCAGTCATGAGGGATGCCCGCTGCAACATCTCCACATAGCCAGCTGCTGTTTGACGCCCCTGCACAACCTGGAGCTCCATTGTTCCATTGAAGGAAAAAGCACCCCAGATCATGATGGCGCCCCCTCCACTGTGCCGCGTAGAAAACATCTCAGGTGGCATCTCCTTGTCATGCCAGTAACGTTGGATGCCATCAGGACCATCAAGGTTACATTTTTTCTCGTCAGAGAATAAAACTTTCTTCCACCTTTGAATGTCCCATGTTTGGTGCTCCCTTGCAAAGTCTAAACGGGCAATTTTGTGGCGTTGAAGGAGACGTGGCCTTTGAAGACGTTTCTTCTTTTTGAAGCCCTTCCTTCGCAGATGCCGTCTAATGGTTATTGGGCTGCAGTCAGCACCAGTAATGGCCTTAATTTGGGACGAGGATCGTCCCGTGTCTTGACGGACAGCCATTCGGATCCTCCGGCTCTCCGGTGAGATTTTTTTGGGTCTACCACTTGATTTTTTTGTTCCATAACCCTGAGGATCTTTTAAGAAATGCAAAATGACTGTCTTACTGCGTCCAACCTCAGCAGCGATGGCACGTTGTGAGAGGCCTTGTTTATGCAGTTCAACAATCCTACCACGTTCAAAGACGGTGAGCTTTTTTGCCTTTGCCATCAAGAGATCTTCACAGTGTGATTACTTGACGGGAAATGACATGGAATCCAAATTTTTGCACAGATTTTGGCTTTTAAAGGCTGTGGTCTTAAACTTCTGATCAGCTGATGAACAGCCTATTTGAGTTAAATTGTTGTTTTCAATAAATTGCCTGCTCACAACTTTTGGTCTCTTGTTCCCATTTCTTCTTTTTGCATTTTGAAGCTCTACTTAGAACCTTCCTAAGATCCAACAGTGCAAAATGCAAATTAATGCAATATTTTAACTGGTCTTAAGATTTTGATCAGGAGTGTATAAAAGCTTATGTTTGGAAATTATCAAAACAAGACATACAAATAGACCCTCCTTTTGTGGTCAACGTATTACTTTAAGGTTTTGAGGACGAGTCGGCCACATCAGTGGACATTACAAAATAAAAGATTCAAAAAGTATTTGTGTTTAAACCATTTTTCAAAAGTCGGCCGACTGCTTCTATACACGATAATTCAGAAGCTTTGACCTCAAACAGCCCTGTGGTGAAAACAGGTATCACATACAAAAGGACAAACGTGTGAGAGACGAGATTCAACCAAACGTTTCACAGTCGACAGTTGAAACAGAACAAAACAAAATAAAACTTATTCTCAAGACACTCACTGTGACACGAGACACACACCGTCAACGCTCCCCTGTCCGTGGGGAGATCAGTCAGGCGGCTGCTGCTAACCGTAAACACACAGCGATAGGTCCACCAGAAGCGAGCCGCAGACATGGGTCCAGCAGCCCAACATCACCTAACGAGCCCGAGCTGAGGAGGGAGCTTTGGCATGTGACTTACCCCGACCGCAGGCTCTGCTTCTCGGCCAGATCTCTGTTGCTTCCCGAGTGGGCTGCCACATGCAATACTGCTGTAAAACGTGCACAAGCACCTTTAAACACAAACTAACAGCAAGCTAGCGTTAGCTCCCTGCTGCTAACCGTAAACAAACACCGACAGGTCCAGTAGAAGCGAGCTGCTGACATGGAGCCAGCATCCCGACGACATCACCCAGCGAGCCCGAGCTGAGGAGGGGGCTTGGGCTCGTGACTTACCCCGACCGCAGGCTCTGCTTCTCGGCCAGATCTCCGCCTCTCACTCTGCTCACCGGCTGGTTAGCGTCCCCCCTCGGCTAGCTTCCCAGCTAACACCCGCCGCCTCGAGCTGAGGAGGGTGCTGTGGCTCGTAACGTAACCCGGTAACGTAACGTAATCCTCCACCAGATCTCCGCCTCCAGGGGGGGGGGCTATGCCATATAGACCGACTGTGACGTCAATTCTGGTCGTATTCCCATTCGACGCACTCTATCGTATAGTTTCTTACATAGAGGAACCACAACAAATTGAGGGAGTTGTTTTTTTCCAGAGTTTTTGGGACAGTAGACATGCCAGATACCCAAATTAACGTGTAGAAGCACTACAAAAGTGGATTTTTCATAATATGTCTCCTTCAACACTTGAGAGGCAACTATTGAAATAAATTACACTTTTTCAAAAAAATTATAGCATTGACCTTTGCTCATGGTATACAATGTAATTCATTATAGCACACTTACTTACATTAGGGACATTTATATAAGCTGCAATTTATGATTTTATATTAATTTTAAGACTGGTGATATTTTAGTTGGTACCTTAGTTAGTAACTTTAGAAAAAGGTGTAACCTCTGCACCACTGAGTGAAACTATCCTGATTTGCATTTGTACAGCTCACAGCATTGTCATTTACATATGAAAGCCTCCAGATTCCTGTGAACAGCCGTTAACATAAAATTCAGGCAAAATTTGCACACTATTTGCAACACTAACTGTCACAAATTCTTCTTTTCATGTAGTGATATGTATGGAGCCGTCCTCCACCGCCACAACTGTGCCCTCTTCCCAATCTATCCAGTTCAGGTGTGGAAACACTGTTTGCCCAACAGGCATGGACTGCATCAGTAATAATGGGGTCGACTGCTGTGCTGACCCCTGTGAGCGCTACACCGAGCTGCACCATGACTGGCGGTCGACAGATAACACAATGAATCTGAACCCACGCTGTGACAGAGATGTTAACTGGCAAGGCTGGTATCGTCTGTTCCTGAATCAAACCAGTGCCCATGTTCCCGAGAGGTGTTTTCAGCAAAACAGGTGTGGAACACACGCTCCCCTATGGATAACAGAGACTCATCCCACACAGCCAGGAGTGATTGTAAATCGGAATGTATGTAATCACTGGAATTCAAGCTGCTGCTCTTTTAGTTCACACACCATAAATGTCAAACTCTGCAATGGAAACTACTACGTCTACAAACTGGTGAAGCCGAACGGATGCTATCTTGCCTACTGTGCAGGTACTGAAACTTTACTCTCTAACAACAAATTCAATTTTCCTACTTAATCCATCCATTGTAAGCGTTTTAGAGAATATATTGTCCTTTTTTTTAAAATATTCAAATTACATTTTATGCACAAACACTCTTTGTCGCACACTGATGTTTTTCATTGTCAACAGAGGTGGACAAAACAGGTGTTGCAGATCCTTTGACTTCTCCTGGTCCAGGACAGCAAGGCACCTTTCAAAAACAGCAGTGCACCACACCACATTTGAGCAGAATCTAATTTCACACATTCATAGATATCAGTTCCCTTAATGTGCCAGATTGGATGTCATCAAGGTCAATGAATTGTTTCCTGGATAAATGGTAAAAATTTTGAAAAACGCACCAATTTTGCAAAGTGAAAAAAAAATTGGATGTGACCCCTGTTCTGAAACTGCTCCAAAATACAAGTGTTTCTTCCCTGACCCATATCACATTCTTCTGCCAAGTTTTGTGGAAATCTGATCCGTAGTCTTTTGCATAATCTTGCTTACCAACAAACATATAAACAGTTGTGAAAATAAAACCTCCTGGCTAGAGATAATTAAAAAGGTGTTTTCCACATTAATATTGATGGAGCTGCAGACTGTTGTTGTCTTGTGGGTTCAAATAGGTTTTTCTTTCAGTTCAACCAGGACCGCCAGTGGACAACAGCACAGGAGTCGAGGGACAGGTCCGCCTGGCCAATGGAGGAAACAGCTCCTGCTCTGGCAGAGTAGAGATCTTCCTCCGTGGACAGTGGGGGATGGTGTGTGATGACCACTGGGACCTGGTTGATGCTCAGGTGGTGTGCAGACAGCTGGGTTGTGGCAGGGTCCTGTCAGCACCACAACGTGCACGGTTTGGACAGGGCAGTGGACCCATCTTGTTGGATAATGTCATTTGTTCAAGAAGGGAACCATCGAAAACAGACTGCAGATATCCAGGGTTCAGAGTCCACAACTGTAGACATTATGAAGATGCAAGCGTTGTCTGTGAATGTAGGTTTACTTCTTATATTTTACAAGTTTTTATAAATATTGTTTATTACACACAGTGACATGTTAATTGAAGTTCTCGTTAGTCTCATCTGGTATTTACCATCTCATCTTATTTTGTCCACACTTTTATTTACTGACTTTTTTAAAAACTTTTTCTTTAGTCCAACGCCCTCCACCCCAGCATCCTCAGCTCATCTGTGGACGTGATAAAATTCAAATAGGGCTAAATATGGCTGCCATAACAGCCATGGGTTTGAACCCACTCTCTGGAAATCTGGCAGTTCGAAACTGCTCCTGGGTCAGAATGCTTAATGATGTAGTTTGGTACGAGGTGGACGCTCATGCAGGTGCCTGTGGAAACACACTGAGGGTAAATACTTTGTTCATTTTCAAGTTATATCCATTCATTTACTATTACGATAATTAAGGCTATTGGTTTTCAAATGTACTCCTCTGCAGGGAGCTCAGATTAGCAGAAACTGGCAGAGACAATATCTTAAACCAAGATCTTCTGCCTGTATGACAAAGCCACTTAAACTGTAATAGAGCTTTAAGTGACTAATAATTGAACCACTCTCTGTCTTTCAGACCAACCGTACACACGCCATCTACTCCAACAGTTTATATCTCTACAGAGGAAAAGTGTCCTTCTCACGTCCTGTGATTCTTCCCTTTTCCTGTGCATATCCTCTCGACACAGACGCCAGCATGAATGTTGCAATCAGACCAGTGCTGCCGTGAGTACCTTTTCATTGAATACGACAATCACTCACTTTTTACAGTTGTAAAATGGTAAAGACGAACCTGGTGAAAATTTGTCTAGTCTTCTACTTTTAACCAATCATGTCAGCGTAAGCATGCACTGCTGTTTGCCACAGTGGCTTTATACCTCCAGGACACATCAATGTCACCTGTGTAGGATTTTAGGTCATCATAATAACAAGGCTTATACTTTTGACAGAACTGCAGTTGGCCTCTCAGGCTTAGGTAGCAGAGCTCGAGCCTCCATGTCTCTGTTGCGCACCTCCAGCTTCACTCAGCCTTATCCATCTGGCTTGATCACGCTCCCTGTGGGCTCACCTCTGCATGTGGGTGTCTCTGTATAAGTCAGAGACCCAAGCTTTGTAGTTGTCCTGGAGAACTGCTACGCCTCTGACTCATCAAACCCCAATGATACTGCACGATACTTTTTCATCCAGAACAAAAAAAGTGTTCCTCTTCATAATTATTTTTTTGTGGTTTATAATGGAAATGGGGGGAAAAGACTGTGTATGATGTGATGTATAATGGCCCACATGACTCAATCCTCACTGCCAGGTGCCCCACTAACCGACAGCAGTGGAAGTGATCGAGAGCGGCTCATCCCGACAGGCTCGGTTCTCCGCCCTGTTTGTCTTGATCCACGGTGAATACACTGACATTTACCTCCACTACAGCCTCAGCCTTTGTGACCAGAGGAGCTCCCGCTGTTCCCCAGTATGTCACAGATTTCAAATTATCGATAGCATTATCGATCAATAGTCACTGCAGCTATACACTGGTTTTGATTGGATCTGTTATTCCCCCTCCTTTTCATAGTCTTGCAGAAGAAGGACATCTCGCTCTGTTTCCAGCTCTGCTCCTCTGAAGCCCCTCACCATTGGACCCTCTCTTGTGAGTATGATTAACTATGAGCTCTCAGGATTGATGTGTCAACACAATGATCAATACAGAATGAATCACCATGTTTTTACTCTTTCTTCTTTATCTTCAGGGGACAAGTCACTTGAGTGAGCTGGTAACATATAGTAATAATACACTCATTTCATAGTGTGATATTATTTTATAGTTTGAATTTCTTTATTTATAAATCGATAATAAAATATCACATGTTACATTGCATGATTGAATCGTAACACACACTGGTTTTCCTTATTTGTATTAGCTGTGTAATGAGCTTTGAAATGATTGAAGAAAATAAAAATCAAGGTCAGAGTACTTTTCTTCTTCTCTGTGTTTATTTTCATTTATAGTTTAAATAAATAAACATTCATATCAACTCATCAAGCACATTATAAATATAGATCCATACATACTGAGGCAGGCAATAACACTATTTAAAGGGAATGTACAAAAACAAGTGTGCATGTAGTCTGTGGTTCAAAGACACAATGTCGGTAGAGCAAGTTGTCCTTTTTTTATGTGTGGAGGGGTAGCCTGGATGCCAGACGAGCTTAGCCCCGCCCACAACATTTGAGGTCGGGAAGTTCGGTCTGGAGTCGCTCCGTTGGGGAGAAATTATGCCCGGTTCGAAATCGACCGGACCAATCAGATTGTCAGGGCGGGCTTTATACGATGATGGACAGATGATCAACGGTAACGTAATCAACTACGTCTTCAAAGAGCTGTTGACTTTGTTTTCCACAAACATGCCTGCAGCTGGAGAGCTGAGATGTGTAGATGCTGCCATTGATTTGTTTTAGGAGACATCGAGAGCGCAATAATTTTGAAAGAGGAACAGAGAAACGCGATCAAGGCATTTTTAGATCGCAAAGATGTTTTTGCCGTCCTTCCTACGGGATTCGGAAAAAGTTTAATCTATCAGCTGGCCCCGATGGTCGCGAAGAAGATGGGACACGGGAATGTCGCGTTTGAACCGTGTTATTAAGTTCTTACAGGGCCGACAAATGCGATACGATTTGTTTGATGTGTTGTGGAGCTGTAATCCTAAACGGAGAACTTTCGTACGTGCATTCACCTTTACTGTAACTCACTGCTACACCTGCCACTTTATGCATACTGTTTTATTCTGTTATTTTGTGTTGGGCTTATTTTGTTTTACACGTAGTGACTCCCCTCGCATAAATACCTGCAGTTTAAGGAGCGGACCATGTTAATAGACGCACCAGATCCCTCGCTTGCGGACCAGTGCAAAAAGACACCTGCCGTACAGCGCCGGCACAAGGATAGGAGCAAGAACAACGACCGGACGCCGGCTGCGTGGCATTTCTCAAAAACTAGAGTTTAACATCCCTCGCCAGCGGAACGAGGTAAGGAAGCTGGTCCCATTTACTTTGCTGCAGGTAGCGCGGAACGAGAGTCGCTGTCACGTTAACGCATCAGACTTGTCTCGTGGTGATTTGTTTGTTTATTGTATTTTAACGTTTGTGTTTGGTTTTATGGATTAAAATATCGTATACTTAATGTCATTCCAGTTTTAGGGTGTATTTACGGTTACGATGAAGTGAACAATAAAGAGCCGTGTGCCAGCAGTAGAGAAACTCTGCGTCATGTTCGGGGGGGGGGGGGGGGGGGCTGTTACATTAACTGTTTCGCTCAAAAATGCTGATCGTGTTGGTAAGCTCTCCTTGTATCCTTCAATTATTTTTACAACACCGGCAAAAATCATTTTTACTGATCTTTTTCTACTTCTTCCAGCGTGCGTGCAGTTGAGTTCTGTTGACAACAACTATGCGTCGCTTTACATACGTCACATACTACGTTGCTCTGATTGGTTGTAGGTCTATCCAATTGAGCGAAGAGGAATTTTATTTCCTGGTTCGGTTGAAACACGCCCCATAATCACAGCCCAATGGAGCGGTATCAGACTCACATTCTGACTAGAATTGTGAGTATGACAACGTCAGGCTAGTGGAGGGGAAGACAGCGGCTGTGTTTGGAGGTGTTTAATCAGTTTAATGGTGTTGTGCAATAATAGGTAGACTTGATGTTGGTTAATTCTTAATAATCATAAAATATGATTATTAAAATAATACAAATTATTTATTAAAAATAATACAACTATTAATTTAATTATGAAAAACGATAAAGTTCTCAATTAAGAATTATTAAATGATTAATGAAACACAGTACAATTATCAATTAAGAATAATACAATTTGTAATAATAATTTTAGAAACGACGGGGCACCACCCTGGTAAATGGTACCAACAGTCAATCTGTAAGGATTAGTCTCATTTAGATCTAGTTCAATTATAAATCTCAATATTTATAATTAAAGATTATATAATGAACAGTGAAAGTTATGGAGTTCTTGACAGTGTAAAGGTTGGCAAAATTCACTTATGCAACATTAATGAAAGAACATTTGTGAAAGAAAAACATTTATTATGAATATAATAAAGTATAAAAACACAAATTACTAACAAAGTACTAACTAAACAAAGATGTGTATATGAGTGTGGGTATCTATGTAAATCAGGGTGCTCTCAAAATGGCGGTTGACCAAAAGATCACACCTTATTCAGCAAGCTTTCAAAATGGTCACTGGCCACCCATAAATTAATGGCGCCCACTCCTTCTGAAGTGGTTTACGACTGGTAGCGGGGGAAGATTTAATGAGGTGAAGAGATATGCGGGTGTCTGTCTGGACGCTAAATTAGACAAGGAGTGTAGACTGAAATGCAAAGAATGACCTTGAAGAGCATTACGAACTAACGTTACTTTCGAATAACTTATAACCCAAAATATCACGGCACATATCAAACTCATAAACATCACACAGAATCAAATAAACAGTCTTGCTTAGCCTACTATAATTATTAAATATTAATTAATTAAATTATTAAACCCAGTTATGTTACCCGTCCTTGGAAAGGGAAAAGAGGTTGCTGTGCAGTTAGCAGTTCGTCCTGCCGGTTATGTGAAGTCTTCTGGCTTTGTGGGGTTTCTGGCTTAGCGGTTGTGTTGAGCTGTGCACTCAGATGCTGGTTGGAGTTTTCCTGCAGGACATCAAGTCGCTGCTCGGAGGCTGGTAGAGCTTGGATTGTAAGTAGGTTTCCTTAGTGAGATGAGCCTGGAATCTGCACCTCTGCGCTGCTCTCGTTGGATGGGAAGAGAAGATTTGAGCTGGAGCAACCAGGTTTCTCCCCTCGGTGATGCAGGACAAGAGGCTGGCAGCGTTCCTCTTTGGAAGGTTGGTGGAAAGAGAAAGAAGAGGGGGAGAAGTGGCCTTATATTGGCCCGGTGACCTCACAGGTCATGGGGTCAGAGTGACCAATTGGAGTTGACCCTGGTGGCTTTTTCACACCTCTGGGTGAAGTTGTACGGAACAAAATGCAAGCGGCATCCTGCATTTCAGACTGGTGCGAGGAGGTGATTAAGATGCATTTAAGATGCATTTATTTGTCCCAAACACATGCACAGACATGCACAGGCACACTCATGCAGGTAGGGAAATTTTACCTCTGCTTTTAACGCATCTGGTGAAGGACACACAGAGCAGTGAGCGACCATGTATGACCATACGCCGCACACTTGACCAAACAGGGCTTTATGGGCGAAGGCAGTGGCGAATTTAGCCGGAAATTTCTGATGGGGCAACTTTGTATGAGCCATGAACCGAGTTGCTAGGCAGATTTCATGGGGCACATCTGAAAGTGCCCCATCGCCCAATGTTAACTTCGGCCTGTGTGGTTCATGCTCATTGGTGTTTCCATGGCAACAGCCTTATGCTTGGGCCGTTGCCCCAAGAGCAAAGACGGACGGCAAGAGAGAAGCTTTTCACAGAGAAAGCACACAGACAGAAACGCACACGAATCAAATGACTCCAAAACAAGACTATAATGCTTGTGAGTCAGGTTTATTCACACACACATTCACTTTGCATATAAAATAAAATAAAATATATTTTGCCACAAAGTACAGATGTATTGAGCTTTCTGCACAACAGCGCCATCTGGATCTGGTGGGGCAGTGCCCCACGTGCCCCTAATGTAGAAACGCCACTGGGCGAAGGCCAAGGAAGAGATCATTGCTGAGGAAAAGACATAAAAAGGAACGACTGATCTTTGCCAACGAGTACCTGGACAAACTGCATTCCTTCTGGGAAAATGTTCTGTGGACAGATGAAACAAAAATAGAGCTTTTTGGCACACCAACAGTTTGTTTACAGACGGCATATTGAAGCCTACAAGGAAAAGATCACCCTAGCAACAATTAAGCATGGTGGAGGATCCATAATGCTGTGGGGGTGCATTGCTGCATCTGGCACTGGAGGCCTTGACCGTATCACAGGAAATAGGATATCAAAGAATTATCAAGAGATTTCAGAGTGAAATGTCCTACCCAGTGTATGAAATCTTGGTTTGAGTCGAAGATCATGGGACCTCCAGCAAAACAAAGACCCAAAGCACCCACCCAAAAGAACGCAGGAATGGTTGAAAAGGAAAACTGGACTGTGGCCAGCAATGAGTCCTGATCTCAATCCGATGGAAATCTTTGGGGTGAGCTGAAATCTGCTATTTGGGAAAAGAACCCTGCAAACTTTCAAGAGCTTGAACAAATTGCAAAGGAAGAGTGGAAGAAAAAATACCAGCCGAGAAGTGCAAGAAGCTTATAGATGGCTACAAGAAACGTTTGGAGGCTGTCATCACTGCCAAAGGGTGTGCAACCAAATATTAAAGAGGGGTGCTGTTATTGCTGCACATTATGTTTTTTCTGTTTCTTCTTTGAAATTACAATATGAAAACAATTGTCTTTGTTAAATTAATTTGGACCTCCAATTAAAAGATCCTGATTATATAAATTTCCATTTATTTCTGAAGATATTGTACAGGTTTTGCAAAAAATGCAGGGGTGCCAATAATGGTGAGCAGGACTGTAGGTATTGGCCCTTTTGCTGCCTCCTTCATAGCGTTTTCGTAGGATGCATACGGTTATCACATGTTCACAATCACTGGGAAAACCTCCCGACCGTGTCTTCAGATCAATGATTCGTTCATCTGCCAACAGAGTCTTCGGATCAATGATTCGTTCATCTGCCGGATACGAGTGTTTGGAAACCCTTTTTCAAGTGACCTGCATCAGCCTATGCAACAGTCCCGATGCGCGGCCACGAGAAAATTAACGAATCTCTCTTTGAGAGAACTCGTTACTCCCGATTCCTTGTAAGGATTCGTTCAAAGTGAACGAATCGTTCACAAACGACACATCACTACTACAGGATTGATGCCAACCAGTAGACTGCTGGCAATTGTGTGTGTGTGTGTGTGTGTGTGTGTGTGTGTGTGTGTGTGTGTGTGTGTGTGTGTGTGTGTGTGTGTGTGTGTGTGTGTGTGTGTGTGTGTGTGTGTGAGTGAGTGAGTGAGTGAGTGAGTGAGTGAGTGATAGAGTGAGTGATAGAGTGAGTGAGTGAGTGAGCTCTATCACGTATATACAGGGATGGGCACAAATAAATAAAAATGAATTTTGATGCAAAATACCCCTCAAATAAATGTCTCAAAATAAAATACAAAATACTGGTGCCAGAAAATGTAACAAAATACAATACATGTAGATATAGAAAATACTTTTTCTGGATTTTTTTTCGTTTTCTCAAAACTTGGTATAGCAGAAATGCAACGTGAGCGAACAAAAGAAGAATCTAAATCAAATCAAAATTTGGTGTTACTACCCTTTGCCTTCAAACCAGCATCAATTCCTATAGGTACACTTGCACAAGCGTGCTGCGTCATTTCCTGTTTTCTTGCTGCTGGTGATAGTCGCTCTGTGAATTAGCTCCGCTGCTAAACACAGCTGTTTCTCTGTAGCACTACGGCTAAAATCACCGGTCTGTAGTAAAACACCCACACATAACAACCCATACTCTATCGTGCTTAGTGATTCTGTGTTCTGTCTGAGCTCACCCTCGTAGCTCTATAGCAGCGATGTCTTCTCTCTCTCCCTGTTGCTCCACTGCTCTCTCTTGCTCCGAGTGTCTTATGTTTACTTACTCCTCTGCCTCCCTTAACAGTAGAGGTACTTGTAATACATGTAGTGTGTTGGTAGCGATGGAGGCGAGGCTTAGCGACTTAGAAGCTCGGCTCAGCAGCTTAGAAACTCCGTTAGCTGTAGTTAGCCGGCTCCCGCTAGCCGCGGAGCCACCTAGCTTATCACGTAGCTTAGCCTTAACTAGCAGCCCCCTGACTAGTCCCGTGCAGCAGGGAGCCCAGGGCAGCTGGGTGATGGTCCGGAGGGGGCATAGTGCTAGTCTTAAAAAGCCCACGATTAAAGAGCCACCAGCTCACGTTTCAAATAGATTCACTCCACTCAGCGAGGCACCCGCTGATAAACAAACTCTGATTATTGGCGACTTGGTTCTGAGAAACGTCAGGTTAGCGACACCAGCGACTATAGTTAATTGTATCCCAGGGGCCAGAGCCGGCGACATCGAATCTAAACTTAAGTTAATGGCTAAAACTAAAAAAGGTAAATACAATAAAGTCACAATTTACGTCGGCAGCAACGACTCCCGGCTTCGTATGTCGGAGATCACTAAAGTTAATGTTGAGTCCGTGTGTGCTTTTGCTAAAACGATGTCGGACAAAGTAGTTTTCTCTGGCCCGCTCCCTAATACAACAGGTGTTGACATGTTTAGCGGCATGTTATCTTTTAACCGCTGGCTGTCGAGGTGGTGTCCTGTAAACGGTGTGGGCTTTATAGATAATTGGCTAACTTTTTTGAGAAAACCTGGTCTTGTTAGGAGAGACGGCGTTCATCCCACTTGGGATGGAGCAGCTCTCTTATCTAGGAATATTACTCAGTCTATAACATGACAACCCATAGTTGGGACCAGGAAGCAGAGCTGCAGTGCTAAACACTTCTCTGCGCTCCCTCTGGATCAGTCACACAACCCCATAGAGATTGTGTCTGTTCACCGTCCGATTAAATTATTGAAATTAAACAAAAACAGAGCGAGAACTCCACACAAAAATCTAATACAAATTAAAACAACCTCTGAAACAACACAGGGAACCCAGACTTTTAAATGTGGTCTATTAAACATTAGATCACTGTCAAAAAAGGCTCTTTTAGTTAATGAAATAGTCTCCGATTACAACATAGATTTATTGTCCCTCACTGATACGTGGCTGCATCCTGATGAATATGTCAGTCTAAATGAATCTACTCCCCCCAGTCATATAAATTCACAGGTTCCCAGAGAAATTGGGCGAGGAGGTGGAGTTGCTGCCATTTTTAACTCCAGTCTATCAATTAATCCTAAACCTAAACTCAGCTACAAATCATTTGAATGTCTGGTTCTTAGTCTTCCACGCCAATCTAGGAACCACCAACAGCCAATCATATTTGCTGTAGTTTACCGTGCTCCGGTGGCTTATTCTGAATTTTTAAAGGAACTCCCTGAGTTTTTATCAAACTTAGTCTTAAAGACCGATAAAATTATTATTGTTTGTGACTTAAATATTCATGTTGACAATAATAAAGATTGCCTTAACGTAGCATTTATTTCAATACTAGACTCTATTGGTTTCAGTCAGTGTGTGCACAAACCTACTCATTGTTGTAACCACACACTTGACTTGGTATTATCGTACGGTGTCGGAATTGAAAATTTAACAGTACTTCCGCGCAATCCAGTTCTATGAGACCATAATTTAATAACCTTTGATTTTTCAATAACTGAATATATGCCACTAATAAAAAATTCATTTTCTAGATGTCTACCTGATAGTGCTGTAGCTAATTTTAAGTAATTTTAAGTAAATAATTCCAATTACATTTAAACCCGTATTAGCAGTAGATATAAACAACAAATTCTTTAAAAACCTGAGCTCCATTGAGATCGACCACCTCGTTGATAGCTCTGCAGACTCATTACGATTAACATTAGACTCAATAGCGCCTCTAAAAAAGAAAAATGTCAAACATAGTAAATTAGCTCCATGGTATAATTCCCAGACAAATGAGTTAAAACAATTATCAAGAAAACTAGAAAGGAAGTGGCGCTCCAGCAACCATGTTGAAAATCTAATAGACTGGAAGAATAGTGTTAAAGAATATAAAAAGGCTCTCCACAAAGCAAGAGCCTACTATTCAAAACTAATAAAAGAGAATAGAAACAACCCCAGGTTTCTCTTCAGCACTGTAGCCAGGCTGACAGAGAGTCACACCTCCACCGAACCCAGTATTCCTCGATCCCTAAATAGCAATATCTTTATGACCTTTTTTAATGATAAAATTCAAACTATTAGAAATAAAATCAACCATCTTCTGCCCTCAATTGGCACTAATACCCTCCCAACAACAGAGATCTCAGAAATGGCTGAGAATCCTACCCATTACTTAGACAGCTTTTCTCTGATCACACGTGATCAGTTTACCAAAATAATATCAGGTTCTAAACCAACAACCTGTATCTTAGATCCCATTCCTACAAAATTACTTAAAGAAATTCTGCCCCTAATTGATAGTTCGTTACTTAACATTATCAATCTGTCATTATCATCAGGTTATGTACCACAGTCTTTTAAAATAGCTGTCATCAAACCCCTACTCAAAAAACCCACTCTAGACCCAGAGGTTTTAGCCAATTACAGGCCAATATCTAATCTCCCCTTCATGTCTAAAATCTTAGAAAAAGTTGTAGCCAATCAGCTGTGTGAGTTTCTCCAGGAAAATAATATATATGAAGACTTTCCGTCGGGGTTTAGAGCCAATCATAGTACAGAGACAGCCTTGGCAAAAGTCACTAATGACCTTTTAATAGCCTCAGATCAGGGACTTGTGTCTGTCCTCGTTCTGTTAGATCTCAGTACAGCATTCGACACAATTGACCATCAAATTTTATTACAAAGACTCAAACAGTTAATTAACATTAATGGAACCGCCCTTAACTGGTTTAAATCGTATTTTTCTGATCGCTCCCAATTCGTACAAATTAATGATGAGTCATCTGTGCGCACCAAAGTTAACCATGGTGTTCCACAGGGCTCTGTGCTCGGCCCAATTTTATACTCATTATATATGCTTCCACTAGGAAACATTATCAGGACACACTCGGTAAATTTCCACTGCTCTGCGGATGACACCCAGTTATATTTGTCAATAAGACCTGAACAAAGTAATCAATTATCTAAACTTCGAACATGTCTCAAGGACATAAAAACCTGGATGACCCGCAATTTTCTCTTATTAAACTCAGACAAAACAGAGGTTATAATACTTGGCCCCAAACACCTTAGAGATACATTATCTAATGATATAGCTGCGCTAGACGACATTGCCCTTGCTTCCAATGAAACAGTCAGGAACTTGGGAGTGATCTTCGATCCTGATTTATCCTTTAATAGTCACTTAAAACAAATTTCAAGCACCGCTTTTTTCCACTTGCGTAATATTTCAAAAATTAGACATGTCCTTTCACAAAAAGATGAAGAAAAACTAGTCCACGCCTTTGTTACATCGAGACTGGACTATTGTAATTCATTATTATCAGGATCCAGCAGTAAGTCGTTAAAAACTCTACAGCTTGTCCAAAATGCCGCAGGACGTGCCCTGACGAGAACCAAGAGAAGAGAGCACATTTCTCCAGTATTAGCATCGCTACACTGGCTTCCAGTTAAATCTAGAATAGAATTTAAAATTCTTCTCCTCACCTTCAAGGCCCTTAATAATATAGCGCCTTTTTACCTTAAAGAGCTGTTAGTACCTTATAAACCCACTAGAGCACTCCGCTCCCAGAATTCAAGCCTACTTGTCGTCTCTAAAAGTAGAGTAGGAGCCAGAGCTTTCAGCCATCAAGCCCCTCGGCTGTGGAATCATCTACCACTTTCAGTTCGGGAGGCAGATACCATCTTTTCATTTAAGAGTAGGCTCAAAACCTTCTTTTTTGATAAAGCTTATAGTTAGAGCTAATTAGTGCGGAAGAACGTAACTTTTTCTATTTTATGACACATGACACACAGAGCTTCTCTTTCCAGCTTCTCCTTCCTCTTCTCCATCCCTATCCCCCTTCCCCGGAATCCCTTTGCTTTATCACCCGCAGATCCAGGGCCTCAACACTGGATCCAACACTGCGACCGCCGGTGCGCGATCCACAAACCGCAATCCATGGTGCGGCCACAGTGTTGGATCCAGTGTGGCGGATTCTGAGTTATGTGGGCTGATCGTGGTGCTGGTGGCGGACCCTGTGTCGCGTTGGCATTGGGCACGGGCAGTGGACCAGGACCGCGGTGGTGGCTCGTGATGGGTCCTGGTGGGCGGCGGTGGACGGTGACTGAGGACTGGAGTGGCGTCTGCGCTGGATGGTGGATCGTGGTCTGGATGGTTGCTGACCATGGACTGTGATTGCAGCGGGACTGCTTGGCATGTCATGTTGGGGTTGTCCTTCGGGATGTCTACCCTCATCAAATGCTGCTAGAGACTTTAATCTTTAATCTTGAAGACTTAAATCTTGATGATGTTTTCCTGCACGTGGCATCTATTGCACTTCTCTCCGTCCTGGGAGAGGGATCCCTCACATGTGGCTCTCTCTGAGGTTTCTACGTATTTTTACCCTGTTAAAAGGGTTTTTAGTAGTTTTTCCTTACTCTTGCTGAGGGTTAAGGACAGAGGATGTCACACCCTGTTAAAGCCCTGTGAGATGAATTGTAATTTGTGAATACAGGCTATACAAATAAAATTTGATTGATTGATTGATTGATTGATTGACAAGTCAGGGATTTTCTGGGATTATAGTCAGGTGTATGATCAACCAATTATACCAAACTGGTGCTAACGATCATCAATTTCACATGTAGGTTGAAACATAGTCATTAACTGAAACAGAAGACAGGGGTTTCCAGATGTGCTGTTCAAGCTCTTTTGAAGAAGCACAAAGAAACGGGCAACATTGAGGATCATAGACACAGTGGTCGGCCAAGGAAACTTAGTGCAGCAGATGAAAAATACATCAAGCTTATTTCCCTTCGAAATCGGAAGATGTCCAGCAGTGCCATCAGCTCAGAACTGGCATAGACCAGTGGGACCCATGTACACCCATCTACTGTCCAGAGAAGTCTGATCAGAAGTGGTCTTCATGGAAGAGTTGCAGCCAAAAAGCCAAACCTCCGACATGGAAACAAGGCCAAGCGACTCAACTATACACGAAAACCTAGGAACTGGGCTGCAGACAAATGGCAGCAGGTGCTCTGGACTGATGAGTCAAAATTTGAAATATTTGGCTGTAGAAGAAGGCAGTTTGTTTGCCGAAAGGCTGGAGAGTGGTACAATAATGAGTGTCTGCAGGCAACAGTGAAGCGTGGAGGTTCCTTGCAAGTTTGGGTCTGCATTTCTGCAAATGGAGTTGGAGATTTCGTCAGGATTAATGGTATCCTCAATTCTGTGAAATACAGGCAGATACTTATCCATCATGCAATACCATCAGGGAGGCGTATGATTGGCACCAAATTTATTCTGCAGCAGGCCAACGACCCCAAACATACAGCCAATGTCATTAAGAACTATCTTCAGCGTAAAGAAGAACAAGAAGTCCTGGAAGTGATGGTATAGCCCCCACAGAGCCCTGATCTCAACATCATCGAGTCTGTCTGGGATTACATGAAGAGAAAGAAGGATTTGAGGAAGCATACATCCACAGAACATCTGTGGTTAGTTCTCCAAGATGTTTGGAACAACCTACCAACCGAGTTCCTTCAAAAACTGTGTGCAAGTCTACTAGACGAATTGATGCTGTTTTGAAGGCAAAGGGGTGTCACACCAAATATTGATTTGATTTAGATTTCTGTTCTGTTCATTCACTGCATTTTGTTAATTGATGCATACTCGTGAACTGTTTTTTGATTCGTACAGAAAGTATTTTGAGTATTTTAAATACAAAATGTCTCCACTCTAAAGTATTTTGTTACAAATTACGTTCGATTTTTTTATCAGCCCTATCAAATACAAATTACAAAATACTCAAAGTAATTGAAATGCGTATGTCAAATACAAGTAGTAGAAATATTGCCCATCTCTGCGTATATACGGTGTGATATTTTTCTCTACACCTCCAGGACAGCAGTGAACTCCCACACTGGAGTCTGTACTCCCGCTGGATGGATCATCACCAGTGAGTCAACACTCACTTAAACTCTCTTCCACCCTCTGTGATATTACATTTTCTCCCAAACCTTTCCCCTGCTTCTTCAAAAGCCAGTACAGGGGGGCGGGTATTGGTGTGTGTGTGCGCGCGCGTGGATAAGATCATGATAAGATATGCCCAGCATGTGAACACAGAGAGTTAATGTAGTACTTTTGGGGTCTAATTATATACTTTCATAAAAGATTGATATTGGTCTGGCTATTTTTTCAACCAATAAAACAGCTAATTTAAACACTCATGAGTATGCTCATCACAGAAGAGAGGGATTTCTCTTTTTGTCGTGACGTTCCTGTTGAGCTTCTGACAGGTGCAGTACGGTATTATCAGAGGTGTGGCTGTATCTGGAGTCCTGCTGCTGTACAACACGGCCAGACCCCAGATAAAGGTGCAGTAAATATCTTTGCACGAACGTGTGTGAGTGAGTGCATGACGCTTCTACTGTGAAACACATGAATCCTTTCTAAGGTAGCACACTCATTTGCTCACTGTTTTCTGTAAAGTAAGTAATAATGCAGTTTTCAGCGAGTTATTAAGTGCTTTGCAGGGCTGAGAAAAAAACAAGTTACACCGTACAAAATGTAAAAACAAAAGACAAACAAATACAATACAAAATAACTATATATTGTCCAGTAAAGTGCATACAGAGACAGATCTGGTAAATTTTAGTGACCCTGAACACCTTTTTAAACAGGTTTGTGGTTTTTAAATGATTCCACAGAATCAGCAAACCTTGATGTAAGTCGGGTGTTCCACAACTTTGGTGCTATTGTCTCAAAAGGCACAAGAGAGTAATTTGCTAATAAGACCTCTTCACTGGATATAAGTACAGTTAACAAAATGATGTGTAGGCTCCTGAAGCTCTGGATCTGCCTTTGAGCCCTTTGGCCGACTCCTGGGCCACACGTGAAGGACCGCGTACTCAGCTGAGGTTTCTGACCTTCCACTGTTATTCAATGAATGAAATATGATTTTACATTAATTTGTAGGTGGTCACAATATTAACACCGCCCAACATATAATGACTGATGCTTTTCTTAAATTGGTTTTGCTGTATAAAAGTAAATTTTCTACAATTTTGATATCATCTTTTAACCCTAATCCTCTTCTTTACTTTACGGTCACATGAAAATATTTCAGAGAAATATGATTATCTGTCTAAAAAGATGATTAGAGATTTAGGGCAGTTTGAATCATCCAGATTACAGGTGAGATTCTTATTTTGGGCCAGAATTCAGTTTTTATAACAACCACAGCAAACTAGATATAGAGTTATTGTGTCTTTCTCACGCACTCCCTCAGCCCTCTGTTCTTGAGGTTCTCTTAGTGGCTGATCTGGAGGGCCTCAGGTGCACGGACAGTGTGGAGGCGGCGCTGCTGCGAGTGGAGCCAGGACGCCTCCTGGAGGACTGACACAGTACTGTCAAATCACAGTCAGGGGTGAACATGTTTGATAGTGGACAGTTGCAGTGTTGCACCAATATCAATTGCATCAACAACCTCCATTTACTGTCAGTCAGTTATCCAGTGGCCAGAGATGTCACCTTTTCCCCCTCATTAGAACTTGTTACACTTCCTTGTACACTGTATCTGCAAACCCTGACTCTGGAGATGATTGTGCAATCTTCATCATTTCAACACTAAGTTACATGTGCTCAGAAACATGCAACCAGTCTTCTTATAATATGTTTCAAAGAGTTTTATGTGTCGGAAATCTGTATTTTTTACTAACAGAGGACTCCCTCTGAGAGCTGCCAGAGACCAAATCTGAATTTACAGTATCCCAATTTTTGAATTCATAGATTTACAATGATAACTGTAATATAAAATATAACTGTTCAACTTTTCAAAGATTGTCAGGGAATAAAAAGTGTATTTTTTTGTGTTTGAGTGGCTGTATGTGCAACAATGTTTGAGTCATAGTGAGGCTGCACAATCGTATATTTCCCATCCATCCTGACTTCATCTCAGCTGTTTCTCCTTTGAGGGTTGCAGCGAGGTTCAAGCCAAAGAGAAAACTGACATAGACACAAGGAGAACATTCAAACCCCACAAAGAAAGTGGAAGACACATGTATATTAGGGATGCACCGATATGGAAATTCTTGGCCGATACCGATACCGATATTTAAAATAACAATCTGGCCGATAGCCGATACCGATACCGATATTTGTTTATTTTCTTTTTGTTGTTATTCATTCACCCTTTTGTGCCAGAAAAATAATTAAATAATTATTTAAAAAGCACTATTCATCACTCTTATCTTTTAATGAGCACAAATTGAATCTTGAAACTATCTCTGATTTAACTAAACAGAGACATATTAGGCCCATTTTACCGCAAGTTGAAATGGTTCCTTGGGATCTTAATGAAATGTCTGTAACATATTTTGGTCAAAATACCACAAGGATAATTTAAAACAGCCCTGTTAAAGTATCATTATAGAGAACGCTCTTCTCATTGATTTACGGTAGCAGTATTGCCTGTTTATTAGATGTGTTACGGCTTCTGTGTGTATAACGTATGTTGTCAATTCCCTGTTACCTGTGCATGAGACGGATGAATAGAGCCGATGCACATGAGAATAAAGTACTTTAACAGACGCGACGCTCATACTTTTTACACCAAGTTACACTGCGTGAGTCAAGATAACTTAACAAGCCCTCCTCAGTTTTACCTGTTTTGAGTGTCGGGCAGAAATCACATCGCGTCAACACCCACCGTGGCCCTTCACGATGCTTGTTTTAATTAAACAGTCGGATTCCCCTGGTCCGCACCAGGTCTCATTCAGCTGCCCTCCAACGGCCCGCCTTCCGCGCCGGCGCCGTGAGGTGCCACGGGATGAGGACCTCCCGGTGCCGCACACTGAGCCTCCGGCGGCGCGGAGAGGAGGGCGACGGAGGGACTGCTCCCCCAGCCGCTGCACGTGCCCAGCGGTTTTACCACAAATATGAACATCGGCCAATGATATCGGTGAAAGTCAAGTTTATTACCGATAAGCCGATATCAGTAAACGAGGCGAATATCGGCCGCTACCGATGTTCGGCCGATATATCGGTGCATCCCTAATGTATATTAAAATGGAATTGGATTGTCAGAAAGTTTAGGGGAAGTATCCTGGACAGAACAAATGCAAAAACTCAGGGAAGCATCTGGAATAGTTGACTACTTAAAGCACCATGTTAAGGCCCCTTCAGTCATCATCAGGCGACATCACTAAAACAACTAGAAAGTCACTCAGTCAAATTCATACCTTCACCATTGACATCAGTCTGATTTGTTTCATTTAAATTCACTAGATCTTTTCATGGATTTTCACAGAATTACACACACTCACAATTATCAGTCCCCTAAACATCTCAGATTTTTTCACCAAGATTTTAAAAGATTTTAAAGAAGCTTTAAAATTTTTGAAAGAATTCTGAAAATACAAGAGGCTGAAACGCCAAATTCGTCTTTGTGTATTTAATAGGGGCTTTCTGGAGAAAGGATCAACACAGAGAGACACATGGATCTCAGCGTGAAGATGGTAAACAGTCAAATGCAAGGATCTGATATAGGAGAACTAAGGCTGTTTGTCTAAGCCAGTCAGACTGGTTCTATAGGCGCAGTTGGAAACAGGCATTAAAACACAGGAATAAATTATTTACATGTTTCTTTTGGAGATAGAGCAGACATAAATTCAGTTCTTTGGAGAATAAATAAGTGATAAACAGGTCTTAAAGTTTTCAGGTCACACACAGTTCAAGATCATAAACAGTTCAGGTCATTAATTAAGTAGACAGGTCATAAAAATCTTTAAACAGGTCTGCAAAAACTTAATTTTCAACTACAAAATAGGTTTCAACCACACAATGTCAAACACAGTCATTTTTCCTCTCCGAATTATTCTCTCAGAAATCAGTGAAAATTTGGAAAACTTCCTTTTCCTGGATCAGCATCGAAATGAAGTGGTTTCCTCCCTGACACATACCGTAGTCATCCACCAAGTCTGTTTCGTAGTTTGTGTTAATTTTGCCAACTGACAAACAAATGCTGATTCAAAACCAAACCTCCTATCACTACCCTGTGCCAGTCCCATAAAGAAACGTGAAAAGAATCTGAAAATGAACGCAAGTCCAAAGTGATGATATTTGGTCTATACTTTCAGTTTTGATTATTTGATTATTTGTCTTATCAGAATGAAGATCAACCTCCATAGGGGGGTGTGGTTAGCTAATTTAGTTGCCGTTATCATTGTCACTCTAAGCACATTGTGATCCCTGTTTATAAAGGCCCTTTGTAAATAAAGTTGTTTATAATACTGTTCTAAGAGCTGTAAAAATACTTTCTCAGTAAGGTGTGACTAAAAGTTGTCTTAGTGAAGGAATGATGTCAAGCTCCTCTTACTAATCACTTTTTGTAAAGGTTCCTGTATAAAGGAAGTTATTAAGATGATTCATTTGAGAGCTGTGCAAACCCTTTCTCAGGATATCACTCAAAGTTGGATTCACGTAGCAATGATGTTTAACCCTTTTGTGAATAGCATCTAACCTTCAAGGGGGTGTGTGAACTGCTTTGTCTCTCCCTTTCAGTAACACTTAGAACACACTTACCAACATCGAGTGCGAGGAAAACCTTTTTAGCACATTCTTCTTCCAGTTAAGCCCCTCACGCTGAGTCAAACATTTACCTTGTAGTAATAAAACTTAAATAGGGAAGTGAGTTTTGAAACAGTACACTAAACAAGCAATACATGCAGCAGCACAGCAAGTCCAGTAATTGGTGATAAGACTTGGTCTGTCCATATAATAAAAACAATCAATCATTTTGAGAAATTGGGAAATCTAATCCGCTGTTATTTGATCTTTACATTGCACTCCTAACTTCAAAGATCAGTCATTTAAAAAATCATTTCAACCAGTGACGTCCATTTTCAGTTTTATCATGCATAGCGACCCATTGCATTCTGTATGGATCCAGATCAGGAATTTCTTTCACTTTCTTTTACATTATGAATTTGGGCGTTTTCAAAAATTTTCTTAATTTCTCACAGATTCGTGGATCTTAAAAAAATCTAACATGTTCTGGGGACTGCTATGTACGAGTGTGTGAAATAAGGTGCAGGACAAAATATAAATCTGGATGTTGTGAACTTAAATTTCATACAGGGACAGTTTGGCCTTTGTGGCGGTATGCGCTCTACTGAGTGTCTTCTAGTTTGTTTGTTTGATTGTTGTCAGTAGAATTAGACAAAAACTGCAGGACAGATTATCATGAAACTTGGTGGAAGGATGTGACATGGGTCAAACAAGAATCCATCTGCACACAATCTTTAACAGTTTTGACAATTTCCCAGGAACTAACATAACAATATCACCTGATCAGACATATTAAGAGAACTGATATCTATGAGTGTGCGTAATTTGGTTCAGCTCGACTGAATTCAAGGGGACTGTTTGGCCTTGGCGGAGGTATGTTCTTTAATGATCACCATTCTAGTGGAAATATACTTCACCCCAACAATTTTTCCAGAAACTGACACAAATGGTATTTGTTCCGTCAAACCTGAACATGAAAACAGTGAGATGCTGTTAAATGATGTGGGACCTTGGACCTTTTTTAATAGGTTCATCCACTACAACAGTCTGTCCCGGTTGTTGACCGGAGGAGGTTAATATTGCTGGAATGTGCAAACCTGTCAAAAGCAAAAGGGCTCCTGTACTGTACGTTGACCTGGGAATGATTGAAGAACCATAGCATATATTGACAAAGGGCTTTTGCCTGTGTGTTGGTTATGTTTGAATTGGATCCTTTGTCCTATATTCATTATTAAGTAACTTTTTTTAGCTCACATCAAACCAGCGTTATCAATGACCTGCTTATTTGTTTCAACAATGATCTCCTCCTTTTGTCCTCTGCACACAGAGACGGGCCTATAAATGATCATGCTCTCGCTCATTAGGCATATTTCACAGAGAGGTTTTGCAGCATCTACTGGATTTCCACTCACTCTCTCAAGGTGAGTACAAACACTGGCAAAGTTGAGTCATGATCATAATGTGAACATATGATTTTCATACATCTCTTTTGTGTTTTTCAGCAAGTTTGTGTCGTGGATTTGGTCCATGATGGAGATGCCTGGGGGTTTACTTTTGCTCCTAATTTTGCAGTTTTTTACAGACAACACTTCAGGTAAGTCAATCTGACTTTCTGTCATCTCGATGTCATCTTAAATTTCGTCTCATCCGATTACAGAGTGAATGTTGGTGAACATTTAAAATTAGCAGAATGTGTTCACAGACCAAACCTCACAAGTATGACTTTTTATTTTACACTATCTCTAAGTTTTAAATCTGTCCTTAAATAACTTTAAATCAGCCTCCCAGCTCTGTCAGTGCTTCTGGATCTGACGTATCTGGATATTGTAAATTCAGAGTTGCCAACTATTTAATCATTCAATCAAAATGTATTTCTATAGCCCATATAACAATTTTCCTCTTAAGGCTTGGCAAGGTGTGAGACCCTCTGTCTTTAACCTTTGACAAGCGTGAGGGAAAACTACCAAATAAATAAACATATTAGCAGGGGGGGAGGGGGGGGGGCCTCAGAGAGAGCTGAAAGTGACATTCATGAGAAAAGACAGAGTCTAACTGTCCAAGTCCACAGAGTGAAGTAATAGAACCTTAGGACTTATTAAAAATGTATCGTATAAAAAGATAGCATAAATTGCTTCCCTGTAACCCTATTACTCTTGCAGGGTGTGAAGAACACCCACCACGCTCAGTTTAAGCGATGTCCTTTCAGATTTCATTGATTTCGAAATTCATTTTAACATGAGAATTATCAACGATACAGATCCACTGATGTTAATAAATATCACTTTTCTGTTTAACTGCGCTCATAGACAAGTTACATTTAATTCTAGCAGTTCAATCTTGGTTTACACGGTTTCATTTGGAGAAGCGAATAAACTTTTATAAGAGCATGGATCAAACAAGAGCATGGATCAAACTGTCTTTGTACTTTTCACAGGGACACTTGTCTCCAGCTGTGATTCATGTCACACTGAATCCATGTGCCAGGAGTCACTGGAAAGAGGAGACACGTTCAGTGGCCCGGTCCTCTCTTGTGTCTGTAAAGATGGCTTCGTAGGCGACGGTCTCACCTGCTACGACACAAAACTCTGCAGTGACTCTTCGTGCTGTAGCCAAGGTTATCACTGGTCCCAAGACAGCGGCTGTGTTGAAACTGACGAGTGCTCCCTCCCAGACCCACCGTGCGCACCGCCTCAGGTGTGCCACAACACACCAGGCTCTTTCATATGTATTGAGCCTTCCTCCACCGCCAGATCTGGGCCCTCTTCCAAATCTGTCCAGTTCAGGTGTAGAAACACTGTTTGTCCTAAGGGCATGGACTGCATCAGTAAAAATGGGGTCGCCAGCTGCGCTGACCCCTGTGAGCTCTACACTGAGCTGCACAATGACTGGCGTTCGGCAGATAACAAAATGAATCCGAAACCACGCTGTGACAGAGATGTTAACTGGCAAGGCTGGTATCGTCTGTTCCTGAATAAAACCAGTGCCCATGTTCCTGAGAGGTGTGTGGAGAGAAAAAGGTGTGGAACACAAGTTCCCCTATGGATAACAGAGCCTCATCCAACACAGCCTGGAGTGATTGTTAATCGGAATGTATGTGGTAACTGGCTCTCCGGCTGCTGCTCTTATACAACGGACAAAATCAATGTCAAACTCTGCAATGGAAACTACTACGTCTACAAACTGGTGAAGCCGAACATATGCTATCAGGCCTACTGTGCAGGTACTGAAAGTCCTCTCTTTAACAACAAATTCAATTTTCCCATTTAATCCATCCATTGTAAGCGTTATAGAGAATATAATGTCCTTTTGTTTGAATATTTAAATTACATTTTATGAACAAAAACTCTTTGTTGCACACTGATGTTTTTCATTGTCAACAGAGGTGGACAAAACAGACGTTGTAGTTCCTTTGACCACTCCTAGTCCAGGACAGCAAGGCACCTCTAAAACAGCAGCAGTGCACCACACCACAGTTTCACCAACCACATCTGATCCAGGATCTCAGACCTTCACCTCTGCTGCACTCACATCTGACACCCCTGTTACAACAGCAGCAGTGCCCCACACCACAGATTCACCAACCACACCTGATCCAGGATCTCAGACCTTCACCTCTGCTGCACTCACATCTGACACATCTGGAACAACAACAGCAGTGGACAACACCACAGGAGTCGAGGGACAGGTCCGCCTGGCCAATGGAGGAAACAGCTCCTGCTCTGGCAGAGTAGAGATCTTCCTCCGTGGACAGTGGGGGACGGTGTGTGATGACCAGTGGGACCTGGTTGATGCTCAGGTGGTGTGCAGACAGCTGGGTTGTGGCAGGGTCCTGTCAGCACCACGAAGTGCACGGTTTGGACAGGGCAGTGGACCCATCTGGTTGGATGATGTTGTTTGCTCCGGCAGCGAATCACAGCTGACAGACTGCCAGCACCGAGGGATTGGATCTCACAACTGTGGTCACAGTGAGGATAGTGGCGTCGTCTGTGAAGGTAAACGCTTATTTGAAGATTTAAAGCCAATGAAATCTGCCTGTCAGACAACATAGGATAACACTATAAAACAGAAATATGGACTATGGGCTTCACACTGATATCAATGGAGTTTTAATAGAAATCCTATTGAAGTCTCTCTTTCATCTGTGTCTCTAAACAACAGTATTTTGTTGCATGTGTTTCTCGTAGCTGCTTCACCAGTGAGAATAATCTGTTATTTACCATCTCATCTTCTTTTGTCCACACCTTTATTTACTGACTTTTTTTTAACTTTTTCTTTAGTCCAGCGCCCTCCACTCCAGCCTCCTCAGCTCATCTGTGGACGTGATAAAATCCAAATGGGGCTAAATATGGCTGCCATAACAGCCATGGGTTTGAACCCACTCTCCGGAAACCTGGCAGTTCGCAACTGCTCCTGGGTCAGAATGCATAATGATGTAGTTTGGTACGAGGTGGACGCTCAGGCAGGTGCATGTGGAAACACACTGATGGTAAATACTTTGTTCCTTTTCAAGTTATGTCCATTCATTTATTATTACGATAATTAAGACTTAGCTATTGGTTCCCAAATGTACTCCTCTGCAGGGAGCTCAGATTAGCAGGAACTTGCAGAGACAATATCTTAAACCCAGATCTTCTGCCTGTGAAACAAAACCACTTAAACTGTTATAGAGCTTCAAGTGACTGTTAATTGAACAACTCTGTCTTTCAGACCAACCGTACACACGCCATCTACTCCAACATTTTATTTCTCACCCGAGGAAATGTGTCCTTCTCACGTCCTGTGAGTTTTCCCTTCTCCTGTGCGTATCCTCTCGACACAGACACCAGCATGAATGTGGCAATCAGACCAGTGCTGCCGTAAGTACCTTTTCATTGAATACGACAATCACTCACTTTTAACAGTTGTAAAATGGTCAAGACGAACCTGGTGAAAATTGGTCTAGTCTATGCTACTTTTAACCAATCATGTCAGCGTAGGCATGCACTGCTGTTTGCCACAGTGGCTTTATACCTCCAGGACACATCAATGTCACCTGTGTATTTTTAGGTCATCATAATAACAAGGCTTATACTTTTGACAGAACTGCAGTTGGCCTCTCAGGCTTAGGAAGCAAAGCTCGAGCCTCCATGTCTCTGTTCCGCACCTCCAACTTCACTCAGCCTTATCCATCTGGCTTGATCACGCTCCCTGTGGGCTCACCTCTGCATGTGGGCGTCTCTGTATTAGTCAGAGACCCAAGCTTTGTAGTTGTCCTGGAGAACTGCTACGCCTCTGACTCATCAAACCCCAATGATACTGCACGATACTTTTTCATCCAGAACAAGTAAGTGTTCCTCTTCATCATTATGCTTTGTGGTTTATATTGGAAATCGGGGAAAAGACTGTGTATGATGTGATGTATAATGGCCCACATGACATGCTCCATCCTCACTGCCAGGTGCCCCACTGACCGACAGCAAGTGGAAGTGATCGAGAGCGGCTCATCCCGACAGGCTCGGTTCTCCTCTCTGTTTTTCCTGATCCACGGTGAATACAGTAACATTTACCTTCACTGCAGCCTCAGCCTGTGTGACCAGAGGAGCTCCAGCTGTGCCCCAGTACGTCACAGGTTTCACATTATCGATAGCATTATCGATCAATAGTCACTGCAGCTTTGCACTGGTTTTGATTGGATCTGTTATTCCCCCTCCTTTTCATAGTCTTGCAGAAGGAGGACATCTCGCTCTGTTTCCAGCTCTGCTCCTCTGAAGCCCCTCACCATTGGACCAATCACTTGTGAGTATGATTAACTATGAGCTCTCAGGATTGATGTGTCAACACAATGATCAATACAGAATGAATCACCATGTTTATACTCTTTCCTCTTTATCTTCAGGGTCCAAGTCACCTGAGTGAGCTGGAAACTTATCGTCATAATACAAACTCATTTCATAGTGTGATATTATTTTGTTTTTAAATTTCTTCATAAATTGATTATAAAAAACACATATTAAATTGCATAATTGAATCGTAACACATACTGGTTTTCCTGATTTGTATTAGCTGTGTAATGAGGTGTGAAATGATTGAAGAAAATAAAAATCAAGGTGAGAGTACATTTCTCTACTTCTCTGTGTTTATTTTCATATATATTTTTTTATAAATTATAAATTGATAAGTCATATCGACTTATCAAGCAGATTATTAATGTACACTCATACATACTGAGGCAGGCAATAACAGTGGTTAAAGGGAAGGTGCAAAAGCAAGTGTGCATGTAGTCTGTTGTGCAAAGACATAATGTCAATAGAGCAAGTTGTCCTTTTATTTTATGTGGGGAGGAGAAGACAGTGGAAGTTTTTGGAGGTGTAAATTTAATTTTTTGGCCTGATGGTAAAAATCTGTCTTTGAGTCTTGGAGTCCTGCATTTCAGACTGGTGTGAGGAGGTGATGCTGAGTGGGGTCTTTGGTTGTGTTGCTGGCTCTTCTGAAGACTCCCTACTGGTAGATGTACTGCAGCATTTTTGCACAGCAACTTTCTCTTTGATTTTGTGTGGTGTGTATAAGTTTGATATATGCTGTGATATTGTAGTTATAAGTTTAATGAAAGTTAATGCTAGTAAGGTTTTCCACAGGCTTTCTCTCTGACTCTCAAATTATCTGTTTAACATCAATACAGACACACGCATATCTCTACACCTAGTTACCTCCTCCCCCACTTCAGAAGAAAGGGGGGGGCTGTTAACTTTAGGGGGCCAAACCACCATTTTGAAAGCATGCTAAGGAAGGTGTGAATTTTGGTCAGCCATTTGAGACACCCTGATTAACATAGTCACACAAACACTCACATTCACATCTTTGTTAAGTGTTAGTAATTTGTATTTTTATACTTTATTATATTCATAATAAAGGTTTTTCTTTCAGAAAATGTTGTCATTAATGTTAAATAAGTGAACTTTGCCATCCCTTACTCTGTTAAGAACTTTATAACCTTCACTGTTCATTATATAATCTTTAATAGTAAATATTGAGATTTCTAATTGAACTAGATCTTAATCAATAAATTGGCTATCTTTTCACTTCCTTCAAAGAGTGGTGCCCCGAGACAACTTTAACCAATTAAAGTCATGATTTAAAATTAATATTTTAAGTATTTATATTTATATTTTATTTGGATAATCAAATTAATTGAATGCCTAAAGGCACACCATTCTATGGTAACACTTTTTAAGCATTATTGCACAACATGTATGGTGCCACGTGTGAGGCAGAGTAGGGTTGGCAAAAAGTCATGACTTAGCAATATTAATATGTCTTGCCAACGCCAGAAATAAGTGGATTTGGAATTTGCAGTTAAGCCAAAGGTTCCAATTCATTCCACTAGTCTGCCATCGGAGTATACATTCAACCGTATGTACAAACAAGTGCATTGTGGTGACATTTTATTTACTCATAAATGTAATGTTTATTAATAATTAATTATTAAGAACTACCATTTTAAGTCCTCATAGTGTTACGCTAAAAGATTGCTATCGTTGCTAATTATTCTAGTTGAATGTTCCTTGTTGAAATTTTAATAATTTCTTTTAACATTTGAATATCACATATTCAATGTGTAGAACAATTTGTTTCTTCCCTAGCACCGAGCCTGACCCCTGGCTATCCTGAATTCATCAACAAGTTGAACTTCAATGAGTGTAATAAAGAAATAGATTCTCTATTTAATGACAGGTGTGATTCACAAACAGCGTCAAAAGGTCCATTGTTGAGAAAGAAATTTCCACAGGCAAATCAACCTTGCCTGTCAGAGGGAAGCAGCCATGGCAAAGGAGGTGAATGCCTTAAGAGCACAAAATGCTTTTCTCCACAAGGAGGTTCAGACTGCTAGTAAAAAAGCTCTGCACTATTTGGAAGACCTGCACTAAGCAGAGTCAGATATATTTTCACACAAGGAGGAATTGTTAAAACTTAGATTAGAAGGCGCGGCCTCACATCAGTTTCTGAACCAATGTGATTCTGGTTATTCTGATTCAAACACCTCCAATAGTGTACAGTTAACTCCCAAGGGGGGACAGAGTCCCATTCGACCCGAAGTCTTTTGGAAATAAATCACTCTCTGATCCTCCACTGACAGGAAGAGGTCACAGCTTCCTAACCTCCCATCTCTCTGACTCTGAGACTGACATTGATGACATATGTAGTTTATCTTCAAGAACACATTGTGCCTCATACACTTCCCATCCACTGATGCATGACACATTTCTCCGTGCACAACTCTCGAAGGGGGGGACTTCAACATTCAAAAACGTTTTAGCACCTCCCCCTCAACCAGAGAGACCTGTAGCAGGAGATGCACGTGTCTGGACCTCACAGTGTCCGCGCTTTGAGCTGCTAGAGCTTCTAGCTAAAGATATTGAAGAATTTGATCCAGACAACTGTGATAACAATATTGATAATTACTTCAGAGAACTAGATCTCAGTTAAAGCGATGTGTCAAATGCTACAGAAAGATAGAAGGTTCGACTTGTGTTAAAAACCAGCTCTACAGCTGTTCACAAGTTAATTCGGTCACTTCCTTCTAGTGTTGCAAGTAACTACAGAGAGCTCCGTCATGCACTAGTAGAGGAATTCTCTTCTACTGCTGATGAGATAACAGCCATTGTTACAGCATCCGAAATTAAACATTGAATTCGCTAAAATCAACAACAAAAAAAGTACTTAACATTTCTAATTACCCATATATGAATTTTGGGATGAGCAGAATTAGAACAGATACATTTTTTTTATAAATAAATGATAGAGTCATTGCAGTGAGAAAAACATGACAGATCAGTCAAATTGATCCCCCTTGTGGCTGGCTATAGTGGCTACAGGTCATAAGTCCCGCATCCTTCATAAAAGTGACACTAAAAACTCAAAGTACTCTTCAAATAAAGTTTCTCCAAACGTGTTTGTTATTTTATGTAGTTAATATCACGATAATCCATGTCCAAGAGTCCATTTCCCCAGATAAGATGTATTCGTTATTTGCCACTATAAACACACTCTGACCTCCTCAAGCTTTTATTTTGTTACTTCCTGTTTAGTAAGGGCATTTTAGCAGACATTTGACCAATCTGGGAACTAAATCCTTACCAAGAAATTTCTTCACAATTGTGTTTAGGAAGGTGTGTAATATCATGTCTTAAAGTGTTGCATTTAGCATTTAACATTTAACATTAAACATTTAAGTGTAACATTTAACATTTGGATTTAAATATTTAAAATATCTCTAAGTTGACAAATATTGTTGTAAATGTTAAAAAAAGTGACTCTCAAAAATTCACACCAGTTTTTTAAACATGGTTTGAAGCTAAATGTGACAAAATGTTTCTGTTATTTTCAGCGTGAGATGCTTTACAAACGGCACCCAATATCTCTCTCTACAACTTATCTTACAATTTACAAATGTCACATTTTCTGTTTTCTCTCTAAACCTAGTGAAGAGCACAGGTTATTCATATTGTACTGTTATTGTAACTCTGAATTATTTGTCTAATTCGAATCTTGCTTAGCTGACTAGATAGTATATACAAATGCCCAGATGTTACCATCCAAATGAACTAAAAAAAAGGTGCAATTCCTGACGCTGCATGGGGGATGTTGGGAAATGTCTTTGTGGAACCACATGGCCGCATTTCCTGGAGCAAGTCTCCCGAACTCAGTCTCCCAGGGTGCAACATATTTTCTTTGTTCTTGGCAAAGCCAAGGAACTCAGTCACCCAGGGTACAACAGGTTCCTTTTGTTTCAGCAACTTCACGCAGAAGTGTGAAAAGCCACAATGCTCACCTCCTATTGGTCACTCTGGCCCATGACCTGGAGGTCACCGGGCCTATATAAGACCAAGGTCTGCCCCAATTCTTCCTCTTTCCATCGACCCTCCAAGGACAGCAGGCGGCCAGCTCTTCTCCTGCATTCGCCGAGGGGGGACCGGGCTGCACCAGCTCATATCTTGTCTTCCCACCCAACAACCGGAGGTCAGAGCTGCAGCTTCCAACTCATCTCTTCAAGGAAATCTTCACGCAGCTTTTCCAAACTCCTAGCAGCGACTTGATGTCCTGCAGGAAAGAACTCAGAACCAGCATCTGAGCGCGCAGCTCCATAGCAACGCTAAGGCCGAGACCTTACACAAAGCCAGGAGACGTCACAGAACTGCAAACTGCACAGCAACTTTCTCTTCGTTTTTGTGTGGTGTTTATTAGTTTGATATATGCTGTGATATTGTAGTTATAAGTTAAATGAAAGTTAATGCTAGTTAGGCTTGCCACAGGCTTTCTCACTGACTCTCCCATTATCTGTTTAACATCAACACAGACACACGCATATCTCTACACCTAGTTACCTCCTCCCCCACTTCAGAAGAAAAGGGGGGGGGGGGGGGGGGGGCTGTTAACTTAAGGGGGCCAAACCACCATTTTTAAAAGCATGCTAAGGAAGGTGTGAATTTTGGTCAGCCTTTTGAGACACCCTGATTAACAAAGTCACACACACACTCACATGCACATCTTTGTTTAGTTAATAAGTGTTAGTAATTTGTTTTTTTATACTTGCAAAATTCTTTCACAAATGTTCTGTCATTAATGTTGCATAAGTGAACTTTGCCAACCGTTACACTATTAAGAACTCTATAACCTTCACTGTTCATTATATTCTTTGATAGTAAATATTGAGATTTCTAATTGAACTAGATCTAAATCGGACTGATCTTAATCAATAAATTGGCTATCTTTTCCCTTCCTTTGAAGGGTGGTGCCCCGAGACAACCTTAACCAATTAAAGTTATGATTTAATATAAATATTTTAAATATTTATATTTTATATTTTATTTTTATAACCAAATTTATTGAATACCTAAAGGCATACCATTCTATGGTATCACTTTTTAAGCATTATTGAACAACAACTCTTTTTCAGTGTTTCACACTCTGAAAACCTGGTACACAACGTGCACCCTTTCAAAACTAAAGTTTCAGAACCAACATACATGCACCACACTTCAGAGCAGCATTGACAGGGTTTCAAACCTGGAAAACAAACTGAGAATGCTGCACTTTAAAAGAACGAATACTTAATACAAAATACTATTTGAAGAGATTTTAATTTATTTTGTGAAACATTATGTTAGACTTTACTCTGACAATTTAAATTCCTTTTTATCAGATTTCAATTGATGTGACCAACATCATGGGCTCCTTTTGTGTCAGCTTACCCTTGACTGGCAGCTTTGGAAGTCGTCTATTTGTGTCTGTGTATGAGAACGTGTGTGTGAGTTGTATGTGTGTGTGTGTGTGTGCGTGTGAGAGAGAGAGAGAGAGAGAGAGCTAGAGCGCTATCACGTATATACACTGTCATATTTTTCTCTTCACCTCCAGGACAGCAGTGAACCCCCAGACTAGTGTCTGTACTACTACTGGAGGGATCATCACTGGTGAGTCAACACTCACTTAAACTCTCTTCTACCCTCTTGTGGTTATCTGTGATATCATATTTTCTCCAAAACCTCTCCCCTGCTACTTTACAAGCCAGTTCTGCGGGGCGGGTATTGTTTTGTGTGTGTGTGTGTGTGTGTGTGTTTGTGAGATCATGATAATATATGGTCCTGCAGACACTTACTGTAGCCAGAACAACCACAGAGGTTTGGGGTACATTGACGGGGGTCTATCTCTCTGTCCACCCGTCTGTCCATGGGCAGAAATTATCAACATAGTAACATTCAAACTGTACAAAAGATACAATCACAGAACTTCACAGGCTGTGGTCTGACCTGTGAGTACTAAGCCGTCATATACGACTCCACTAATGACTACTGAGTAACTTATGGACTCACATTGGTTTGGCTTTTTTTCAACCAATAAAACAGCTAATTTAGACACTCATGAGTATGCTCATCACAGAAGAGATGGATTTCTCTAAAACAGAGCATCACATAAAGTGCTGTTCCTTTAGATGCCGCAACCTTGTCTTGCTTTACATTAAAATGTTTGCTTTTCTGGGTCCATTAAACATCACATAGTTCCTGATGTCTTATCTCGGTTTTCTCCCATTCTTTTCATTTTAAATCATTATCATTAAAGCAATCTGTTTTACTGAATGTAATCATGTGACTTCTTTTTCTTGAGTTTGCCTGTTTAATAAGATTGAAAATGAGAAGTTCCTGTAAATGTCTTTACTGAAATGTTCAAATCCTTTCCGAATCCTTTCTAAGAACAGCACACTAATTTGTTCACTGTTTTTTGTAAAGTAACTAACAAAGCACTTTTCGCATACAAGAGTTATTAAGTGCTTTGCAGAGCCCAGAAAGTAAAAAACAGTTAAGCCGTAAGAAAAGTAAAAACAGAAGACGAACACACACAATAGAAAATAACAATATAGTGTCCAGTAAAGTGCCAAAGGAGTGACAAACTACCTCCATTGACTGTCAGTCAGTTATCCAGTGGCCAGAGATGTCACCTTTTTCCCCTCAATAGATAAGATAAGATGCATTTATTCGTCCCAAACACATTCACAGTCATGCAAAGGCACACTCATGCAGGTAGGGAAATTTAATCTCTGCTTTTGACCCATCTGGTGCAGTACACACAGAGCAGTGAGCAGCCATGTACAGCGCTCGGGGAGCAGATGTTGGGGGAGTAAGGTGCCTTGCTCAGGGGCACTAGACAGGGTAGGGAGACTCTTGGATTTTCGGACAGATCAATCCAGGTTCGTCTTTTGTTATCTCTCCGTGGAGTCGAACCAGAGACTTGTTGCACTTCCTTGTACTTTGTATATGCAAACCCTGACACTGGAGATGATTGTGCAATCTTCATCATTTGACCACTAAGTTACCCGTGCTCAAAATCATGCAACCAGACGTCTTATAATATGTTTCAAAGAGTTGTATGTGTCTGAAATCTGTATTTTTTTACCAACAGAGCCCTCCCTCTGAGAGCTGCCAGAGACCAAATCTGAATTTACAGTATCTCGATTTTTTTATTCATAGGTTTACAATGAGAACGGTAATATAAAATATAACTGTACTTTTTCAAGGATTGTTAGTGAATAAAAAGTGAATATTTTGTGTGTTTGAATGTCTTTATGTGCAAAAACGTTTGAGTCAATGTGAAGCAATGGTACATTTACCATCCATCCTTACTTCATCTCAGCTGTTTCTCCTTTGAGGGTTGCAGCAAGGTTGAAGCCAAAGAGAAAACCGACACAGACACAAGGAGAACATTCAAACCCCAAGAAAGAAAGTGGAAGACACATGTATATCAAAATGGAATTGGATTGTCAGAAAGTTTAGAGGAAGTATCCTGGACAGAACAAAGGCAAAAACTCAGGGAAGCATCAGGAGTAGTTGACTACTTCAAGCACAATGTTAAGGCCCCTTCAGTCATCATCAGGCGACATCACCAAAACAACTAGAATGTCACTCAGTCAAATTCATACCTTCACCATTGACATCAGTACGATTTGTTTCATTTAAATTCACTAGATCTTTTTATGGATCTACACAGAATAACAGACACTCTAATTATCAGTTGTGTATTTTTAATAGGGGCTTTCTGCAGAAAGTATCAACACAGAGAGTCACAGGGATCTCAGAGTGAAGATGGAGAACAGTCAAATGCAAGGATCTGATATAGGAGAACTAAGGCTGTTTG
Organism: Pleuronectes platessa; assembly: GCF_947347685.1. Taxonomy (NCBI): domain Eukaryota; kingdom Metazoa; phylum Chordata; class Actinopteri; order Pleuronectiformes; family Pleuronectidae; genus Pleuronectes; species Pleuronectes platessa. Next base: position 21,525,456 of record NC_070628.1, on the reverse strand, counting down.
TCTAAGCCAGTCAGACTGGTTCTGTAGGCGCAGTTTGAAACAGGAATTAAAACACAGGAATAAATGATTAACATGTTTCCTCTGGAGATAGAGCAGACATAAGTTCAGTTCTTTGGAGAATAAATAAGTGATAAAAAAGGTCTTAAAGTTGTCAGGTCATTAAGTATTTAGACAGGTCATAAAAGTCTTTAAACACGTCTGCAAAAACTTAATTTATAACTACAAAATAGGTTTCAACCACAAAATGTCAAACACAATCATTTCTCCATTCCGAATGATTCTCTGAGAAATCAGTGACATTTTCCCAGGGAATAAAATAACAAAAACACATGATCAGACATATTAGGAGAACTGATATCTATGAGTGCGTGTAATTTGGTTCCGCTCGACTGAATTCAAGGGGACTGTTTTGCCTTGGCGGAGGTATGTGCGCTAATGATCACCATACTAGTTGAAATATATTTCGACCTAACAATTTCCAGAAACTGACGCAAATGGTATTTGTTCCGTCAAACTGACTGTAAAAGCCTGAACATGAAAACAGTGAGATGCTGTTAAATGATGTGGGACCTTGGACCTTTAATGAATATGTTCATCCACTACAACAGTCTGTCCCGGTTGATGACAGAAGGAGGTTATTACAAAATGTAAGGAATGTGCAAACCTGTGAAAACCAAAAGGTCTCCAGTACTGTATGTTGACCTGGGAATGATTGAAGAACCATAAAATATATTGACTAAGGGCTTTTGTCTGTGTGTCGGTTATGTTTGAATTTCATCATTTTGTCCTACTTTGATTAATAAGAGATGATGTCATATCAAACCAGCTTTATCAATGATCTGCTTATTTGCTTCACAAATTAGCCCTTTCTGTTGTCCTCTGCAAACAAAGACGGGCCTATAAATGATCATGCTCTTGCTCACTAGGCAAATTTCACAAACAGGTTTTTCACCATGTACTGGATTTCCACTCACTTTCTCACAGGTGAGTACAAACACTGGCAAAGGAGAGTCATGATCATAATGTGAACATATGATGATCAGTGAGTTTGTCGTTGATGTGGTCCATGATGGAGATGCCTGGGGGTTTACTTTTGCTCCTAATTTTGCAGTTTTTTACAGACAACACTTCAGGTAAGTCAATCTGACTTTCTGTCATCTGGAGATAAATTTCATCTCAACCGATTACATAGTAAATTTTGGTGAATAATAAAAATGAGCAGAATGTGTTCACAGACCAAACCTCACAAATGTGACTTTGTTTATTTTACATTCTCACTGTGATCAAATTTTTAATGTGTCCTTAAATAACTTTAAATCCTCCTCCCAGCTTTGTCTGTGCTTCTGGTTCTTACATATCTGGACATTGTATGTTCAGAGTTGCCAACTGTTTAATCATTCAATCAATATGTATTTCTATAGCCCATGTTCACAAATAACAATTTGCCTCTTAAGGCTTAGCAAGGTGTGAGACCCTCTGTCGTAACCTTTGACAAGAGTGAGGGAAAACTACCAAATAAATAACTATACTAGCGGGGGGGGGGGGGGGGGGGGTAGAAGCCTCAGAGAGAGCTGAAATTTACATTCTTGTGAAAAGATAGTCTAACTGTCTGTTCAAGTCCACAGAGTGAAGGAATAGAAGCTTAGGACTTATTAAAAATGTATCAAATAAAAATATAGCATTAATTGCTTAGTCCCCACAACCCTATTACTTTAGCAGGGTGTGAAGAAAACCCACCACATTCAGTTTAAACGATGTCCTTACACATTTTATTGATAATCTGTGTGGCATGGCCTATTTTTTGTTTTATGACAAACAAACAAAAAATTGCACATCAATGTTCAGCCTGTTGGCTGTTGAACAGGGAAATGTGTTCAATGTTCTGAACACTGAACACATTTCCTTGTTCCCTGAACACAGTGTTGTATTTGTTTCTCGTAGTTGCTTCTCCAGTGAGGCTGGTCAACTCTGACAACCGCTGCTCTGGCAGAGTGGAGATCTACCATGCTGGACAGTGGGGGACAGTGTGTGACGATTCCTGGGACCTGAACGATGCCAATGTTGTTTGCAGACAGCTGGGCTGTGGCAGGGCTCGTTCAGCACTGCAAAATGCTGCTTTTGGACAGGGCAGTGGACCCATCTGGTTGGACGATATAATTTGTTCAGGAAGGGAGCCATCGATAACAGACTGCAGACATCCAGGGTTCGGGGTCCACAACTGTGGACATAATGAAGATGCCAGCATCATCTGTTACAGTAAATGTTTATATTTATTCAATGTTGGGTCCAGTTGTTATTGCTCACATTTGACTGGAAAATTGCCTCATTGATACATTTCAACATATATTATTATTTTATGGTGCAATATGTCAAATGTGCAGTAAATGTTTATGTCAAGAAAGTAAACTAGAGTTGTGTGCCTCAGGATAACTTCATCGTTTATATCTTTATCTAGAGTGACACTCAGTAGAGCACAAACCTTACCTCTGCTTACAGTTAATCCCACACATATTTGTCTATTTCTAATGGTAGAAATATAAAAGAAAAAAAGGAAGTGGTCTGATAACCTAAATCATTTATCCGTCGTACAAAACATAGTTACAGAAAGTGGAAAAAGATCCTCAATCCAACCCTTAATCTGCATCCACACAAAATGTACATGGTTCTTCCAGGCCCAAGCCCCAGCTCTACACCACGTTAGGTTGAAATCAGTTCAGTAGTTTTGAGCACAATCCTGCTGAAGAATATACCAACAAACTAGAACATCACTCAGTGGCGCACGTACCACAACCAAGGGCCGACAGTCCCCTTAAATTAATTTGAACTGCATCAAATTTCACACATTCATAGATATCAGTTCCCTTAATGTTCCAGATTGGATTTCATCAAGGTCAATGAATTGTTTCCTGGGTAAATGGTCAAAATGTTGAAAAACGACCTATTTCACAAAGTTAAAGAAAGTGAAAAAAAAACTGCTGGATGTGACCCCTAAGCTGAATCTGCTCCAAAATACAAGTTGACCCACATCACATTCTTCCAACCAGTTTTGTGAAAATGTGATCGGTAATTTTTTTGCGTAATCTTGCTAACAAACAAACATAATAAAGATAGATAGAGATAATAAAAAAGATGTTTTCCACATTAATATTGATGGAGGTGCAGACTGTTGTTGTCTTGTGGGTTCACATAGATTTTTCTTTCAGTTCAACCAGGACCGCCAGTGGACAACACCACAGGAGTCGAGGGACAGGTCCGCCTGGCCAATGAAGGAAACAGCTCCTGCTCTGGCAGAGTAGAGATCTTCCTCCTTGGACAGTGGGGGACAGTGTGATGACCACTGGTTGATGCTCAGGTGCTGTGCAGACAGCTGGGTTGTGGCAGGGTCCTGTCAGCACCACAAAGTGCACGGTTTGGACAGGGCAGTGGACCCATCTGGTTGGACGATGTCATTTGTTCAGGAAGGGAACCATCGATAACAGACTGCAGACATCCAGGGTTCGGGGTCCACAACTGTGGACATAATGAAGATGCAAGTGTTGCCTGTGAATGTAGGTTTACTTCTTATATCTTAAATGTTTTTATATGATATTGCTCATTACACACAGTGACATGTTAATTGAAGTTCTTGTCTTCGTCTCATCTGGTATTTACCTTCTCATCTTCTTTTCTCCACACTTTTATTTACTGATTTTTTAAAACTTTTTCTTTAGTCCAGCGCCCTCCACTCCAGCATCCTCAGCTCATCTGTGGACGTGATGAAATCCAAATAGGGCTAAATATGGCTGCCATAACAGCCATGGGTTTGAACCCACTCTCCGGAAACCTGGCAGTTCGAAACTGCTCCCGGGTCAGAATGCATAATGATGTAGTTTGGTACGAGGTGGACGATCAGGCAGGTGCATGTGGAAACACACTGATGGTAAAATATTTGTTCATCTTCAAGTTTTGTCCATTCATTTATTATTACGATAATTAAGACTTATCTATTGGTTCCAAAATGTACTCCTCTGCAGGGAGCTCAGATTAGCAGAAACTGGCAGAGACAATATCTTAAACCAAGATCTTCTGCCTGTATGACAAAACCACTTAAACTGTAATAGAGCTTTAAGTGACTAATAATTGAACCACTCTCTGTCTTTCAGACCAACCGTACACACGCCATCTACTCCAACAGTTTATATCTCTACAGAGGAAAAGTGTCCTTCTCACGTCCTGTGATTCTTCCCTTCTCGGGTGAGGCTGGGGAAGCTTGTCTCTGACACCCGGACCATCAGCACCGGAGCCCCACAGGGTTGTGTGCTCTCTCCTCTCCTCTTCTCCCTCTACACGAACAACTGCACCTCCAGCCATCCCTCTGTAAAACTTCTGAAGTTTGCTGACGACACAACCCTTATTGGATTAATTTCCAATGGGGACGAGGCCGCCTACAGAGAGGAAGTAAACAGCCTGGCTTCCTGGTGCAGCCAGAACCACCTGGAGCTGAACGCTTTAAAAACTGTAGAGATGGTAGCAGATTTCAGGAGGAGCCCAGCTCAAACCGTCCCTCTCACCATGTGCAACTCCCCACTGCCAAGGACAAGGGCAGACTGCAGCGGATCATCCGGTCAGCTGAGAAGGTCATCGGCTGTGACCTGCCGGCTCTCATAGATCTGTTCCACTCCAGGACCAGTAAGAGAGCAGGCAAGATCATTGCTGATCCTTCCCATCCCGCTCACCACCTGTTCCAGAGACTCCTGTCCGGAAAAAGGTTCCGGGCCATCAGGACTAAAACCTCGCGTCACCTGAACAGTTTTTTCCCAATGGCAGTGGGGCTCACAAACAAGCCTCTGCATCACACTGACTCCGCATCACACTGACTCTGCTGACCCCCTGCTGATTTGTTGTTTGTAAAGTGCACCAACCACACCAAGGCAATTTCCTGTATGTGCAAATATACATGGCAATAAAAAGAATTCTGATTCTGATTCTGATTCTGATTCTCCTGTGCGTATCCTCTCGACACAGACGCCAGCATGAATGTTGCAATCAGACCAGTGCTGCCATAAGTATCTTTTCATTGAATACAACAATCACTCACTTTTTACAGTTTTAAAATGGTCAAGACGAACCTGGTGAAAATTGGTCTGGTCTTCTACTTTTAACCAATCATGTCAGCGTAAGCATGCATTTTTTGTGGTTTATAATTGAAATGGGGGGAAAAGACTGTGTATGATGTGATGTATAATGGCCCACATGACTCAATCCTCACTGCCAGGTGCCCCACTGACCGACAGCAAGTGGAAGTGATCGAGAGCGGCTCATCCCAACAGGCTCATTTCTCCGCCCTGTTTGTCTTGATCCACGGTGAATACAGTGACATTTACCTCCACTGCAGCCTCAGCCTGTGTGACCAGAGGAACTCCCGCTGTGCCCCAGTATGTCACAGGTTTCACATTATCGATAGCATTATCGATCAATAGTCACTGCAGCTTTACACTGGTTTTGATTGGATCTGTTATTCCCCCTCCTTTTCATAGTCTTGCAGAAGAAGGACATCTCGCTCTGTTTCCAGCTCTGCTCCTCTGAAGCCCCTCACCGTTGGACCAATCACTTGTGAGTATGATTAACTATGTGCTCTCAGGATTGATGTGTCAACACAATGATCAATACAGAATGAATCACCATGTTTTTCCTCTTTCTTCTTTATCTTCAGGGTACAAGTCACCTGAGTGAGCTGGTAACATATAATACATACATAATATAATGAGTTTGTTATAACTCATTTCATAGTGTGATATTATTTTGTGTTTGAATTCCTTTATTCATAAATTGATAATAAAAAAACATGTTACATTCCATAATTGAATCGTAACACTGGTTTTCCTGATTTGTATTAGCTTTGTAATGAGGTGTGAAATGTTTGAAGAAAATAAAAATCAACGTCAGAGTACTTTTCTTCTTCTCTGTGTTTCTTTTCACATATAGTTTAAATAAATGCACAGTCATATCGACTCATCAAGCACAATATAAATATACACTCACAGATACTGAGGCAGGCAATAAATGTGGTTAAATAGAATGTTTAAAAGCAAGGGTATATATAGTCTGTTGTGCAAAGACACAATGTCAGTGTTTGGATGTGTTCATCAGTTTTTATGGCCTGAGGGTAAAATCTGTCTTTGAGTCTTGGAGTCCTGCATTTCAGACTGGTGTGAGGAGGTGATGCTGAGTGGGGTCTTTGGTTGTGTTGCTGGCTCCTCTGAAGACTCTCTGCTGGTAGATGTACTGCAGAGATGAAGGCCTGATCCTGTGATGTGTGAATAAATGTGATACAACCTTTTCTGCTCATAACAAAGGTAAATCCAGATTACATGATTAATATTTGTGATCCTGATGTGGTCATCTCCCAACCAAATATTTAGGTGTCACTCACCCCTGCCTTCCTGTGTTGTCGTATGAGTGCCTCAGATATGACCTCCACAGGATGTCAGGATCATTTCCTCCCGACTTTTTCCTGAGATTGCTTTATAGACAGCACGATGCAGAGAAAGATTCTCCGCTCAGGAGTGTGACAGTGGTGTAAGAGTTAAACTTGTTAATGTAAGTGATGTCAAAGGAAGTAAAAAGTTATGCAGTGAACGTCAACTTCTCCTGCGCCACCGCTGCGTGCACATTTTCAAGATCCCAGAGGCCAGGATCGGAGACGTGGTCCTGGGTCTGCTGTGTCTCACACTGCTGGTCATGTTGATGTTTATGAAGACGGTTTGGGCTCTGATGACGCGCCCCGCAATTCTAAACTCTCCAGGAAACTAGTGTGGGCTGTTGCTACAAGTGAGGGCCTGCATGAGTGTGTGTGATGTTTCACTTTGTTAGAGGATAACATATGAATCAGTCCACTTTGCCTTCTGTTTGTCCTCCTCCTTATCGGTCACCTTCAGTGCGTAACGCTCTGGTGGTCGTTGCTGCCTCCTTCAAAGCATTTTCGTGGGATGCATACGGTTATCACATGTTCACAATCACTGGGAAAACCAGTGATTAAAAATCTCAAATTTTATACAGGGACAGTTTTGCCTTCGTGGAGGTATGCGCTCTACTGAGTGCCCTTCTAGTTTTTTATTAATTTTTTTTTCAGCAGAGTTACACAAAAACTACTGGACAGATTATCACGAAACTTGGTGGAAGGATGGGACATGAGTCAAACAAGAATCCATCTGCACACTATCTTTACCATTTTTGACAATTTTCCAGGGAATAACAACAATAAAACCTGATCAGACATATTAAAGGGGACATATTATGAAAATTCCACTTTTGTAGTGCTTCTACACATTAGTTTGGGTATCTGGCATGTCTACCGTCCCAAAAACTCTGGAAAAAAATCACTCCCGCGATTTGTTGTGGTTCCTCTATTTCAGAAACTATGTGCTAAAGTGCGTCCAATGGAATTTCCCCCGAAATAGACGTCATAGTCGAAAAATGCCCATTTAGTACATTCCCCCATAGCTCTATGCACTCCCCCACTACCACTCGACCCACCCCTAGATGTACCCTCCCACTTTATAGAAGCTCGGTCCACCGGTGTCCGCCATTTCATTCTTGAAAGCCTTGGAAACGCTTGGATTAGCTAACTAGCAGCATGAATCGGTGGTCGGCTGCAAACATGTCTTCATGTGACTCCAGCTTCAGAAGACACAAGATTGAGATGGATTGAGTTCATATATGATGGCAACGTTCCTGCCACCACTTTGAATCGGACTTTTTTTATCAACCTGGGCCAATATAACGCTGGATTCTCTAAAAGGTTGTTATTGAAAGAGGGGTCGGTGCCATCTTTCCATCGCAATACTGAAGACGAGGGAAATGTAAGTATTTTTTTTTTATAATCCTGGTATTTGCTTCTTTTAGACATTTTGTGTGGAGGCTAGTGCCGTTAGCATGTTGTGCCGTGTGTGTGAGGGGGTTGGGGGCTAGTATGTAGTGGTGGGGGACAGGTAGAGACTTTACAGGAGTTTTCATTAATCGAGGACGGCTGGCTAGTCCACGGTGAACGGTGATCACATGGCAGGTTCGTGAGTGTTGTGCTCTCCACGCTCCCCCCCCCCCCCCCCCCCCCCTCCGCTCGAGGGGCCGTAGCACCTACTACGAGCCCCTTAGCAGCTACTACGAACCCCGGTAGTAGCTGCTACGAGCTCCGGTTGTAGCTCTCAAGTGGGCTATGTCAGAAAAATTCCGGGAGTACTTGCTTGGTTATAAATGCATTGTTTACACCGACAATAATCCCCTCAGTCACTTGTTTTCTGCCAAACTCGGTGCAACCGAACATCGTTGGGCAGCACAATTGGCAGCTTTTGATTTTGAAATAAAGTACCGCTCTGGGAGGAGCAATAAAAATGCTGACGATTTATCTCAAAAGCATCCACCTGGGCCAAAGAACCTAGAGGTGATGTTTCCTGGTACCTCAGTCCCTGAGCCCTTGCGGCAGGTCCTGCAGCGTGAAACCACTCCCGCCAATCAAGCTACTATTGCTGCTTTGCCCCATCATGCACCTTCTGACCTCCAGGCACTTCAACAAGCTGATCCTGTCCTTCAGGAGGTTTTAGCATTCTGGGGGCGGCAGCAGAGTCCCAACTATCAGGAGCGGAAGCACTTGTCTCCTCCTGCACTGACCATTATAGGTCAGTGGAACCGGCTGGTTGAGCAGGAGGGTGTTCTCTTCCGGCGCATCTTCCGTCCTGATGGCGCAGAAGCGGTGCTTCAGCTTCTGCTGCCTGCCACGTTAAAGCAAGAGGTGCTGGCTCAGGTTCATCAAGGGCATGGGCATCAGGGTGTGGAGAGGACATTGGAGCTAGTGCGGCAAAGGTGCTACTGGCCAGGTATGTCCTCAGAGGTGGCACAGTGGTGCAGAGAGTGTGAGAGGTGTCAAGTTGCTAAGGACACACCCAGACCGCCTCCCAGTTTCATGGGGCATTTGTTGGCTTCGCGTCCCAATGAAATCTTGGCCATTGATTTTACCTTGCTGGAACCCAGCCACAACGGGTTGGAGAATGTCTTAGTCATGACAGACGTTTTCAGTAAATACACCTTGGCTGTTCCTACCCGAGATCAACGAGCCCCAGTTGTTACTCAGACTTTGGTCTCTGAGTGGTTCTATAAGTTTGGCGTTCCTGCCCGTATCCATTCTGATCAGGGCCGCAACTTTGAAAGTTCCCTCATTTAACAGCTCTGTGTACTTTACGGTATTGAAAAATCTCGCACCACTCCATACCATCCCGCCGGTAACGGCCAATGCGAACGCTTTAATCGCACTCTCCACAACTTATTGCGTGCCTTACCTGCATCTCGGAAAAGAGACTGGCACTCTTGCCTGCCACAGGTGCTCTACTCGTATAACACCACTCCCCATCAGTCCACCGGCGAGTCTCCATTCTACCTGATGTTCGGGCAAGAACCCAGGCTGCCGGTTGATTTTCTCTTGGGTAGAGTCTCAGACCCTGTGGGTGGCGAGGTCCACGAGTGGATCCAAGAACATCAAAACCGGCTCCAGCTTGCCTTTGACGGGGCCTGGGAAAGGTTGAAGGTGGCGGCAGAGCGCAGGAGGAGGAATCATGATAATCATGTTCGGGATGACCCACTAAAGGTGGGGCAGTTGGTGTGGCTGCGCGATCATAGTGCAAGGGGGCGCCACAAGATACAAGATCTGTGGGGCCCTGTGGTGCACCGAGTCGTAAAGGCACCCCGAGAAGGTGGTCCAGTGTACACCATCGCACCGATGGACGACCAGACCAAAGTTCGGCAGGTCCATCGAACACTGTTGAAAGCCGTTGCTGGAGCTGCCCCTCAGGGTAGTGCATTGCCCCATTGTCCACCCCCTCTTGACCGGCCTCGGTCAGAGGATGAGTTGCCGTTTGACGGAGACTTGTTTATGTTGGGGCCGGAGACCCCTGTTGCTGCCCCTGCTCGCACAGCCGTGGTGACTCAAACCACCCCTCGGTTGCTGCTCCCACCACCTGACTCTGGTGGGTCAGAGTCGTCAAGCGCTCCCCCTACTGCAGTGGCAGATCCACCCTCCGTTTCCCTGGCCGTTCCATCCACCAGTTATGCTGGTGAAAGTGAAGTACGCCGGTCAGCCAGGTCGACGGCTGGCCAGCACCTAAACCTCTATCACCTTCCGCGACCTGTAGGGAACTTGGCATCTGGGGCTGCAAATCCCCCTGGTCCAGTGTCAAATGCCGTTACTGCGCTCTTTAGGCCGTGGAGTTAGTTGGGTGATCCTCTGGATCAGTTGTTCCATCGTCGGGACGACGATGAAGTCGATGGGGGTAGAATGTAGCAGGATGGGCCTTTAATTAGTGCTGCAGTACCGGCCTATCACGGTTGGTTGCGCTGCCTATAAAGGTGAGTGGTTGTGCACTGGGAGCCCTCTTGCCTTGGAGCTCCAGACTGCCCCGCCTCCTGTTATCACCGCACCTGGCCGCCTCACCTGATCGCCTTTTTTTAGCTGGGTCGTGCAGCTCGCCGTTGTTTGGTATGTAGTAGTTGTTTGCGTCTGTGTACCTTCTAAACTTTGCACAAGTCCTCAACATTGGCTTCCATCCCTCAGGCAGTTCATTGGCCGGGTCTTCCTTCTCCCGTATCGGCCCCAATTGTAGGGCATGCGAGTGTTTTCCTCCTCTGCCGGTTGCAGCGGGGAGCGATCAGCTGATCGATCGAGTTGCACGTAATTGTGCTGCTCGACGCAAGTGATCCCCTTCCTCCCCTTTGATGTTCATTCAACTCCTGACGGTATGTGGATAAGATGACGCTAACTCAAGTTACCGCAGTTGTTGTTCAGCTTCTAGAACAAATGTATTTTTCTATGGCAGGGTTGACGTGTGTGTGGGCGGTTTCTTCCAGCACGTTTCCCCCCCTCTTCACGCTGCTGTTGGCCGGCTGCTGTTTGCCGGCTGCTGTTGGCCGGCTGCTGTTTTGCCCACTGGCTTATATAGCCAACACATCCATCCTACTCTGCATCTCCTACTGTGCTGTACCTGCCACCGAGTATGGTGACTGCTGCCTCATCCTCAGTCTCATCTTAATCTATTCAGTTAACTGACTTCTAACTGATCTTATTGATGATATTATTTGTGTTTTGTGGTTTGCTTTGCATGTTTTTGGTTTAATTCGTTTTCTTAGTTATTTTGGTTTGGCTTAATTGCTTTACCTATTTATTTGGATTTATCAGTTTGGATAAATCTCCATTACTTTTGATTTAATTTCTTTGTTAGTTTTCTTTTGTTTGCATTTATTGAGTTTGTTTAAGTTGTGGGTTGAAGTGATTTAACCCTGATTTAAACCCCATTTAGTTATTTGCCCTCCCTTTTTTTTATTTTGTGTTGTGTGTGTGTGTGTGTGTGTGTGTGTGTGTGTGTGTTCGCTTTAGTGTGGTTGGGTGAATATATTTTATTGCGAAGTCATGTTTAAAGATTGTATATATTAATTAAAAGGAATTGAAATTGTATGCTGGACCCAGTCTCAAGCTTTCATTAGTAACGAACTTGTGTGCTTTAACTTTAAGGTTAATCTAACTCTCCAGGTGAAATTCCTGGGGTGGCGTTGTTGGCAACTTGTCACTAGTTCAACTAAAACTTCATCTTATTGGTCCCTCGAACGTCGAATGCCACACATAGTTGGGACCAGGAAGCAGAGCTGCAGTGCTAAACACTTCTCTGCGCTCCCTCTGGATCAGTCACACAACCCCATAGAGATTGTGTCTGTTCACCGTCCGATTAAATTATTGAAATTAAACAAAAACAGAGCGAGAACTCCACACAAAAATCTAATACAAATTAAAACAACCTCTGAAACAACACAGGAAACCCAGACTTTTAAATGTGGTCTATTAAACATTAGATCACTGTCAAAAAAGGCTCTTTTAGTTAATGAAATAGTCTCAGATTACAACATAGATTTATTGTCCCTCACTGAGACGTGGCTGCATCCTGATGAATATGTCAGTCTAAATTAATCTACTCCCCCCAGTCATATAAATTCACAGGTTCCCTTAGAAATTGGGCGAGGAGGTGGAGTTGCTGCCATTTTTAACTCCAGTCTATCAATTAATCCTAAACCTAAACTTAGCTACAAATCATTTGAATGTCTGGTTCTTAGTCTTCCACGCCAATCTAGGAACCACCAACAGCCAATCATATTTGCCGTAGTTTACCGTGCTCCGGTGGCTTATTCTGAATTTTTAAAGGAATTCCCTGAGTTTTTATCAAACTTAGTCCTAAAGACCGATAAAATTATTATTGTTGGTGACTTAAATATTCATGTTGATGTTGGGACATGGTTTTTGTGCAAACCACAGGCCTCCCTTCAGGTAAACTGGAAACAGGCAAGCCGCATGTTCTGGAGTGAACTCAGTCTCCCAGAGTGCCACATGTTCCCTTTGTCTTAAGACAGTCAAGGAACTCAGTCTCCCAGAGGATGTAACAGGATGCTGCAGTCCTGGGATCTGGGCAATATCACACAAAGGTGTCAAGAACCTGGGGGGTCACTCCTATTGGTCACTCTGGTCCAAGACCTGTGAGGTCACCGGGGCCAATATAAGGAGAGGTCTCCCCTCTCTTTCTCTCTCTTCTCTCATCCCTCCAAGGACGGAAGGCTGCTACAGCCTCTCTCTCCTACATCGCCAAGGGGGGGGCCTGGCTGATCCAGCTTCCTTCTCTATCCAACCCACAACCGGAGGTCAGAGGTGCAGCTCCCAGCTCACCCCTCTCAAGGAAATCTCCTCGCCCTTCAAGCTCTACAAAACTCCTCGTAGCGACGCGATGTCCTGCAGGAAAACTTCAACCAGCATCTGAGCACACGGCTCGACAGAATCGCGAATGCAGAACTCTACGACCACCAACCCAGGATACGTCACAGAACTGCAACTGGACTGCAACTTCTTTTCCCCTTTCCCTCGGACTGGTAACATAATCTGGGCTTAATAATTATACTACGCTAAGCAAGACTGTTTATTTGATCGGTGTGTGTTTATAAGTTTGATATGTGTTGTGATATTGTGGCAACAAGTTATTTGAAAGTAATTGTTAGTTAGGCCCTTCATAGGCCTCCTTTGTAGGTCTCTCTGACTCTTGCATTATCTGATTAACATCTACACAGACACACGCATAGTCTCCACCTAATTAAACCTACCCCCATAAAGCAACCTCAGAAGAAGGGGGGGGGCCTCTTATCTTAGGGACCATTTTTAAAGCATGCTAATTTACATTCACACACACACACACACACCTCCTTGTTAGTTAGTTTGATTGTTTAGTAATTTGTGTTTTTATACTTTATTATGTTCATAATAAATGTTCTTCTTTCACAAATGTTCTGTCATTAATATTGCATAAGTGAATCTTGCCAACTGTTACACTGTTAAGAACTCCATAAACCTTCATTGTTCTTTATATAATCTTTAATGGTAAAATATTGAGATTTCTAATTGAACTAGATCTAAATGAGACTGATCTTAATCAATAAATTGGCTATCTTTTCCCTTCTATGAAGGGTGGTGCCCCGCGAGAACTTTAACCAATTAAAGTTATGATTTAATATTAATATTTTGAATATTAATGTTTTACATTTTATTTTGATTGACAATAATAAAGATTGCCTTAGCGTAGCATTTATTTCAATACTAGACTATTGGTTTCAGTCAGTGTGTGCACAAACCTACTCATTGTTGTAACCACACACTTGACTTGGTATTATCGTACGGTGTCGGAATTGAAAATTTAACAGTACTTCCACGCAATCCAGTTCTATCAGACCATAATTTAATAACCTTTGATTTTTCAATAACTGAATATATGCCTCTAATAAAAAATTCATTTTCTAGATGTCTACCTGATAGTGCTGTAGCTACATTTAAGGAAATAATTCCAATTACATTTAAACCCGTATTAGCAGTAGATATAAACAACAAATTCTTTAAAAACCTGAGCTCCATTGAGATCGACCACCTCGTTGATAGCTCTGCAGACTCATTACGATTAACATTAGACTCAATAGCGCCTCTAAAAAAGAAAAATGTCAAACATAGTAAATTAGCTCCGTGGTATAATTCCCAGACAACTGAGTTTAAATAATTATCAAGAAAACTAGAAAGGAAGTGGCGCTCCAGCAACAATGTTGAAAATCTAATAGACTGGAAGAATAGTGTTAAAGAATATAAAAAGGCTCTCCACAAAGCAAGAGCCGCCTACTATTCAAAACTAATAGAAGAGAATAGAAACAACCCCAGGTTTCTCTTCAGCACTGTAGCCAGGCTGACAGAGAGTCACACCTCCACCGAACCCAGTATTCCTCGATCCCTAAATAGCAATATCTTTATCACCTTTTTTAATGATAAAATTCAAACTATTAGAAATAAAATCAACCATCTTCTGCCCTCAATTGGCACTAATACCCTCCCAACAACAGAGATCTCAGAAATGGCTGAAAATCCTACCCATTACTTAGACAGCTTCTCTCTGATCACACGTGATCAGTTTACCAAAATAATCTCAGGTTCTAAACCAACAACCTGTATCTTAGATCCCATTCCTACAAAATTACTTAAAGAAATTCTGCCCCTAATTGATAGTTCGTTACTTAACATTATCAATCTGTCATTATCATCAGGTTATGTACCACAGTCTTTTAAAATAGCTGTCATCAAACCCCTACTCAAAATACCCACTCTAGACACAGAGGTTTTAGCCAATTACAGGCCAATATCTAATCTCCCCTTCATGTCTAAAATCTTAGAAAAAGTTGTAGCCAATCAGCTGTGTGAGTTTCTCCAGGAAAATAATATATATGAAGACTTTCAGTCGGGGTTTAGAGCCAATCACAGTACAGAGACAGCCTTGGCAAAAGTCACTAATGACTTATTAAACTCAGACAAAACAGAGGTTATAATACTTGGCCCCAAACACCTTAGAGATACATTATCTAATGATATAGCTGCGCTAGACGACATTGCCCTTGCTTCCAATGAAACAGTCAGGAACTTGGGAGTGATCTTCGATCCTGATTTATCCTTTAATAATCACTTAAAACAAATTTCTAGAACCGCTTTTTTCCACTTGCGTAATATTTCAAAAATTAGACATGTCCTTTCACAAAAAGATGCAGAAAAACTAGTCCACGCCTTTGTTACATCGAGACCGGACTATTGTAATTCATTATTATCAGGCTCCAGCAGTAAGTCGTTAAAAACTCTACGGCTTCCAGTTAAATCTAGAATAGAATTTAAAATTCTTCTCCTCACCTTCAAGGCCCTTAATAATATAGCGCCTTTTTACCTTAAAGAGCTGTTAGTACCTTATAAACCCACTAGAGCACTCCGCTCCCAGAATTCAAGCCTACTTGTCGTCCCTAAAGTCTCTAAAAGTAGAGTAGGAGACAGAGCTTTCAGCCATCAAGCCCCTCGGCTGTGGAATCATCTACCACTTTCAGTTCGGGAGGCAGATACCATCTTTTCATTTAAGAGTAGGCTCAAAACCTTCCTTTTTGATAAAGCTTATAGTTAGAGCTAATTAGTGCAGAAGAACGTAACTTTTTCTATTTTATGATACATGACACACGGAGCTTCTCTTTCCAGCTTCTCCTTCCTCTTCTCCATCCCTATCCCTATCCCCCTTCCCCGGAATCCCTTTGCTTTATCACCCGCAGATCCAGGGCCTCTGTGGCCGCACCATGGATTGCGGTTTGTGGATCGCGCACCGGGGGTCGCAGTGTTGGATCCAGTGTGGCGGATTCTGAGTCATGTGGGCTGATCGTGGTGCTGGTGGCGGACCCTGTGTCGCGTTGGCATTGGGCACGGGCGGTGGACCAGGACCGCGGTGGTGGCTCGTGATGGGTCCTGGTGGGCAGCGGTGGACGGTGACTGAGGACTGGAGTGGCGTCTGGTCTGGATGGTGGATCGTGGTCTGGATGGTTGCTGACCATGGACTGTGATTGCAGCGGGACTGCTTGGCATATCATGTTGGGGTTGTCTTTCGGGATGTCTACCCTCATCAAATGCTGCTAGAGACTTTAATCTTTAATCTTGAAGACTTTAATCTTGATGATGTTTTCCTGCACGTGGCATCTATTGCACTTCTCTCCGTCCTGGGAGAGGGATCCCTCACATGTGGCTCTCTCTGAGGTTTCTACGTATTTTTACCCTGTTAAAAGGGTTTTTAGTAGTTTTTCCTTACTCTTGCTGAGGGTTAAGGACAGAGGATGTCACACCCTGTTAAAGCCCTATGAGATGAATTGTAATTTGTGAATACGGGCTATACAAATAAAATTTGATTGATTGATTGATTGATTGACAAGTCAGGGATTTTCTGGGATTATAGTCAGGTGTATGATCAACCAATTATACCAAACTGGTGCTAATGATCATCAATTTCACATGTAGGTTGAAACATAGTCATTAACTGAAACAGAAGACAGGGGTTTCCAGATGTGCTGTTCAAGCTCTTTTGAAGAAGCACAAAGAAACGGGCAACATTGAAGATCATAGACACAGTGGTCGGCCAAGGAAACTTAGTGCAGCAGATGAAAAATACATCAAGCTTATTTCCCTTCGAAATCGGAAGATGTCCAGCAGTGCCATCAGCTCAGAACTGGCATAGACCAGTGGGACCCATGTACACCCATCTACTGTCCAGAGAAGTCTGATCAGAAGTGGTCTTCATGGAAGAGTTGCAGCCAAAAAGCCAAACCTCCGACATGGAAACAAGGCCAAGCGACTCAACTATACATGAAAACCTAGGAACTGGGCTGCAGACAAATGGCAGCAGGTGCTCTGGACTGATGAGTCAAAAGTTGAAATATTTGGCTGTAGAAGAAGGCAGTTTGTTTGCCGAAAGGCTGGAGAGTGGTACAATAATGAGTGTCTGCAGGCAACAGTGAAGCATGGTGGCGGTTCCTTGCAAGTTTGGGGCTGCATTTCTGCAAATGGAGTTGGAGATTTGGTCAGGATTAATGGTATCCTCAATTCTGAGAAATACAGGCAGATACTTATCCATCATGCAATACCATCAGGGAGGCATATGATTGGCACCAAATTTATTCTGCAGCAGGCCAACGACCCCAAACATACAGCCAATGTCATTAAGAACTATCTTCAGCGTAAAGAAGAGCAAGAAGTCCTTGAAGTGATGGTATAGCCCCCACAGAGCCCTGATCTCAACATCATCGAGTCTGTCTGGGATTACATGAAGAGAAAGAAGGATTTGAGGAAGCATACATCCACAAAACACCTGTGGTTAGTTCTCCAAGATGTTTGGAACAACCTACCAACCGAGTTCCTTCAAAAACTGTGTGCAAGTCTACTAGACGAATTGATGCTGTTTTGAAGGCAAAGGGGGGTCACACCAAATATTGATTTGATTTAGATTTCTGTTCTGTTCATTCACTGCATTTTGTCAATTGATGCATACTCGTGAACTTTTTTTTGATTCGTACAGAAAGTATTTTGAGTGTTTTAAATACAAAATTACCCCACTCTAAAGTATTTTGTTACAAATTACGTTCGATTTTTTATCAGCCCTATCAAATACAAATTACAAAATACTCAAAGTAATTGAAATACGTATTTCAAATACGAGTAGTAGAAATATTGCCCATCTCTGCGCATTTACGGTGTGATATTTTTCTCTACACCTCCAGGACAGCAGTGAACTCCCAGACTGGTGTCTGTACTCCCGCTGGATGGATCATCACCAGTGAGTCAACAATCACTTAAACTCTCTTCCACCCTCTGTGATATTACATTTTCTCCCAAACCTTTCCCCTGTTTCTTCAAAAGCCAGTACAGGGGGGCGGGTATTGGTGTGTGTGTGTGTGTGCGCGCGCGTGGATAAGATCATGATAAGATATGCCCAGCATGTGAACACAGAGAGTTAATGTAGTACTTTTGGGGTCTAATTATAAACTGTCATAAAAGATTGATATTGGTTTGGCTATTTTTTCAACCAATAAAACAGCTAATTTAAACACTCATGAGCATGCTCATCACAGAAGAGAGGGATTTCTCTTTTTGTCGTGACGTTCCTGTTGAGCTTCTGGCAGGTGCAGTACGGTATTATCAGAGGTGTGGCTGTATCTGGAGTCCTGCTGCTGTACAATACGGCCAGACCCAAGATAAAGGTGCAGTAAATATCTTTGCACGAACGTGTGTGAGTGAGTGCATGACGCTTCTACTGTGAAACACATGAATCCTTTCTAAGGTAGCACACTCATTTGCTCACTGTTTTCTGTAAAGTAAGTAATAATGCAGTTTTCAGCGAGTTATTAAGTGCTTTGCAGGGCTGAGAAAAAAACAAGTTACACCGTACAAAATGTAAAAACAAAAGACAAACAAATACAATACAAAATAACTATATTGTCCAGTAAAGTGCATACAGAGACAGATCTGGTAAATTTAAGTGACCCTGAACACCTTTTTAAACAGGTTTGTGGTTTTTAAATGATTCCACAGAATCAGCAAACCTTGATGTAAGTCGGGTGTTCCACAACTTTGGTGCTATTGTCTCAAAAGGCACAAGAGAGTAATTTGCTAATAAGACCTCTTCACTGGATATAAGTACAGTTAACAAAATGATGTGTAGGCTCCTGAAGCTCTGGATCTGCCTTTGAGCCCTTTGGCCGACTCCTGGGCCACACGTGAAGGACCGCGTACTCAGCTGAGGTTTCTGACCTTCCACTGTTATTCAATGAATGAAATATGATTTTACATTAATTTGTAGGTGGTCACAATATTAACACCGCCCAACATATAATGACTGATGCTTTTCTTAAATTGGTTTTGCTGTATAAAAGTAAATTTTCTACAATTTTGATATCATCTTTTAACCCTAATCCTCTTCTTTACTTTACGGTCACATGAAAATATTTCAGAGAAATATGATTATCTGTCTAAAAAGATGATTAGAGATTTAGGGCAGTTTGAATCATCCAGATTACAGGTGAGATTCTTATTTTGGGCCAGAATTCAGTTTTTATAACAACCACAGCAAACTAGATATAGAGTTATTGTGTCTTTCTCACGCACTCCCTCAGCCCTCTGTTCTTGAGGTTCTCTTAGTGGCTGATCTGGAGGGCCTCAGGTGCACGGACAGTGTGGAGGCGGCGCTGCTGCGAGTGGAGCCAGGACGCCTCCTGGAGGACTGACACAGTACTGTCCAATCACAGTCAGGGGTGAACATGTTTGATAGTGGACAGTTGCAGTGTTGCACCAATATCAATTGCATCAACAACCTCCATTTACTGTCAGTCAGTTATCCAGTGGCCAGAGATGTCACCTTTTTCCCCTCATTAGAACTTGTTGCACTTCCTTGTACACTGTATCTGCAAACCCTGACTCTGGAGATGATTGTGCAATCTTCATCATTTCAACACTAAGTTACATGTGCTCAGAAACATGCAACCAGTCTTCTTATAATATGTTTCAAAGAGTTTTATGCGTCGGAAATCTGTATTTTTTACTAACAGAGGACTCCCTCTGAGAGCTGCCAGAGACCAAATCTGAATTTACAGTATCCCAATTTTTGAATTCATAGATTTACAATGATAACTGTAATATAAAATATAACTGTTCAACTTTTCAAAGATTGTCAGGGAATAAAAAGTGTATTTTTTTGTGTTTGAGTGGCTGTATGTACAACAATGTTTGAGTCATAGTGAGGCTGCACAATCGTATATTTCCCATCCATCCTGACTTCATCTCAGCTGTTTCTCCTTTGAGGGTTGCAGCGAGGTTCAAGCCAAAGAGAAAACCGACATAGACACAAGGAGAACATTCAAACCTCACAAAGAAAGTGGAAGACACATGTATATTAGGGATGCACCGATATGGAAATTCTTGGCCGATACCGATACCGATATTTAAAATAACAATCTGGCCGATAGCCGATACCAATATTTGTTTATTTTCTTTTTGTTGTTATTCATTCACCCTTTTGTGCCAGAAAAATATTTAAATAATTATTTAAAAAGCACTATTCATCACTCTTATCTTTTAATGAGCACAAATTGAATCAGATTTATGAAACAATCTCTGATTTAACTAAACTTTATTTAACAGAGACATATTAGGCCCATTTTACCGCAAGTTGAAATGGTTCCTTGGGATCTTAATGAAATGTCTGTAACATATTTTGGTCAAAATACCACAAGGATAATTTAAAACAGCCCTGTTAAAGTATCATTATAGAGAACGCTCTTCTCATTGATTTACGGTAGCAGTATTGCCCGTTTATTAGATGTGTTACGGCTTCTGTGTGTATAACGTATGTTGTCAGTTCCCTTGTTACCTGTGCATGAGACGGATGAATAGAGCCGATGCACATGAGAATAAAGCACTTAAACAGACGCTACGCTCATACTTTTTACACCAAGTTACTCTGCGTGAGTCAAGATAACTTAACAAGCCCTCCTCAGTTTTACCTGTTTTGAGTGTCGGGCAGAAATCACATCGCGTCAACACCCACCGTGGCCCTTCGCGATGCTTGTTTTAATTAAACAGTCGGATTCCCCTGGTCCGCACCAGGTCTCAGTCAGCTGCTAGGCGCCAGCCGGAGGGTTCCCCCAGCGGTCGCCGTAGCTGAGGTGATCCGCGAGAAGGGCCCGACACGCGTCCAGAGTGGCCGCCGCTGACCGCGTACCCAGTCCCCTCCAACGGCCCGCCTTCCGCGCCGGCGCCGTGAGGTGCCACGGGATGAGGACCTCCCGGTGCCGCACACTGAGCCTCCGGCGGCGCGGAGAGGAGGGCGACGGAGGGACTGCTCCCCCAGCCGCTGCACGTGCCCAGCGGTTTTACCACAAATATGAACATCGGCCAATGATATCGGTGAAAGTCAAGTTTATTACCGATAAGCCGATATCAGTAAACAAGGCGAATATCGGCCGCTACCTATGTTCGGCCGATATATCGGTGCATCCCTAATGTATATTAAAATGGAATTGGATTGTCAGAAAGTTTAGGGGAAGTATCCTGGACAGAACAAATGCAAAAACTCAGGGAAGCATCTGGAATAGTTGACTACTTCAAGCACCATGTTAAGGCCCCTTCAGTCATCATCAGGCGACATCGCTAAAACAACTAGAAAGTCACTCAGTCAAATTCATACCTTCACCATTGACATCAGTCTGATTTGTTTCATTTAAATTCACTAGATCTTTTCATGGATTTTCACAGAATTACACACACTCACAATTATCAGTCCCCTAAACATCTCAGATTTTTTCACCAAGATTTTAAAAGATTTTAAAGAAGATTTAAAATTTTTGAAAGAATTCTGAAAATACAAGAGGCTGAAACACCAAATTCGTCTTTGTGTATTTAATAGGGGCTTTCTGGAGAAAGGATCAACACAGAGAGACACATGGATCTCAGCGTGAAGATGGTAAACAGTCAAATGCAAGGATCTGATATAGGAGAACTAAGGCTGTTTGTCTAAGCCAGTCAGACTGGTTCTATAGGCGCAGTTGGAAACAGGCATTAAAACACAGGAATAAATTATTTACATGTTTCTTTTGGAGATAGAGCAGACATAAATTCAGTTCTTTGGAGAATAAATAAGTGATAAACAGGTCTTAAAGTTTTCAGGTCACACACAGTTCAAGATCATAAACAGTTCAGGTCATTAATTAAGTAGACAGGTCATAAAAATCTTTAAACAGGTCTGCAAAAACTTCATTTTCAACTACAAAATAGGTTTCAACCACACAATGTCAAACACAGTCATTTTTCCTCTCCGAATTATTCTCTCAGAAATCAGTTAAAATTTGGAAAACTTCCTTTTCCTGGATCAGCATCGAAATGAAGTGGTTTCCTCCCTGACACATACCATAGTCATCCACCAAGTCTGTTTCGTAGTTTGTGTTAATTTTGCCAACTGACAAACAAATGCTGATTCAAAACCAAACCTCCTATCACTACCCTGTGCCAGTCCCATAAAGAAACGTGAAAAGAATCTGAAAATGAACGCAAGTCCAAAGTGATGATATTTGGTCTATACTTTCAGTTTTGATTATTTGATTATTTGTCTTATCAGAATGAAGATCAACCTCCATAGGGGGGTGTGGTTAGCTAATTTAGTTGCCGTTATCATTGTCACTCTAAGCACATTGTGATCCCTGTTTTTAAAGGCCCTTTGTAAATAAAGTTGTTTATAATACTGTTCTAAGAGCTGTAAAAAGACTTTCTCAGTAAGGTGTGACTAAAAGTTGTCTTAGTGAAGGAATGATGTCAAGCTCCTCTTACTAATCACTTTTTGTGAAGGTTCCTGTATAAAGGAAGTTATTAAGATGATTCATTTGAGAGCTGTGCAAACCCTTTCTCAGGATATCACTCAAAGTTGGATTCACGTAGCAATGATGTTTAACCCTTTTGTGAATAGCATCTAACCTTCAAGGGGGTGTGTGAACTGCTTTGTCTCTCCCTTTCAGTAACACTTAGAACACACTTACCAACATCGAGTGCGAGGAAAAAATTTTTAGCACATTCTTCTTCCAGTTAAGCCCCTCACGCTGAGTCAAACATTTACCTTGTAGTAACAAAACTTAAATAGGGAAGTGAGTTTTGAAACAGTACACTAAACAAGCAATACATGCAGCAGCACAGCAAGTCCAGTAATTGGTGATAATACTTGGTATGTCCATATAATAAAAACAATCAATCATTTTGAGAAATTGGGAAATGTAATCTGCTGTTATTTGATCTTTACATTGCACTCCTAACTTCAAAGATCAGTCATTTAAAAAATCCTTTCAACCAGTGACGTCCATTTTCAGTTTTATCATGCATAGCGACCCATTACATTCTGTATGGATCCAGATCAGGAATTTCTTTCACTTTCTTTTACATTAGGAATTTGGGCGTTTTCAACATTTTTCTTAATTTCTCACAGATTCGTGGATCTTAAAAAAATCTAACATGTTCTCGGGACTGCTATGTACGAGTGTGTGAAATAAGGTGCAGGACAAAATATAAATCTGGATGTTGTGAACTTAAATTTCATACAGGGACAGTTTGGCCTTTGTGGCGGTATGCGCTCTACTGAGTGTCTTCTAGTTTGTTTGTTTGATTGTTGTCAGTAGAATTAGACAAAAACTACAGGATAGATTATCATGAAACTTGGTGGAAGGATGTGACATGGGTCAAACAAGAATCCATCTGCACACAATCTTTAACAGTTTTGACAATTTCCCAGGAACTAACATAACAATATCACCTGATCAGACATATTAAGAGAACTGATATCTATGAGTGTGCGTAATTTGGTTCAGCTCGACTGAATTCAAGGGGACTGTTTGGCCTTGGCGGAGGTATGTTCTTTAATGATCACCATTCTAGTGGAAATATACTTCACCCCAACAATTTTTCCAGAAACTGACACAAATGGTATTTGTTCCGTCAAACCTGAACATGAAAACAGTGAGATGCTGTTAAATGATGTGGGACCTTGGACCTTTTTTAATAGGTTCATCCACTACAACAGTCTGTCCCGGTTGTTGACCGGAGGAGGTTAATATTGCTGGAATGTGCAAACCTGTCAAAAGCAAAAGGGCTCCTGTACTGTACGTTGACCTGGGAATGATTGAAGAACCATAGCATATATTGACAAAGGGCTTTTGCCTGTGTGTTGGTTATGTTTGAATTGGATCCTTTGTCCTATATTCATTATTAAGTAACTTTTTTTAGCTCACATCAAACCAGCGTTATCAATGACCTGCTTATTTGTTTCAACAATGATCTCCTCCTTTTGTCCTCTGCACACAGAGACGGGCCTATAAATGATCATGCTCTCGCTCATTAGGCATATTTCACAGAGAGGTTTTGCAGCATCTACTGGATTTCCACTCACTCTCTCAAGGTGAGTACAAACACTGGCAAAGTTGAGTCATGATCATAATGTGAACATATGATTTTCATACATCTCTTTTGTGTTTTTCAGCAAGTTTGTGTCGTGGATTTGGTCCATGATGGAGATGCCTGGGGGTTTGCTTTTGCTCCTAATTTTGCAGTTTTTTACAGACAACACTTCAGGTAAGTCAATCTGACTTTCTGTCATCTCGATGTCATCTTAAATTTCGTCTCATCCGATTACAGAGTGAATGTTGGTGAACATTTAAAATTAGCAGAATGTGTTCACAGACCAAACCTCACAAGTATGACTTTTTATTTTACACTATCTCTAAGTTTTAAATCTGTCCTTAAATAACTTTAAATCAGCCTCCCAGCTCTGTCAGTGCTTCTGGATCTGACGTATCTGGATATTGTAAATTCAGAGTTGCCAACTATTTAATCATTCAATCAAAATGTATTTCTATAGCCCATATAACAATTTTCCTCTTAAGGCTTGGCAAGGTGTGAGACCCTCTGTCTTTAACCTTTGACAAGCGTGAGGGAAAACTACCAACTAAATAAACATATTAGCAGGGGGGGGGGGGGGGGGGGGCCTCAGAGAGAGCTGAAAGTGACATTCATGAGAAAAGACAGAGTCTAACTGTCCAAGTCCACAGAGTGAAGTAATAGAACCTTAGGACTTATTAAAAATGTATTGTATAAAAAGATAGCATAAATTGCTTCCCTATAACCCTATTACTCTTGCAGGGTGTGAAGAACACCCACCACGCTCAGTTTAAGCGATGTCCTTTCAGATTTCATTGATTTCGAAATTCATTGTAACATGAGAATTATCAACGATACAGATCCACTGATGTTAATAAATATCACTTTTCTGTTTAACTGCGCTCATAGACAAGTTACATTTAATTCTAGCAGTTCAATCTTGGTTTACACGGTTTCATTTGGAGAAGCGAATAAACTTTTATAAGAGCATTGATCAAACAAGAGCATGGATCAAACCGTCTTTGTACTTTTCACAGGGACACTTGTCTCCAGCTGTGATTCATGTCACACTGAATCCATGTGCCAGGAGTCACTGGAAAGAGGAGACACGTTCAGTGGCCCGGTCCTCTCTTGTGTCTGTAAAGATGGCTTCGTAGGCGACGGTCTCACCTGCTACGACACAAAACTCTGCAGTGACTCTTCGTGCTGTAGCCAAGGTTATCACTGGTCCCAAGACAGCGGCTGTGTTGAAACTGACGAGTGCTCCCTCCCAGACCCACCGTGCGCACCGCCTCAGGTGTGCCACAACACACCAGGCTCTTTCATATGTATTGAGCCTTCCTCCACCGCCAGATCTGGGCCCTCTTCCAAATCTGTCCAGTTCAGGTGTAGAAACACTGTTTGTCCTAAGGGCATGGACTGCATCAGTAAAAATGGGGTCGCCAGCTGCGCTGACCCCTGTGAGCTCTACACTGAGCTGCACAATGACTGGCGTTCGGCAGATAACAAAATGAATGCGAAACCACGCTGTGACAGAGATGTTAACTGGCAAGGCTGGTATCGTCTGTTCCTGAATAAAACCAGTGCCCATGTTCCTGAGAGGTGTGTGGAGAGAAAAAGGTGTGGAACACAAGTTCCCCTATGGATAACAGAGCCTCATCCAACACAGCCTGAAGTGATTGTTAATCGGAATGTATGTGGTAACTGGCTCTCCGGCTGCTGCTCTTATACAACGGACAAAATCAATGTCAAACTCTGCAATGGAAACTACTACGTCTACAAACTGGTGAAGCCGAACATATGCTATCAGGCCTACTGTGCAGGTACTGAAAGTCCTCTCTTTAACAACAAATTCAATTTTCCCATTTAATCCATCCATTGTAAGCGTTATAGAGAATATAATGTCCTTTTGTTTGAATATTTAAATTACATTTTATGAACAAAAACTCTTTGTTGCACACTGATGTTTTTCATTGTCAACAGAGGTGGACAAAACAGACGTTGTAGTTCCTTTGACCACTCCTAGTCCAGGACAGCAAGGCACCTCTAAAACAGCAGCAGTGCACCACACCACAGTTTCACCAACCACATCTGATCCAGGATCTCAGACCTTCACCTCTGCTGCACTCACATCTGACACCCCTGTTACAACAGCAGCAGTGCCCCACACCACAGATTCACCAACCACACCTGATCCAGGATCTCAGACCTTCACCTCTGCTGCACTCACATCTGACACATCTGGAACAACAACAGCAGTGCACCACACCACAGGAGTCGAGGGACAGGTCCGCCTGGCCAATGGAGGAAACAGCTCCTGCTCTGGCAGAGTAGAGATCTTCCTCCGTGGACAGTGGGGGACGGTGTGTGATGACCAGTGGGACCTGGTTGATGCTCAGGTGGTGTGCAGACAGCTGGGTTGTGGCAGGGTCCTGTCAGCACCACGAAGTGCACGGTTTGGACAGGGCAGTGGACCCATCTGGTTGGATGATGTTGTTTGCTCCGGCAGCGAATCACAGCTGACAGACTGCCAGCACCGAGGGATTGGATCTCACAACTGTGGTCACAGTGAGGATAGTGGCGTCGTCTGTGAATGTAAATGCTTATTTGAAGATTTAAAGCCAATGAAATCTGCCTGTCAGAAAACATAGGATAACACTATAAAACAGAAATATAGAATATGGGCTTCACACTGATATCGATGGAGTTTTAATAGAAATCCTATTGAAGTCTCTCTTTCATCTGTGTCTCTAAACAACAGTATTTTGTTGCATGTGTTTCTCGTAGCTGCTTCACCAGTGAGGCTAATCTGTTATTTACCATCTCATCTTCTTTTGTCCACACCTTTATTTACTGACTTTTTTTTAACTTTTTCTTTAGTCCAGCGCCCTCCACTCCAGCCTCCTCAGCTCATCTGTGGACGTGATAAAATCCAAATGGGGCTAAATATGGCTGCCATAACAGCCATGGGTTTGAACCCACTCTCCGGAAACCTGGCAGTTCGAAACTGCTCCTGGGTCAGAATGCATAATGATGTAGTTTGGTACGAGGTGGACGCTCAGGCAGGTGCCTGTGGAAACACACTGATGGTAAATACTTTGTTCCTTTTCAAGTTATGTCCATTCATTTATTATTACGATAATTAAGACTTAGCTATTGGTTCCCAAATGTACTCCTCTGCAGGGAGCTCAGATTAGCAGGAACTTGCAGAGACAATATCTTAAACCCAGATCTTCTGCCTGTGAAACAAAACCACTTAAACTGTTATAGAGCTTCAAGTGACTGTTAATTGAACAACTCTGTCTTTCAGACCAACCGTACACACGCCACCTACTCCAACATTTTATTTCTCTACCGAGGAAATGTGTCCTTCTCACGTCCTGTGAGTCTTCCCTTCTCCTGTGCGTATCCTCTCGACACAGACACCAGCATGAATGTGGCAATCAGACCAGTGCTGCCGTAAGTACCTTTTCATTGAATACGACAATCACTCACTTTTAACAGTTGTAAAATGGTCAAGACGAACCTGGTGAAAATTGGTCTAGTCTATGCTACTTTTAACCAATCATGTCAGCGTAGGCATGCACTGCTGTTTGCCACAGTGGCTTTATACCTCCAGGACACATCAATGTCACCTGTGTATTTTTAGGTCATCATAATAACAAGGCTTATACTTTTGACAGAACTGCAGTTGGCCTCTCAGGCTTAGGTAGCAAAGCTCGAGCCTCCATGTCTCTGTTCCGCACCTCCAGCTTCACTCAGCCTTATCCATCTGGCTTGATCACGCTCCCTGTGGGCTCACCTCTGCATGTGGGCGTCTCTGTATTAGTCAGAGACCCAAGCTTTGTAGTTGTCCTGGAGAACTGCTACGCCTCTGACTCATCAAACCCCAATGATACTGCACGATACTTTTTCATCCAGAACAAGTAAGTGTTCCTCTTCATCATTATGCTTTGTGGTTTATAATGGAAATGGGGGGAAAAGACTGTGTATGATGTGATGTATAATGGCCCTCATGACATGCTCCATCCTCACTGCCAGGTGCCCCACTGACCGACAGCAAGTGGAAGTGATCGAGAGCGGCTCATCCCGACAGGCTCGGTTCTCCTCTCTGTTTTTCCTGATCCACGGTGAATACAGTAACATTTACCTTCACTGCAGCCTCAGCCTGTGTGACCAGAGGAGCTCCAGCTGTGCCCCAGTACGTCACAGGTTTCACATTATCGATAGCATTATCGATCAATAGTCACTGCAGCTTTGCACTGGTTTTGATTGGATCTGTTATTCCCCCTCCTTTTCATAGTCTTGCAGAAGGACATCTCGCTCTGTTTCCAGCTCTGCTCCTCTGAAGCCCCTCACCATTGGACCAATCTCTTGTGAGTATGATTAACTATGAGCTCTCAGGATTGATGTGTCAACACAATGATCAATACAGAAAGAATCACCATGTTTTTCCTCTTTCTTCTTTATCTTCAGGGTACAAGTCACCTGAGTGAGCTGGTAACATACAATACATACATAATATAATGAGTTTGTTATAACATAAACTCATTTCATAGTGTGATATTATTTTGTGTTTGAATTCCTTTATTCATAAATTGATAAAAAAAAACATGTTACATTCCATAATTGAATCGTAACACTGGTTTTCCTGATTTGTTTTAGCTTTGTAATGAGGTGTGAAATGTTTGAAGAAAATAAAAATCAACGTCAGAGTACTTTTCTTCTTCTCTGTGTTTCTTTTCACATATAGTTTAAATAAATGCACATTCAGACCGACTCATCAAGCACAATATAAATATACACTCACACATACTGAGGCAGGCTATAAATGTGGTTAAATGGAATGTTTAAAAGCAAGGGTATATATAGTCTGTTGTGCAAAGACACAATGTCAGTAAAGCAAATTGTCCTTTTTTTATGTGGGGAGGGGAAGACAGTGGCAGTGTTTGGAGGTGTTCATCAGTTTTTATGGCCTGAGGGTAAAATCTGTCTTGGAGTCCTGCATTTCAGACTGGTGTGAGGAGGTGATGCTGAGTGGGGTCTTTGGTTGTGTTGATGGCTCCTCTGAAGACTCTCTGCTGGTAGATGTACTGCAGAGATGAAGGCCTGATCCTGTTATGTGTGAATAAAGCCTTTTCTGCTCATAGCAAAAGTAAATCCAGATTACATGATTGATATTAGTGATCCTGATGTGGTTATCTCCCAACCAAATAGTGAGGTTTCACTCACCCCAGCCTTCCATTGTTCTATTCTGGTGGTATGAGTGCCTCAAATATGACCTCCAGAGGATGTCAGGAGAAATTCGTATCGACTTTTTCCTGAGTTTGCTTTATAGACATGCACAATGCAGAAGATAATAAAGGTTTAGTGAGTCAAAATTAGGTGAAAGGGATCCATTGGCAGAAATTGAATAGTTAAAAATCCTAGTGAGGATTTTACAGTCGTCCAAACTGACAACTGAAGGCATCCACAGGTTCTCTCTCATGATGGGAGGGGAGGGTGAGATGAGGGCTATTCAGCTGCAACATGAAACTTCACCACTAGATGTCACTAAACTGTATACACTAAACCTTTAACATGCTCCTGAGCTGGTGTGGGCTAAAGTAAAAAAGTAGCTGACTGCTCTGGTTGAAGGTCACAGTTTAGCTTCCTGCTCTGATCTCTATGAAGAACATGATGATGGCCAATATGTGCAGGGGCGCGGCTTCTAGGTCCACTTTTTGATTGACAGGCTTAGAGCCCAATAGCATGGCTTGCTGGCACAGTGGGGGCGGGGCGCAGGATGACCACCGTTTCTCACTCGAGTCCAGGCTTTGGAGCAGTCCGGGTTCATTTCCGCTCGGTTCACACAGAAAACAACTCGTAACTTTTCTGCAGCGAAGGCCGCCGCCGACGCCATGTCCAACAACAATGCCAGCAACAACCTAATAATCGCCCAGAGGGCCGTGAAGCAGCTCCGGTTAGAGGCCAGTATCCGGAGGATCAAGGTACGAGCCCCTGCTCACACACAAACACGGAAGAAGAGCGAGTTCACCCGCTGCTGAGCGAGACACAGACCAACTGTGGCTGAAGTGACTCCCATGGACTCTCTGCAGTTTTAGGCTTCAACAAAGTTACACGCACACACACACACACACTTTGGTTTGTGGTTGATTAAACCGCCAGCGACCAGCGAGCGACTTTCTTCCGCGTTTCATCGGCTGTCATCGGCTGTTTGTGGGGGGGTGGGGGGGGCGGGGAGTTCGAGAGTGGCGTAAGAGTTAAACATGTTAATGTCAGTAATGTCAAAGGAAAGAAAAAGTTACACAGTGGACGTAAACCAGTCCTGCGCCAACGCAAATTGTATGCAAAACAAAACAAAGTGCCTGTTAGTCTGTGAGCGAGAAGCAGCGGTTCTGTGGTTTGACAGCAGGTCAGCGGGGGCATTACCATACCGAACATGTGTTCATGTGACACACACACACACACACACACACACACACACACACACACACACACTTGTTTGTGCAGCTATCTTTGCTAGGACTTTCCACGGACCCCTGAAATTAAGTTTTGCCCTATTTTGACCGGGTTTTCGATCCCTATGCGGTTTACTGGTGCCAGTCAGTGTCTGTACTGGGAAAAGTCCTGAAGAGCTCACACCATTAGAAAGTCGACCCAAACCTGATCGCTAACCTGTACCGTGAACAATTCATGCCTTATTCTTATCTTTACCTAACCACAAGTCACATCTTACGACTAGCCTTAAAGGGATAGTTCACCCAAAAAGGAAAATTCCCTCATTATCTACTCACCACTATGCCAATGGATGGGTGGGAGAAGTGTCTGACTCCACAAAACCCTTTTGGAGTTTTAGGGGTGAGCAGCGTTGCAGCCAAATCCTATGCAATCAAAGTAACTGCCGACTTCGTCTTAAGACATTAACGTTTTGCCTCATTGGCACAGAACTTTGGTCCTAAGAGGTGACAAAAACGATCACCGCACAGGTTTGGGCAGCCATCCTTTGTAGGCCTTTGCATTGACTTCCATTAATTGTGGACAGCCTCACCAAAACCTTATCCCTAACCATAACCATAACCAATTCATTTTTAACCTTAACCTAACCACAATTCACACCTTACCCCTGACCTTGACCTCAAAAATCCCATTTTGCCTCATCAGGCCTGAGTTTTGGTCCCCATGAGGTCTACTGGTCCTGACAAGGTCACTGTTTATGTTGGAAAAGGTCTAGAGATGTTCTTATATTATTTGTTTTTTCCTGATTGATGGATTGATGGAACATCTCTTTAAGGTCCCTGAAGGGACAACAAAATGAGTATATACAAACACACACACACACAGACACACAAACACTCACAATCACACTATCATCATATGTCTGGCTCTGCAGGTATCCCAGGCTGCTGCTGAGCTGAGAAACTTCTGTCTGCAAAATGCCTCCAAGGACCCTCTCCTGGTCGGGGTCCCCTCCAGTGATAATCCCTTCAGACCCCCTAAGTCCTGCTCCCTGTTCTGAGGTAAGCCTCCCTTGCTCCCCCACTCAGGCACTAGCTCAGGAGATAAGCTGCACAGTTAATTACAGTAGGTAGGACATTAATTACCTCCCTACATTCAGTTAAGACTAGGGCTGTAAAATTAAGCAGAATCCATGCTTCGGACCTCGGTCTTTGAGTCACAGTTCGGTCAAACTGAGGAAACTTCATTTCCAACAGTTTTAATATTAGATTTGGAATCAAACTATTCTAGAATGTCTCAGAAAATCACTTATTACTTCTACTTATAACATATTAATCATTATCTTCAAATAGATCGATTTTTCCTACCATTAACTGAAGCAAACATATGCAAATGTTTGTCACTTTTAGATTTTTAGAATTATTTGATTAGAAAAATAATTATAGATTTCTTTTCTGTAACTCAAATAATTTACTTTCTGCTATTATTCTGTTGCTTATAAAGACTATTAGTTGTCTTTATTGTGCTCTGATATGATTTGTATTCTTTGTACTTTAGTTAAAACAATTAATTTAATAATTATTCCATTAACAGAAATTAAAAGGGAAATATTTAGAAATTTGACAAATTCATAATCATGCCTGCATCCTCTTAGGTGCTTTGCTGCTCTTATCATATACTTATGAGTCTTATCACATCGTATTATAATCTTGCTCAGTGGTTTGCTCAAGTGGCTCCATGCCTTAGATAAACATTTCAAATAGAGCTCAGAACAAAGCATCACTTGTTATTCTTATAAAACACATGCTGTTGACAACTCAAAGTTTATCTTGGCACAAACTGACAGGAATACATTGATGGTTATTCTGCTACTTAGTTGTTTTTAGAATTTCTCTGTTGGTAAAATTGACATTCAAAATCACAAACAACGTGCTGTTAAAGATACTAGTACATATAGAACAATGTTTCTCTGGAACCTTTGCTTGTATTTCATGAAAAAGGTCAATTAAAATATTTCCTGGTTAGAATAATATTTTCAACATATAGGCAGTTTGCTTTGGTGTTTAGTGCATAACAAAAATATAAAGTAGATGAATGATGAAGACAGGATCACAAAGTGCAATATATACATATCAGTTAATGTAAAAAAAAGTTAAATATGTTCAAGATGTGTAAATTAGCAAGTGGTCTATAGTGTGTTTGTGTTACTGTTTAATGTCCATAAGGGGGGGGGGGGGGGGGGTCAGTGTCAGTCACCTTATATTTTTATATAGTTATAATAGTAAAACCTAATGGTATTACTGTATATTAGTCCCACTTGTCGAACTGTTGTAATAAAAATGTATTCATAGTTGTACTTCACAACTATGACATACAAGATACTTGGAAACCTTATATTTAAAAACATTGAATATGTGTTCCTAATAGAGCACCATATGGCAGTACTCCTGCTGCACACTGTACTACACACCCATCATGGGGATTAGACCTCTATGGGTGGAGCCACTCAGGTGACTATGTGAAGTCACCAAACTACATGTACCAATAAGAACTGGCATTTTGACTTCGACGTGTTTCTAATATCAACAATTGCTCCGCTCGACTGAAGCAGCTAGATGCTATCAATCAACGTTGTATTGAATTCGCTTTATTGAACTGCGTCTCAGTAGTTTTTGTTTCTGTCTCCAACAGAAGGAAGCGTGGAGGGCTTTCTTCACTTCTACGCCACGTCTCTGTAGATCCACCAGCTCCCCTTGGGATGATGCAACGCGGGAATGATGGATGGGGTGGGGGGGGGGGGGGGGGGGGGGGGGGGGGTATTGCGGGTGCACTTGTTTGCCAAAACTAATGGTATCATAACTCCCATCTGTTACATTTAAAGCAGGGCCAAACTCGACATGTTGTTATTGACACTAGCCGGACTAATTATTAAGCTGGTCTCGTTTTACCTCGTGCTTTACATGCCTGGCCTCTCTTTACTGTCTTAACATTGTCTGTCTCCAGTCAGTCAGCGAAGTGCCGTCCATGTGACTGGCTGTTGATGGTACGACTTCCTCTTGTCTTTTCTGTGTTACACTCGTAGAATTATTAATGCTAACGAATTCAACCAGGTGCTGTTAAAGAAAATAAGAGCATGTATTTTTGTGTGCACGGTGGGGTCCAATGTCCCATTCACTTGAGTGGGGAGAGTTGTCTCAGACTTTTGGACCTCACTGTCCACTGTATTTCATCAAAACATTAACTGTGCACGTGGCCAACAGACATGCTGATCACCTGTGTGCTAAAATGATTGGTGTCTTAAACTACTCATAAATTATAGTAATATATAATAGTTAAGGTGTTAGTGCTATTCTGAGGTACGACAATACGGTACAGACTTTTAATTCTTTCAGTGCAGGACATGTGATTGTTCATCTCATCCTTTTTCTGTACATATTTAACCGCATGTTAAGGTTGCTTCCCTGTTCCATGTCTTTAATTTAAGAAAAAACACATCAAGGCCTTACACTATTTGGATAGTGAAACCTGGTGGCAAATTTGATGTTTATCACTTTGTTTGTATTTGTGTTTAACGAATCATGCTGCAGAGACTCGTTGCATTAATTGATTTTGCCGCTGAAATCTTATTCCAATCAACCAAAACCTTTCACTACTGTCAGCTTTTACTTTCTTAACTTTGCTACTGTGGGCGACCTTGTAGGAATTAAATGCCTTATTTTGGACACTTTGAAAAATTGTTGTATGTGATTTGTAAATATCAATCCTTTGTGCATGTGGAAAAGAGAGAGCTTCCACTTCAGTTTATGGAAGATAACAAACCACCTCACACGAAGGATGTATAAATATCAACTTCTCTGAAAATGTCCTTCATATTCAGTAAGACAGTTAACTGCAGTTATTTTATTTGGTTAAATGCTGATGTGCGAAACCACCACAGCTTTACAGATGTTTAAGACACTGCCATGAAACATTGTTTTCTCACTATAGTAACCTGAATAATCTCATACTGAGAAAACGGCAATGGTTTTATTAAGATGTGTGGATTAGTTACAAAAAGTAACTGATAAAAGGTAAAAATGTTTGTGAACAGAGAAATTTAGTTTATTACCAAGTGATCTCAATAATTTAAAGTTGATTGCTCTTATAATTAACTGGGCCATGTCTTTCCATTCATCATTCACAAAACCCAATCCACATTTATCGTTTACAACATTCTATTTTTGTTTCTTCTGCCCAAACTGTCAATTTGTAATGGAACGATTATCTACAAGGTTTCTGAAAGGATGAATTGACTTCTGGCTTCTGTCTCTGGATTCACATGCATAACGAATGTAGGAACAGTTCATTATCCGCGCAATACACTTTAAAATAAAATAAGTTTATCAAATCAAAAGAAAATATCTCACTCCATTTTTCAGGTTTCATCACCTCCACTTTTATTAATGTTTGTTACTTCATGTATTCCGACACATTATATAGACATGTATAAAAACTCAGCAGTACATAATCATAAAAATCAAATGATTATGTACTGCTGAGTTTCAATATTTTGTGACATCGACACGTTCGGCAGTACAATGTGACATCATAATTGGACTTTGCTCTGTAAAACATAAACAGGAATATGAATGGAATATTCTATTAACAACTCATGTAAACACCACAATTAAATGAATGTCTTATTCAGTATAAAGTCAGTAGTTTCCTATATAAACATTCATTATGAATCACCATGTGCCAACTTACGGTTGTTATTCATGGGCCAAAAGTTCCTGATGGATTTCCAAAACTGATGAATTGATATTGATTTGTGACAAAACAAAACTAGAGGTTTTCAAGCTTTATAGAGGATGTAAAACTAAAACAGCTTTAGACCCAGGTCCTGGTGTGTCTCTGAGATGTTACATCCACTCCTCCATCATTATTTTGTAACTTTAAATGAAATTTTTTTACAAGAAAATCCAAGAACATAGATAATAAGACCGCAATGAGAGACTAGGTAAAACATATATAGTTGATAATAATTACAAATAAATAAAGTCCAAGATTGAATATAAATACAAGCTGTAGGCTTTTTACAGAATGAGAGAGAATTTTTATTTTTTTAGCCAACCACACCTTCAGAAACCACCTTTTATAAGAGTGGTAGTTAATAATCAAAACCTGAGCACAAGTAAATGTTCAATGGGAAGTTATGCGACTGAGTGATTTTAAATCCTGAAGCTTCCTCTTCAAGCCTATTGTCAGTGGTGATTAGTGGAAGTGTCATCACCTGGAAGTAAAAGAGGAAGCCTCTGTGTGAGGAAGTTCAGGTGAGGAACCAGAAACACACACGTGGACTGATCAATTGTTACTATACAGTAAGTTTGTCATTTAAACTATTCAAACAACATACAAGCACAAACTTGTGTTGATTATCTTGTGGTGAACACCAGCTCGTGTTGCGTGACTGTAAACTGTCCCTTTGCTAATAATATGTGAAAATGGCTTCCAGATGACTTCCAGGTTTGTTCAGAGGAGCGTCAAAGGACATCCGGAGTATTCAAGTAACTGCTGACACTCGGCACAGTGCATACCTCACTCACTTAAATTCACGAGGATTTTCATGTGGATCTGCACGAAATTACACGCATACATAAATATCAGTCCCCTTAACATGTCTGATCTTTTATTTTTCAAAACCCATGAATTATTCTCTGAGAAATCGACCAAAATGTTTAGAAAAATGTTAAAGAAAGTGTGGGGTGGGGGGGAAACTTCTGGATCCGCCCACTTATTCAGATCTGCACGGAAATTGACTTTATTCATACTTTGATATTAGCCACCTCCTCTTCCTATTCCCCCTTTCAACAGCATATTTTTCTTACTGCTCGGTCTACCACAGACTCCTTTCTGCTCAGAGATCCCAGTCCCAACCCTCTGAATGAGCTCTGTCACAGCGCCCCCTGGCGGACTGACAGGGAGGAGAACGGGGAGCAGGGAGACGCACTCGGAGTGAGTGAATGAGGTAGATCAGTGCTGCTGTTTTCAAGGGAGGAAAAAACACACTCCTATAAATATCTTTTATAGGAGCAGCTGCAGGAGATGGACGAGCATGTGGCCAGGCTCCAGGACATGCTGAGGTGTGAGCGCACCAAGGTAATATAAGAATATATTAATATACACACACACACACACACACACACACACACACACACACACACACACACACACACACACACACACATACAAACTCACTCATCTTTTTTGCTCAACAGTGCACTCATCTGCAGCTGCGTTGTAACCAACTGGAGGCCGAGCTGAGGCGGCGGGAGCAGCAAAGCATCCGGCTGAAGGAGCGACTGTCACAGCAGCTCAGTGTCAGACACAAGGAGAAAGGATCCTGTGAGACCCAATCACACACAGAATAATACACAACCAGATGTATGTTGTATATCAAACTGTGACTACAATCACACAATTGACCATCCTGCATTTTTCTATGCAGCCATAGAGGTGTTAAATTTCCCCCCTGGAGGCCGCAGCAGAAGAGAACAGCCAATCAAATCCTTTGTGTCTACTGCAAAGTAAGTTGTCTGCACTTGTCCTGCCACATCTGATCTTCGCCTCCCTTTCTCCACCTCCTCCTCCTCATCACTTGCTCTCTGCACCCTGAAGACGGGAAGAGGCAGCACTGCGTCTGATGCTGGAGCGCAGAGAGGCAGAGCTCAGAGAGGCGATGAAGCTGCGCCACAGCCTCACCACATTGCTTCATGCTCTCAGGGTCAACATGGAGCAGGTAGGGAACAACCGTGGCTAGTGATGGTTTAACACAATGTGAATTCATCAGAGAAGAAGGCTTTTAAAAAGGGCACTTATTAATAATCCGACCACTGTCTATTTAGTGTCTGTCCAGGGATTTCAGTTATATCTCACAAGTTGTCATTTAGCTACGGATGTGTAAATATCCTTTTTTTCTGACCAATTCAGGACTTTTTGGCCCTACGTTTGGGAAATACAATTAATTCTTGAACTTGGATGAAGCACTTGATGAAATCCAAAAACGAGGTTGTGCTCCAAAGTTCAAATATTCATTCATTGAGCCTCCATGAACGAGAAGTCTGTTCTGTAAAGGGCTGGGAAAAATTGAAATTTCAACTTGCAATTCCAGGACAACTGAGCAGGCATCTGCTGAGGAATATCATGAAGGGATCAAAAGCTCTTACACAGCCACTGAAAAAACACTTTATTATTGAGTCAAGTAGGGTTTCCCGGAGAGCTATAATATATCAGTGTAACCTTTCAAAGACCCTGTCAGACTCCGAAGACGTTGAGGACGAGGTCCAACATGACGACAAAATATTGTACGAAGCTGAGGTGGTGCTTGGTGACCATGTGACAGGAGGTGTGGTTCAGAGTTGGAGGAAGGTGCAGAGGAGACTGGGCGACGTCCAGTATGAAGGTAAACACTGGCTTCACAAAAAAAGATTTGTGATCCCACTACATGTTATACCTTTTTATGAGGAATTCTTTTTAACAGACCAATGATTGAGAAACTTGTCCATCTGTGGTCATTGTTGAGAATAGGTCACACTGGAGATGTTACTGACCAGGACAAGCTCTTGGCTCAACTAGGAACTGAACTGAGAGAGAGTCAACAGCTTGTCAGATTACAACAGCAAATGCTACAGGTATAATGCTCCATTCACACACACACACACACACACACACACACACACACTAACACACACCTACTCATATGAACGTTTGCTTGTAACACACTCCTTCCTTCCTGTCTGTAGGGTGACCTCGCCTCACCTGTCCCCTCTGAACTGGCCGATTCCTACTTTTTGGAAGAGTGGGAGCGTCTCCAGCTGCGGTGGGCCGAGCTCCATCATCAGAGGAGGACTTTTGAAAGAGAGAGGCAGTCCTTCACCGACGCCGCAATCCGACTGAGCCACGAGGTGAGAGGAATCTGAACCAGAGGCTGCTGTTGTATGACTGCTCGGATCACTTTGTCTCACGTTGGAGGCCCTTGAAGTAAATTAAGTGGTGTGTTTGATTTTATTTCATTGTCTACAGCGTCGTGATTTTGAGCAACAGAAGGCCTCTCTCGTCAAGCAGCAGTATTTGTGCGACTCATCTCTGTGTAGTAAAGGAGCACCAAGCAGCAAGAGAAGAGATGGCACTGCTCTAAGTAAGTATGCACATAATAAAAGGGTGGAAAGGAAAGAGGCTGATGTTTAAATGTGGCAATGTTTTTAAATCTAAACAAATCATTTTTTTATTTGACTCTAGATTTCTCAGGTTTGGGGCCCACCAGCATATCTGGCTGTCTTCCCATCACTCCATCATCCGTAGGCTCTGGGTCAGCTGCTCTCTCTGTGTTATATCAGGGAAGGGTCACAGTTCAAACTCCCAGCACTCCTGAGCTCTACGAGGCCCTCAATCTATCATACAACTGCAGGTCAGTCAAGACTCCATCTTGTAGCAGGTGTTTGAGGAGCCAATCTCCATCATAAGGTATTCAAATACAAATCCTTAATGCAAGCGTTATGTAACAAGGTCGTTTAATTTGGTGCTGCCAACAGTATTATAGGCCAAATGTAAATTATTACATATATATATATAAAAAAATATTTTGTCTGGTTTCCTGTGCAGGCTCTCTCAACATTGTAAGTCAGTTCAAAGAGTACTCTCTATGTGGCACTGATGCATCATTAACAGCTTCTATATATTCTTAGCTTTTTTTTATATAATATATACGTGTACACTACTAGAGAAGACATTATATGAAATAGTCACATTTGCATGGTCTTGTTTGACACATAGACTAAGATGGAGATGACTTGACTGCTCTTGATTGACTGAGGCATAGATTATAAAACCTGCCTCCTCATTGTTAGTGGATGGGACATGGACCAAACTAAAACGTCCAAGTTACACGTCCAATACATTTGTCGGTTAGAGTGTTTATTTTTCCGGTAAGTTTGATTTCAATAAGTTATTTGATGCCATTTAAAAACACGGTGAAATGTCATGATCGACTGCTGAGACGGACTCCTGACTGGATGAGCGAGTGTATCGGCAGAACCTTGCTAGCTCCACTCTACAGTGACCACTGCAGACTCCAAACGCACTAGACGGCTTCAATTCTGGATAGGTGGAGCAGGTGGAGACGCGTCGTCCATCTTTATATCTTGTACAGTCTAGGGTTTGACAAACTCAAACTAATGTTTGACTGTTCACTCATGGGACAGTTTTCAATATGAACGCCATAGAATTCCACACTGTTCAGGTTTTATTTTTGGTTCCATTTGCACCTGAGTGAAATGTTCTGTCTGGCCAGCTTTTGGTTATATCTTCTTACTTCAATCTCGAACTCCTCTTCTCCTTCAGATCAATCGAGGTTGATCCCCAATCAGAGACATGGGACTGTGGCACAGAGAAGATGGTGGATGCACCACAGGCTTCACACTTGGACTGGTCATTTTAATACATTTTGTCACTACAGGTGATTGTCATTTAAAAAGTATGTTGTACCTGATTTTGCATTTTTAAAATAACCAATAAATTCTGAATATAGCTATTCCTTTATTTTTCATTTTGACAGAGCACTGTGAACAGAGGATACAGTGTCCGCCTGTCACGGCTGCAGATTCTGTTCCAATCCAACACTCTTCTGCAGGTCTTCCCCCAATCAGTCTCCTTGTTTCACACTTGTCTTTCCTTTCGAAGGCAAAACATCTGATTTTGTCTGTTTTATAGTGCCAGAACAATGCGCTATCTTACAGTAGCTGTTTATGCCTGGTCATGCATCTATCATCTAAAATGGTTCCTAAACAACATAATACAATAGTTTTGTATGTCATTATTATAGCATGATATTGATTGACTGTATTTGTTTATGGAAACCAATATCCTGTATCCAGATTAGTTTGAATAAGACACCGCCATGTAAACATCATTTTCTGATTCGTATTACTTTATATTCTGAATAAGCAATACAATGTAATCAAGAGATGAGGACTGAACCTGGCCGATTGGAAAACGATGTCCTCTTGTCCTGTGTTAATGCTCAGGAGCTACTTCAGAATTACTCCTTGTCGTTAGTGAGACCTCCTCGAACAGTTCTACAAGGCCCTGTCGATTTTAACTGTTTCTGTGTTGGACATTGTGGGCTGAGCTTTTTACAGTCTATGGTGCAGAGTGAGGTTAGAAAACTGTGATCATCCTACCTGGTTTAGCTGCAGTGAAGTTTTCTATAGTCAATGTTTTTTCATGAAATGAAAATTAAGTTTAAGTTTTAATACAATATTGAATACTTTGCATGCTATTTCAGGTCTGTTTAGTAATTGACACAATCTTCAGACCTAAGTTCACACTTTTTCAGTTTAAAAGATCTGTAATTATGAATATTATACAGCATTGCAGCAATAAAACGATGTGCTTTTACTTTGAATAGCTAAACAGAAAAAGATTCGGTGTATGTTGTTTCATGACGGATGTTGCACACACCACGGGTCTGTCTCAGTCAAATATGGGGAAAACATTTTCAAAATAATTAAGCGCAGATTTTGACCCACGGTTTGACAGTTAGGGACCACTGCAGATGATTGTCCAAGGACGTCAAGGAGGAAATGATGAACCTGTCCACAGACAGAATACTGCCCTGCCCCCACTGACTGCTACAGAACCCTGTTTGTCTCTTTATTCAAACTGTATTATTATTGAACATATCATTTCATGTCTAAATCTCACCAAAATCAGCACTGCACTTTCTTCAGGCAATTTACAACACACATGCCAAGTGTGCAGCCGATTAACTGAACAGTTCTCTACATACACATTCCACATGCATACAGACTGAAAGACAGACGTCGTGTAGTTGGTAGAATTTTTACGTCTTTATCATATTATAACGTCATTTAGAAGTTTTTACAGCATTTTGAAAAATCGACGACATGTGCAGCAGGTACCAACATAGTAATGACGTCCTCAGACGACTATGCTCTGTCACGTGCTGATGTAAAAATCCTATACACATCTTAATCAAAGTAATGTCTATATCTGAATCAGGTGAGTGGTCCAAAATTTGTTGTCCATGTCTACATTTAGATTTATAGGTTGAACACCTTGCTTTATCTTCTTAAACCCAACATTTAAGTGAGATCTAAATATTAGAAACATTTATTCCTAAATAAAAACTGAACATTTTGGAGGGACCGCGCCGCTTGTGACTGAGCACGTGGAGGCGGCATGGGCGACAAACACCTCTGAACCACTGGAGGAGACCGAGTGGTCGATTGGCTGTCCACGTCTGGCGCATGCGCTCCTGTGATTGGCTGATGGTACTTTGAAGGAGCGTGCCAGCCCTTGTGCTCAATTACCAATCAAAACGTTTTTACGCTCGAACTGGCGCCGCGTGTCTGTCTCTTTACGTTACTACAAAGTCAACAACTCGAGCGCGTCCCTGTGAGGCAGTCTGCCGGACAACCACCGACCAGGAGCGAGTATGAATGGTGTGGTTTGGAGCCTTTTTCAGCACCTGCCGCGCTTCATGGAGTCTGACAGCCGAGGTTTCCAGCCCTGGAGAGACTACATGGGCCTGTCGGAGACCGTCAGAGACATCCTGGCACTGAACAGCGCGGCTCAGTCGTCCCTCTCAGCCCCCAGAGCCTCGCTCCCGGAGCCCGTGGATCGCCGCAGGGCTCTGGTGTCCATGCGCCTTAACGCGATGTGCCACAGTAACTTTGAGGCGGATTGCGCGCAGGGTCTCCGCGGTGAGTCTCCGCGTCCAGACTCCTCGGCTCATCGGAGTCTAACTGATGTGTTGCGTGAGCCAAACCCCGCGCGTGTTGACGCACCAGATGTGGAGGATCCCAAACAAGTGGCAAAACCTCACAGGGGGACAAAAGACCGTAAGAGAACGACTCGCCCTAGGACACCCGAGCTCCCGGCGGCTCTTCCACCTCCTCATCTTCCTCCTCCTCCCGAGCGCATGTTCTGCAGCTTCTGCAAACACAATGGAGAGTCCGACGTGGTGTATGGATCCCACTGGCTGAAGAACCTGGCCGGGGACGTTATGTGTCCCTACCTGCGGCAGTACGTGTGTCCTCTCTGCGGAGCCACGGGGGCCAAAGCTCACACCAAGCGCTTCTGTCCCCGGGTGGACAGCGCGTACAGCTCCGTGTACACCAAGTCCAGACGCTGAAGCCAGCAGGTGGCAGGTATAGCAACAGCCAGCCACTGCACAGAGACCACAGTCCTTTTTGCTTTTTATGTGTGATGTATATTTGTATAGCACTAGTCTTGGCTTTTTGCTTTTGTGTGTTTTTAGGCTTTGGTTTTTATTTGCATGCTTTGACACTGAGGCCTTCTGTGACGCCGGCTGGTCTTTCTGTGTGCCCGCTACTTCAAAAAAGCGTCTGTTTACAAGTTGGTGGATCTCGTGAGGTACTTATTATCTACAACGACTGCCAGATATCATGTTTGGGAAGAGAAGAGTGAAAAAAAACATGTTTCTCAGGAAATGTTTGTTTGTTTTATATATATTTTAAAACGTGGCCGTTTGATGTCCAGCATCATATTTCCTGTCATGCACAAATATCATAGCTTTATCAGACCTACTGTCATCATTGGTAATAACTTTACTAAAGTATTTAACATTTTTAAGATATGAGTGACTTGTTCTAAGGAGTGCGAGTGAATACCTGTTTTATTTTGATTATTTATGCATGTGTGGCTTTTCTAAAAAAAAAAAAAAAATCTTCTTGCTTTGTGAAATAATAGCTAATCTTTGTGTGAATATTTTTGTATACCAGAAGTTATACATATCTAAAGTGAGTAAATCTGTGTTTGTATTTGTTGTCTTCACTCTGTTCTTTTAAAATGTTTGACAGCCAAGAAGGGAAGAATAATCCCAAATATTACATTTACATAACAATCAGATTTGTTACTTAATAAAACAATGACAAGCTTTATTTGGGGAGAACCAGAACATTGCAGCCAATAAACTTAACATTCCAGCTGCCAGTGAGAAGGAAATCTGAAAGGATTGTAGCAGGGCACAAGTTCCTTCATTGCCCATGAACCACTGGGGCTAAGCTCAGGTACCTCATTGAAGTCCTTAATGCAGGGAGCTTTTCGAAGCTTTACTGCCACGCTGTAGGTTCTCCAGCTCCCGATGTGTGGCCATGACCTTCTGACTAGAAGAAGATGAAAAGAGGAGAAATGCTGCAACTCAGTTTTTTGAAGTGAACTACCAGACTCAGTTTGATAATAGTGGTAAAATCACAAGGGGTAGATAGAGTGAAAGTCAGAGAAGGAAACTATTAAAGGTAAGGAGGGAAGAGTGTGAGAAAACCCCAGAATGCCTCTTTAAGTCATAGATCCATCCTGAAACTATTTAACTGCTTGTCTCTTGAAAGAAAAGAGGTTAGGAAAAGGGACTGAATACAACAACACAATAAGAAAAAATATCAAATACAAAAAAGGAGAATTTCAGTTTCTAACTTTAGAGAGGAGAGTTCCCTGATTAGTCCACAGATCAGGTCTGTGGCGTCTCCAGGATTGTCTGAGAAACCAAAGGTCTTCTCCCTCTCCTTCACCTCCTCGTCACTGGATGAAAGTGAAGAAAAACGTTGAATGGATCAAAAACTTCACCAAAGTATCAATAAAAACAGTTAAGTCGTTTTTGTGCAATCCAGCTAAAAGACAAACATAACCTCTTTAACGGAGGTAATGACATAAAATGAAACATGTTTATCTAAAATCACATGTTGATTGGATGTTCTTTGTGGGATTTAAAACCTCTTCCCTGCTTCCTTACATTAGATCAATAGTGTTGAGCTGCGAGTCCGACACGTAATCTAAGCCTCCAGATGCAAACACTTCAGTGGGGTCCCTGGTCCAAGTGTGGCCAGTGGTTACAGTAGGTGGAGCAAGTTCATATTTAAGATCATGCTGTGGGTAGCAAAACAAAGTCCACCATTACTGCAGAGTTAAAAGTTACAAAATAAAATGACCTTCAGTATGTTTTCTGTTTTCTTTGTTAAGGCAGTAACTATCTGATCAACTATCTGAACAATTAGTTAATTAGAATTAATATATTGTTTACTCTATGTCTTTCTTTCTGACAGACTAAAGAATTATTGATAATGAAAATGATTGTTGTGTGCAGTAAATCACAAGTAGCTAGCGATACAGTATATTTGAGCCTTAATCTTATGTATTCACTTCAATTAGATATTTAGTGAAAAATACTTTTACTGACTAGAATGGCTCTCAGAGGAGTGCATACCTCTGCCAAGGCCAAATAGTGCCCTTGAATTCATTCAAGCCACAAATTTATTTCCCTAAATGTTTTGTTTTTTTAATCAAGATTCATGAATTATTATCTGGAAAATCTGTGAAAAAGTCAAAAGACCTCTATGACAAAGGGAGACCAATGTTATGCTGTCTTCACTAAACAAGTTTTTGTGATAGTTCGTCCCCTCCCCTCCACTCACACTGTCTTTCCTGCCAGGAGGTGTCACTGCAGCTTCACTGAGCTCCACAGAACCACAGTTAAACCCTCCAGGACCAGTGATGGTGGATGAGATTCCCTCTACTTCGCTTCCATCACTGCCATCAACCATCATCTCTTCCTCATCACTTGTTTCAGTCTCTCTTTGTACCCGAAGA
This sequence comes from Pleuronectes platessa, assembly GCF_947347685.1. Lineage (NCBI taxonomy): Eukaryota > Metazoa > Chordata > Actinopteri > Pleuronectiformes > Pleuronectidae > Pleuronectes > Pleuronectes platessa. Next base: position 21,480,488 of record NC_070628.1, on the reverse strand, counting down.
CCCGCAGTCGCCTCCTTTTTCTCACTTTCCTCATTTTCAGCTGGATTAATGTAAGAACCCATGGCAGCACAACCACCGGCCTCTGTCGACTTATCTTCTCCATCTGTAGTTTGCTTCTCAGGTGTTTCGGTCGTAACCACAGTTTTACCGTTCTCGAGTTCCTGCTTCTCCTGGTTCACCAAATGCTCCAACATGTTGTCTTGTGTGATTGGACATGACTCTGGCTCACCAGTTTGTTCTGGACCAGGCTCTGTGCCTCTCTCAGCTTCACAGTTCTTTACCTCCCAGCTGCCAGGGTCACACACAGGACTGGACCCATCTGAGGTTGTGACAACGACATGGACTTCAGTCTCTGCCCTGTGTGTTAACAAGCAATGCTATCATCAAAGTAGGAAGCAACAAATTACATTTACGTGTGTTACTATAATAGAGTATTTGTTGCTGTAAGTTTGTGTATTTTGAGGCGTTTTTTAAAGTCAGTAATTTCAATTAAACGTAACTCAAGTTTTTACTTGGGCAGAATACATGACTACAGCTGAAATGCATCTATCATTGAGTAGAGATGTTGATTTGCCAGGAATTTATCAAAGTTTGAAGGGGAGAAGATCAAAATCAAAATGTTCCAATTTTTAAACCGATTTTGATTGAAACTTGTTTCTATAACATCCGTGTGCCTAAAATAATGTTCAGAAATCTTTAGTTTATGTACATGATAAATAAGTTCCAATTATTTTAACTGAAGTAGATTTTTTAAATGTTATTCTACTGTAAGTTAAATATAATTACCTGAGTTGCACATAAAACGAGCCTGCTTGCTGTTATGATAATGCTAAAGTTAAACTGAGTCAAAAATGTAAATTAAAAATGAATTTTGGATTCCTCCAAACATGATGCTGACCTGTTGTTCACTCCACAGCGACTGGACTTCAGTGTCTCTGCTGGGTTCTGCTCTGCGATACCATCGACAGGGATGGAGAGAAGTGAGGATTGAACAAAGAGTGAAGATATAATCCTTTCTTGAGCCACAGGGTCAGCTGCATTACTACAAATCTGTCTCTCAACTTCCTCCACTCCGCTCTGCTCAGTTTCACGCTTCTGTGCCAGTAAAAAATGACTTCGCTCCTTCTCTGTCAGGCCACACATGCCCATCCGTCGCTTTTTTTTGGTTCGTAATCCCACCGCTGCCTCTTTTGTGATTTCCTTGACATCAGCCATGGACAAGGTGCATGTATCTTCTTGGCTGGTTTCGTGGTTTTTCTCTAGATCACTCTGAGAGGTTTCCTTGGAATCCAGTTGCTTCTCCAGAGTAGCTGCACCGGATCCATCCCCCTCTTCCGAGGTAGGCGAGAAGACCTGGGGTTGATCAGAGCCTGTTGGAGATGGAGGTCTGATACTGTCCTGTGGAGATTCTTCCTCTATTCCACTCTTGTTGGTATCATTATTAGAATGGACCATACAGCCTTCCAGCTCAGAAGCAGTGGTGACAGTAGACTCTTGTTGCCCTTCAAAAGTTTTAACCGTCACATCTTTCAAGCACGTATTTGGTTTTTCTGAAAGTTGATCCTCTTTGGATTCATCTTGTTTGGCGAGACAGGGCTGTTCGGCTGCCTGATCCTGTGGATGTGTAATCATGGCACATACCTGCAGAAGGCACTGAGGAAGCTGTGGTGTAGCAACGACCGATGTACTGTCTTCTTTTGTGTTCTGAAAAGAATGATTTGTCAAAAAGTTGTCTTGATGCAATGGAAATATGGTTCAATCTCAGTCACATAAATCACCTGTTGTTTAAGAGAAGCCTGGACATCATCAGTCTGAGGGATTTCATCTCTTGATCGGTCCCGCTTCCTTGACCTTAATTGAGCTCTGCTGCCTTGATACAGAAGGACCAACTCATTGTTACTCAAAGACTCTGATGGGGAATCATTGTAGAGGCTTCACTCTCAAATTAAACAACACACTCTCTCACCCATTCAGTTGTGACTGTCTAACGTATACTTACATTGATTTTATACCTTACCCATTATTACTACTTGCCTAACCCTAACCCCTAACCTAACCTTAACCCAAACTTGACCCTAAAACATGTCTTCACCTTAAAAACACAAGTCCGGGGACAAGCTTTCAGTCCCCATAAGGAAGATAAGTCCTCATAATGTGACTGTGTAAACAGATTTAGGTCCTCACAACAACATGAGTTATACCTGGAACACACTTGGTGAGTTGATTGAAGATACATATTATTTGAGAAAAGAAATATTTTACCACTGCTGTTAGTCTTCTCTTTCCCTTTGGCCATCTCCTCTTCCTAAAATGCCCCAAAGGAAGGTAATTTAATAAATGTTTAGATAGATAGATAGATAGATAGAAAGATACATACATACATACATACATACTTTGTTGATCCCAAAGGAAATTTATGGATCCAGTTTCACATAAAAAAGTCAAACACAACAGCAAAAGAACAACAAAATTAGTCAATAATAAGTCCACTGCAGTGAGATGAAAGTGTAGCCACAAGAACTACTACAAAGCTGTCACTGTAAAGATGTTTGAGCTAATGGAGATATTAAAAACACAGATATTTAGAGTTTTAATGAATTTTGCTTTACTGATAAAGGAGTTTTGTACTTAATTCCCTTGCCCAGTGATTATTCTCTTGCCTCTGACACCGGACCAGATAGTATTTAAAACCTCAAATGTATTACAGTATTTAAAATGTGATATATAGAGACCTAAAACACTTCCCCCCACTGGTATGGCTAATGATTAGCTTAAAGCTAACTATCGAATGACATGTATTCATCAATTGGAGTGAATGTATTTATTTAATCTATTATTAGCTGACATAAATGGAAAACACACTTACGCTATGATGCTGCAGATGTGGACTTGCTGTTCTTCAAACAATTAATTGACGCTGATTTGAAAACTCTTCGGAAAGTGCTGGACAGAAGTGCACTTCTATTTTGTAGTTTCCCCACATTACTCACCTGAACCTCAGAGGCGCAGCGTCACGTCGGGGTTTACGGCAGTGGCGGGAGTGGGTGTCGTCTAGCCGTAAAGCGTGACGTGCGTTGCCAATGGAGACGGAATATAGGAAGTGAATTCCACAGCTCGCCGTGTTTGTTTTGACAGCTCGCAGCGAACATTGGAGTATACACCGGTCCACCGACGTCTATCTACGCGTTCAGCTCTTATTTCTGAGCAGTTCTGGAGCAGAACAACCGACTCGACCCCGCTGCAACACTCCACGGTGCGTGGAGCGGACCAGGTCGTGTCTGTGCACTCATAAGCCACGAGAACTGTGTTGGAGCTGTTCGCTGACACGAGCAGAGGCGCTAACTCGATACAAAGCACTTAAAGCTGTTTGAATTGCGACACAAAATGTCAGAAATGGGACTGATTGTAACAAACTGTGTAACTCGAAGCTTATCTCGTCTCTACTGTAGTTTACCCTCCATTGGCTTTAATTCATTTCCTTGTTTCCTGGTTCACTTGTAGCTGGTGAGAGTCCATGAGTCGCAGTCGGAACCCCCCTCCCCGGGGTCAAGGGGCAGCTCGAGCCAAACAGGTAACATCCTTCATTTCTTACGATGAGATGTGTGAATGATATCTACTGTTTAATGTCAACAACAGGTATGACTCAGCATCTCTCTCTCTCTCTCTCTCTCTCTCTCTCTCTCTCTCTCTCTCTCTCTCTCTCTCTCTCTCTTTCTTTCTTTCTGTGGCTGTCTGTATGTGCTTCTGTTTAACTTCAGATGGGGCTGCTCCTTGACCTGTCCCCGGACGGCGGGATGGATGATGAGGGCAACGATGAAGACCTGGAGGCAGAGCTGCTGAATCTGATCGGGGGTGGAGGAGGGAGACCACAGGGGAAGAAAGCTGAAGGGAAAGGTCCGAAAGAAACAATTGTGTAACCCACAATTTTTCTCTGTTTGCCTCGTTTAAATGCTAATACTCCCAAAAAAGTATTGAGTGTGTATGGATTAGGGCCCATTGTGATTTATTTGTCTATGTTTAGCTCCTGTTCACATGGCAGAGATCGAGCGAATGGCAGCCCTTTGCATGAAAGACATGGATGACGAAGAAATAGGGGATGACGATCTTGATGATGAAGATCTGCTGGTAAAAATATCACAATGTTCTTACCTTGTTCTGAGCTGATACAGTCAATCAATCAATTGATCGAGAAGAAACTTTCACATACTTGCTGGTCCTAGCTTCTCCTCTGTAAAGATTTGTTACTCATCTTTATCATGTACTGTATGATAGTAAACTTGATATTGCCACGTTTTGGAGTTATATCTATATTTTTTTTAATCCTATCTTATAAATTGTAAAATGCAAACCAAACCTTGTTTATTCCACTGTAGTATAATGTTTTTAAGCTTAGCTCTTGTATGTTTTTCAATTTAAGAATTTTCTTCTTACCTGTTTACATTTCTATGTCTCTGTACATAGGCCGAGCTAAATGAAGTTTTGGAGGAGGATGAGGAACCAGCTCCCACTCCCCATGCTGTCTCACCAGCTGCCCCCAAAGGGACTGTCACATCTCACTCTACTGGTGGAACTGGGCTGGAGGCTAACCTGCTGGAACGTATTGAAATGTACAAGACTGCCGTTTCTAATGCCAAGGCTGCCGGGGAAACCAGCAAAGTTCGGCGATACGACCGCGGGTTGAAGGTAAAAGGAAGATCACTAGTATAAATCGAATTTTGTCTCAATTTAAATATTTTAAAGTTTCTAAATTTGGGGAAATTGTGTGTGTTTTTATATGAATGTAAGAATTAACATTGGTACATTTTTCATTTTAGTTTTCTGTAATGTGAAAGACATGTTCATGTTACCTGTCTTCTCCCCACCTAGACATTACAGTCCATGTTAACATCTGTAAAGAAAGGAAAACCAGTCGATGAGGAAGAGATGCCTCCTCCCGTTGCTATCGGTGGAAAACCCAATGTCCCTGCAGGGTCTGAATCAGTCAAGGAACGAGAACTGCCAGAGCCGGTACTGAAGCCCTCTTTACCCACCAATCAGAAGCCTCTGAGGGAGGCTCCGCCAACAACCCCTAATACGAAGCCGCTCCTTCTGACCCCGCCCAAAATGCCTGCAGCTGCCATCACCCCAGAAACACCTGCAATCTCTCCACTCACACCCAGCCAGCCTGATGCACAGCACTCTGGTAAAAACATATGATGAATTACAGAGTCCTCTGTGGACGTCCGTTCAACTTTCCTCTTCTGTGTTCTCCATGTACTGTATGAGAGAAAAGATAGGATGACACCATAAACTCATCCATATTGAAAAAGTCATACATCAGATTAGTTTACTATTGTTGTTTCTTTTTCTTTATTAAATTCCATACTTTTAGCTAATCATCAAAAAGCACTTTAATAATATTCGAATATTGTTTCTTTTTTTTTATTCCATACTTTTAGCTAATTATCAAAAAGCACTTTAATAATATTAGAATATTGATGTTTTATTTAGTAACCACATCATTCATTCTTTATTTCTTCACCTAATTCAGAGCTGAAGCAGGCGGTGTTGTCTAGACAGAGGGAGTACAAGATGGCTGCCATAAATGCCAAACAGAGCGGAGACATTGACCGGGCCAAACAACTCTACCTCACTGCCAAGGTAACACAACCGATATCAGTTTTATTGCTCTGATAAATCTTTTTCTGTAAGTATATTGCTTATGTACAAGGCTTGTGAGAGAAAGTTGATTATATAAGCTGACCTCCATGTCTGCAGAAGATGGATGTGCTGGTGGAGGAAGTGGACAGAGGTGAACCGGTAGACCTGAGATTACTACCTCCCCCTCCTGGTTAGTGTAATCTCCTAAAAAGACAAGTTAGGTTGCATTGTTGCCTTAAACTCTTATTTTCTTACAGAGATAAATGGTTGGTGTCCACCAAATCAAACGTATATAGAATTAGCTTTTTATAAATGTAGTGAATTACAAATTATGTCAAAGCCTGAAAGTTGGATCCAACTGAAGGAAAGAGATGTCTGAGCTGATGTCGTCTGCCTTTGTGTGTTAACTGGCTATTTGTTACTGTGAGTCTTATTTCTTGATTACCTGGTAAAATAATAATGATGTTCCATGTCCTACTCTCCACTGATCTCTGATCATCTGCAGGAGACGTATTAGTTGAACACCGTGCACCTCCTCCTCCTCAATCTTCCATCAAACCAGCTGCTCCTGCTGCTCCTGCTCATACCAGTGTGGCCCCGGCAGGTAAAGCTCACGATTAGGACCTGAACAGTAAATGAAGTTTACTTTCACAATCACACATTTTTTTTGTTGACTGCTGAATCGTAGTTGGATCTCGAGGCTAGTGAAGAGTCACACCGCTAGACTCCAGTAGCTCTGATCCCACCTCTGACATCTTAGCAAATGAAAACATCGTGAAGTTGAATTTAAAAGTGAAAGGTTGGTGTGTGTGTTTGTGTCTCTGTATGAAGACCTTCCTGCTCCCAGCAGTCTGGCAGAAGCCCTGCAGCAGAGGTTGGATGTCTACAAGTCAGCAGCAGAGGGCGCTAAGAGCAAAGGGGATGATCGAAAGTCGCGCATGCATCAACGAATTGTCAAGGTATAACACCATCCACTTAAAACAGACCATAAAATGGGGTTTCCGAAAAAATACTGTACTGGGCAGCTGAAACTAAATGTAGTAAGGGATTAGATATTCTCTAAATGCAGATACCCACAATGCATAATATATACCTGGTTCTGTGCTGCTGTTTGGGGGGCTGTTTGATTCATGTCCCAAAATAACTGGTGTGACTCAGTCTATTTTGACTGGAGATACCTTCTGCTGCTCTGACTCTGACTACTACTGTTGCTCATTTCACCTGCTGGATTGACCTGAAATGAAGTTTTGAAAAGAATAGTAACATTTGGTCAATTCGACTTATGTAGGGTAAATTAATTAAATTAAATCATGGAGACAAGACAGTAAAAGGAAAGACAATAATTAATTGTAAGGCATGTACAATATTTCCATTTGTTGTAGTGGAAGAAAATTTAATATATTGATATTCTCATGTGGGAATTGTTCTTTTGTACCTTCCATCAGAATTGTACTGCTAATTTGTTATGTTTATTTTTATATGCAAGAAAGACATATTTTATGGGGTGGGAATGAAAAACACGGGGGTCTTTACAGTGTTGTAAATCTATTTCAAATTGGAGCTCACCAATCTTTTGGATAGAATATGGATAATTTATATTAAGGCATTCACTGATTATGACACAACGCTGATATAAATGAGTGATCTATCATCTCATCTTTTCTTAACAGCAATACCAGGATTCCATCAAAGCTCATAAAGCTGGACGGCCAGTCAACTTAGCCGAGCTTCCTGTGCCGCCAGGTAACTTTCTGAATCCAGGCGTCTTTCAGGATTTGCTTCCAGGATGCGCATACATATAGTAAACTTTGTGTTTCCATGTGTGTGCCTGTGTTGCACCTCTAGGCTGTCCGCCACTTCAGGGCTCAGAAGGGAGTCAGCAGCAGAACTTCATTGGTGTCCTGGAGACAGCTATGAAAATAGCTAATCAGGATGCAGATGGAGAAGATGATGAAGATGATACTCCAACAGAGTCTGCCAAGGTAAACAGAAACAAACAAATTGTTATTATACAGCCAAAGAATTGATTTGCCTTTGGTCCAAACTTGAAAAGGCTTAATCGTTTATCACGTCAGATCTATTGAAGGTCATTCTGTTTAATTGGCTGGACCCCGAGTCTATTGCATCACCTTTGTGCCCGTTATCAGATATATTAATATAGAAACAGTGTTAAAGATAATGAAGACTTAATATTAAGCTGCTTTGAAATAATTGAAGTGTTAATTCAAACTCACAAATTCCCCAAACTGGAGCAGATTTTAAGAGATCAATATTCAACAAGAATGTCACTCAGTGGAGCGCATACACCAACAGTCCTCTTAAATTCAATTGCTGCACCAAATTGCACACACTCCTAAATATCAGTCACCTAAACATGCCAGATCAATATCCATGAACTCTTTCATAAGAAATTCACACGAATGATAAACTTGAACTAGTCTTCCAAGTTTCAGCAGTTTTTGTGTCATCCTGCTAACAGACAAACAACAGCAGCAGTTAAAGATCAGTTCATTCATCACATTTGTCTGGTGATCCTAACCCTCTATTTCACTCTTTGAAGCCTGCAGTGCGCCCATCTGCACAGAAAGCTAAGTCTCCTGCTCCCCAGCCCCCTGGAGGCTCCACAGCTGTGAAACTGGGACATAAAGGTGTGTATGGTGTGGGTTTGTGCACTCATACCTGCCTAAACATACAGAATGTGCAAAAAGTGTTACAGCTTCAATTCCTATTCTCTTAAATATCCTTGTAGCCCAGCAGCAAGTGGACTTCCTGTTGCTAAGGAGACAGGGTTTTTTGCGCGCAGCTCTGCGCTCCAAACAGATGAAGGTGTAGTGGATTTTTTTCTTTCTTAATATTGTTTTCTCTTCACTAGATAGTCTTAATGGAGAAGTGTTGACTACAGCTGCTTGTTATTTCATTGAAATCTTGAACAAATGTGTTTTTGCTGTGGTTTGATTCGCCTGCTGCTGTTGGGTTGTTTGTAGGACATGACGGGAGCCGCGCAGCACCTCAGAAATGCCAAGGGTCTGGACCCCATGATCAATGCTGCCAAGTCTGGCCTCCCTGTTGATGCCACCAAGGTTATAAATTCATTCTCATGTGCAAGTTAGTAACCTACAAGAAGAGACAAAGTAAGCCTGTGTGTGTGTGTGTGTTGTAATAGTGTTGTCACAGGAGCCACTGAATGCATGAGGAGCTGTGTCAATGCAAAATGTGACAGACTGGAGGAAGGAAACAGGGTGAAATCAAAACACCTCTGAGCTCATTGTGGTCTCACCTTCTCTCTCAATGCGTGTGGGTGAGACAATGTGGGTGGGTGTGTGTGTGAGATAATATGTGTGTGTGTCTGTGAGAGAATGTGTGTGTGTGTGTGTGAGAATGTGGGTGTGTGTGTGTGAGAATGTGGGTGTGTGTGTTTATCTGCATATTTTCATATAGTTGCCACTTATCCCTTGTGATATTCTTTAATTTTGCTTCACTTTTATTTAATATCTTTGCTTCATAAAACTTATATATTTATCTGAGACTCAATCCTACAATGTAATAACATGGAATATTAAGCTGGTGCCTCTGTTAGTTTGTCTGTGTGCTGGTCAGGAAGCACAGAACTTGATATTCATAACTTCTCCTGGACAGATAAGAAATAGAGGACGTGTTGATTACATTTTGGTATAGGCTGGAGCAGAGTTTCTCAAAAATGAGGAGGTTCAAACATCCCATCTGTTTCGCCTCAGAGGTTAGTGTTCTCTTAGAGTGCCATTGCTTTATGTCTCCAATGTTTTTGTCTCTTTGCTGACAGATTCCGAACGCCCCGGAGGAGGAGTTCTCTCTGTCTCGCTCCCGTACGTCCCCCGTCTCCCCTCGCTCCAGTGAACAGTACCACGGCCTCATGGATCTTTTACGAAAGCAGCACGAGGTCAGCAAAAGCACATTTCACACAGAAGTGCACCCTCTAAATCTTGCTGTGCATCAGCAACCAGTTTATACTGATGTTGATACGGTTATGATCACTGCCCTGAAGCTTGCTCATCACTTTTCTAGTTGTGCAGCTTTTAAGTTTTGTATCACAATTGATCTGTACGACACTTTCTTTGTTTTTTTTCAGTTTTCTTATGCACACCCTCTTTTGTTGTGTATCTCAATTTACAGAAATGTGTGAGCTCCTCCCAGCAGTTCACAAAAGTGGGCAATATACCTGAGGCTCTGAAGTAAGAGAAGTTTCACATTTGCACCTTTTGTATTTATATGCATTTTATATGGATGTTCTCTGCAGCCATGATGGAATTTTACTCCTGTTATTTTTAGCCACAAACATCAGAATGAAATGATGAATGTAGTTAAAACAGGAAACGTTCTTTTCCTATTGACACAGCAAATGAGCTAATTCTCACATTTCAGAAGCAGATGTTGGATATTTTAATCCCTACATTACTTGTTAGAATCCTATGTTTATAATTATCTTCATTTAATGTACTAATTGATCTTTCACTTAAATGCTTCACCGTTTTTCTACTCAGTTTCTGTTGCAACACACAGACATTCAGTCTTTTTTTTTTTTCTTGTCACTGCATATTTATAACTTCTCACAAATTTTCCCACATATTTTCACATACATTTAACTATCACACATCATACACTTTATTGCAGGCTCTGCACCTGGAAACAACAAATTTTAATTTTACAGATACGCCACTTATTAGACCTCTAGTATTTATATGTGTACATGTACGTATGAGCATTTGTGTGTAAGGACCATGTTTGTCTCTCACCAGGTTTGAGAAGCTAGCTGAGGAGTGTGTGAAGTACATAGAGATACTAAAGAATGCCCACGCCAAAGGCCACCCAGTCCCCAAGTGCCACACAGAGGAGAGGACCTTCAATACTTTCAAGTCAGCACCAAAACATAATATTTTTTTTTCATATTGTATAATGTTATATTAGATTATAATGCATTTTCTAGTCTTATCATCTACTCAGAGCTTTACAGTACAAGTCACTTTCACCCATTTGCACACACGTTCATACAGCACTTCAATATGCAACGCTTTGTCTATCTATTTGGGGAGCGCAGAATGGAAGAGCCAGGGATTAAACCCCCAGAGCCACAGCCTCTTTGGACAGGAAGATCTATAGTCAGTCATTTTTAATGAATCTGGCAGCATAGCTCTGAGGATGTCAGTCTGTCTTTCAGTGTGTCTGTCGTTCTACCACTTCAATCCAAAATAGACCATCTCAACAACTGTTTAGTGAATTGCAAGAAAGATTTGTTCAAACATTCATGAGCCCTCAAAGATGAGTTTAATTGACGTTTGGGAGCCCTGATGTTTCTTAAGCTGTTTCCCTCTACTTAACTCTGGAGAATCTCTGGACTGTTTCCAGAGGGGCTGTATGTGTGAATACAAATGTCCCAGTGTGAGCTTTTGGACTTTCTCTGGCCCTTTTTCAGCCAGCCCTCTAGTAAAAAGTCCATATAATGTCAAATGAGCCCACTTGAGAACACAGCAGGAGATCCTCCGCAGGATTCACTGGGAGCGAGAATGTGTGTTTATGACCTTTCTAACATGGGGCAGATGCAAAACTTAAAAACTAAAAGAAAACAAATATATCAGGGTGAAAAAGAGGTGCTGTACATATAGAAATAGCAACAAAAATGTCAAGAGAGCTGTTAGTGATACGACCCAACCCCGGTGTCGGGAAGAAAAAAAACAAAACTGGATTGATGCAGTAGAATTTATAAGTCACGTCCTGCCTCTGCCTGCTGCACCACCCCTCAGCTGAACACTCTGGAGATTATGGGTTTTTGTGAAAACGTCTGAACAGAGAATCCCCTGCTGCGTTGTTCATGTGAGAAAAGGCAAACTCGAGAGAAAGTCCGAAACCAATTCTTCTGATATCATCTGGCGATCATGACTGAAAACGGCTTTGTAGTGCCCCTGACAGGTTGACATTTTTAGCCTGTATCGAAATATTAAAACATCTATTGGATTGCCATAACATATGATAAAGCCATTATCAGGTAATTAAAAATGTTAACAACAGCATGTGGCTGAACGCTGGAATGACTGTATGATTATTACTATTACCAGAAGGAACGATTTCCCCCCAATTGCGGCTGTAGATGAATCAGATTGACTCACTGTGACTCATTGACTTGGCTCCAGCATCATCCCACCCTAACAGCCAGGTGACTCTGGCAGTGAGTCACTCCAGGGCTCCAGAGTGCAACCAAATATCTGTGAAGTGTGACTAAAAATGTTCCTTGGTCGGACCGGTGCACCAAACATTTAGCTGGTGTGACACTGTATTGGATGGAGTGGTGTCACTTCCCCATCTCCTCTGCAGAGTTTACACTCACACACACAGGCTGGTCCCGCCCACACTAATTTCTCCCACTGACACCTGAGAAGAGAGATGAGGGAAAAGAGGAGTTGAACGAGGCAATGTATGTCGAACAGTGGGGACTAAAACTGTAAACTGTAACTGTGTATTTAATCACATTGAAAAAAAAAAAAAATACGTGTGCACTCTCTGCTACACACAACATGAGAAGTGCACCGTCAGGATATCAGTGTAAGAGTGACCAAACCATCCGGAGTTCATCCAACATCATTGACTGACTGAATGGGGTGTCTGTGGGATCAACAACCCCGCTCGCGCAGACAGACACACGCACACAATCCTAGAGGAAAGGCTGGAATACAAACCTAATACAATACAAACCTAAAAGCTCATCTCGGTCATAACCATTCTGTTTACTGAGCTGGTAACATATATCCTAAGCCAAATGTTAAACATTTATTCCAGAGCCCTTTTTGTAACCGAACCAGAGTGTCCATTTTATTTCTGTTTCGGTTGTCTGTGGTTTATGTTTTATTTATTTAGTATTACTGTATTATCCTGAACTGAATGGATATTAAATCAAATCCAAAATCGAATCGGTTAGGGAAATCAGTGGCGATACAAAACTCAAGTTCAGAAATTACCAATGTATATGGATGTATACATCAAGAAACGTATAATAGGTGTATTGTTGCTCTGTCAAAAGACGCCTTGCAATTTTTGGGGTGCACCTAAATGAAAAAGGTAGGTGCACCGATGCAATCAAACCAAACGTTAGTGTGGAGCCCTGCACTTAGCAGTGATGCCGACAGTTTGTCTGTCACTCATGATGTCGCCTCTGAATGTCAGTGACTCCTGTGTTTGTTCTGTAGGAGCTACTCCAACCTGACACTTAATGACCTGATGCTCTACATAGTCAAAGGCATTAATCTGCCACCTCCCTCAGGTAAGCACGTCTTCATAATAACCAGGAAGTCGGGTGTCAGATAGATGTGTGCTCACACCCACTCTCTGCCTTCAGGTGTCTCAGCTAATGAACTGGATGCAAGTGTGAAATTCGAGTTTCCTTTCCCCAGTGCGGTAAGAATGTCTCTCTGTAAGAAATAATCATGGATTGTTTCACTCTGTTTATATCTATATATATGTGTGTGTGTGTGTGTTTATGTAGGAGGATGCTCAGAGAGACAAAACCAGCACAGTAAGGAACACCAACAGCCCCGAGTTTAAGGAGGAATTCAAACTCAACATCAACCGCTCCAAATCGAGCTTTAAACGAGTCGTCCTGTCAAAAGGCATTAAGTTTGAAATCGTACACAAAGGGTAAAAACCACAACTGCATTGCTGCAACACAGACACAAGCTTCATTGTTTATCTTTCTTCATCTGTCTGATGTTCTCTCCTTCTTGTGTTGACAGTGGCTTGTTTAAGACGGACAAAGTAGTGGGCACAGCTCAGCTGAAGCTAGAGGCTCTAGAAAACCACTGTGACATTAGAGAGATCATAGACGTAAGTGTTAACTGACTGAAAACATGAATGCATGCGCATCTACTGACATGATGTGGCTGACAGTGTGGATGTGTTTCATAGGTGATGGATGGACGTAAAACCACTGGCGGCAAGTTGGAGGTGAGGGTGAAGATCAGAGAGCCTTTATCTGGAGTTGATGTCACACCAGTGACAGAGAAGTGGCTCGTACTCATTCCAGTCTCCTCCCTCTCTCCTCCAGAGAAACAAAAGGAGCGGGTGAGTAGAGTTCGCCGTTCATCTGCGTTGCATGTTGATCGACCATGGGGAGAGAACTAATGCAGAGCACATCTTTGTCTTTAGCTGTTATCAGACATAAGCTCCAGAAATTTGATCGAAACATTTTCCAGACCTAGCCTTGTACATATGTAGAATGCGGCAAGAGAGTGACTGGGTCAGAAATTTTCACAACAACAGAAAAATGTCTGGAATATTCAGCCAAGCGGTGGCACTTGGGCGGAGCATGCAGGAGACAGAACGTGACGTTTAAATTCTCCTGTGGATAGAATGTCTTCTTGTTAACCGCACGTCGTCAACTCACCCACCTGCTCGCTGTGAATTCTCCAGACATTTTCCTGCTGCATGGGCTCACTCTGACACTTTACTCAGGGTTGGCTTGAAACTCATGACGTTAGGCTATTCCCCTCCCTTCAAATGTGGCTGTTTGTTTCGAGGATCATCAAGCCTTTATAATGTGAGCTGCTGCCGTCTGAGTAATATTTACATAGAGAATAATCTTTCTGCTGCCCCCTTTGCAAGGCCTATAAATGCTAAAGTTACAAAGTGAATCACATTGACACAAGAAATTAAGTGTTTGTGTGTGTTTGAACCAGGCTCCATCACCTCGATCTAAGCCCAGACATGAAGTGAGCAGCAGCAGCAGCAGCAGGAGCAGTCATCCCAACAACTCTCCTCCACAGTACAGACTCCACAGCTTCAGCCTCCTCAACTATGACAGGGATCGGGCGGAGAGGAAGGTAATTATGTGTGTTTATGTGTGTGCGTTTGTTGAAACCTCTCTGCGATGTTCCTTTCCATAGAGCTCGTAATGCTTAAGGCACATAGGACTTGTCAGTCACTTCGCCTGTCTCTCAGATTGCAGAGTACCGAAAGAATCGGCGGGACCCTCCACCTGACCTCATCCATCAACACAAACAGGTCACACACAGACTGCAGTGGCAGAAAGCACAGCTGGAGCGAGCCACTCCTGCTCTGCTGACAGGTAACACCCAAACAGAGCCATATTTGGGGGATGATACCACTGTTAGGGAGTTAAAAGAAATACAGATGGATCAGCAATATAAACATTAAACCAATATGGTAATGATTCCTAAGATGTTGTTATTAAACCCCTAAATGTAATTGAGACCTCATACTTAACAGGTTAACCAAACACTGTATTATAAATTCCTATAAATAAACAGAAAACACAAATACAACCAAAAATATAGCATTGATTTAAGAAAACTAGTGCAGCAACCATTCTAAACTTGTTTGGGAATTGATTCATTCCTGTTTGGAATGATGTGTTTTCTTGGCCTGTAAAAGTAACGTGCTGCTGGACCGGAACCCTGAAGCTGCACAAAGAGCTGGGTTCTACCTCTTTATTCAGAGTTCAGTGAAGCTCCACTCAGCACGTTGCCATTATCGTGAAGGCTTAGTTGTCGTGATCAACAACATTTATTCAAAGTTTATTAATATTGAACATATCGCCTGACCAAATTGAACCAAAGACGACCGATTCTAAAGACGTGCATTCCGCAGACACACAGAATTTTCCGGAAATATAAGATTGATAAACGTTTTTTCTGCAAAAGGTAAATATGGATGCCCATATTTTCTGCGATGTTTATTCTGTCCAATATCAACATAAACGCAGATCCTGATATGTCTGTGGAAGATTCAGCCACCTGATAAATTGGTCAGGCTCTGGTATGTACTTCACTAACACATCTCCGCTTGCAATGCACATAACCCACATATCCCCTCACCACATGTGCAGAATATGAAAATGTGCTGCGGCGCCTGGTCCAAGGACTTGCTGACTCAGTGAAGAAATTCTCCAGCCAAGGCAACAGAGTGAGTACAAGGGCGGGGGGTTCACTGTTGCTGGGATATTACTGTTGTCGCTCACTTGGGTGAAATTACGGTTTCCTTTTTTGTATAGGATGCTGCCAAGGATGCACTTGGCAGGGTGAAGATGGTAGAGGCTGAGGTACGAGCTGCTTTGAGCCCTCAATATAAAGCATGTTGTATCATCATCATGTGCACATTTATTGTGGCTAAACGGACTCTTCTCTCTGCTGCAGCTGGAGTCACTTACAAGGAAACGTGCTGGATAAGAGGAGAAAGAGGGAACAGGGACTTGGCTGGAGGACTGTTGTTTTATTTTATTTTCATCTCTCTCTGTCTCATTCGATACACACTCCAATACAACACTACGGTTGGTACTGTAAGCGCGTTTAGCATGACTCTGTGCTGCTCATGTCCATGACAACTGCATGAACAAACCTGCTTATTCCCTCATATAACTTGTGTCTCTTGTGATTGGTCGCCGGCCACAATAGCTGAGAACAAACCTGCAACGACAAAGGAACACAACTTAAAGCTAATATTATGTAATGTGTTCAAGAGTTAAGGGAGAGGCAGGTGTATTTGCACTCAAACAAGAAAGACACTACAGCTTCTGAAGGGTTTTACAGATTTTACTCCCACTCCACTCCCTAATTTTTTTATATTTCCATCTTTCCATTGAGAATTGTTGGTTAGAGCTGTAACTGACACCAGCTCAAAGAGTCTTTTGGTTTCCATAGATGACCAAAAAGTGTGCATGTGCGTGTGTGAGCCTGCTCTGAGGTGTGTTTAACCAGTGGACTGAGGTGTTTTAACCCCTTTCCCCCATATTTTATGTGTGTAATGAGCTTAATCTAATCTGTCTGCTCCAGTGTTCCCAGATTACAGTAATCTGCTCCGTTTGGAGTGGTGTGATATGGGAATAAAAAAAAACACAGCTACAGCCTACAACCCATAATGAGGGATTAGTGTTTGTGTCACCAAGGAGACGACTAGATCAGACGTAGAGTCGCCTTTGGGGCCGTGGAGTGGGGGGTGTTAACAGCCTACCATGATTTTGGTTGAAGCTTAACCCTGCTAAAGTATTACTGCTTCTGCTTCTTCTCCATCGTCAGCTGTTTCCCTGTCGTTTCCTTCATCTTCACTCTCTTCACACCAATTCAGAGATTATTCAAAGTATTGAGTAATATGTTGCTTCTTTTGGATTTTCTTTGCAATATTAAGTTCATTGTGCTGCTGATTAGGAAATAATTAGTGACCGCTACATCAGTTTTCAGCCGATTTTTGTGTTTGCAGTTTTCAAAAATACAGAAAGATACTGTCCCACTAAATGAGCTCTGCAGTGGCAGCACAGCCGGATGCTGAATAGTCTGCCCACACGAGGACAACCCAGTATCTGTCAGTAAGGCTGGGCAATTGCTTATTTCTATTTCTGTTTCCCCATAGACATCCCTGTCACGGGCATCTCTGCTATTCCTCATTCCACCTGTTTTTTTCACTGTAAAGTCAAGGTTCTCTTGTAAAACTTTGACAGATGTAAAAAAATCCCTACTGACTAAGACAGACATCTTGAGAATTAATCATTTACCATAAAAGACCACAACAGACACTTTTGGGACAGATGTCTTAGAGTGATGTGTTTGATGACCTGCTAACCTGACAGCAGATCCATATCCACTGTAGCCAGGCTTATTCTATGTTTACGTTTGACTCCTCTGAGTCGATGATGTTTGGTAACTCCACTAATAGTGTTTTTGGTCACGTGGCAGAGCAGAGAATCCTGTGTTTGTCCTAATCCACCAACCATCTCGCTCCATTAGCAAATAATCCCGGTTAAAGATGCAGCTCTCCATAGACTGTGTTGTTTTTTTCTAACACCCCCCACCCCCTCTGACCTCAGGAGAGGTTATCCTCTAACTCTTTGTAAATGGGACATTATGGTGCTTTTGATCAGCTGATGTTTTTAGATGGACAAGACGGAGGAATTTATCATTATAGTAAACTAACATTTATCATCTCAACCTCAAGTCACGTCAACGTCTACTCAGGTTTTGGGATGTAGTTTTCTCTTTCAGGCAACTCTTAAGTTTCTATTGAAACTGTTTCAGTTTGATCTCAACATTTGCCTTATTGAGTTGTGTCGACTCAATTCAATTCAAACTAATTTAAAGGGTCCAATAATAGCTTTTCATTCTATATGAATATAAATGGAAACCAATAGTACCTGAAACAATAAAGACTGACATAGAATGACACTAGAGTAGATACTCCGCCAAAGCCAAACAGTTCCCTACAGAAGACACATTTAAATTCAGTAGATCCAGATTTTTTATTTGGAGCTGCACACCATTTCACACACACACACACACACATAAGTATCAGTCCCCAAATGGGCCAGCTCTTAAGACCTTATCTCAGAATGTGAAAGAAAGTAGGGGAATAAATCCTGAATCCGCCCTCTTATCTGGATCTGCACCAAAATCGAATGGGTTCTCCCCTGACCCATACCACATCCTGCAGGTTTCATGATAATCCGTCCAGTAGTTTTTGTGTAAACCTGCTAACTAACAGACAAACAAACAACCATAAACCTTGGTGGTTGTAAATATATGGGCTGCAAGTAATTATAATGTTTTCTTACTGATTAATCCTCCAGTTTTTTCCTGATTGATGAGTAAATCATTGGTATCCTCCTAACAAATAATGTGTTTTACTGACTCTGAGTGTGACCTCACACAGTAGCTCTGATATAAGTTGGGGTTTGCGTCACTCATTTGCTTAACCGCATTAACAGCATGAAAAACTGCAGCTGAACCCATTTCTTTCCATTCAATGGCTTTAACCCCATCTCACCCCCGAGCACAGAAGACCTCCTGCTACGTCACCCCGCTCCTCAAGTAACCTTGTGGCCTCTGAGGCTGCTCTGTTGTAATGGCAGTGAGCTCATCAGCATTCATTGTGGTAGCTGAGTGGCCAGGACCCGGGCAAAGGGACATATTGTTAGATTGTCCCGCTGGTGACTCACAACACTTTCCTGCATTTACCACACACACCTTACACACACACACTCCTCACTCTCCTTTTTCTTCGGTTTGTATGACTCTTTTTCTTTGGTCCTCTTCTGTATCCGGACCACACTCCATTTACACAAAGAGAAAGTTTGGTGGATTGTTTATCATTACTGTTTATGATTCTGTCTTGATCAGCTGTAGTAAATGTGTTCATCTGGGATGGGAAGATATTTTTTGTTGATCCTATGACATTTTCCCCCAGATCTGTTAAATCATATAAGGGCAATCATTCTAAATGTAATTTAGATATACAGCATTATATGCACTTTCTCTATTTTAAGTACAAGTCATAATGACGTGTAGCTCAAAATGGGAATGTATGAAGGCCTGATTGTTTAGGCTTTACTATCTTATACATGAGGTTAGTGTGAACATGAATAAAATGGAATCACCTCTGAGTTTGTGTCATCGTTGAACTGAAGAACCCCTGAGATGGATTGATCTGAACTCTTACTCAACATGTATTTATCAGCTGGATAATTAATTACCTAAATTAATTTGATGTGCTTATGAACCAGATTTTGAATTAATGGCACGCTTCAGAAAATGGTTAGATACAATGGATTCTCATATGCTTTGTATCTGTGGCTGGTGCTGACAATACTTTTTTTATATAATGAAAATAATAACAAACTTATCAAAACAAGGTTACAAAGTGCTTTACAAAATACATGGAATAAAACAACGCTGGACAAAACAAAAATAAGAGAAAATATTTAAAACAAACAGCATCTGTTAAAAACCAGGTATTAAAATGTTTTCCAATTAAAATGTTTTTAAGCAATGACTTCCAAACCTCCTCAGATAAGGAGGTCCATTAGGGAGATGGGAGAGATATGGGCCCTAATTGGTGTTTTTTGAAAAGCAACACTACTCCTCCAGTATCTAAAGTAAGTACCATAGTTTGCAGATTTATATATAGATCTATTTTTATTTATCTTAATACATGGAGTGTGGTGTGTTCACGGGGGATTTCCTACAAAGGAATCTTGGTTTGTGGGTAAGTAAAGGGTTTCCCATTGTAGTACTGCACCAAATAGTTCTGATTGTAATAAGAAATAAATAAACAAGCCTTGGGAGAGAGCAGGGAGGAACCAGCCTTTGACATAAAAGCAAAACAGGAGGCATATTTTAAACAGAGGAAGCATGATATCAGTTGCTTCACAGATATCTGGAATAGCCGATATGCATTGTATGAAAAAATAACACAGTTCAGTAACTTATTCAAACTCATACGTAAACCACACACATGAACAGTAATGAAGCAAATTCATTTTATAAAAACCTTGACTATAAAATCCCTGCAGATAAACCAGGTAGGATGAACACACCTTTTTCTTACTTTGCTTTTTAGACTGTTAATAAACATCTGCAGGCAACATCCAGTACACAAACAATAACAAAAGTGACAGTATATTGTAGAACTGTTAAATTAATGATTTGGTAAATGGTTTGTATTTATATAACACTTTTCTAGTCTTGATTCACCCATTCACACACATTCATACAGTGCACCTATTAGCAGCACCTTTTTTTTTTTCTATGAAGGCCAATTCGGGGGGGGGGGGGTCAACACTTCGGAATGCGGATTGGAAAGACTGGAATCGAACTGCCGACCTTCATGGTTGGAGGACAACCACTCTACGCCACAGCCGCCCAATGACAAGGAATAATTCCGAAGTAGCTCTGGAGCTTTAACACAAGTCAAGCAAACAGGCAGGTTTTTAACGATCTCTGCACTAGTGTGTTAAAAAAGAACAGTAAAATATGTTTTACATTCATATGAGACAAACACTGACTAAATAAACAACAGTTGTTTTATTTGTGAAGTATGTCAAGTCAACTCTAATGTTATTTTATTCACATGTTTTTGTGTGTCATACTTTATGTGTTAGACTGATTATGTTCTTAAGATAAGATAAGGTACGATAAAACTTTATGGATCCCACACTGAGGAAAATGACTTGTTACTTGTCGAAATGGGGTAGACAAGAGAATAAAAAAGGCTATAGGATAGAAATTTAAAAAATACAGAAAATGTGTACGTAATATTTTCCTTTCACTAAGAAAATATTGTGAAAATGTAGTTAAAGTGAAGTGGCACATAATGAATGCACAAGGATGTAGAATCTGTATTTGTACAAGTACAAGGAGATATTGACATATGCATACATAGACTATACGTTATACGTATATATGTGTAAATTTACTTATATAAGTAAATGTATATAGTGATATATATATATTAAAAGTCAAGTGCCAATATATTTGAATGGGTGAATTTCACAATTAGATGCATAGAAGTGGAATAATATGATAAATGATTTATTGACGTTATTCAGATAACGTGCAAGAGTTTCATCCAAATGATTCTGAAAACCTATTTTATAAAAGTGTGTGAAAAAAGAAAAGAACATGTAAACACATATAGACTATTTGAAGGGTATTGATCGGTTGGCTTTTAATGAATGAATATGATTAATTGACACACACACTTCATCAGGTATATGGGAGGAGGTGAAGCAAGTGTCCCAGGGTGACAACAATAAAACATGAAATTAGGCATTTTCTTTGGCTGTGTTTTCTGTTGTTGGGGGGAAACCTTTGGGGCTTTGGTGTTATGCTAATAACGTATTTGAATGTGAAATGTTTCCCCCCTGACAAAAGAGGCAGAGAAGAAGAGAGGGGGATGGTGCACAGACAGAGAGGAGTAGGAGGATGAAGAGGAGAACGAGGGGGGGTGAAGAGGAGGAGCAGGAGGAAGAGGAGGGGGCCATAAGGATGAAGAGAAGGGGGAGTCATCGTGATGAAGTTGGACAACCCCGCGGTGGGCGTGGTCACTGTGGCCTCCGCTTCCTGGTCGACTGAACACGTGGTTCAGCGTCTGCTCCCCCGACTTGTCTTTGACAGTGCGAAGCGTCTCCAGCCCTTCCTCCCCTCACTCCTCTTTTTATATCCTCCCATACTACACAGCAGACCTCCTTCTCCTCCGTCTCTCCTCCTCATCCTCCCGCTCTCTTCTCCTGCTGCTGCACTTTTACTTCTCTTTCTTTAGCGACGGCTCCCGGAACTGACTGTCTGCCAGGCCGCGGTCACTTGAGCGTGGATCCGATCACAGGGAGAGAGAGTGTGTGTGAAAGTGTGTGTGAGGGAGACAGAGAGGAAAGCGTGAGTGCGTGTGCGCGCACCCGGCCGCAACCGGTCCGTCCGTGATTATCTCCGCCGCTATCCCGCCGCGCTCTCTTCGGTCATGACGCTGGAAGCGATCCGCTACCGGGCCGGTTCCCTGCAGATCCTGAACCAGCTGCTGCTGCCGCACCAGACCTCGTACGAAGAGCTCCGCACGGTGCAGGACGCGTACGAGGCCATCAAGTCCATGAAGGTAGGGAGAGCCCCTTCCCCCTCTGTCTCCTCCCGCCCGCCCCTCTCCTGGGCCGGAGCTGCATGTGCATGTTTCCCGTCGTCTCATCCTCGGTTCTTTTGTTGCTCCCGCAGCAGCACGCATGTGCTCGGTGGGCTCGCCGCCCTCGGCCTCTGTCTTAGTTTTGGATGCACCAGAAGCCCCCCCCCCCCCCCCCGGTTATCCGCCCCCCCCCCTCTCCCTCCTGAATCCTTTATTTATAGTTTTCATATTATCTTGTGTAAGTAGGTATCTGCACCCAGCCTCGGTAGCACCCCCCACCCTGCTCTTTCTTCGGGAGAGACTATTGATGAATTATTAATGACCTTTGCTCCGGTTTTTTTGTTCGCGTTTGGATCTTGTGCTGCACTCGGTGACACCTCCACCTCCTGTCTGCCTGCAGAGCTGAGGCCTGACACCCTGAGGGGCTCACACATAGTTGCAGGTTGTTCAGGTTGTGTAACAGCGGGGAACGTTTTTCAGATGCAGGTATTAATTTATTGAAGCGGGCATTGCACTCCTCTGCCAATCCAGTGAGACACACACACACACACAGGCATGTAGCTGCTATGTGTTTGATCCTGTGTGTGCATGTGTCAGAGTGAAGGAATGTACCATAAGCAGGGGGGTGATGTCATGATGATGATGGAGTGTAATGCTACAGTGAAATGACTTCAGCAGTGATGATGTCATGAGTCCAGTCCATCCTGAATACTTTCTTCTCCATGATCACCCACTTAGACTCCTTTTTGAATAGATGTTGTTCATCTTCATGAAAACTGAGGGAGCCTCTGGTAGTCGGCACATAAAGAGGATGACCACAACGTGAGCATAACTGTGCCGTCCCCCCCCCCCCCCCCCCCCCCCCTCCTCCTCCAGGTGCGTGGCGCCCCGGCCATCGCCATTGTCGGCTGCCTCAGCCTGGCCGTGGAGCTGCGTGCAGGTGCCGGCGGCGATGACCCCGTGGCCTTCATCAGGGAGTCTCTGTGTCACCTGACCTCAGCCAGGCCCACCGCTGTCAACATGGGCCGCGCCGCCCGCGAGCTGATGGAGTTCGCTGAGAACGAGAGCATGGAGAAGAACTCGGAGCAGCTCAGAGAAAGGTGAGCTGGTCAGAGCGACACGAGAACACCAGCTGGATGATCAGCCAGGGTGACTGAACATTCACTGTTCTTGTAATTATAATGATTAAATTGATGATGCATGGTGCGTATCCTCAAACTTGTTGTCTTAAACTAAATTACCACAAACGCATGGTCCTCTCAGGGTAATGGAAACTTCTTCCTCCTGAGCACAGACTATTCCCTTTGGTCAGCCTCTCTATTTTCAACTTGACTCCATCATACCGTTCAAAACGACGTCACACTTTTCTTAATGTGATCTGCTTATTCAGTTAGGCATATGATTTATTATTTTTATCAGTTGATTTAAAGGAACACTGAGTTATTGATGAATGTTTTGAGTGAAAACAAAGGAGAGTCACTCTCCTGAGTGATGTAATACACATTCTTGTCAATAGTTTCACTCTATTCCATCGATCCACTGGTGGTGGTCTTGTGCCAAGTACTACAGCTGAGTTGGAAAATTACACACGAAGAGCTCATACCTCGGTCAGGGCCCAGTTCGCCTCTCCAAATTATACGCATTCATAGATATCCGTTCCCCTAATGTGCCTGATTTTTTTTTCTCTCCTCTAAAACCATGAATTATTCCCTTTGAAACTTATGATAATGTCAAAAATCTCAATATTAAATGGTGTGAAATATATTGGTGGGATCCTACACCACATCCTTGTTTAATGGTAATGGGTCCAGTAGTTTCTGCATAATCGTACTAACAAACAACATGGATGAAAGTCTAACCTTCTCGGCAGAGGTAAATAAGAAAATAATTTGCATGTAGGTTGTTGTCAAGTCAGCTCCACGGATCACATTGAAATCCAACAGTCACAAAATCAACTGCTGGACGTGTAACCAGTCTCACCAGTAAAAACTGGAACTGTGAACTGAGGTAATATTAACTTAAGATTTTCCGTGAGAATTTCAGGCCACGAGCTGCTGATTCTTAAACATTCCTTAACACCAGCCGCTGGCGTCTTTTATGAAAAAGTTTTGAAAGTTATCAGATCACCTGAAAATGGAGAAATTGGGAAACCTACACACTTTACATATATAACAGACAACCTAATTACTGTTATATTATTTACTGTCCTTTATTTTTATCGCAAAATTATCTTAACAGGGCTGTTGTGTAGAGCTGCACACACAGGAAAGATATAGAAGGGTTGGGTGAGATCTGGTGTAGAAACCAGGTGCTGTTTTAGGACTATAAGCATAATATACGTTTTGTGTAGAGATGCCCTGATCAGATGGGACATATTGGTATTATGAAGCTTCCCTCATTAAGCAGATCAGATGTCAGCCACATGTCACTGATCGATATTAAATACAGTTTCTTAGGCAATATCATTATAACAGTCAGTGCCTCTGATATCAGTTACAGTCGTTTAGACACAGCGGGCTGTTGAGTCCATGCCACAGCAAATCTGCCCTCCATGGTAAACTCGCAATGATTGATATCAGCTCTACACAGAGAGGGGGGAGGAAGGAAAGCGCCGGTTTCAGTGTGGGAACTGATATCAGCAGATCCATCGAGTCAAGAGATCAGAATTAGTTTCACGAAGAAGAAAAAAAGTTGAAACGATCCTGACCTTTTGGTAACGGAAGCTTCGAGGAACGCCCTTGGTGATGAATCTGTGTAGTTTAAAATCGCAGTGCAGCAGAGCGGACGGATCATATAAACTGTTCTGAGCTGCTGACATTTTGTTCTAAAGCTGTAAATATACCAAAGCCTGTTGTATTAGAGAAGCATCTAAGCACTGGCTGCAATAACGCGCCATTGTTTTGGCTAAAGGTTGAAAGTGAAGCAGTGCAACAAATGACCCAGGTCAAACATGTCAAGGATTTTTTGGTCCTGAAACTTGGTGTGTAGACAAATCAACACTGCTATGTGCACTTTATTAGTCGGGTGATTGAGTTTCTAAGGAAGGAATGGAGGAAACCTATCATTAAAGTTTCCCACCGAATTCATTCAATCTATAGCATTATCGGGGGTGCTCATGCACCAACGTGTGTCAGGTACACAGACTAAAGAGCGAGAGACCCATTCTCCTGTTAAAGAGAGAGAGAGAGAGACCTGCATTGCATGCCACTTTCAGTAATGTGGAAAACTACAGCTACATAGTGTTTGCGTGGACAGTAACAACTTTCTGGTCGATAGCGCAAACACACAGGCAAGCACACGGCAAGTGGCACTGCACTCAACTACACAATGTGGTAATCGAGCGAAACCCCAAATTAGATATCTCCTATGTTATTATGAGTAGCGAAAAATAGTTTGATTAATTTTGAAACTGTGGAAGGAAAAATTGGAATATGCCAGGCTGCCACAGTACAGAGAAATGGAAAACGATACAAAGCCGTTTTCACAAATGACCTCAGGATAATTCTGAGAAATGGCTCCGGAGTTTGCCCAAAGTTTTCCTTTCCCACATGCAAAACAGAGTAAGAGTTTCTCTGCACAGACTCTTTATCAACAGCATCGAATCCTCTGCATTATTCAGGTGGGAGGTGAAGCAGCTGGCTGCAGCAGACAGAGACAGGAAGTGATGTATGCGGAGATCACGTGATCCATGTTTACAGCAACCCAACCCCGTCGTCAGCTCTTATCAATATCTCTTCATCTGCGAGATATTGTTTTTTCTTGTTTGTTTTTTTTCAATTTTGCGCCTGTCGCGTATTAGAAGTGTCATCAAACCCCCCACACTCACTCGCAGGGATTCCAGGGGATCCCCTGCTGGATTCTCACATCAAATTCTCCTGGATTTCTACAGACATTATACTAGGAGGCCAGGCGGGTAAAGTCCATAACAACTCCCACTTGGACATTTGTGTTCACACATGTGCTTCCTCCTGAGAAACTGCGGAGGTACGCCGAGTCCACTGCATGTCTGTAGATCACAGATATAGGCTGGAGCCTGACAGTTCAAGGCTTTAAAAAGAAGCAGTAAAATCTTAAAATCTTCTCCGAAACTCACAGGTAACATATGAAGGGCAGCAAGGATTGGTGTATTGTGATCACTTTTCTTGGTACGTTAAAACACATACTATTAACGCATATTAAAATCAAGGTTGAGTTATGTACAGAGGGAGACGTCCTGTTGGATGAATGGACGTCAGGACACTTAGAAACATGCAGCCGTATTGTTACTGTACACTTGATGGACACGTCCACCAAGTGTACTCATTTCCCGCCTCTTGTGGCCCCCCTCCAACAGTGTAATTGCCTGGATCGAGGACATGCTGGAGCGTGACGTCAATGACAACAAGAAGATCGGTAACTACGGCGCCCAGCATATCCTGTCCGGCGTCCCTCGGGACGCCGTGACCATCCTCACACACTGCAACACCGGCTCGCTGGCCACGGCTGGATACGGGACCGCACTGGGTGAGACTGGAGCCGTGGGAGTGAATGAGAGAAGAGGGGCGATAGTTTTGTGTTGTGATGTTTCTGGCGTTGTAACGGTGGCTGTGTTTGTGTGTAGGCGTGGTGCGAAGCCTCCACGCGCTGGGGAGGCTGAAGCGTGTGTACTGCACAGAGACGAGACCTTACAACCAGGGGTCCAGGCTGACGGCGTATGAGGCCGTAGCAGAGAAAATCCCTGCTACGCTTATAACAGACAGCATGGCAGCGCTCACCATGAGAGAAATGGACATCACAGGTCAGTGTTCATCCTCGCGTTTTCTCTTTATCAATTTATTCATCCTTCCTCTTCGTCTTAAGGCTTTTTTCTTTTTGTCGTGTTCTCTCCCTCAGCCGTGGTGGTTGGAGCGGACAGGGTGGTGGCGAACGGCGACACGGCCAACAAGGTGGGCACGTACCAGCTGGCTATATCCGCAAAGCACCATGGGATTCCCTTCTATGTGGCCGCGCCCAGCACGTCGTGTGACCTGAGCCTGGAGAGTGGCAGGGACATCATCATCGAAGTGCGGCCCCCCGAGGAGCTCACCAGTATAAACGGGGTGCCCATCGCTGCCAAGGGTAAGAAGGTTGACATTTTATTGGTGGGTTTTTAAAGTAAGAAACGACAGAAACATGGACACAGATCAGTGAGTACAGCGAGTAGAGGATTGGCAGCGAGGAGTAAACATCAGGGTTGGAGAGCGTGGCCTATGTCTTGTGTCCACCCTCAGACTGTAATTGACGTCACATGCAGTTTAAGTGCACGAGTTGAAGTCTGTCTGAGGGCTCCAAATGTTACCGGAGGATTGGATGGCACTTAGGGGAATCACGTTACCTATGCAGAGACGCTTTGTGGTCGGTAAAGTGCGAGGCTCTGATTTCAGAAAAGGCTCTGTGCTTGAAAAATTGTTCTTGAGGTCTCGTTCATTTCATAGGTTTTGGGGGGGCGGGGTATCTTATGACTTTTATTAGTGACGGTAGAGAAACGAGCGGAAGAACGAGGAGTGAGGGAGATGCCACTAGTCAAAACCTGGGTTTGTAAGAGTGGGCATCGGGTTATGGTTTTAGGTGAGTTTGGATCAATGAGTATATTGAAATAACTGAGAGGTGGCTGGTGTCGTCAAAGTAATTAAAGCATATTCATTTAAGGAGCATACAGGCCTCTGGAGAGGAGCTTGCACTTTACATTTCCCTCTCTTTAACTTTCCTCTCACATTTTGCTCTTGTGCTTCCCGATACTGGCCTTTAAGAAAGATTACATTTCGTAATTTTGCCTTTGCTTAGTAGTCGTCTGTGTAGAGAAAAGTAAAAAAAGGTCCTTTTGACTGGGAATCCAACCGTGGATGTTGCGGTTGTGTCGTGTTCATCTTATGTATTCGGCCCCTGGATGGCCTTGAAGTACAGCACAGAGCTGCTGTTATATATTTGCTTAGTCAGCAAATTCCCATTAAAGGAACAAAACCAACAACAACCTGTTTGTAATAACAAAAAATGCTTGTTTTGCAGAAGCCTCTGCTCCATAAATGTTATTGTACTTGATGGCATGGGCCTTTTATTATGATGAGCATCATCCTGCTGCGGTAAACACTCACTGAAGCAGCAAAAATGTTTATTCCTCAGCAGCTATAAATGGTACACACCCGGTTGAGTAATATTTTCTAGCTAATAATCCCTAGACTTTCAGTAAATAAGCAAGTTTAAAAGAAAATTTACTTCAGGTTTGCCACCCTGTTTTTAAATTATTGTCTTATGCTGTAGCGAAGTTAAGTCAGAAATTACTACTTTACAACTTTTTCAGCAAGATCTTTCAGACTGTGTTATGGTTGGTATTTAACTATCGTTTAAAAGTTTGCTAAAATAAAAGCTAGGCAGTTAAAATGGCTAAATAAAAGTAATGGTTAAATGGTTACAGTGACAATGGTTTGCCATTTGGAGTTGAAATCAAACTGTAAATAAAGATGGACGACATGACTGCTCTCTAAAAGTGAAGCCATACCCTCTCTGTTGCCACCTAATGGTGGCTGGCTGCAGTATAGGTCATAACCCCACCACCTCTTTGTTATAGGATGGCACATGGACTATTGTTGAAACTTCTAAAAGTAACAAGACAGTATGTGTTACTAAATGTAATGATTAAATAATAAATTATGGTTAAATAACAGCTAGAAATAATGGTCAGGGAGTTTGCTCAAAGTAGCATCTGACAGGTGTGTGTGTGTGTGTGTGTGTGTGTGTGTGTGTGTGTGTGTGTGTGTGTGTGTGTGTGTGTGTGTGTGTGTGTGTGTGTGTGTGTGTGTGTGTGTGTGTGTGTGTGTGTGTGTGTGTGTGTGTGTGTGTGTGTGTGTGTGTGTGTGTCCGTCGGCACATCTGACAAAGTTCTGGAGCCACACAACCACAGCTTTTTTTCTGTAAATGTTCTACAGCCTCACTTATCCCTGACTCTTTGCCGCAGGTATTGAGGTGTGGAACCCGGCGTTTGACGTAACCCCTCACCAGCTGATCACAGGAGGCATCATCACAGAGCTGGGAGTCTTCCTCCCCTCTGAGCTCCAGGCAGCGCTCACCGGTCGCCTCACTGCCCTCTAGAGCCCCTGAGCCCCTCCTGCTGGTCCGTGTGCACCACTGCACCTTAACGTCAGACACTCATCTCACCACAGAACACCCACACACACAGAACACACACACACACAGAGCAACTGTTGCCGTTTCATTTCATTTTGATAAATGCACAGGCACTGTTACAGGTCAGTTAACAGTGCACCCAGAAGACAAAATGTTGTTCAGTCTCTTACTCACACATAAATTAACTTCAGGGAGTTGTGCAGACACATGTGCTGTCTCCCTTCTCTTTACTGTCTGTCTTTTGTGATCTCTTCATCACAGGTTTTCCGCACTGTCTTTCATTCTCTCTTGCCGCCTCTTTTTCCCTTCTAAATAGCTCTGCTTAGCTGGACTCTCTTTCTCAAATTCTATTTGGCTGTTTTCATGAATCATAACTGAGGTAATTTTTCAGGGGTTCTTCAAATATAAACAAAAAAACTTCCACAGAGGCTAAAGTATGACTGTTCTTTTCCAAAGTAGTGACTTTGATTAGCCGTGGTTTCTAAAATGCTGCTACCCATTTGTAAATATACATATCCTTGCTGGTAATGTGTACATATGTAGAAAAATAACCCCTGCTCGTTAAAGGTACTATTTTAACCAAATATTTGGTTATTTTAAAATTGAATTTGACATCAAAATGTTATATTAACATTTAATTTATTTTGTTCTGTGTTGAAAACCTTTTCTAGAGGAATGAACCAAATTTATAGTAGATTTTCACAGCCACAAATTCTTAGTGAAAATAAAAATCCTGTGTCAATAACAGAATTTCTCAATCAGTCCTTGTTAGTCAGCTGAAGCCTATGGAAAGACATGGCTGTATATATACCTCACTAATGATTTCTGTCATGTAGTTCCCAGTTCCACCATGTCATACCACATTTGTATTATCATAATGTAATTGTTCTGTACAACCATACATGTGTCGGCACCATATTGATATTCACTGTACCACGGGACGCACTGTAAGAATGACAACTCTTTACAAAAGGAATTGGTTTCATATTTGCTGTAACAGCTTTCACCTGATAGCTGATGTGTTTGTTCATCACTATTAAAGGAATAGTTCACCCTGAGAGTAAATATTGGTTCTGTGCTCACTTAACCAATCCTTGTTTAACCACAAGATAGAAATATGTCTTGTAAATGTTTTACATCTTAAAAGAGTGATCAAATAAATTATATTATTAATATCTCAATTTCTGGCAACTACAGCTACTTCAAACCAAGACAGGAGAAGCTGAATATTGTGTTTTTAAAAGCTGCAATAATCTGTTTTAGTGGTGAAACTCAGTGATTGACCCACAGGAAACTTACAACAGAATATGAAATTACATCAGCTACTTTGTCTAACCCAATAGATCTTTAAAAGATCAGTTAGTCAGAAGTTTAAAAGGAAAGTTTGTGGCCTAACAGCTGTGAATTCGCTCAAACATCAGAAACCCGAGGAAAAATGTCACATCTTTATTCTGGGGTGAACTATTCCTCTAAGAATCGTGGGGTATTTTCCAAACTGCCGTCTCTGTGACCACATCGGAAAACGATACGTGGCGTGAAGCCGCCCACAATCAGAATGTATTATTCAACGCAGATGAACTTGCTTCAGTCAGGGGCTGTGATCAGGCAACTTCGGACACTCACTCACTTCTTGCCTTTGTGCTCATCTCAGAATGTATTTAAACAATTTGCATTCAATCCTCCTCGCGTGGGCAGTGCGTGTGCGTCGTGAAACATCTTGCTCTGCATTTTGCCGCCAATGTTATCAGGTTAGAGCGTCCACACTGCCCTGTGTGTGAGCCACGCTGCTCTTCTAGAGAGTCGGGGTCTCACCTATTTTTGCAAAATGAACAATTATCTTTCATAACAGTTTCGAGGTCTGTGGAATATGTCATATCAATATTTGCAATACTCTCTCTCTTTCAAAGTAAAAGCTAGTGTCTCTGTTGACTGAATCGTTATTGATGATTACTTAGGTTACTATATTTAAGGAAATACAGTGATCATACCAGAAACCTCACATGGCAGGTCTGCAGCAGACATGTTTTCTGTGTAAACAGCAGAAGCACGAGACGCAGCTGTCTCATGCACCCAGTGTGGCCGGGCGTTAGCGTTTTCTGCGTTGTTGTTGTGTGGCATTTGTATTCGTGTCATACTGCTGAGGTTTATCAGATCTTTGTAGTGTTGAAACAATCAGTTACAACTGAATATATAAATCATATAAGATGGTCCTTTTTTAAAAATGCTGATCAATGGCTCAGCATCCATTTGTGTTTCTATCACTTTAAATGGAAAATAATAGTCGCGACCAAACCATTGGAGTATCCAAAGTATCTATATTTAAAAAATATCACTGTGACCTCTGGGAAATTACATACATTAGTTGATCACTTAATGAATAAATATTTAAGCTTTAATACAGTCATTAATAACTGCAGCACTCCCATCATAATGTGCCCATATTGACTAGAGTCGAAGCCTCCAGTTTTAAAACCTGACACTTACATTGTATTTACTCATAAACAGTAGACTGTTATGAACTTTAAAACGCAGACTGACTGGGTTCAGGTTCTCGTGTCATACTCATGTTTTCGTGTGTGTGTGCGGCGAGTTCCTGCAGTTACGTGACCCGGGCCAAAGTCCCGTAAATGTCAATCTCTTTACGGGACACACCTTCTGGCTGTACTGAATGTCATAGGGCCCGCACTGCTCACTGCCTTACAGGTGCAGCACCAGTACAGCTCACTGATGTGAGCAGACCCTCAGTCCTTCCTAATCCTATCCTGACTAGTATTGCGCCACCATCTCATCATAGTCAGAGAAATCTGGACAATTCTCACTAAGTGGATTTACATATTTACATTTTCAACACTAGTATCCTTGATCTGAAGAGATCCATTGTTTCTGATCATCCTCTAACATGTGTAGAATAGAATCTGGATGCCCAATGAGTCAGGACGGGTTAAGTCAAAAAGTTTTTTGAAATGGTATTCCAGGTCCAGGGAGCTTTCAATCCCATTGGTCGGGCTCTTCACTTGATTTTTTTTGTTTTTAAGCTGGTCATGCCTGTAAGTGGGGAAAACATTGCGCTCAGGTCAGGTTCGCACACAAAAACCGAATGCCTGTCTGGTCTGTGTTGGCCTCATCTTATTTTGGAAGGGAAAATTGCCGTGCATCATCAAATGAAGTTACAATATAATCAGTAAATTGTTACCCATGACTGGTGACCACATGGAGAAGGTCAGACATCCAGAAAACCAGTCCTCAACTACACATTCTTCACATTACCCACAGTACATATCTAAATGTTGAAAGTTCCCTTTTGTTTCAGATAAACTATGCTAGTATCTATAAATGTAGCCTGGAGGATTAGAACCTAGATGAAACTCAAGTCCAGCATACTAATGCACATGTAAATGAACTGTCTGAGTGTTGTTTGGATTTCTCAGCTTAATGAGACTGGTGTAAGCGGTTTGGCCAGTCTACCTTCCTAACGTCCCTTCACTGACCTCACACACCGCCTTTGTCGACTTCATCCCTCTTTTCATTCGTTAAAAGATGTGGTAGATACACAAACCCACCTCTCTACAGCGAAAACACCCTAAAAAACAAACCTACTGTCATGATGACAATTGCAGTATCCACAGTTTCATTATCCATATCTTTGAAATGTGTAATATAAACTTCCTCCCTCCCTCATCTACATCCTCAACCATCTTTGTTTCTCCTCTTTCCACCCATCGAACCTCAACTCACAAAGATGCTGGTTGGTCACAAACAAGCAGTAAAGACACTTGTGTATTTGAATTTTCTTCCTTTTTGTTTTGTACAGTTTTAAGATGTCACTCATTTGGGGGGGGGGGGCAATGTTAGCTAGCATTCCCGACATATGTAGCAACTCTGTGGCCGTCAGTCCAGCCGCATTTAGTTTCTTTCAAAAATTTTGAAGAAGTATGATAATTTTGTTTTTGTCTGTACATCATGATTCTAACTGTTTGGCTTGTGCTTTGTTGTTTTTTATTTCATGACATTGTGAATCCTAGTGACTAGGCCATTAGTACACAACACTGGGGAGGCCTCCTCAACCATACACACTACCTCTCCATCTGCCTACACAGACTACAACACTGGACTGCTTGAACACATGCACTGAGCGTGCCAGGCTGCAGCAGCAGAGCAGATTGACAGAATGCAGGAGAAAAAAACATCAAACCCGGAACAGATTATCCATGTTTGTATCTTGAACCCAAAGTGACAAATAATTTGTGGCGCTGCTTTTAGTTTTTGCCAAAGTAGCCTATAGTCAGGCAAGTGTGTGACATTGGGTTGCAGCTGAATTGTGTTGGCATTATGCTCATGATTTTACACCATGCTTATGAAGAAGCAGCATTATTGTACTGTGTTTTAAAAAGAGGACAAAAAAAGATGTTCCACCAATGTACACCCTTGAGAAGCCCAAAACAAGACGAATAATCAGGTGCCAAAACTAAAAAGCTGCTCGCCAGGTATTTTCCACCTTCATTTGATCTTCAATCAGAGCAGCAACTTATGAATTCTCAGATGATCAGAATGGCCTGCAATTACCATGGAAGGAGTGTAGTTCAGATGGCCTCTTTAAGTGCGAATATGTTATTGTTGTTATTGATAATCACTCGGTTTTGGGTTTGATTTTGTAACGTAGAAAAAGTTCAAAACTGGATTTTTTTTATTATATATGTATATGAATATAATGCTGTAAAACGCAGTCATGAATCAAGAGATTTCTCTTTCACGTCAATACAGTTAAATAATTACAATAAAACCACATTGAAAAGACTTGTTTCTGTGTCTGTCCAACATGTTTTACATCAGCTAAAGAGGTGTTTTTATCTGTTTGAACGTCAGTAGGATAATGCAAAAAATATATATAAATATATATATTATAAATTTAGAGGTGCGTGGAATGACCTAAATAAGAATCCATTGAATTGAGGTTTGGGTCCAGGATTTTTTAACACAATTTTTAGTGTGTCAGATTCAACATTCTCATAAATTTCTCAAAATAATAAATATGGATCTTAATTTATACATAAAAAAAGTGGATCCAGTGAATTTAGGTGTGGTTTCACGAGGGTAGTCGATCAAAGCAAGCAGTAGGTGGCAGCAATGCAAAAAGCGAGGAATGAAACCCGCCTTTAGGTAAAGCGGGAGAAGAAGAAACGCTTCGTTTACTTCCGGTTAGCAATCATGGCGCAGGGCTCACTGAAGTTTAAAGAGAAGCGGCCTGCAAGCACCAAGAAGCCTCATCACAACAAACAGAAAGGGCCGAAGAAAGGAGGTAGATCCCCGACATATCACCTGTTGTTCTTCTCAGAGCTGTTTTAAAAAACGTGGAGAAAATAATCAGTCAAACAGCGTCCACATGTGACCCGCATGGAAACACGTCGAGACATTTCCTATTCAATGTATTGTTTGCAATTTCGGCCTATCTGGCTTAAGAGAGAATTTAACAATGCAGTTTCATCATTTAGTTCACAAACTGTTTGTAATGGCATTTTGAATTTGTGATTTTGTTGCCTTCATAAAGCGAGGACCATTGCACCCAAGAAGTCTCATGTGGTTGAGCAGCAGAAACTGAAGAAGGTGAGAAGAAGTTAAAGAAAGGGGACCGCAGGACAGTTTGTCTCTGTCCATTTTAACAGTGACTACATCAGTGAGCTTTACAGATAACGCTAACAGCAACTTTAATCCTGCTTTCCCCCGAAGTGTCTGGAAGTGGCCATCAGGAACAACATCGAGAGGGAGGTGACCCACAAGGCCAGCACTTCCCTCCATAAGCCGCTGAGTGTGGTTAAAGGGGCAGAAGTTCAGAGCAAACCAGGAGCAGTCCGGCCAGCAACCAGCTCCAAATAGGACCAGATACACCAACTCGCACCTGCAGACCGGAACCTGGTGGTGTCAAAACAAGGAGGACTGAGATGAAACCTCAGTGACCTGCAGTTATTTTCAAGTGTCCCCTGTCCTGTGCTTC
Source organism: Pleuronectes platessa (assembly GCF_947347685.1). Lineage (NCBI taxonomy): Eukaryota > Metazoa > Chordata > Actinopteri > Pleuronectiformes > Pleuronectidae > Pleuronectes > Pleuronectes platessa. The sequence goes on along the minus strand of NC_070628.1, from coordinate 21,445,309 downwards.
TTTTTATTAAAGTCACAACGAGACACATTTAAAGGAAGACATTTTCTGAATGAAATGGTTCACTGGGCCATGGACAACACATACATGTCCAATTGGGGGCACCACATATATTCACTGTAAGGATTAAAACAAAATGAACACAAGAAACCTTCACTTTTATTTTTGTGATCACATTTTTAGTATAGCCGTCACTACACAGAAAATCTGAGACACTTGAGACTGACGGCTCTCTAGGAACAAAGTGGGCTGAACCTAATGTTTGGAGAAGTAGTTGGTAGTCACTGTCTTCTGATAATTTCTGTAAATATTGAAGGATATTGAGATCTGTTGTAAGCATGGTCTGATTATGACCTGGAAACAAAGGCCGGATGATTGAATACATCCAGATCATGTGCAGGAAGTCTTGAGTTTTTCAGGAAGAAAATGAAAAAAGTTTGCCAAAGGTGTTAAGTCCTTATGATAATCCTCATACACCCTGCATTAGCTGTTGGAATGCAGAGTTTTAGTAAATGCAAAGAAATGGTGTATTTTAATTAAAAGTTGTTTTGAGACACTTTCCACAATTATCAAAGATATTGTTACTTTTTTGGAAAGGAGGAGCTTGTTTTGCATGTCCCCTGGAAGGACTGAGCTCGTGCTGTATTATATGACCCAAATATATATCAAGAAAGAGAAAACATTCAAATCTCAAGTAGGTTAATGTGCATTTGGTCACGCTGTATGTATTTACATATAGAATAAAGTTGATATACAGTGTGTATATAAAATAATACAATTAAGTACCAAACTGCATCTTTTATAAGTGATTTATTTAAATCCTTTGTGAACGTCACTTGAATCTCATGTAATCCACAGGCACAATATAGTCACATCTACAATTCAGGCTCATAGTTATTAAGAGGTGTCTATGTTTTCTAACTGCCTAAATTAACTAAAGTGATGCCACAGGGATGACATGCTTCCTGAATGTAACAGTGTGTTATTACAACACTAGTAAGAACAACAATCACAACAAGCTGCCTATTGAACTTAATGATACAATACAATCAACATGTCCAGAAGTACAGAATCCTCAGCACTTATTTCTAAAGCAGGTTTGTGCCAGTAAACTCTATCTTTAAAAAGCCCTAATGGCTTCTACGCAGTGGTGGGAGCGCCGGAAGCGAGGGAAGGAGTCTTTAGCCATCAGGTTGTAGATCGTCTGCTGTGCCGTCTTGAACGTGTCGGCACACGGAGAGTCCATCACACTCAGCAGAGCCTCACGGGTCTCCGCGTCAAGGTTGACCTAGAGAGGAGAAGCAGGTTATCAGTATTCAGGGATATCTGTCAATCTCATTGCCCTGTGCTCCTCATATATCACATTCTCCTTGCCACAAACCTCCTGCGGTGCATCAGGGTTGATAAACTGGCTGTAGATGCCGCTGGCCTTGGTCTTTTGCAGGTTTGAGGGCAAAACCCTGTAGTTCTGACACGCCAGCCAGAACTCCAGGTTCTCCTCACTGAACTCTGAACGCAGGAACCCACGAAACGCCTGCAGGCTCCCTGATAGATGAGGGAAAGCATGGAGAGGACAATGAGACAGGAAAGAAAGAGAACCTGTTCGTTGGCAACTCAGGCCACATATTTTCCAAAAATGTTAACTTCACATCAGAATATCTCTTGCCCGCTTGGGAAAATTTCTTTAAAGGTGTAGGAAAATAAATGAAAAGTACCAAAATATTAAAAAAATTCAAATTAACATGGTTGTAAAGCCACCTTACCCCCTGTTTTAAAGTTTACTGTGAGCCTCAGTGAAGCCAAATATGGTGCCTTTTTGCAACAATAGGCAATGTGCACACATATGGCATCTTACAGTCATTATAATGGCGGCTAAAAGGTTGTTTAACTGTAGCAGCAAAAGACTCACATTTTTCACCGCAGATATTTTGCGCTATCACAGTAGAAAGACAACAGACGTCATATTAGAAATCTTTCTGTTTAATGTCATGACAGTGTAACAGTGAGTCTAAAGCAGCCAAATCAAATTGGTGCGAATCCAGATCAGGCATTTTTTTGTTTTGGGTTGTTCAGGTTTATTTTTGACCTTTTTGTGAATTTCTCAAATATGTTTGAACAAGTGAATTTGGTGTGGATCCAGATAATTAATTGCATTCTATTAATCAAAATAGATACTTTTATTAGGGGGGGGGGGGGGGGGGGGGGGGCGATCTAATTTCACTTGCAGTGTGGTAACAAATATTCCTTTCCTATCAGAGAATGAATATTTTGCCTGTGTTTAATGTGAGCAGTTTGCAGAACATTTCTGTATGCATGGTTTATCTATCTGATCTCAATATGCAATATGGTGATTAAGTGGCCAATTAGCCTTGTATAATATGTTCTCTCTGTGCGTCTCTTACTGTGACCTGTCTTAAGAACTGGTGCATGAACTTACTTCAGAAATAATAAAGTTGAACAAATAGACTTAGTCTTACCTTTGCTGTTTAGCAGAGTTTCCAGGTCCTGAAGAGTTTTCCCATCCCTGAGAAGAAAGAAGACAGAAACAGTCAAAATTCAGCTTCACTGTGACAGGATTCACGTGACATTTGAATTATAGTAGGTTTACTTTTGCTTGTGGTGTGTCTCAGCCAGATGGCCAAACATCACCCGCATCTCTTTTGCCCTGAAACACACAGACAGATGAAAATCAAACCAGGCTCTGCACAAAACACTTTATAATACAAAACATGTCGACCTTGTCAAATACTTACTTCTCCAGGCATGAGGAGGGCAGGGAGGAGAGTCCTTTACACATCGAGCTCCGGGTCTCAGAAAACTGACGAAGAGAAAATGAAGAGACAAAGCTGTATTCGTTCACAGGAAGTGATGTAACTTAGATTTCTTCTATCTGTCCACATCCCAGACGAGTGCTGCTGTTAAATAGTCTCCCTGGATCGTATCTGATGCATCAATCTGCTCCTGTCCAGCAGGTGCAGAGAGGGGAGCTGAAAACAGGGGACAGCAGCTAAATGAGGGGAGTGGCGTACGTGCTCTCTGTCCACGCAGCTCTGTCAACAGGGACATACAAAGCAGGTCAGCATACAGAATAGGACAATCAAAGCAAAGGGACTTTACTGTGTGGTCAGGGATCATTAAAAAGCTTTAGAGTGATCATCACAGGCGAATGAAGTGATGAGGGAGCAGCAGGTGGGCGCCGGATTCACACAACTGCAGGGATGACCAGATTGTGTTTGATAATGATGGAGGAGATTAGACAAAATAAAGGTAATTTAATGCCACTCCTCTGCAATAACAGCAGTGTTGTTTTCTCCTCCTTTTCCTAACTCTTGTTTTGATAAGTTTTTAATCTTTTTCCTTGGCTGCTTTGTAGACCTCGTTTGTGGCCCTGTACAGTCAGTACAGTATGAAAAAATACAAAAATGTAAATATAAAAGACATAATGTCCTTTTTTCCATCTTCTTGTAAAATATGTGTGTTGTTGTGTTACAGTACACTATAAGAGACCCATGATAAAATCCCCAATATTCAATATTTGGTTTTATGATCTTCAATATTTGACTGTTTGTTGCAAACTAATAGATCGAAATACTTAATGAATAATATAATTATAACATATGTCTCTCAGTAGCATGTGTGACTGTCAACTGTAATTCAATGCCCCCCTCCATTAATTTTTTCCCCTGCTGTCAACATTTGTTTGTTAGTTGATTTGTTGGTTTCTCAGCAGGATTTCACAAAAACTACTGAACAGATTTCTACTCAGTGGACATAGGTCAAGAAAAAATCTATTAAGATTTGTGCAGATGCACAGGAATGTTCTATTTTGAAAAATGTGAGAGAGAGCAATCAGACCCTTTTCTGATATCTATGTGTGTCAGCAATTTGGTGCAGCTTGATTGAATGTAAGGGGACTGTTGGGCCTGTGGTGGAGAATTGAGCTCCACTGTGCAGACTGATGAATGTGCACAGTTTGAAAGATATCACACAAACACACACACGCACACTGCATTGACTTCCATTCATTGTGGACCATCTAACCAACACTTTAACCATGACCAGTTCATGCCTAACCCTATAGCCTTAACCAACACACACATGCGCACACAGACACATGCGCGCAGCTACACGCTCTGCAAGCCTGGGGGCTTTGCATGTCTCTCTCTTCCTGCTTCCTTCAGCCTGAGTCTCAGTTGGATCCTGGACACGGAGCGATCCTCGGTGTGAGTCTGTATCTTTTCAATCTATGGTGTGAACACAGACACAGACACACACACTCCTGGAAACGCGGGATCTGGATCCAGAGGAAGCTGCCGCTCGTCAGGCTCAGACCTGTTTCAGGACGGACTCAGATCCAGTTCACTGGGCTCCAGCTGAAGTCCTGATCCTGATCCTCTGTGTCCGACCATGGGCGGCGGGTCGTTCTTGAGATAAGCAGTGAGTCACGGTTTAGTCCTTCCAAGCTACATAATCCCATAGACATTGACATGTTTATTCTGTTCGAGCAGTAAACGCAGTTCTGAATATTGTAGACGGTGGTTGAGAAGGTGGACACAGAAACAGCTGCAGCTCAGAAAACTAACCAGAATCAAACCTGGAATAGATCTGACCCTTTGACTCGAGCTTTTTGATACAACTCAATTATTCTAATAAACTGTGGCTCCCTGATGGAGCGTGATGTTTAATCATATCCCAATTCATCATGCTCCTGTAGGTACACACCTGCATATATAGTGGAACCTGTAATAAGTAGACACAATCACAATCACTTTGTTGAGCAGAAACATTATTTTTTCCCCTCGTCTGTTTAAGCAGGTCTGTTTGTGGGGAGAAGTTGCATAAAGCCTTTTTTGGCACCAGAGGGAGCTGCACAGTTGCCTCATGTCATGTCACATGACTTAATCAAAACAAAAAATAGAAGTGAATGTTGTGAGGACATCGAGGTGAGGTTAATGGTGAGGCTGGCTCTTTATCTCTGAGGCTGTGACGTCACATCAGCTGCTCCAAGCATAGCACACATGAATGTCTGAATCATAGACCACACATAAAGATGGACGACGTGTGTCCACTTCCTCTCACTGTTTGGAATTGAATACAAAAAGAACTCGGTTATGAATGCTGCCATCTTGCTCATTTGATACCAGAGTCTGCTGCTTTGGCGAAGTTCGGCCGGTACACACGCTAGGCAAATCGTTAAATAGTCTCAACTGTCAATCATCAGTGTGCTACGAACTGCCTAAAATAACCCAAACCATGTTTTAGAAAAATTTAGGGTTTATGACCTATACTGTGGCCAGCCACAAGGTGGCAATCAAGATACTTTGGCTTCACTTTTGGGGGTCTTTTTACGTACAGTCGATAATTTGAACATATTGGTGTGGGAATAAGGGTTAAAGTGGTGTTCAAATTGCATAATCGTTAATGTAGGCACCAGTTTTTCACACAGAAAGTGTGGGATGAGAGGATTTTCTGCTGCCTCAGTTTTCATGACCTAAATAAATGAAGGCTCGATAAGTTATAATCAATGCTGCGTTGTATTGTGATTACACTGATGCTTCTGTATCCCATCAGCTGACACCAGTGGCACCAGTTATGGGAGCCCGACGGACTTGGTTCCCGTGGGTTCACTGCCAGGGCGGTGAATCCCCTGGTCCAGACCACGACAGGGAGAAGAGCTATGCTGAGCTGTTTGATCAGCTGGACCTCAACAAAGATGGACGCATCGACATCGTTGAACTGCGGACAGGGCTGGCAGGTCGAGGGCTTTCCAGAGGCTCCTTTGATAGGGTAGGACACCTGTTTGTTTGATATCATGCAGTGGCATTTACTATATGAGGGCTGTGGGTGTAACATGTATAGTACATGTAAGATAGAGTTGTCCTGCTCTCATCATCTTACAGCCTGTGAGAGATGTCCCATCTCTCCTTATGTAAAATGTCCTCAGACCTCAGCAGGAGCCAAGGACATCAACAGAAAACCTTTATTGTGAATACACACAGTCTGTTTCTCCACGCTCGGTCGGTCTGTCTGTTTTGGAAAGAAGTGTGTGGGACGCCAAGAAGACAAGACTCACTGTCACTTTGTCACATGTTACTTCGTCTTCTCACTCTGAGTGTGCGTGTGTGTGTGGGTATATAAAGCAAAGCATGGCATCTATTTTGGTACAAGCAGTAGGTCTCTGTAAGATGAGAATGGTAACCTTTCTGTCGGTCTCACAGTTTTTTCACATATAGATCACTGTCCAAACTGACACTTTTATTTCTTAATGGAATATAATTGTCATTGAAACAACCTTTTACATATAGATTTATTCTCTGGGCTGACTTTTTCAAAACCTTCTGATAATATTCCAGTAATAGGATTGGATTGTATATAGAAATTAGTAACACAAGATGCCAGCTGGCTGATAAATAAGAGGTGTAATGATTTTATATTACAGCATGAAATCCATATGTGTAACATACTTAAGTTATATGGGAACAAACTGTAGAATGTAGGTAATTCCTCAAATACACAACCTGCTGTAGCAATATTTGTCCGACCGATGGCAAGGTTGACGTTCAGACAGCAAACTTTGAGTGTAACCTTGATTTCACAGCTGTCAGGGTCACCTGTGTTGTATTTGCTGCCAACATACACTCCTGATCAAAATCTTAAGACCAGTTAAAAATTTGCATGAATTTGCATTTTGCACTGTTGAATCTTAGGAAGGTTCTAAGTAGAGTTTCAAAATGCAAAAACAAGAAATGGGAACAAGAGACCAAAAGTTGTGAGCAGGCAATTTATTGAAAACAACAATTTAACTGAAGTAGGCTGTTCATCAGCTGATCAAAAGTTTAAGACCACAGCTAAAAAAAAAAAAAAAACCTCCTAAACCAGAAATTAAAGTGTCAAAAACCATCATAACCACCATTATTGTTGATCACTTCAAAAATTCGTTTTGGCATGCTTGATGCAAGTGTTTCCAAAAGGCTAGTGCGAATGTTGCGCCAAGTGGTGAAGATGGCTTCACGAAGGGCATCCACTGTCTGGAACTGAAGTCCATTTTTGTAAACTTCCCTTGCCATCCATCCCCAAATGTTCTCAATTGGATTAAGATCAGGGGAACACGCAGGATGGTCCAAAAGAGTGATGTTATTCTCCTGGAAAAAAGTCTTGGTCAGACGGGCATTGTGAATTGGAGCGTTGTCCTGCTGAAAAACCCAGTCGTTACCACACAGACGAGGGCCCTCAGTCATGAGGGATGCCCGCAGTCATCTCCACATAGCCAGCTGCTGTTTGACGCCCCTGCACAACCTGGAGCTCCATTGTTCCATTGAAGGAAAAAGCACCCCAGATCATGATGGCGCCCCCTCCACTGTGCCGCGTAGAAAACATCTCAGGTGGCATCTCATTGTCATGCCAGTAACGTTGGAAGCCATCAGGACCATCAAGGTTAAATTTTTTCTCGTCAGAGAATAAAACTTTCTTCCACCTTTGAATGTCCCATGTTTGGTGCTCCCTTGCAAAGTCTAAACGGGCAATTTTGTGGCGTTGAATGAGACGTGGCCTTTGAAGACGTTTCTTGTTTTTGAAGCCCTTCCTTCGCAGATGCCGTCTGATGGTTATTGGGCTGCAGTCAGCACCAGTAATGGCCTTAATTTGGGACGAGGATCGTCCCGTGTCTTGACGGACAGCCATTCGGATCCTCCGGCTCAGCGCCGGTGAGATTTTTTTGGGTCTACCACTTGATTTTTTTGTTCCATAACCCTGAGGATCTTTTAAGAAATGCAAAATGACTGTCTTACTGCGTCCAACCTCAGCAGCGATGGCACGTTGTGAGAGGCCTTGTTTATGCAGTTCAACAATCCTACCACGTTCAAAGACGGTGAGCTTTTTTGCCTTTGCCATCAAGAGATCTTCACAGTGTGATTACTTGACAGGAAATGACATGGAATCCACATTTTTGCACAGATTTTCGCTTTTAAAGGCTGTGGTCTTAAACTTTTGATCAGCTGATGAACAGCCTATTTGAGTTAAATTGTTGTTTTCAATAAATTGCCTGCTCACAACTTTTGGTCTCTTGTTCCCATTTCTTCTTTTTGCATTTTGAAGCTCTACTTAGAACCTTCCTAAGATCCAACAGTGCAAAATGCAAATTCATGCAATTTTTTAACTGGTCTTAAGATTTTGATCAGGAGTGTATGTTGTAAAGAATTAATCAAAGATGTACGATAAAACAATAATCGAGCAGCATGATATGAAGTCTGGTGTTACCAGCGAGGATCTTGCTGCACCTGCCAGTGAGCCAGAAAGGCCGAGCATCTCTCTGAGCTGTATCTTAGAGGCATATTTGGCTTCCAGACTGTAACTCATACAGCCTTTGTTTGCAGCCAATCTTGAAATTAACTGTTTGTTTTTAGATCCCTGCCTAAATAACAGCTGAAAGTCCAGACCTTCGTTTCTAATTGACTTGGCTGTCTCTACTTTCAGATTGTCCAGACTGGGGACACCAACCATGACGGAGTATTGGACTTTGAGGAGTTCACAGAGTATCTCCGCACCCATGAAAAACAGCTCAAACTCATGTTTAGCAGACTGGACAGGAATAATGATGGTCTGTATGCATCTATGAACACACTTGAAATTATAAATAATTCCACTGTCAGTTCAAATGTCCATATTTAGTCACTTCTCACTGTGTGTGATTGGTGGATATTTGCAGGTCAGGTGGATGCAGCAGAGATCCAGCACTGTCTACGCACCATTGGTGTGGACATCAGTCACGAGGAAGCCACCAGGATTCTACTACGGTCTGAAAAAGATATATTGATTATTTGTCTTGTAAACACAATTTAAGAAAACAAACTCCACTTCCTCTTAGTAATTCTCTCTGTGTTAAATAGTAAAGGGTTACTAGGTATTCAGCGAGATTAGACGTCTTTTTACAGGTCACACATCTGATCTGAACTGTGTGTCCTGATATGATATCAAACCTTCACAATTTTTTAACGCAAAAGACACGCAAGCGCCTTCATCTGGCTGATGTGGCCAGAGAGGTGTTGGAATCATAGTGGATCATGGATCATGCAAGCTCTTGTTCCTACCGTCCATATCTTTGTGTCTACTTAATAATGCTACTTTCTTTTATATATGTTTGTCACCCAGTATTGACAAGGATGGTACCATGACAATTGACTGGAATGAGTGGCGTGACTACTTCCTGTTTAAGCCCATCACTAATATGGAGGACGTGGCACGCTACTGGAAACACTCGATGGTGAGGTTAAGCACACTCAAACATGCACAATTTCAAAAGCAAAACAAAGCAGTGTGTTAACTTGTGTGCTCAACTCTCTCTGTCTTCCCTCCTCGTTATTTTTCTCATATGTCACACTTATACGCCACCATAACCTCAGTAGATGTTGGATATAGGGGAGCAGCTCACAGTCCCAGATGATTTTTCAGAAGAGGAGAAGAAGTCGGGGTATGTGTGGCGGCAGCTGATGGCCGGAGCCATTGCTGGGTCTGTATCACGAACTGGAACCGCCCCCTTGGACCGCCTCAAAGTCTTTCGACAGGTCGGTCGGGGCAGATTACGATCTTGTAAAATAATCATTCATGAGTTTTTACATTTCTGTGACACGTTTCTGTGATAACCTTCCTGCTCTGCTCTTCCAGGTTCATGGTTCCTTCATGTTCAGCGGCAACGTGCTGAACAGTTTTCAGTTCATGGTGAAAGAAGGAGGACTGCGGTCGTTGTGGAGAGGCAACGGAGTCAATGTTCTTAAAATTGCCCCAGAGACTGCAATCAAGTTCACAGCCTATGAGCAGGTGGAACACACAGCAGCAACTTGAAGCTGTACATTTCTGGAGGTTTCTCTGGCTGTCTTGCAACCTCAGGTTGGCCAAAAGACTCCAGAAATAATTTACTCTTCTTGTTGCTTTAACGCTACACAGATCAAGAATGTGATGCGTGGCAGCAATGAAACAAGAACTCTGAGGGTTCATGAGAGGTTTGTTGCTGGCTCTCTTGCAGGAGCTACAGCACAGACGGCCATCTACCCAATGGAGGTAATATCTGGGTAATATATTTATAAGAACGTTCATGTAAGATGAAGAAAAGGCACTTTCTGGTATGCATGAATGACGAGGAAAACACTTGATTTATTTTCTCTTTCTCACCGTCCTTTTTTGCCTCTCCTCTATGTGTTCCCTACAGGTGCTGAAAACTCGTCTCACACTGAGAAACACTGGTCAGTTCTCAGGAATCGCAGACTGTGCCAAACACATCCTACAGAAAGAAGGTTTCACGGCCTTCTACAAGGGCTACATACCCAATCTGCTGAGTATTGTCCCCTACGCTGGCATTGACCTGGCTGTCTATGAGGTTAGATAACCACGATAGTGCACAGCCCTCTCAGCACTTCCGGTTTCTCCTCTGCGTTTAACGTCCTCTCGCTCTCGTTGTTCCTCAGACTCTGAAGTTTGCCTGGCTGAACAGGAACAGAGGTCAGGCTGACCCAGGGGTCATGGTGCTGGTCGGCTGCGGTGCTGTGTCCAGCACCTGTGGACAGCTAGCAAGTTACCCACTGGCACTGATCCGCACCCGAATGCAGGCACAGGGTAAGGTTCATTCTAATATACAGACAGGTGGGTGTCATATGAAAACAGATCCAAAGTAGTGTCAAACTTAAGTGTAAAGCCGCCAGAGGAGCTTCAGGGATCACGGGTGTTCCTTTTCCAAGTCTCTGAGTTCTACTGAGGTGATGAACACCATTCATCTGTGAGATTTTTTCGTAAATGCAATCACATAATATTGATTCCCTAACTCCAAGTGAGCCATCAGTTTATTTACAGTGTGGCCCCTCTTGTGCCAGAATGGTCACAGTGCACGCTGCATAACCACAGCCTCCACGATTTGATTCTGACCCTAGACCTTTATTGCATGTCACACCTACTCTCGCTTTCCTATTTGCTTCCTCCCAAACTGTCCAATAAAGGAAAATGCATATTGGAACCAATCTGAAAAGCAACTTAACCCAGAGGTGTTGGTCAGAAATTATAACAAACAATGTATCATCATGGAAACTGTGGAAAGAAACTGTAGTTTGATTTAAAAACAAAACAAAACAAAAGGTATTAATGGTCCACTTACTCATATTTCACTAGGGCTTTTTAACAGCATCTAAAGCACAACAGATGTGGTTGAAAGCTGATTACTGGACCGGGAGTTAAGATGGCAGATGAGTGGTTGTTCATTGCATTAAAATGTTGCTGTTCAGCGGCTGAATAGCTTTGGATGCTTGTGGCATAAATGAGTGGTCAAACAACATATGATGTGACCCTGATGTAATTCTGTCAAAGCAATAATAAATGTACATTTGATTTTTTTAAGCTGCGGGCTTAGGTCATAGTTCAATGAACCCTGGCAAGTGTGACATCTGTCAAAAACTTTAATCAGAATCAGAATCAGAATCAGAATTCTTTTTTATTGCCATGTATATGTGCACATACAGGAAATTGCCTTGGTGTGGTTGGTGCACTGTACAAACAACAATATAAAAACAACAATATAAAAAAAAAACAATATCGAACAACAATATATACAGTAAGAGAGTTACTTCTTATTTATGAATATAAAATGTAACTCAGGATCCATTTGCTAGTTTTTTTGGAGCTCTCAACTTGCTCCTTACTCACTCCATAATTAATTCTCAGGAAGAGAACAAGATGTGTTGGAAACCGAGAAGAAAAGTATGTGGACCTTGAATTAAGACTTTTTGTTAAACCCCTGTTTCCAGTGTTGCATTCGATGCATGGTATGCTATAGGAAGTGGGTACCAACGGCATAATCATAAATCTATTTCATCCAAAGGACACAGTAGACAGAGTTACATGTAGTGAGAAAGAACAATGAGTTAGTGAAGGCCCTTTTCTCTCTCCTCAGCTTTAGTGAAGGGAACCCCGAAACCCTCCATGTTGGCCTTGCTTCACAACATTGTTACTCAGGAGGGCTTCGCCGGACTTTATAGAGGAATTTCCCCCAACCTGCTGAAGGTCGTTCCTGCCGTCAGTGTGTCCTACGTTGTATACGAATACACAAGGATCATCCTGGGAGTGGACATCGAGGGTAGGAGGGAAGGGAAGGGGAAAGGGTAGAAAAGGATGGATGATTTGTGCTTGCGTTTTATCGACGTGCACGTACAGACAGTGCATGAGGAAATGGGCCTCGACGGGGATGAAAGTTTTGACTTTTCAGGTTGAAAATCAAAGGGCGGAAAACAAACCATGGAAAAGAGGGACCACATCACACCTGAAGTGGCAGCTGCTGTGAAGAAGTGTGATATACTGCATTACAGTGCATGTCAGCAGTTGAGTGAAAGCTAACCTACTATCCTCCTGCTATTGCATCAACTTGGACGGATGGAATCTTGCATGAACTTGCTTGAGAACAAACAGGAGCCATGCCAGAAGCCATGTTACAATCCTGCGGCATTATTTTCTCTCCTAGGTGATGGGTAGAGACGATAAAGGACTGGTGGGAGGATTGATCCAATTTCCTGTTCTGCAAGTGGAAGTCTCTGAAGTCTGGTGAAGTTTGAGCCAGCACTTTGATTGGCATGTCTTAAACAAATGTTACAAATACAAAAGTACAACACAACAGGGCTTAATGTAAAATGTTATATGATCCCTTTGCAAAATGGTGTGTTTGTTTTGTTATGTTTGAAAAACAAATTAAGGTCCAGTGCCATATAGTATTTTTATAAACTATATGTTCTCATAGTGCAGTTTTAACCTGTATAATAGAATAACAAGAATTTACTTTTAATGATAAAGAACGGTTCGGGACTGTCAATATTTATTATGGGAGAAGCAAATAAACGCATGCATGGTGCTCCTTTTTTTTTTAATGCAACTTTGTCTCCTTTAATTTGAGAGATGCAAGATCACTGCACTAATACCAGGTCATCAATCACCTCCTCCACCTCACAACAGCCACTTTGTTCAGCCCTGTCGCCTTTAGTGTCCGTGCTGCAGTAGCTGATAAAATCATACTCTGTGCTTCTGTTACATTGATATTAAACATCCTATGGTTTGTACATTTTTAAACATTTACCGATTAGCTCTAGCTGTGCAGTAAACAAGCAAATGAAGATGTAATGAAATGCAAAGAAGAACAACTCATGTGCAGTTTGACTTAACATTTTGCCAACAAATAGTATTAGCAAGATGTTTTTGGTAATTTTTTATAATGAATCTTGAAATAGGTTTCCTGGACATTACTTTATAGTTTAGCTCTATTTTTAGATGCAGTGTTTAACTGGTACATTTCCACATTGTAAATTCTAGACATAGCTAACTCTTAAAGAAGTGTTGAAGTCGCATGGCAGGTGAATTGAAGCTGACAGGTTACAGGCAAGCTTTCCATTAAACATATATATATATATATATATATATAAATACTTTTAGAAAAAGGACAATGTATAGATTTTAATATTTTTATGATCAACTTTCATTGTAATTTAACCAATAATTATCGAAAATGAAATTATTTCTTGTCAACTGTTGTAGTAATTAACACAACATTTTATCTTAACACATTGAAACGAATAAACAAATCATTTAAAAACAACAATAACAAATGTGATCATCTTACCTTTTTAACCGTTTTTCAATGACTGAATAGATCAGTGACTAGTAACTTCCTGTTACTAAGCCAATATGGATCACAGTAGAAAAAAGAAAAAGGACGGTATTTATTTTTGCAGAACATTCTGAAGAAAATCAAAGAATTTCTAATATTTCAGTTTCATACATTGTCTCCATTGATGAATTCAATATAACAAGAGTAAAAAAAATGAATAAATAAACAATGTGGACCTTGTTACCTTGTAAATATGATGTGTCGTTATTGTTAATAAACAATAGTTCTCGACGATGTGTAGTTTACCCTCCAGTCCAGGGGGTGGAGGTGTTTATCCACGTCACGTTGGCCTTCCACCCTACCCCATGCAGAGAAGAAGAAGAGGAAGAAAACCCGGGTGGACGGAGGTAGCGGGATTGATTGGTTGGATTTAAGCCCTGAAGTTTGCCGGCGTGGTCCCGCGTCTCTTACATTGGTGTCCCCCCTCCTCCTCCTACGCTCCCGTGTAGCCTTCCCGCTTCTGCGCAGCTCGACCCGGCCGCAGCCATCCAGCCTGCCCCCTTGTGTGTCTGATTGCCCCTTGTGAGCAGCATGTCTGAATACGGCGGTGTGCCGACGAACGGAGTCAATGCTGGGATGAAAAATGATGCTTTTGCCGACGCTGTACAACGAGCCAGACAGGTAACCAACGAGCGAGGCTTCTAACGAGGACGGCCCCGAGGAGCTAGTTAGCTGCCGGGACACAGCAGCTAGCTTAATCACCCGTGACGTTAGCCGTGCCGGACTCGCTAGCTAACGAGCTAGGTAGCTAACCGCAATGCTAGTTATTTGTCTAAAACTCCCGCCGGGTTGAGGGATACACTGAACGGGGTTTGCAGGCCTGGGCCGAGCCGCGCTCACATTGTAGTTCACTATTTCCTAAAAACACATCGACTAGAGCCAGCAGGATATTTTGAGCTAAGTTAAATGGGGCTAGCTCCTTAGGCTAAGTTAGCGAGGTTAGTTGTGAGGTTAACGTTAACCACATCGTGAAGTTTCGTCCTCCTCGTCTGTGAAACCTCGTTTTAGTAACGAATCACAATAAAACGACAATGGATGCGAATAATTTTGATCTTGCAGTTATGTTATCTCATTGTATTGTGGCGATTTCTGGCTTCAACTGAACAAAAGAATTGGGTTATTTAGTGATTAGTAGTTCAATACACAGTGGCTAATTCTTTACAGCCTGAGGCACGTTAAACGTCTTTGTATGAAGTCAACTAGATCATGACTGCAACTTATCATTTTATCTTGGTCTTATCGTGATTTATTCATTAGTTTATTATGTGTTCAACATGGCTCGCACATTCACCAAAATCCTTGGGCAGCAACTGATTAGTTTGAGGAGCAGCTTCGAACCCAAATATATTAAGTCCACCGCAACATAACAATGGAGGAAGACTCCTAACAATCTGTAAAGACATCACACACTAGAAACTTGCACATTGAATCCCTACCCGTAAGTATTGTATTTCACTGTAGTTAAATTAAAGTACTTCTGAGATGTATGTTAAATATTTTTATTTTAAGTAGAAAATACAGATTTCATAACTTTTAATCCCTAGTATGAGTCAAGCTCTGAAAGTACTGGCTCTTACCTTTCCCGTGATACTTTGCACTAACTCCTTAGTTCTAACTCCTTTCATTTTCGTTAAATCCTCCCTGCCTGATAAACCCAATTCTTTCAAACTGCACACCCCCAGTTATATGTTTTTAGTCCTAAATCCTAGACAACCTGCTGACCCCATCAGTTAATAATGGGTTTGAACTCCTTGATTAAGCTGATCTGGTTTGCCATTAGCGCTATCCTTTAGTTGAAATGATCACAACAAAGGTTAATGATTTAACGGCTCACTTACTGGTCATTGCAATGAGGAAAAACTTCAAACAAAGCATGCATCACTGAAAGTCCCGGGTATTTTAGGTTGTGTAGCAAAGGCTTGATCCAGTCTTCCCCTCTTTGTAGATTGCAGCTAAGATCGGTGGAGACGGTGTCCCCTCAGGGAGCAACAACGGAGGAGCTGAGAGTTATCCATTCACACCACAAAAACGATCCTTGGAAGAAGCAGGTTAAATTTTAGCTCCAACAGGCACACAGTTCTGCATTTGTTTTTCAATTATGTAAGACTCACGTTTTCTTTCCCCTAGATGAACCCGATGCCAAGAAGGTAGCATCACAGGGTGAAAGAGATTCTTCATTGTGTAAGTTGAATACCAACGTTGATCCTATTACTAACTCGCTCGTCTCAGCATCCAACCACTCACCATTTGTACTTCTCTTACAGCTATTGGCGCTCAGCTCGCTGCTCTGTCCCAACAAAGGTATAGCACTTATTTAGTTTTCTTTTACATAAACACGTTTGTAGCATATGGTCATGACAGACTCGAGATCCTTTTATATTTCAATATTTTTTTCAACTTTCTTTAGTGTCAGGCCCTCTACAATGACTGAAGAGTGCAACGTGCCAGATGCCATGGTCGGCCTCAGTGAGTAAACTATTTTACTATTTCTAAACCATGCAAACAATTTCCTCATGACTGTGTTACACATGTTCAAACAAATCTAAATGTGCTTGTTGTTGTCCCAAAAGTCATTGGCCGAGGAGGGGAACAGATCAACAAAATACAACAGGATTCTGGCTGCAAGGTCCAGATTGCTCATGGTAAGTTGTGCTTTACCTGTATTTGCTGAATCTACAAAATGTGCTTTCCCACTACTCTTGGATTGACACATATTTTCATATTAATTCACAGACAGTGCAGGACTATCCGAAAGAACTGTTTCTCTGACAGGGTCACCGGATGCCATAGGGTAAGTTGGTGTTCATATTCATATGTAAAATAATTTCCTAAACTCCAGAGCTACATCTTCATCTTTAGGCAAGGTGCAGCCTTTAAAGTGCTCAAAGAGACTGAAAACAGAGAGCCTCAAGTTTGAGTGGGAACAGATATTCAAATAACCTGTAACTAAACTACTCTCAAAGTTTCCCATGGTCTGACAATGCAGACAGGGGCATACATCAGCAGTTCTAATTGTTGCAGCTGTCCAAGAAATGGAATACTTAATTTGCAGTTGAAGCTGCTCACACTTCATAGTTGAGTCAGAATATTGTGACTTATTCACTAAATTGCCTGTATTCCGTGTTGACTTGGACTTCTTTAATCACATCATTGCCCCCTTTTGAACTTAATTTGCCTTCAGGAGAGCCAAGGCCCTCATAGATGACATAGTGTCCAGGGGTCACGAGTCGACCAATGGGCAGGCAGGTTCGATGCAGGAGATGATCATCCCTGCCGGCAAGGCTGGCCTCATCATAGGCAAAGGAGGAGAGACCATCAGGCAGCTACAGGTGAGAATCAGAGGGCATCTTGTCTCTTTTGTACTAATGGTGAAAAGTATTAACTGTTAAAAGAGAGATTAAGTTACTTTACCATGTGTCTATAATCAAACAAATTCCTAGGAGCGAGCTGGAGTTAAAATGATACTTATTCAAGATGGATCCCAGCCACCAAACGTAGATAAGCCCCTACGCATCATTGGAGATCCCTACAAAGTGCAGGTACGTTGTGCACCATGGAGAAAGTTGTGGTAAAGAGGAAAATGTCTACTGTTTTTGTCACTTACTTTTCACTTTTTTTTTTGTAGCAAGCAAAAGACATGGTCAATGAGATTCTACGAGAGAGGGATCATGCTGGTTTTGGAGAGAGGAGTGAATACGGACCAAGGATGGGAGGCGGCGGCGGAGGAGGAGGAGGCGGATTAGGAGGCGGAGGAGGAGGAGGAGGAGGCGGCGGATTAGGAGGAGGAGGCGGTGGTGGTGGTGGTGGCGGCGGCATCGAGGTACATAATATTGCATATCAAACGCTCAGTATAGTTAATATGGTTTCTATTATTAGAATCAGCCGGTTTGAGCAGTCATGACATTTTCTTTTTTTATAATTCTACAGATAGCGGTGCCCCGCCACTCTGTGGGAGTTGTGATTGGTCGAAATGGGGAGATGATAAAGAAGATCCAGGGCGATGCTGGAGTGAAGATACAGTTTAAACCAGGTGAACCTGCCAAACACTTTTGAAATATCAAACTGCATCATATTTCATTCCGAAATATTAATGACCAATAATAGCTATAATACTGCTTTAACTGCATTAAAAAAGACTGTTTGAGGCCAACCGGTAGAAATCTCCATTCATTTTGATCATTCTTAGTTTTATTTTCTACTATTTACCCTATCATAAATATCCTTATTGTGCCGTTATGTCCGTCTGTAGTTAGTGTTACAGCTGCTCTTAGTAGTTATGAAGAAATATGGTTCAATATCATTGAAAATGAACTGAAATATTTTCAGAAATGCATATATTTCGCGGTGGACTCTTCAATGTCTTGAACTTCATCCTTTTTGTTTTTCCATTATAAGCACTCATTGATAACTTGCATGTCCTTGTCACTCCTTACAGATGATGGTACTGGTCCTGAAAAAATTGCCCATATTATGGGTCCGCCAGACCAGTGTCAGCATGCTGCATCGGTCATCACTGACCTGCTACAGAGCATCCGTGCCAGAGAGGAGGGTGGACAGGGGGTAGGTACAGAGACCATGATGTTTTCTAAGTGTTGCTCTTGATGTCTGTGTTAATGACAAAAGAATCCATTTCTGTTTCTTCCACAGGGCCCCCCAGGTCCTGGTGCAGGTATGCCGCCTGGTGGTCGAGGGCGGGGTAGAGGCCAGGGTAACTGGGGTCCTCCTGGTGGAGAGATGACCTTCTCTATTCCGGCTCACAAATGTGGGCTTGTCATTGGCAGAGGAGGGGAGAACGTCAAGTCTATCAACCAGCAGACCGGTGCATTTGTTGAAATATCTCGTCAGCCACCTCCAAATGGTGACCCAAACTTCAAATTGTTCATCATCCGAGGGTCCCCACAACAGATTGACCATGCGAAGCAGCTCATAGAAGAGAAGATCGAGGTTTGTTTAAGTTGTTCACATAGTAGATATAAAATGCAAATCAAATAGCTGCAAGAAGAATATGGCCATGTAACTGATTATTAAATTGGCTTATTTTTTCCCCGCCAGGCTCCATTGTGTCCAGTGGGTGGTAGTCCAGGTCCCGGAGGCCCAGGGGGTCCAATGGGTCCCTATAACCCCAATCCATATAACCCAGGCCCTCCTGGAGGTGCTCCCCAGTAAGTAAAACCCACAAACAGCGCTTTAATGCACCAGTGGTGGATTTTCTTTTATCTTAAAATTATATATTGAGTCAGTTTATGTTCTTAATCAGTCATTTCCCTCTCTGTAGTGGAGCTGCACCTGGTGGCCCCCAGTACTGTCCTCAGGGTTGGGGAAATAACTATCAGCAATGGCAAGCCCCAGGCCCACATGACCCAAGTCAGTAACACATTTTTTGCACTTCCATTCACACCATTGTGTTCCCATACATAAATACAAAAGCTTCTACCTTTTTGATTAATTTCATCTTTTATTTTTAGATAAAGCAGCAGCAGCAGCAGCAGCAGACCCGAATGCAGCATGGGCAGCATACTATGCACAATATTATGGACAGCAGCCAGGAGGTGCCATGCCAGGCCAGGCTCCAGGAGCGGCCCCAGCAGCACCTGGAGACCAGAGCCAAGCAGCACAGGCCCAAGGAGGTCAGCCAGACTACACCAAGGCTTGGGAGGAGTACTACAAGAAGATGGGCATGGGTAAGGGAGATTTACTGAAACAGCTCTGTCAGGATGTGTTTTGTGTGACATTTGACTTCATACAAAATATAAATATTGCCATTCCTCTAAGTGACATCCCTATTTTTAAATGAAGAGGCACTCACCTAGAGCACATACCTCTGTTGAGGCCAGACAGGTCCCTTGTGAAACCACATTTTAAACTCACTAGATCCATATTTCCATGTTTTTTTTTACATTTCCTTACACTGAAGTATTCCATGTTACTCATTATTGTTTACTGAGGCCCTTTTTGTGACTCTTGCTTTGGTAATATTGCAAAATTCCCAAATTTGGGACTAATAAAAGGATTATTTTATTTGATATCATATTAAATAAATATTAGTTGTATGGTAATCTGTCTGGTGGTGTTGATGTAATCCTGATAATTAAAACAGACAACAAACAAATGCAGACCAAAACACAAGCGCCTCGGCAGAGGTAGTTCATTATAATTCTGTGAAATAACATACTGTTTGTGTGGTATTTTTCCAGCTCAGCCAGCTGGAGGAGCAGCGGCAGCTGCTCCAGTTGCCGCCCCAGCAGCAGCGGCAGTGGCAGGAGGAGGAGCTGCAGCTGGAGGCCAGCAGGACTACAGTGCAGCCTGGGCTGAGTACTACAGACAGCAGGCTGCCTATTATGGACAGGGAGGGCAGGCACCAGGACAGCCAGGTGGTCCACAGCAGGGACAACAGGTACTGTACCCATAATCAGTGTTAAAAATACATTTTGTAATAACAAAGGTCAAGCGAGCCCACACATTAACCTGCTTAAAATGTATCTACTGGCCAAAATGTTCAATACCCATTTCATAGAAAGATTTCTGAACTCTGCCTTCTTGTGTCTAGGATTAAATACCATGAGTCATTAAGAAAGTTATTTGGATTTTTCTTTTCTCATTGATTGCAGACCCGTAACTGACAATAATACTGTGTACGGCAACATAAACAATAGAACATTACTATTTCACCTGCAGCACTTCTGTGTAAGGAGAAAAAGAAAATACAGCAGATTAATAGGCCTGCATAAAAAATATTAAACTGGAATACTAGGTATAAACAGAACGAAAACACCCATAAAATACGCCACAACAAATGGCACAGTAACCAACACCTTCAAAAACTCTTCATGTCTACTGGTTGTTATTCACAATTCACAACATATCACAATGCTGTAGGATTATTGTGCGCTGTGTTTTCAATGCATTTCAAAGTCTCATAATGAGCATCTGTAACATAAAGTGTAGATGTTGGTTTTAAAAACAACAATTCTTTAATTATCTTTACCATACAGATTAATTTGACACTTCTGTAAAAAAATAACGAGGTTGGATCACCATCTTGGCAGGGAGCAACCAGATTAATCACTTTGTACAAGCAGAGAAATTAGCAGCCAATCATTTTTGTTCAGTTCAGCAGCTGCGAACGTCTATTCTTAGCATGATTTGAGACTTGTAAATGATTATTGATTCTGCGTAAAACTGTATTTATATTTTTTCTCAGAGCAAAGATTAATTTAATCATATTCTTTCTGTGGTGTCTCTTGTCTTTTCAGGGCCAGTAAACAGTGGTTTGGTCCGTTGGACGGCTGCGATGGTTCTCTGGACTTGTTTGTTTTTCCTGTAAAGAGGTTTCCCTTTTGGATTTAATAAGACAAGACCATAGGTTACTCATCAACCCTGACATTTTTTATTTCAAACCTCCGTTTGTTTTTTAAAGTCAAATTTGAAGAAAGGAAAAAGGGAAATGATTTTGCCCACGCGTTGATCAAAGCACTACTTGGGATTATTAAATTTGCCCCTTCACCTCACCCACACCTTGTAATACATCTGATAGATTCATTTTTTTTTCTTTTAATGTGAAATATTGAGCATTTTCTTGTAAACTAGCACAACAGCATCTCACATTTTACTGGTTTTCCCCTTCTATTTCTTGAGGGTAAAAACTGTCAAGCAGTATTTTGAATATATTCAAAAAATGTGTTTGTAGGAAAAAAACTGTTGCAAATTTTGGGTCATTATTTTTCTTTTCTTTTTTATTCTTGATACCTTTTTTTTTTTTTTTTTTTTAACATTCCCA
The DNA here is from genome assembly GCF_947347685.1 of Pleuronectes platessa. Lineage (NCBI taxonomy): Eukaryota > Metazoa > Chordata > Actinopteri > Pleuronectiformes > Pleuronectidae > Pleuronectes > Pleuronectes platessa. Next base: position 21,423,848 of record NC_070628.1, on the reverse strand, counting down.
GTGTTTAAGTTGCAGGTGTATTTTTCCTGCCACAAAGATTTCTTATTTTAATTTTATTCGTTGTAATTATTTTCCTCACAGGGGTTGTGTGTCTGTATACAGTGTATGCTACTGAACAGAAAACGTGTGGCTGTAATAAGCACCAACTGTCCTACATGTGTATGTGGGTCAGTTGTGTGTGTGCATGTATGTGTTTGTGTGTTTGACTGCCCTCTGTTTAATTTCGACAACATTATTGTTGGAGCATATTTTTTTTTCTTTCTCTCCGGTAGAATTTGTTATTGTATTCTGTACTTTTTTTTTGTTTTGTTATTTTTTACAACTTGTTTTTAAAAACTTAAAATAAAAACATTCAAATTGCAAAAGTTGTCTTCACCAGTAGTGTGTGTGTGTGGTTTCTCACCGTGGACTAGCTACCTGCAGTGCACCAGATGAATGTGTAGTTTCATGGTGGGCTCCTGCTGCTGGAGGTGTCTCAGTGAGGTCAGTGGGGGTCTTTAGAGTGGTGCTCTCCTGCAGGATCTCACCTCTGTCGCGTCATACCTTTGTTTTGGTTTTGATGGATGTGTCCGCCGGCGGGTGAGGCTCGTCTCGTGCTGCCTGCGGACCAATCAGGACGCTGCCCTGCTGCAACGAGGGACAACAGTTTGGAAGGAGATGGCGCCCAGCTCGAAATCCGAGAAGGACGACGGCAAACAGAAGGCTCAGAAGAGACGCAAAGACCACGTCGTGAAGCTTCTCATGCGGGGGAAGGTGGGCCTGAGTGTGACCCCTGATGATTGTGCTTTATAATGAGGGAGCACTGCGGTGGAAGCCGCCTGCTTACCAAGAGCAGGCTAGCTAATGGCTAACTAACAGCTAAAGGCTAGAAGGTTGATTATTAGCTAATGCTGCAAACTATGAATACAGCGCCTGTCTCTGGGTTTAACGGCGTTCTTCGCCATTTGTTGTAATTTGGACTCTTAAGATAATGTATCTGGCCCCGCAGTAGCATGCTAGCGATTAATGCCATTGCTACATACCGGTTTTGTTAACGTTACAGTTCAGTCGGTGTTAGCCTCTGCTAACCCTCTGCAGTAACTCAGTGATTTAACCTCATAGACAGCCGATGTACTGTGTGTGTCTCTGTATGTGCTCACTCTCATGATATACTCTGGTATCCTACTGCCTGGAACGGAATGAAGCTCATCCCCCTTGTTCGGCTTCTATCCGGAGCCACTACACGTGAAAGAGCTCTTCCACTAATACAAGTTTTTTTTATCTCTGACCCACATTTTCCATGCCTCATGTTACATCAGGTGTGTCAATCTACATCTCCCTCTTCTCTCCTCTGCAGCTGTCAGGTCAGTTTTCTCAGCGCCTGTTCAGGAAACTCCCACCTCGAGTGTATGTGCCTCTGAAAAACATCGTCAGCGAGGAGTTCTTGAGAGCAGGGTCAGTGTGTACCTGTGTGTCTATTAAGTGGGTTTGTTGTGATCCAGTACTCCACAAACTGTATTTTATTACACCTTGTTAAGCCCGCAAATCATTCCAAACAGCATGGGGTCATTGGTGTGTGAATCACGTGTCTTCTGATTGTCAACAGGGATGCAGTGATATGACTTTACTTCTACCTCAGGTCAGGGTGTCTGATGATAGAGTTCAGATCCTCGATCAGTGCTGTCTTTTTCACTTATTTCTGCCTTCATCACACTTTGAAACTGGGGTCTGGGTCATTTTAATGTAAAAGATCTTAAGTGTCAATCAACCAATTTTACAATGGCATTGACTAACACCCCTTAATTTACAATGGCCTCGTCACATCACTTACTTGATACAATTCAAGTGTTGACCATAATCTGCTTACTTTTTCTAGTTTAATGATGTTAAACATTAAACAAAATCTGGTTAAACAGTCAGAGCATTAAAGAATTGCATGTGGACTGTGTGTACCCTAGCGAACATAGGTGGATGACAACCTTTATGTTACAAGGACCATAGCAGTCTGCCGGGTTATGAAACTATGAATCTGCCTCTATGAGAACAGCGTCAGTTGCAGTATTGATGCAGTGTATTGGATTATCTTTTCCTGCTAGGAACCAGTGCATGTACAGTTAATATTTATCATGTGTGATAAGTTGATAAAAGAGTAACATTTGTCTCCTTTCCGGTTCCAGACACATCTTTCTTGGCTTCACCAAATGTGGCCGCTATGTTCTGTCCTACACCAGCGATTGCGGAGAGGATGATGACTTCTCTTTCTATTCCTACCATCTCTATTGGTGGGAGTTCAATTTGCATAGTAGACTCAAACAGGTAATGGAAACCTCAGTGTGGTTTTAGGCAGCAGTTTCATATTCAAACAAACAACTCCGGCAAATTCCTTCCCACATCCTCCTGTGGGAATTGGAGCCAGTAGAGTGTGGATAATTCAGCTGAATATATGCTTATCTTGTCCGTTCCCTAACACCTGCTTTAGGTCCATCATGTGCGTCTGTTTGCGGGCGAGGAAATCTACAGTGACCTCTACCTGACTGTGTGTGAGTGGCCAAATGACCACTCCAAAATAGTAATCTTTGGTTTCAAGTAAGTAATCAATCACTAGCGCCACAAACCTTTTCAGACTGTGTTATGATGTTTCTGTGTGTAGTTAATGGTAAAATATATTTGTGACCGTGTGTGGTTCTCACTCAATAGTACACGCAGCTCAAGCTCTGTTCTGATGAACCTGATGATGAGTGATGAGAACAACAGAGATATTTATATCACCATTGCCTCCATGCCGCCTCCTAAACCCTGCTCAGTCTGCTGCCCAGTTCCCTCAGCCACTACCATACGCACAGGTAAAAAATTACAAACGCACTCCACAAATGCACCTCGCTGCTTCCATCTCTCTCATCTGACTTCTTGGTCTCTCTCCAGGGAGTGGCGAGTGTCTCGAGCATGGCTACCTGATCAACAGCAGGTACCAGGTGGTGTATCCCTTCCCCACTTTCCAGCCAGCTTTCCAGCTGAAGAAGGACCAGGTTATCCTGTTGAACACAAGCTACTCTCTGGTGGCCTGCGGCATCTCGCTCTGCTCAGGTAACGCACACATACACACTAATTGGCCTGTCAGTACATTCCTCGTTCCTTGTCTGTCTTCTACCTGTACTCAGACTATGCAATATTGTCAACTCTCTAAGATGCACTACACAATTACCTGGATAGGTCACAGGAAAATGGTCATTGATCGAGTGCTCCGCCCGTCTGTGTAGGGAAATTGTTGCTGCAATAACAAACACCTACAGGTACATGTGACCTTCAGTAGCTCTGGTTAGACAGAGGTGGACATTTGGTCCACACGAGCTAGACATCCTTACTTTGGCTCTTTTCAAAAACGTTTTTGCTTGTGCTTTGTTAATAGAGGGGGTCAATAACATTGTCCAGATATTCTGCATTTGCATGTCAGCATCTCATCGTATGTCTCCTGCAGGTAAGGAGGGTCAGTCATCACAGATCCTCTACACCAAGAGAGCAGCATTGTCAAGTCAAACCTCCTCATCTCCGTCCTCCACCTCCTTGGCCTCTCCTTCGTCGCTACCTCAGGGATCTCCCGAAAGTTGTCTGCCACCTAGCAGGCCTGTTCCGATCCCCACGTCTCCAAGCCAGTCGCAGGCAGCCGCGAGAGCCCGGGAGTTTGCAGCGGACCTCTTCAGGAGGGCGCAGGGAGGAGGAGGAGGTGGAGAAGGAGCAGGGCCGAAGGAAGCTGAGGGCCAACAAGAGAGGGAAACTGATGAAGGTGAAAAAGAGGCAGCGCAGACACCAGGAGACAAAGGGTTAACTGGAGAGAGGAGGAGAGAGAGGAGGGAGGAGGAAAGACGGACTAGTTTACCACAAGCATCAACATCCACTGCGCGCCACAGTTTTAATCAGTGCCCGGAACAAGGGATGTCTCCTGAATCCTCTTCCTCATCACCTTCATCTCCTCCAACGCCGTCCTCATCCCAGGAGGTCGGACCCTGTGAGCCTGGATATGTGAACTACTCACACCTGCACTACTGCCTCCACCAGCCAGGGGCAGCAGAGCAGAATACAGGAGGTGACGCAGAGAGTGAGTGATTAAACACTGGCCTCTTGAAGGTCCTGTCGGAAGATGCTGACTGGCTCTTTCCCCTCTGCCTCTCTCTAGGTTATGAAGATGATAAGGTTCAGCTGCCTTTCACAGTGACTGATCTAAAAGGGCGGAACCTGCAGCTGGTCACCGGGCCACACAATGGACAGGTGGGTGTCGGTGCCAGTGTGTCATGTGGCTATGAAACTTAAATCCTTAGAGTCAGTAATCATCTGAAGGCCTTTTGACATCAAGCTAGATGTTGAGCCAATCATAGCATCTAAATGTGGTTAACTTCATTATAGTATTGGATTCTAAGATACGTCAGTTGCTCCAGTTTATTCTGTGAGCAATTGCAATCCAGTTGGCCTTTGTTGATATTTTCCTGAACGGTCGTCACGCAATCAACTACTTTTCCATAACCCTCAATTATTTCTTGATTAATCACGTGCCATTTCAGAAGATAATAGATAAGTCAGCTTTTAAAGGGTCAGTTTACCCAGAAATGAAAATGCACTCATTATCTACTCACCACTATATCAATGGAGCGTTGGGTGAAGTGATTGAGTCCACAAACCAGTTCTGGAGTCTCAGGGGTAAACAGTGTTGCAGCAGAATCCAATACCATTGAAGAAACTACAGACCGAAGCTTCATTCATGTTCATGTTTTCCCTCTTGCAGAGTGTGTGTGTTGAGCAGCTGACTCTCGACTTTGAGTATCTGATCAATGAGGTGATCAGGAACGATGCTGCCTGGGCCAAACAGTTCTGTTCCTTCAGTGACTATGATGTGGTGATATTAGAGGTTAGTACACAACTTACGGTACCGTCAGCCGTTATCCCATCATGAGTAACTTCACAGAGATGTACACGTTTTCCAACTTGCTTCACATTCTGTATTCAGTCTACGTTTTTTAGCTTTCATGTTTCTGGTCTGAAAAAGTAATTTAAACAATAGAAGACTGGACATTTTCAAAAATGAGGTGTGTGTTTGTTGTGTATCAGGTTTGCCCAGAGACCAACACTGTGATGATAAACATTGGTCTGCTGTTGCTGGCGTTCTCCAACTCGGATGAGGAGCACTGCAGGTAGATGTTCCCCTCTCTGCTGCCCAGCCTCCTGTTTATTTGCTGTCTCTTCATCGTTGTTTTCAGCAGCAGTCCTCATCAAGTCTGTCTGCCATCGTTTGTGTTCTCAGGCCCAACACCTACCATTCCAATCTGCAGGTGAGCTGGAACTTAAACACAGGAGTGTGCTGCACTGTGGGTGTTGGAGACCTGACAGAGGTTAAAGGTCAAACCAGGTGAGAAACGTCTGCCACCTGCGTTCCCACACTTTTCTGTCTGTCTCCCAGTTTGTAGTTAAATCGGTTTCTTTATGTCTCTCAGTGGGAGTGTGTGGAGCTCTTACAGGAAGTCCTGTGTAAACACAGTGATGAAGTGGCTGGTTCCTGAGAGCACCTCGCGCTACATCAATCGCATGACCAACGAAGCTCTACACAAAGGTGAGTGTGACACAGTCACACACACAAGTCCTTCTCAGACCTGATCACAAGTGGGCAACTTTATGTTCACACGCAGTTAATGTGTCAACCCTTGGCTCTGTCACACATGCTCTTTCCAAACTTCTTTGTCTTTGTTACCAGAAAATGTTTAATCAAAAATAGTTTGAAAGTTTCCTAGTAAAGTGCCAGTGAGCCAATACAAGGATTCTGAAATTGAAGCGTGATCAAATTCAGTCATTATTTATATAATGAGGGCTGTGCAAAAAAACACATTAAAGCTATCGCAATGTTATTTTCCTCAATAGCAATAAAACAAAGGTTCAATATATATATAGATTTATTTCCTAAGCATTGTTTAAGCACACTGAGGAAGTGTAACACATAATTGTTCAACCTCAGATTTGTAAATGTTTTGCTCTGCATGAAGTGCATAAAAAAAAATGATAATATGATATTTATCACAGTAATTATCGATATTATAAAAGGATTTTCTTGATATTTTGGCCATAGTTACAATTTATATAGTTTTTCCTATAATCTAATGTCTGCTGTGAAAAAGGCCCAGTCAGCCAGTGTGGATGCGACATACAATTTGTTGTTTAATTTGTGTGTTAATGTAGTTTAGTGCGCATTCTAATCTCACTCGTCTGCTTTCTTGTAGGCTCGTCTCTGCAGGTGTTGGCCGACAGCGACAGATGTACCTGGATTGTATTATGAAGAAAGAAGAGGGTCAGAAGTGTCATAGCAACAGAAACAAATGTCGAAATGGCCTATATGTCAGTATGCAACCCGACCTTACTCTGAGAGAAACTGCACACATGTTAAAACACAGTGCTTTGGTAACTTGTAGTTAAAACGTGTCAAATGGAAGCTGAACCAGGAGCGCTGTAGATAAGATACTGTCAAGCTGAAGTTCTTTTTATTTTAGGTGATCCGTGTTTAATTTTGCAGCTTTCTTAATTTCTTTTGTAATTGTGTACTTTATTATTGCAAGCACCAAAACCAAGAGCTGGACTGAACAAAGTTTTTTTTTTTAGTTTTAGTTTTTCTACATAAAGACGTACTGTTGTTCAAATGTTTTTTTTTATGTGTGTCTAAAACTGAGCGTATGCAACCTTATAAGGAGATCTGTATGTGTGTGGGTGTGTATGTGTGCATGCGTGAGAGGGCATATTTACTATTTCTATTACATCTGACAGAATCTACATTGAATTGAATTCAGAAGCTGGACCAGTTTAGACTCGCTATGTTCATTCATAAGACTGCAGTATTTAAAATTAGACCAATTAAAAATCAGGTCACCTGACTCTGAACACTTTTCTTTTTTAAACCTCTGTCATGGAAGTAGAGGTTTTGTTGGAGTCACCTGCTCAGTTGTTCCACATTACGCTGTGTGATGGAAGGCATGGAAGTGAGAGTATTTTTTGTTGGAATATTTTGTTAAAATAAAATGTTGAAAAGATTTGTTGTAGGTGGGTTTTTTTAATGTTAAAAGCTGCAGTTGAGAAGCTGATTTTCTGTTATAGTCGTGTTTACATGTCACCATGGATCATTCAAACTCCAGGTTCAAAGTGCATTGTGGTGCTTGGGTTTTTACAACTGTATTTTGTTATGAATCGCTTGATAATCTAATGTCATCAATCTTGAAAAGGTCACTTAAATTAGTCAGTTTAAAAGGGCACTCCACCATTTATACACAATCATTTTATTTCACTCATCAGTTCAGATAAACAGTGATTCTATAAATTCTTGTTTGGCTTTTGAAAAACCGCTGATATTACATAGTGGTGTTTTGGGATTTCACATGGGTTGGAATTCCAAGAGGTATTGAGGGTCTTTAGAATGTAGTGTTGCACTATGGGAGATACAGTGCCTTGCATAAGTATTCACCCCCCTTGGACTTTTTCCCATTATGTACTGTTACTAACTGGAATTCAAATAGACTTAAATTAACTTTTTCCCGTTTGATCAACAAAACATGCATAGTACTTTGGAGGTGCAAAATAAATGTTATTGTGACACAAACAATAATGAGAACAAAAAAGTTGACATCTGTTGGGTGCATAAGTATTCACCCCCCTGTGTCAATACTTGGTAGAACCCCCTTTCGCTGCAATTACAGCTGCAAGTCTTTTGGGGTATGTCTCTACCAGCTTTGCACATCTAGAGATGGAAAGGTTTGTCCATTCTTCTTGGCAAAAAAGATGAAGCTCAGTCAGATTGGATGGAGACCGTCTGTGAACCGCAATCTTCAAGTCTTGCCATAGATTCTCTATTGGATTGAGGTCTGGGCTTTGACTGGGCCATTTTAAGACATTAACATTCTTTAATCCAAACCATTCCTTTGTAGCTCTGGCTGTATGTTTAGGGTCATTGTCCTGCTGGAAGATGAACCTCCGCCCCAGTCTCAAGTCTTTTGCAGACTGCATCAGATTTTCTTCAAGGATTTCCCTGTATTTGGCTCCATCCATCTTTCCCTCTATTCTGACCAGTTTCCCTGTACCTGCTGAAGAGAAGCTTCCCCACAGCATGATGCTACCACCACCATGTTTCACTGTTGGGATGGTGTGCTCAGGGTGATGGGCAGTGTTGGGTTTTCACCACACATAGCGTTTTGCATTGAGGCCAAAAAGTTCAATTTTGGTCTCATCTGACCAGAGCACCTTCTTCCACATGTTTGCTGTGTCTCCCACATGGCTTCTGACAAACTCCAAACGGGATTTTTTATGGATCCCTTTCAACAATGGCTTTCTTCTTGCCACTCTTCCATAAAGGCCAGATTTGTGGAGTAGACGACTAATAGTTGTCCTGTGGACAGATTCTCCCACCTCAGCTGTGGATCTCTGCAACTCCTCCAGAGTAACCATGGGCCTCCTGGTTGCTTCTCTGATTAATTTTCTCCTTGTCCGACTCTTCAGTTTGGGTGGACGGCCTCCTCTTGGTAGGTTTGCGGTTGTGCCATATTCTTTCCATTTTCTTATGATGGATTTTATGGTGCTCAGAGAGATGTTCAAAGCTCTGGATATTTTTTTATAACCTAACCCTGCTTCATATTTCTCCACAACTTTATCCCTGACCTGTTTGGTGAGCTCCTTGGTCTTCATGATGCTGTTTGTTCAGTAATGATCTCCAACAAACTCTGAGTCCGTCACAGAACAGGTGTATTTATACTGAGATTAAATTGCAGACAGGTGGACCCTATTTACTAATTATGTGACTTGCAAATGTGACTTGTGAATGCAATTGGTCGCACCCGATCTTTGTTAGGGGTTTCACAGTAAAGGGGGTGAATACATATGCACTCAACACTTTTCAGATTTTTATTTGTAAATAATTGTGAAATCCATGTAATATTTCCCCCCACTTCCAAATGATGCACTATTTTGTGTTGGTCCATTACATAAACTCACGATGAAATAAATTTTAATCTGTGGTTATACCATGACAAAATGTAGAAAAGTCCAAAGGGGATGAATACTTATGCAAGGCACTGTATACGAGCCAATGGTTTAGGAGCTTTGTTCCAGATTAAACGTCAGGATAACTCTACAGCTTAAATTTTGGATTATTATTTAAGTTGTCACAATTAATGGGGATAAAATACAACTCTGGTGTAGGTGATGAAGTCGAGCAAAGACAATGTTTCCCATGCAGAATGTAAACAAGCCTAAAAAAAACATCTGCTTTGTTTTTCTGAACTAATGAGTCTACTTAAAAATCCACCTGTTAGCATCGGTTAGGGTTGGTGTGTATATTGCATCTTTAAGCATTATTTATGTCACTATAGATTGTCGGCATTTCACAGAAACTTTAGGACTTTGGGACCGTTCAGACAGAAATAAAATCGATCATGTGCTATCTCAACTCAGAAAAGTGTTTTTTGAATGCAATGCGTTTCTGTAAGAAGGGAACATGTGGCAAACATTGAGAGCAATCACATCTTTATAGTTAACAGTGAGAATAAAGCTACAATATTGATCACAGGTTCGAGTACAAAGGTCTTCAGGAAAACAGCAGGAGGCCCTCGTTTATAAAATATTCTGCAGCACAAACAAGGGACAGAATCCAAGTCACATAATTGTTGATGGCGTCAGTGCAGTTAGCGGTTGATTTCAATTTTCAAGGCAGGTTTAGTTGTCTGCCGTCACTGAATTTTTCCTATTCAGTGCTCTTTGGTGGAATCTTAAAATCAGGTCTTCCTTCAGTCTCCCAATGACTATCATCTTTTCTACAAGTCCAACGCTTCATTAAATCAATATCTGCTCCTGCCCACGCATGAAGCTGCTGGTTGAGCATGTGCTCTTTAGAAAAGGTCATTTTAGAAAGCCAGCCACCATATTCAAATGCTTGGTCCATCATCATCATCACAATAAAAATATAGCTCAATACTCTGGATGGTGGACACAGCACGACATGTTTCTTAAGGCAGTGATGGTTCAACAAAATACAAACAGTCCCCACATTTGACAGCATTCACAAAAGGTACATAAGATAGATTATCTGTAATATATTCAACATAGAAACCCAGAAAATAAACATCTACTTTTACACTACAAAAACTGTGGCTGGTACATCTAGCCAGTACAGAGGTTGCAATGGATACAATATAGTAAAGTGTGGATGAGCTTTGGACTAAAGTTGCACTGTTTATCAACGTGTGTGCATGGTAGGGTAGCACTGTCTGTCCAGTAGGAGATTGAGTGTGTATAAGACATATAATGAGCTTGGATGGATGGATGGATGGATGAAAAGCAAACCGGGTGGACTCATCACAACAAAGCTCAACCATCGAAAATCTCGGTTTCTTTTCCAAACAGCCAGCAAAAGCTCATGACAACACCAAAGCCACTTCACAGGACCTTCATTTATTAATCCATCGATACAGAATATATAGAATACAAGCTTTTTTCATTATTTTTTTTTCCAGGCTATTAATCTCGCAAAGGCACAGGGTATCAGTTAGTTGGCCAAAAGGAACCAAAAACCACAAAGTCAAATATGGCATCCACAAATAGCTGAAAATCACAAAATTGCAGTATCATACCAGATGCTACTCTGAGACAAAAAAAACGTATGAATCATAATTCAGACTGTGCTGCTCAATTAAGTCCAGCTCCCCTGCATAGTCATTGCTTTAAAGGCAATGTAAGATAGTTTGGAGTTTAGACGTTTTACAATTGAAACTGCTGCAGTCTTCTCATCTCTCCACAGCAATCAGGTCAGTGGTTAAGGCAGGGCAGCAGGGAGGCCAGAACACACTGTATATACTGTACAGCTGAGGCTGGCCAGGAGTGGATACTCACGCAGAGCCACTACACACACACAGGGAAGGCACAGGGAAGGATTGTAAATGATCAGGTGAAGGAGTAAAAAGAATGGCAGCAAAAAAAAAAAGCGGAACATACATAATTGGCAAAGGGTTCTCCCAGTTTTATCACACGCACCAAACGGCCACAGACTCTACGTCAAACATCTCGACAGAACGACCATGATATGATGTCAAACTTAAAGCATGGGCATGAAGTGGAGCATGTTAGTTCTTCAGATGACTACTGGCTAAGGTGTGTGCAGATTTAAAGTTGCCCTGGGCTGCTTGGCGGGCGGTTCCATCGACTCCTCGTCGACCGCGCTCAGAGAGCTGGACTGCAGCACGAGGTCGCCGCTCTCGTCTTCACTCTCCTCTTCCTCGTCCTCTTCTTCTTCTTCTGGTGGAGAAACACAGTGACACGACAATGAGATGACAGACGCTAGGCCGGAACATATTTGTGATGAGCTCCGTGTCGATGTTTACCTTTTTCCATGTCCGGAGAGGTTCTTCTCTTCACGGTGCTGGCAAACTACAACACAGACAAAATATTGGACATTTATTAAAGTTGTTCTAGTGCCCGTTATTGTAAAATGATACTAAATTTGCTTTATTATTGTTCACACGAGTGGTTCATATATGTTTGATTACTGTAATTTTTTCATACATATCATGTTGGCTATTTCAGAGTTCCACAGACAGTTCAGCCCTGCATCCGCTCTCTGCAGGGCCGTTTCCCTGTTTATGCAAAGTTTATTAATAGTGAACGTATTACGTGTCCAAATAGCACCATGTGTCCCTGGCCCATTCACAATACACAATGCAAGTGTGAAGCTTAGAAGATGAACGGTTCTATTGATTTGCGTTTCACATACAGACAGACAAACAGACAGAGAGATTGACACCATGAGTGGGTACATACTTCTCCCATGACAGCAATGGGTGTCTCTCCTTTAGCCTGGGCCACCCTGTGCTCTATCAGGTAGTACATGTACTCATCGTACAGCAAGCGGATCAGGTGAAAGGAGCCAAAACTGGCGGCGCTGCGCAGAGTCAGGTCTCGGATGACCATAGAACTGGTGAGAAACCAGAGGAGAAGCACAAAATGTATCCTCATCACAAACCCAATAGTTTTTTTTAGCTGCATCTCTATTGATCAGGGTTTTTTTTCCAACTCACCTGTAGAAGGACCAGTTGAGCAGGAAGATCTTTGCAGCCTTCGGTAGGGCGACAGGATTCTGCTCGTACGGCTTTAACATCTGTGAGACGACACTATCCAGCCAGGTAGCCCACTGCTCCAGGGAGTTCTGCTGCTGCAGAGTCATTTTAAAGTCCTGCTCCAGCCTCTGGACCACAGTGTCATCACACTGACACACCCAGGACGCCTGCTCCTGAGGGGAACGCGTGTCGAAAAAGTCAGGGTTCTGCTGTAATTCACTTTAGCATCAACACCGTGAAAATAAGAGCCGGGAAGGGGTAGAGGAGAGAGACTGGTGAATACTAACAGACCTGTACATTGGTGAAATCCACACGGTTGAGGTCGGAGAGCATCTGGTTGATCTGAGCTGAGTTCTGGAGGACGGCCCGGGCGGCCTGAGCCAGGTGGTTCAGGCTGGTGTAGCGTCGCAGCGTTTGGGAGAAAGAGCTGACGCACACAACCTGAGGAAAGGGGGAAAGGAAAGTAGGAATATAAGAAGCGCATGTCAGGAGGTGGCTGCAATTAGGTCCAGGCAGCTCACATGGAACTCAACCAACATGCAAAACAAAACAAAAGATACAGTTACATCCCATCATTCAGGTCGCACATGTTTACATGCATGATGATTCTTTGTGCGTGTGTGATTTGTATCTCATCTAAAACAAATTGTGAATTGTTCCAATCTGATACCCACTACATTTGCAGCCTGTGGCTCTTTAGTGAAACTGTTCAGTGGTCCCTGCTTAAACTTAATCAAGAAATCCTTTGGATAGACATTGATAGAAATCGTTGACATTTGGTCGTGTGTGGGCATGAAATACAAAGATATAAAAGAAAGGGATGCAGAGCTCTGACCTTCTTTTAAGTATAGGATTCAGCAAAAGATTATTTAGTTTTTAAAGCTTTAAATGGCCTCGTGATACAATGCATTAGCTGCTCCTGGATGTGCCTTTGTCAAGGCTAAAGGAAAAAAGTGAAGTGAGTGTTTACTGTAATCGCTATTAAGCCTCGAAACAGTTCAACATTTACAATTAAGTGTTCTGCCTCCTTAGACATATTTAAGGTTAAAACTGAAGACCCAAATGTTCTCCCAGGGTTTTGACTGGCCTCGCCTTTTAGCCTTTTAATCCAATCTTGTATTTCTCTTTGTTTTTATTCTATGTACAGACGCTTGCTCGACTCTGGTTGTTTCAAACGACTTGATATCTTATCAGTGCAGCACACAAATACCTTTATGCGAACCATCTCCTCTGGAATGTCCATCATGGCACCTGTCAACCAATTCTCCAGACTCTTGGCAAAGTTCCGGATGGCCTGAGTTAAGGCACCTGAAGGAGTGATGGTGGGGATGGAGAGGGGAGAAAGAGAGACAATTACATTTTGATTTAAACCTGAAGGGTGTCATAGAGGAGAATCCCCTCAACCTTGCCCCTAGTTTTATGAACAATTTCCCTTCAGCTTTCACACTGAGATCCCGTAAATCTAGGAATATCTCTCGATTACCTCACCAGACAGTCATCCATTCAGGGCTCTTAAAGGCCTTAATAACTTACTCGGGATGGGTCTCAGTACGTCCGGGATGAGGATCTCCACCAGAGTCTGGTACAGCAGGTTGTCGCACTCCTTGGTCCAGCGCAGCACTGGCTCAAACTTACACAGCACCACCAGGCAGGACTTGGGCAGTCGCTTCTCAGACTCATTGTGCCTGGGGAACACATGAGATCAGTTTTCACAGAGGTGGAGACGGGGCCGTTTTGAGTCGGTTGTAGCAGTGTTTTGAATCTCTCATTAGGTTGTTGCATCGTGCGTTTGTGATATTTACAGGTTGAGAGATTCTGTGTCACTGCTCTGGCTGAACCTCCAGAAGGATTTCCACAGTGTCTCCACGAGAGTGAACTGAAGGTTGACCATCACATCCAGAACGGCCTGTGAGGAATCACAGACATAAAAACACAAAAGGTATTTAAAACTTTGCAATTGTATTAATAATATTTTTACATTTTCAATCCCTCATTAGTACAAAGGAGTTGGCTATCTTGTTAGCACTTTTTAACACCTAAGTCCTGCACTGCACAGCTGTATATGTATTTCAACCTTTATCACCAGGAGAAGGACGATGTGATCAGTGTGTGTGTGTCCTCTCTCTGTTCACTGCAGCCTACCTCACAGTGTTCTCTGTAGAGGGTCTGAAAGGCCTTGAGGTGTTCTAAAAGGATCCCATCAGGCAGGGGGCCGTCTTGCAGATCCACGTCCACAAAGACTGGCAGCAACCTTGACGCCTCTACACAAGATTGAGCAGAGGCAGAGAAACAGAGGAACATGGAGATGAAACAGTAAGCTCTTGAGTTCCACATGTTACTGCTTCAGATTCAAATCATTGAGTAAAGTAATAGAAGGCAATGGTGGACTTCATGCGGGTTTTCCTCACCCAGAAACTGCTGATACTGTTGGACCTGGGCTGAAATATCACAGAGCGCCGCTGCCTGCTGTTGACCCGTCCCACCTGATGTACCGTTTGTGATCCCCTGTGTCTTCTGAGCTGGCTTTATCCTGTTAGAATACCCAGCATTCAGGGGGGCAGAGAGGAAGGAGTCAGTTAAAAAAAAAGCAGGTTATGTTTGAATGTAGAGCATTTGAAAAAATTCACAAGCAAAGCAACTGTTCCATCTGGCTGTTTGAATTAATCTTTTAATTCAAAACCACTTTATTTGTCCCCGGAGGGCAACTCAAAGGCACATAGAGCATGTCACAACACAAGTGAAAAGAAGGAAGACACAATGATGACATCAGTGCAATGTCCGCGGACAGTTACAAAATTGCAACTCATGCCAGGGGCAATTCAAAAGGACCAGGATGTGCACTGATGTGACTTCATACTAAATTACAGGATCTCAATGGTAATGTGGTAATTTAAGGTTTCACAAAAGTACAAGTGCATGCGCAGATACCTGTTTTTCTGTGAAAAAGGCTGCTGCCTCATCGCCATGTGCTGCTGCTCATCCATCAGTCTTAGGAGCGGGGAACCAGATTTAATCCTCAGGCCGTAGTAGTGGTACTTAGAATTCCCTCTGAAGCACACGCAGAGAAAGGTTAGGACAGTGACATGACATATGAGTCTATCAACACCAATGTGTGATTGTGTGTGTGTGTGTGTGTGTCTGTGTACCTAGTCCCTAATCTTCTCGTACGTAGCCCCATGAAGACAGACCTGATGAGTTTCCCGAAGGATGCAGCATTAACAGGCTCTAGTTTCTGCTCCTGGCAGTGCAGCAGGTAGTGGTAGTAAAGGGTACAGCGAGGTAAACTCACCCCCTCCGCCCCCTCGTAGTTATCACACAGCCACTGGACCTAAAGATGGTGGGTCACACCATTGTATTTTTTGAGCATTCATGTCATAGATTATGATTACGTACGTTTTTTTCATTTTACAACTTGAGTACTCACAGTAGCAGGTGGGGCACGGGAGTTAGGGCTAGTGTAACTCTGTCCTCCTCCTCCTCCACCTGCTGATGCCCCCCCTCCTCCTCCTAACACATAACTTCCCTGAACGATGTAGCCCGCTCCCCCCGCAGCTGCCCCGCTATTGGCTCCTCCTGTTGCCACAGAAACTGAGGTCACAGCCCCGCCGATGTCGGACTCGGAGCCGGGCGTATCCTCATAGTAAGTGGAAGAGGAGATGGGAGGGGTCTGGGAGTAGAGCGGCGAGTCGGAGAAAGGGTAGTTGCTTGATCGACTGGACAAGAAAGAGAAGAACATATAGAAACATGAATACACAATAGTTTCTATGACAAGGAAAGTTGCGTTATGTGTATGATTGATCGTGGGTGTCAGAGAGCATTTCTGAGAGATGTGTAAAAATCAGCCAGAGTGGTTTGCGTTTCTTCTCACATGTTGGATGTGGTGAAGGTTGCATCTCCGCCTCCGTCCACATACTGCACCTGGCCAGGGTACACATGCTCCACCTGGACAACGAGAGAAGAGGAGACATAATGAGGACATGAAAGTATTCACTCTCTTTCAGCTCTGTATTTGGTCTCCACCACTCATGGAGGAACATCTCTTGCTCTTTAGCTGCTACTTGCTCCACAATGTCCTGGCTAGTCACATATTTCCCCTGTGTTCTATGTGTCCTGTGTTTTGTGCTTTGCAGGGCAGTGTACTGTGGGTTTTCTAAGCTTTTTTGCTTGCTGGAAACAGGTCTCCCTGCTGAAAAATGCTTAAAAGCTCAGTTAAAGTGAGAGAAGGGAGATAATTACCTCCACCAAGGAGGTTGTATTCCTCTGCATTTGTTTCTTTGTCTGTTACTTAGCAGCATTATGCAAAAACAACTGGACGAGTTTACCATGACACTTGATGGAAGGATGTAGGGTGGCTCAGAGAAGAATCCATTAGATCCAGATCATGAGGCTGATCCATGATTTCTTTTTTACTTTAAGTATAAATGGTGTTTTCCAAAAGCCGTTGACTAAAAAAATCAGGTATGAAGTGACTGATATTTATGTATCTGTACAATTTGGTGCAGGATCCAAGTAAAAACCTGGATCTAGTAAATTCAAATGTGGCTCCATAAGCAGACTGTTGGGCCTTGGCAGAGGTATGACCTCTCTGAGAGCTATTTTAGTTCTCTGTTGATTCATCCTACAAGTTACCACTCCCAAATTTAATAATTACATCTAGTCATTCAATTCATCATTAAAATGAATAAGAGCAGATTAAACGTAGCCTACATCTAAATGGTAGCAGTAGTGAAGAATGTGCACCGCTCATCTAGGTCAAGAGGGTTTATGCTCAGAGGAAGGGCAGAGCAGTGCCACCGCAATATTTGAAACCTGTTGGACAGCTCGACATCATGATTACTGTTTAACAGTGGAAGCCATGTTGTTGACCGAATTTCTCAGATGACACGATATTTAAAAGATGTGTTTTAGATATAGGATTACAACCAGTGAAGCAAGGAAGGAGAAGTAAAGAAGAACATAAGGTTGAATATCATGTCTCTGGCAAGGCAAACACACTGTTAAGGTAAACTGTGGAGAGAGTGAGGGATCAGCTTGAGAGAGTGTAAAAGGTAAAGTGTGTCAGAGGTGCAGGCACTAAACTCTTTATCTCCTACATCCCGCTCTTGGACTTGCTGTTAAATCTACCACTTGACAAATCCATGAATAATGAACACATGATGGAATTACCCATAAACTTAAACTGAAATTTAATGTCTAGTCTCTTACATGATCACACAAAATGTCTTGTGTGTGTCTGTTTACCTCCTGGTTAATGAGCACCGGCTGCAGGTTGCTGATGTGGCCTGTCTGATTTCTCTTGGCTGCCTGTGACACTGCCTGCAACACTGACCTCTGCTGTTGAGTAAAGTCAGAGGGTCAAATAAAGCTTTGTCTGCAACCATCCCTCTGCTTATAACCTGCTCCTATGGACTCAATTGGCTGATATGGTTTGTAAATATGCAAGGGGCTCACCTGTGCGGTGGTCTGCACCGGTTGGACCACCTGAGTCGGAACGCCAGGGCCAGACGGGCTGGAGTCCGACAGACTGTCATTGGAGTGAACAGAGCCCTCTGGGGATGGCACACGGAGAGTGAGGGAGAGAAGGTTCATCAGATGATCAGATAAAAAGCAATACAAAAAAAAAATCCAGCCACCATCACCACAAGTTCAGTACTCACGACACACTGCTTCCAAATCGTAATAACAGCCGCTGCAGAACATCCTGCAACTGTTTCTTTTTCGTTTTTTTTTTTGCTTGGCAGAGGAGAGACCGATAGCGAGATGGGAAAGCGTGTGTCTGTCCGAACTCTCATTTCATCTTTATATGTTGCATGCAGAAGGACAGCCTTGGACAGCTAATCTCCCCAGATGGAGAGAGAAATCCCTCCATCTTGTAAACATGCAGATCAGATGAGAGGGAAATGAGAGATACATGAGGGATGGAGGATAGAGGGAAGGGGAGTGGGCGGATGGGGGAGAGGGTAATATTCACTTTCTTTAAATCCTTCAGGTGAGAAACAAGTGTTTTGCACCGTGCCGCTCTTTATTGTACTTTTAGGTAACTGCTGCAAACTCCCTGGGTGAAGTTACTTCAGACGAGGATGTTGGGATGTCACCCCTGTCCCTTCGATCGTTGGTGTGTTTGTTTGTAAGCAAGAGTACACAAAAACAAGGGAATAGATTTCCATGAAACCTGGTGGAAGTATGCGGTGTGGGTCAGGGAAGAACCCGTCAAATTTTGGGGTGGATCCAGATCAGAATGCGCATCCAGTGAATAATTATTGCATCTTAATGGAAAAAAGTCTAGTACATTAGAAAACTGATCTCTATGAGGGTGGAGCTTGGTGGAGGTATGTGCCATCCTAGCTACTCCTGGGTCACAACAGAGCCAGCACAACTCGGCACAAACCATCATTCAATCTGAGTTCATGTTACGATGGGTGGTGGAAAATGAGATTCAGTCTCTCCTCTGATGGTTTTAGCTCTAACTGCTTGTGCCTCACTTTCACTGGGCATTTCCACAGAAATATTATATATCGATTCATTGATTGACAATCACATATTAATCAGTAGTCTTTTTCTAAAACTATTAAATATTTTTGGGTTACAAATAAGGCGCAGACAAAAAATTTTTGTAAAAACATTTACAGAATCAAATCCAGAAACTGGAAAGGCCCCGGGACATAAAGGGGGGCGATGGACATTATGTACATTTCATTGCACATAATACTTAATACCTAATCCTTTATTTTATTAAGATATTTTTGCAAACAACATTGTTACCATTAATATTTTGAATATGTGGTCGGCTCAAATAACCGCAGAATTTTGTCTCCTACATTATCAGAGATGTGGGGACGTGTCACTATAGGCCACATCTCTAAGAATCTTTAGCCGATTGTGATGGACATTTTTTAAGGTTGGAATTAAACACGAGACACTTTGACTGATAACGAAAAATTATCTTCGTATTTGCCAGTTTAACAGGTGAAGCTTAACTTCTTATGATCCCTGCTGCATTCATAATGCTGCTGCTGTAATGAAGTCCCAGATAAGCAGAAAAAACGTTTGTCCTTTATAACTGTCACATTGATCGTTCTGTTCTGTTTTCTGTTTAAAAAAACTAAAGTTAATACTACGAGCAGGAACTAGGTAATCCCTGTGTATAGTAAAACACAATGTGATATACTGGGTTAATATAAATGCTAATGTACATCATTTCAGCCTGAAAACTAAAATGTGAACACATGCAACAGAAGAGCACAAACACTGCACTGTTCTCTAATCAAGTAGTTATGCTAAATTATCTGAGAAACAGTACTGAGGCAAACTGCAGTCCATGCTTCAGATGAAGGGGGATTCTTTTTTAAATGAGCACATTTATTCAGTTAACTTAGTCATCCAGGCCTCGGCCATGTGACTCTCTCCCTCTGGGTGAGAGTGCATAGTGTTACATGATACCAGCAGGCAAGAAGATCTGCGAATAGACGACCCCAAAATAAACATAGAGATAGACTCCAGAGCTGGGGTCGATTCCCTCTCACTTCCACCATCTTTAAAAATGCCTGATTAAACTGGTTTCTTTTTGAATAAAAATGTTTTTTATATATGAGGATACATTTCAAAAAACACCAAAAGCCCAATTCAAATTGGATTCTATCATATTGATCAAAATGTCAGTATGCCACTCTCTATCTAGAACAGTGAAAACAGCAGAGTAAAAGAAAAGTCAGATTCCATCCATCAGTCGTCCAGGCTCCCACGTTAGGGACTACGCAGCCTAGCAACCGAGTCCATCAGTGTGTTCTGTCCTCATAATGTATGCACCACCGGACCAGACAGGCAGACTACATCACTGGCTCCTCAGTTCTTACAGGATTTGGGGAGTCTTCACTCATCATCCAATCAGGGACTTGTAAAGATGGCAGGCAAGTCAATAGGGCATAAAATGTGTAACCTGGACTTATAAACCCAAACAATAACTTAACATCATCTTTATAAACATAATAATATTGATACTATTTGAATTTTTCTTTACTGCTCAAAAATCATTTGAAATGGCAATTGGTCCTGGAAACTAAGTACAAGTGTTTGTCATTGCTTTAAAGATCTTTATACAGATATCTAAACACAACTGCACCCTGCCATTGATTTCTAACTAAAGTGTAGCACACTGTGCCAGACAGGCTGTCAGTCTCCCAGCTGGAACGAGCCTGTTGTTTTTAGCTTATAAGAGACTTGCAGGACACACTGAACCTCAGACTGCTCGGTGTAGCATGTCCTCCCGCTGCTTTTAGGAGCTTGAAAATGTGTGAAAGCATTGTGTGTGTGTTCGCAAAATGGGAATTGTACAGTGTCAGTCATACTCGTGCCTCTCACCTGTGACCGTGACTATGATGTACTGAGGAGAACCACTCGGACCATTACTTTTCTGGACCGTCGAGTGCTGGATGGTAGGGGACACATAGTGCTGCGTGGGAGTGGTCAGAACCACTGCCTTCTGGCTCTGGGCCTGGGGGGGCGGAGCTTGAGAACAAAGTGCATCCTGTCCGGCTTTGGAGACGCCGGTTGATTGGTTGGCGGTTGCGGTGGCTCCAGAGGTGGGTGGGATCTCAGACAGGAAGTGTGTCGTTTTCGTGGACGAGGGTGTGGTGGCAGCAGGTGTTGCCAAGGTTACTGAGTTGGCCTGCTGAGGCTGAAGGTCCTCCGAGTAGCCAGAAGTTGCCATGGCAACCAATCCTCCTAGGCACTAGTTCTGTGGATAGAAGGCGATGGAAGTCATTAATGAAAGTGCTGCAAACACATATGGTTGGCTTATCATAATTTCACAGAGGTTTCGGCTAGATAGAGCTAGAGTGTGTGCAAACCAATGTGTTGTGTGCATGTGTGTGTGTGTGTGTGTGAGGAAACATAAACCAGAGGAGGAAGTGAGGCTTTTGTCTCAGATCAAGCAGCAGTCTAAAGCCTTTCCTGTTTGATCAACAACAGTGCAAAATTAAGATCAATAGATGGAAATGAGAAAATGTTGTACATTTCAAAAGCAACGTTAACTCATCTGTGTCTTAATATAAATATAATGACTTAACTGAAAATTATAAAATCTTAAAAAATGTAATGCCCCATTGCCCCGTCTGTAAACAAACTCCTCAGTGTTGAGGCCCACTGTCAGACAGGAGTTCAGGGCCATCCCCCTGTGGGACAAGCCCCTCCTGCGGGAACCCACAAGGCAAACAACACAATCAGACGATCACACCGCACACCGCGTGCACGGAGGTGACTTGTCGACTTTCAATGTCAGACCCAAAACTTTTTTTTCAAAGTCACAAAGACACGTCACACTCATGTCTCCGCTTGCACGACTCATTAGCCCCAATGTCGGCCGAGCTGCCCCATGTGCTTCTCTGTTCCCCCTCGGCTCTGGATCGCTGGCTTGAGAAGCGAGTTGTGAAACCGAGAGTGAGAGTGTAGCTCCCGGGCTAGCAGCTCACGATGACCCGTGACGTGTGAGCAGCTACACGCTCAACACTCCTGTCCGGTGGTAGATCGATCTATGACCACGTCACCGATCACACCTCGCCCGGGTCTACGACGTCACGTGGAGCGGAATGACACACTCTGACAGATGTGACGGGGAAAAAAGTACGACTGTACCACTACAACCATCACACACCCGCCATCTTGTGCGCGTATCAAAGATCTGACATCGCCATAACAACGGTGTGAGTTCAGAGAGCAGCCGTCACCGAGTCTCGAGCGAGTCCACGTTACCGCTGACGACTGTACACACAAGCACACACATGTACACAACACGACACAATGATACTGAGATATTGACTTTGTCACCTCGGCTTTATTCCAGTTTTGTCCGTTTTAGTCGTGAAAGTGTTTTTCCTTCTTTATATTTCGGTTGTTGTTGTTGACTCCCGTTGCTTGGTTCTTGTCGCCAGGACTACCGTGACTATGGCGCCTCGCCTTCACCGGGGCAACTGTTGCTACCCTCCCGTTATCGCCCCGCCCTGCACTAAATGCTGATTGGTTGACCTTGGAGGTGGTCGCGACGTCACTACAAATACCGCTCAGTGATTGGTAGACGTCCCTGTCCGTCAATGTTGTCAGAGCACAACGTCCACTTCCAATATGACTTTTATGATTGTACAGAATGTACCATGTTGATATTATCCCTCATATCTCTCTATTCAATTATATCGTGTGTGTCAATGCAGTGTCATCAGTTGTGTGTGTGTGTGTGTGTGTGTGTGTGTGTGTGTGTGTGTGTGTGAGAGGGCTTGAGAGTGTATGTACAGCTGTGTTTGTGTGTGTGTTACCAGTGTTGTGGGGACCTAAAATCTGTTGACAAACTCTTAATTATCTGACATTGAGAAGGGCCCGTTTCCGCAGAAGCTTGTATAGGTGAAAACATGTTTTGGGTTAAGGTTAAGGTTGAGGTTTAGATTAAGTTAAGGTTATTTTTAAGATTAATGTTAAGTTAAGGTTAGGGTAAGGGTACGACAAGTGGTAACTATAGTAAAGGTTAGAGTACGTCTCCAGGAGGGTTGATTTATAAAGTGTATTCATGTGAAAGTGAGCACATCTTGGCCAGTCCTCCCTTTCTGTTGAGTTAAATTTAGAGTTACGACCTTATTTCATGGAAAGGGATAGGATTAACTTTAGGTTAGTCAGGGTTAGGGTTGGGGTGCAGTTTAGGGTTAGGCATTTAGTTAGGGTGGCTAATGAGCAAATCTCCCATCAAAATCAATGTTAAGCGCCAAGGACTTAATGTTGGTCGATGCAATGTCCTCTGGAATCATGGATACACAACTCTGTGTGTGTGTGTTTGTGTGTGTGTGTGTGTGTTTGTGTGTGTGTGTGTGTGTGTGTGTGTGTGTGTGTGTGTGTGTGTGTGTGTGTGTGTGTGTGTGTGTGTGTGTGTGTGTGTGTCGCCAACGTGTATCGCCCCAGCTATTCTTGGGTTGAATGAATAGTGATCTCCATCCAATCCCCCAGCAGAGCAGATAGCGAGGAGGAGATAGTGCAGGTGACAGCACAAGCCCAACTGATGTAAAGGTCAGAAAGGCCAGCAAAAGGCCACATGTGGTTAGATAGCCGAGAGCTCTGCTGACAACACCTCTGGCGTCATTCGCTACTTAATCACAACTTTTAATTTTTCTCCATGTGCATTGTTGCTCCTAAAGGTCTCCGGGTCTTATCTCTGAGCATGACACATAGTGGAGGCGAGCTGAGGTCCTATATAAGCGGTTTCGAGATGAAACGCAAACCACACAACGCCTCAAGCCATTTCCAGCCTTTGAAAGACCTCCAGCATCTTTTCACTCTCGCCATGTGGAAGGCAGCAATCTTGACCCTGGGTTTGTTGGTGGCTCTGGTAGACAGGGTGCGCTCCAACGACGGCCATCCCTCTTTCTACGGGGTGAAACTGTGCGGGAGAGAGTTCATACGAGCTGTCATCTTTACCTGTGGTGGTTCTCGCTGGAGGAGAAGCATAGGAGACTCAGGTAAGACTGTGTGCGAGAGATTATATCTGCCATGTTTACCTAGAACCTGAATGCAATATGAGGAGATTTACCTTTCCTTTTTTTTAATCAGCTCTCATTGGAGAAGAAGCCTTTGACCCATGGAACACAGACCCCATCCCTCAACATACCAGTGAGCAGGACCCTGCAGAGTCCAAAGGATGGAAAGATCAAACACTGGAGGTGGCACCGGTGGCTACTGGATTCAAACACTCAGCTCGCTTGCCGATCTCAGAGGAGGTGCTGGAGGCTCTGCGGAGTGCGGACAGGAAAGGACGGGATGTAGTGGTCGGACTGTCCAACGCCTGCTGCAAGTGGGGCTGTAGCAAGAGTGAAATCAGCTCTCTGTGCTGAACCTACTCTCCTTAAACGTGCTTCTTGACCTGTCACTAATGCAGAGCTCCTCTCTTTTTCTGTGATTACTCCAGTTTTTCATCGTAACCATTCATGAAATGACACTTCCCTTCCAACTTACTGTCCTTGTGTTTTGACTAATGGATACAGGATCGTGAATGTGTTTACAAAAGGTGTTTATTGTGATTATAACAGATTAATATATATATATATGTTTAATAAAGTGTTATGGAGGTGTTACGAATGTGTCTGTTCGTCTTACTAAACATAAGCTAAAATGACAGTTCAGGCTCACATTTCCACTTTTCCAAACCCTTGTTTTAAAAACAAGTTTGAGTAGGATTTTGAAATGGAGGAAGTGGTGGTGACTATGACTACATGACGTGTCCTACTATTCTCTGATTTACATGTGGTTGTTTTGAGGGGTGGATATCGTAGATTTGCACATTCACAAATCACTGATATCCATTGGAATAAACCTGCAACACTCGTTGTGTTGTTTATAATGTTGGAAATTCATTGTTTATTTCAAGGACATTCTGCTCCGCTTGCTAAATAATGCAAAGATCTGTTATAAATCAATTTTACAGCATTGACAGCAAATCTTGGCTGAACAAGCCTAACATATACAGGCCTTTATTGATGGTGTGCTTTAAGGTTGCACTGGTGGTCCTGTCCTTGCACCCACGCCCTGCATCACCTTATACATATCATTGTGCAGCTACTGTCGTTGGATCTGATACCACCTGGTGGCCAGAAACAGAACACCACGCAAAACAATGCATATGCCATTAAAATGTATGTGATGCGTCAATAACTAATTATCCCACCTCAACATAGTGTAACATACCATACACTGAATACTGTTCATTAAATATAAATGATTGGGGATATTAAAAGTTGATCATGTGTCTGCAGTCGCTCGTTCCTTCCAGTACGGAAGCCGAACGCGATTAGACAGATCACCCGGCTTGATTGCAAAGCATGCGATCTGTGTCACATACCAAGTAGCGAGCACACAGATCTACCGAGGTCGTTTGTGTTCAGGTACAGAGGTCGACGTCATCGTTTGTTTGATGTTAGCGACATCAAGGGAACTGCACCACCGTCTATAGGAATAAAGGTCTGCGACATTGGGGTGTCCAGGTAAAAGCCTTTCGCGGCACTTTCTAGGTGATGCTAACTAGCCGTGCTGCTGGGCGATAGACTGTTGTGATTCTCGACGCCCTCCATTTGCGTCGTCTCGGGGGTTTTAAGTGCAACACAACTCTGACAGCACCGCGCCGTGTCTACACTGTCACCGGAGGATCTCTCCCGTCGGCTGATTTCTATGTGAGTCCGGTGCGGGATGAGCATCATAGCGATGCTAAGCTAGCTTGCTAGCTAAATGAGCCGAGACATTTGCCGCCTGGGCCTCACGTAGAAAGCGTCTCTGTAGTGAGTGGCCGGGGGGTTATTTATTCATGCAGCTGTGAGTTGTTACAAGTCCACCGTCGAGCGGCACCGCTCGGTTTAACGTAGCCAGGAACGGGACATGCTAATAAACAGCTATGCTAACAGTAACATCATAGGCAAACACTGTGGATGAACCTATATTGAGATCCAAGTACCCAGCTGTGACTTTGGCAGTTGGCTAGTATTTGTTTCGTTGTTGTCGTGTATTATCAGCTGCTACTGTGAATGCGCATTCTACGTGATGTGAGTTATAATGCACAGAGGCGGGGCCGTCTGGTTGTGTGTTGCACATTCCTCCTTAACAGGTAATGTGTGTATTTGTGTGTCTTGTAGGATGGATTGGCTGCCAAATGAACAGGGTCTGCAGCAAGTGCTTCAGCTACTGAAGGACTCCCAGTCCCCAGACACAGCAACACAGAGAGCAGTGCAAGAAGTATCCTCATCTTTGTGTGTGTGTACGTGTGCGAGGGATTATGACCCGTTCACTCCTAGTGTTTACATCCTTCCTGAGTCAAGTTCAGGTCTGAATGCGTCCTGAGATCTCACCATTCAGCCCACAGACAGATGTGGCCACATTCTTTTTGCTGTGTGAACGTGTCTAGGGCCACAAATGAATGTATCTTGCTCAGATGAATGAATCCATCATCCTCCTTGCTCCTCAGTGACCATACAGTGATTTCTTTGGGACAGAACACCACATAAGGATTGATACTTTTCTAAATGAGTTTTCTTCACAGCTGCATTCATTCGGCGCCTCCTCACACCTCTCTACCTCTTGCTCACTCATGCAGACACACCTACACAAGCACATTGGCATCGGAAACATCTTTATACTCAGTCTGGGTAAAACCACACTATTTCATCTTTGCAAACAAAAATTTGAGTAATGCATTTAGAGCAGGGATGTGCGATCAGATCATAACTGGCCACAGGAGTCACATTCAGAGGCGCTTTAGACAGACAAACTTAACCCTGTCCACTTGATTGAATATTTCAGGATGGATGTTAATAGCAGGTCTGAACAGGGTCTGTATGTGTGGGAGAGGGTGACAGAATAAGTATGAGATTTTAACTCCTCTGTGGTTGCTTGTTTGTCATAATGAATGACTGTGACAGCTGACTGTACATGTTGTCATGTGCAGATTAAAGCCAGTGAGCCAATATGATTCACTGTTAATGTATATGAATCCACTCTGCCTCAAAGGGAAACAAGGAACATGGGCAGAATTAGCTATACCCTGTGTGTGTACATGTTTGATCTCCTTAACAGAACCTGCAGAAACTGGAGCAACTTAATCAGTTTCCAGATTTCAACAACTATCTCATCTTTGTCCTCACAAGCCTCAAGTCTGAGGGTATGTATGTGCACGTCAAAAATAAGGATATTTACTACAGAGCGGAATTGTTGTTTCCTTAAAAAGTATATACCTTTATTGTCTGCAGCAAATATTTCCTTGTAAACCTCCTTCCCATTCAAAATAAATAAATAATGTGTCTCTGTCTCCACCTCTCTGCTGCCTTTCTTTAAAGATGAACCCACTCGCTCTTTGAGCGGTTTGATACTGAAAAACAATGTGAAGGCTCACTACCAGAACTTTCCTCCCAATGTGGCTGACTTCATCAAACGAGAATGCCTCAACAACATTGGAGACCCTTCACCGCTCATCAGAGCTACGATCGGTGGGTGTTTGAGTGAGAAAGGAACAATTGTGAAAGAGTGTTAGCTGCACTTTCTCACCAGTGTGAGTCAGACTTATATGTAGGTGGTTGAATTTCTGCAGGTAATGTGGCTGTGTGGGAGCAAGCGTTGTATTGTCAAGAGATTCAAAATCACTGAAACGGCTGATAGGTGCAGTTATTTATTGAGTTTGTAAGTAACTTGATTTTTTCTCATCAAGGTATCCTGATCACGACCATAGCCTCTAAAGGAGAGCTGCAGACGTGGCCAGAACTGTTGCCTCAGCTCTGTAATCTGCTCAACTCTGATGACTATAACACCTGCGAGGTCAGCCTCACTAACCTGCACACACATACGCTTTGCAATGTTTTGCAATAATCAGATGTGTCTCTGTTTCTTGTGATTTAAAAATAACAACAACTTTGTTTATTATTTTCTCTGTCAGGGTTCTTTTGGAGCTCTGCAGAAAATCTGTGAAGACTCTTCTGAGTTGCTGGATAGCGATGCTCTGAACAGACCTCTCAACATTATGATCCCAAAATTCCTCCAATTTTTCAAGCATTGCAGCCCCAAGATCAGGTCAGTAAAACACTAGACTCTTCTGGCTGACCCTACAAGCTATTTGTGTCGCCTCCGTAGAACACAACAGTAGAATCTTCCCGATAAAAATCAGTTGCTTTTTTTTTTTTTCAGATCCCATGCTATAGCGTGTGTGAACCAGTTCATCATTGGTCGAGCTCAGGCTCTGATGGATAACATAGACACCTTCATTGAGGTGGGTGCTTCGACTTGGTCTTGGTAGAGCTTGTGTTGTTACCATAAATACCATATGTTTTGATCATTCTCCCTCTCTTCGATCATCACGAGAAAACAAGATCAGAGTCAGTTTTTCCAGCACCCCTCGCTGCATTCACGTCTAGCCCCTTCACACTGATTGTATAACAGACAAACAAGGCAATGCAGAAATTTACGTTTTGTGTTAAAGGAGAAAAACGACATAGAAATATGCTGCAAAGCTCGTTTCAACCACTGATGGTGCAGAAGGAACGCAGTCATGTTATCTCGGCATTAGACCAGTTTTCAGCCAAGCATCACGCTCGAGTTTATTCCTGTTTGCGAAGTATATGCTTTCTTGATTCTTGTTGTTCTGGGTCTTTACCCTCGGGGTTGAATGCACTTATTGTAAGTCGCTTTGGATAAAAGCGTCAGCTAAATGAAATGTAATGTAATGTAAAAGTATATGTAAAAGGATTAAGTGTAAGACAGTGTTTCCCATGAATTATTAGAGGTTTGGAAATCTCAACGTGGATGACCATAAGAAGAAGAAGTGATGACCCTTTTATCAAGGAATATCTTTGATATGCTAGAGATTAGTGTGATGATTAGAAAACAGGGGGGAAGATGCACACCTCTATGAATTATCTTGACTGGCAACCCACCATAGTCTAATTAGTACCGTCACAGGTTTTGACCTTCGTGTTCGTAGACATGCAGGCTTGTCACCAATTTAGACATTTTTGAGTCCAAGTTGATCTCTCCTGTGTCTTTCCCACTCAGTGTCTGTTTGCACTGGCCGGGGACGAGGACAGCGAAGTGCGGAAGAACGTTTGCAGGGCTCTCGTCATGCTGCTGGAAGTCCGCATTGACCGCCTCATCCCACACATGCACAGCATCATCCAGGTGAGGGTGTGACTTGATCAAACAGACAGTATTTGCTCCTTCTCTCACTCCTCAACACTCTCCCCCTCATGACTGCTTCTTCTTGTTTTTTCTCCAGTACATGCTGCAGCGCACCCAGGACCCAGATGAGAACGTGGCTCTGGAGGCCTGTGAGTTCTGGCTGACTCTGGCTGAACAGCCCATCTGCAAAGAGGCCCTCTCTGGCCACTTGGTCCAGTAAGTGTTGATTCTATGAGAATCTTGCACTTGTATAACGGGATGACCAAATGATTTCAGCTCAGTAATATTGTTGTGGTCTGTCTCAGGCTGATTCCTATCCTGGTGAATGGGATGAAATACTCTGAGATTGACATCATTCTTCTAAAGGTCAGCCACACCTGGACAAATCAAATGTTCCTCTTCACACTCTGCTCTCCTCTCTGGCTGTTAACCCGTTTCAACTCTACATTCATATTTCTCTCTGTTGCTCTATAGGGCGACGTTGAAGAGGATGAGGCAGTCCCAGACAGTGAGCAAGATATCAAACCTCGCTTCCACAAATCCCGCACCGTCACCCTGCAGCACGAAGGAGGGGAGGGCGAGGAGGGGGAGGACATTGATGAAGACGAGGATGATGATGATGATACACTGTCTGACTGGAACCTACGTGAGTTACAGACAAGCAGTTTTAGTAATCCTCTCTGGTAATCATGCAATAGTTGATACTATTAAGGTACTTTCTGTCTTATTTTTTTGAGCAGTGGCTTAATGTAAAAGGATTATTACAGCTCCTTTTTTGTTTTTCAACCATTACAAAACATGGCAACTACACTGTAGCTAAACACGCACGCACGCACGCACGCACGCACGCACGCACGCACGCACGCACACACACACACAGGTAAGCATCTAGACTTTCGTTACACTACCTCTGGGACCCACTATTGGCTCATTGGTCTGTAGTTGTATTCTTTTGTGCTCTGCTGGGCCTTAGTTTTTCACATGCAGAATTAGATAAAAAATGTCACGGTTATCAAATGCTTACGGTGTCTTCTCTTTGTAGGGAAGTGCTCGGCAGCAGCTCTGGATGTCCTTGCCAACGTGTTTCGTGAGGAATTGCTCCCCCATCTTTTACCCCTGCTCAAAGGTCTGCTTTTCCATCCTGACTGGGTCATCAAGGAGTCTGGCATCCTTGTCCTGGGGGCTATTGCTGAGGGTAAGATGTGGCAAAGACTTATACTATACAGTATACTTGAGCCAAATGGGTGATTTTTCTTTTGATTATTACAATTTAGATTGGTCACTGACCTTAACTGGGTTGGGGGGGTACATTTCAGGTTCAGGATTAAAGGAAACATTTATTCCACATTTGAATTGATCTATCTTGATATTTCATTGCTGACTTGGCTTTAATGTTGTATACAACTTTTTGTCCACCCAGGCTGCATGCAAGGCATGGTACCTTACTTGCCTGAGCTCATCCCCCACCTCATTCAGTGTTTGTGTGACAAGAAAGCTCTGGTCCGCTCCATCGCTTGCTGGACCCTTAGCCGCTACGCCCACTGGGTGGTCAGCCAGCCCCCTGATGCCCATCTCAAACCCCTCATGACTGAGCTGCTCAAACGGATCCTGGACGGCAACAAGAGGGTGCAGGAGGCGGCATGCAGGTACAACCCTTTCTTTTTCCATGTCCATCTGTTTAATATTCTCTCACTTTCCGCTAATTTTTCTCTTTACTATCTTATCTTTGCAACAGTGCGTTCGCCACTCTAGAGGAAGAGGCGTGTACAGAGCTGGTGCCCTATCTGAGCTTCATCCTGGACACGCTGGTTTTTGCATTCGGGAAGTATCAGCACAAGAACCTGCTCATTCTTTATGATGCCATAGGAACACTGGCAGACTCAGTGGGACACCATCTGAACCAATCTGTGAGCTCAAAAAGTTACACATGTCTGCACAAACCCCTGTTTTGTTGTATAATACAACGACAAGCCAAACTCAATCTCTTTTGTTTTTAGGAGTACATACTGAAACTGATGCCTCCACTGATCGCCAAGTGGAACGAGCTGAAGGATGAAGACAAAGACCTCTTCCCATTGCTGGAGTGTCTGTCGTCTGTTGCCACAGCGTTGCAGAGCGGCTTCCTCCCCTACTGCGAGCCTGTTTACCAGCGTTGTGTCACCCTTGTCCAGAAGACACTGGCTCAGTCCATGGTAAGTGAAACAAACAAACACACTCACTCACACATGGGTTTGCCCACTGAATAGCAAATTCAGGGTTTTGCTACATTACATATACACTTTATCCCACCTCTGAATTTTTCTTTACGCTTGTTTGTTCCTCAGATGTACAGTCAGCAGCCAGACCAGTACGAGGCCCCCGACAAGGACTTCATGATCGTGGCTCTGGATCTTTTAAGTGGCTTGGCTGAGGGGCTTGGGGGCCATGTAGACACACTTGTGGCTCGCAGTAACATCATGACTCTGCTTTTCCAGTGCATGCAGGTGACAAGAGCCGGTGTTTTATGTCTAATTTGAGTTTTAAGTTAATCCCTGGTTTATTTTATGCCCTTACTCCAACGGCATCATTCTTTATTTGGATTGTCGACCTTTTCCCCCCTTTCTCATGAATTCCGATCTCCGGAGTGCCTGGTCACAAATGTTTCCTTGGACTGTGAACTGATAAGGTTTTGGTGGAAAAGGTCTCTTAGGCTGTCTGTCCCTTTCTTGTGAACAAGATTTATCTAGAACAACCGGAGGGTGTTTAATTTCTTGTACCCAAGAGGTCCCTGTGACCTCGCTCAAACCTTCTTACACTAATTTAGCGTGATGACATTTTATATCCAAAAAGCCAAGTGTCAACTTCACTCAGGAAATGCACAGATCTTTTGCACTTTCACTCAAATGATCTTTTACTTTTTGTAAAACTGTAATGGAACAAGAAGTACAGCCACATTGTTAGATTTCTCCACAGGATGAATGATAACATCTTTTGACACTGTGTGTTTACATTTCTCCTTGTGTCTGTGCCTTTTTTGTCCCAGGATACGATGCCTGAAGTAAGACAGAGTTCATTTGCTCTACTGGGTGACTTGACCAAGGCATGCTTCCCTCATGTCAAACCATGTATTGGTAATTATCTAATTGTCTCCCTCACTTACACAGACACATACACTTACACTGTACACAGACCAGGAGCTCTCACGATCCTCCTTTGTGTGTATCCAATGTGGAGTTAACATGTTTGTGTGTGTGTGCTGCAGCTGAATTCATGCCAATCCTCGGGACAAATCTTAACCCAGAGTTCATCTCTGTCTGCAACAACGCAACTTGGGCCATCGGAGAGATCTGCATGCAGATGGGTGAGTTTTAGCGAATCCTAAATTATGTGATGTCATTAAGTGTTTCTGTGGTTAAATATAACAAGAGATGCTGTGTGTCTCACTTTATTTTTGTTCTGCTCTGTTAGGAGTGGAGATGCAGCCTTACATTGCCATTGTCCTGAACCAGCTGGTAGAGATTATTAATCGACCCAACACCCCCAAGACCCTGCTGGAGAACACTGGTATGTGATCATATTCAAATGTGTACCCCCACTAAGGAGGCCAGTTTTCTCCCCTGTCTACTTGTCTGTTGATTGTTTTGTTTATTTTTAAGTAAGGTTACGGGGGTCTGACAGCACAATGCAGTTAAAGTGGCATTTAATGGTTCACATGGTAGAAGTGAGTGCAGTTAGTGTCAGAGTACTGGACACACTCTCGTCTGTCCTGACTGATCTGTGTCCTCTTCCAGCAATCACCATCGGTCGACTGGGATATGTGTGTCCTCAGGAGGTCGCTCCCATGCTGCCGCAGTTTATCCGACCTTGGTGAGAAACTGTTGTATTTCTTGTTTAATGCCTCTCATTGCCTATTCTATAGGTGTGCCACACCTGAACATGCACGGTCAGCATTGGCAGTTTCCATATATCACTGACACACACTCTTATCTTCTGTGTGCTTACCGCATCAGATTGTTCCCATTGTTTTCTCTTCTCTCTCTTCCACTCTGTCTGCTCTCATGTTAGCTTAACCTTAAATGCAAGATTTAAATTCCTTAAAATGCTTTTCCACATTATCACATTGCTGCAGAACACAATCACAGAATCACAAGGATTGTAGCACTTAGCATTTATTTAACTTTTTCAGTTTGGTTGTAGCTCACTTGTGATTTGTATTTAATTTTACCCTCAAAGACAAGATTAGAAAGTAAAAATCTTTGTACAGCATCTGATTGGTTTATTGTGGGCGGCAGGTGCACATCTCTGCGGAACATCCGAGACAACGAGGAGAAAGACTCGGCCTTCCGTGGGATTTGCATGATGATTGGCGTGAACCCAGGAGGAGTGGTACAGGTGAGGCTTTGTACACTCTAAGACCTGATGTTTTTAGGGTTTGACCTTGAGACCTTTTATTCATAATCACTTCCTCTGTTTGTTCAGGACTTCATCTTCTTCTGTGATGCGGTGGCGTCCTGGGTGAATCCTAAAGATGATCTGAGAGACATGTTCTACAAGGTGAGGTTCCAGGTCACACGGAGGGGCGAGGTCCAAAGATCGAAACCTCAACCCCCCTCCATAATAACAAAGATACACAAGGGCATAAAAATACCTCCCGGTGAAAAAGCGGTGGCATACACGTAGAAGACTGACGAAGATTTCTAGAGAGTTTGTGGTTATAAGAGCCGACTCCGGCATCTGTGTGTTGCAAAGAAAATCACGTGATCTCTGTAGCAGTATTCATTTGTCACTTCCTGCCTCTGCCTGCTGTAAGACAGAGATCATTTGCTCTACGGGGTGACTCAACCAAGGCACGCTTCCCTCATGTCAAACTATGTAATTATCTCATCGTCTCCCTCACTTACACACAGACACACACACACACACACACATACACCAGGATGTCACACCATCCTCCTTTTTGTGTATTCAATTTGTAAAAAAAAAACCTAAGCTTTAAGAAAGTGAAAATAATTCCTGGATCTGCCACAAAATGAAATGGGCTCTTCCTTAGCTCGTGTCTCATCCTACCACCACGTTTCAAGAAAATGGGTTCTGTAGTTTTTGTGTAATCCTGCTAACAAACGGACAAACAGCAATGAAAAACGTACCTCCTTACTTCAGGTAACTAAAATTATGAATTTGAAAATTTTGACAGAGAAACCATCCCCATCCACTGAGACCGATCAGTCAGTCGAACAATCAAATGCCAGGTTGTTGCTTTCATGAAACCAGACCTTGATGAAGGAACAGTTAAAAAAGGGTCACACTAGTTGCAAGAGCAATTATTATAATTAATAATAATAACTCCTGTGGCCAAACTGCTTAAGAAGTTGAAAATGACTTGACAGTTTGTCTGAACTACATTTTCCTCCACAGATCCTGCATGGTTTTAAGGAGCAGGTTGGGGAAGAGAACTGGCAGCAGTTCTCAGAGCAGTTCCCCCCACTGCTGAAGGACAGACTGGCAGCCTGCTATGGCGTTTAGATTCTCTACACCAACCCAAGAGGTAACTACGCGTTTGCTATTATTTAAAGTCAAATCAACGTTGTATAAAGAATTATACTGAAATTAATTTATTTGCGTCTGCTCTCCCTCTTTGTCCATCTTCACAGGTTAGCCAGCAGGAGGAGGGTGAATGGGAAACTCATCCATCTGTGTATTGCACTGCCCTGATCTGGGGGGAGGGAGAGGGACGCTATTGGCCGCTCCCCCTGACGGACAGCCCCCACGCCCTATGTGTTTGTCCATAGAGGGAGGGTGGGCGGGTGGGAGGGAGGGACAGGGGGACACCTCTAGATTAACTAGGCAGGGACCCGACACAGAAAAACTAACTGGTAGGGACAGATAGAGAGGGACAGATAGAGAAGGACGTGGAGGAGAGATGGAGGGAAAGACAAGTAGGGGAAAGCGGGAGGCAGGGAAAGAGACAAGCTCAGAGAGAGTCAGGGAAAGAGAGGGAGGGAACTTAATAACAAGGCAGGGAAAAATAAAGAGCTATAGAACGGTCTGTTACTGGCTGGAAAGACAGTGGAGATTTTAATGGGATTCCTAAGTGTAAGAGTAATAGATAGCTTGACCGACAGGGACAGACCAACGTACACCGACTCAAAACATACAGTACACTTGCACATGCTGTACATGCAGTACATGGAACTGACTGCGGGTGGCACTATTATTTCGACTTTTTGAGACCTACTACATGTAGTTGGGGACAGACAGATAGGTGTCTAAACTCAGTTCAATTTCTGGGTGATTTCTTTCATTTTCCCGGGGAATAGGATTCAATAAGAATAACTTCATCTGTAGTGACTGAATTCTACTGATCTTTAAGATAATCTCTCGCTTTCCACATCTATGTTTCCTTCATTTTGAACAGAGAGCTGCTTCACAGAGCTATCCGTCTGTCAGACATATTCCTGTCACATTTTCTACCTGATCAATGGAGAGAGAGAGAGAGATAGAGGGGGAACAAAAACATAAATATATAAGAGAAAGTGTCTTTCACAGAAACCATTCCTCTAGGAGAGGGAGGATTAGGGCTAACACATTTGTTTTCTCACCAGACGGGACAAAATCATAGAAAGAATAAACACCTTTATTTGTGTGTGTGTTCTGTGTATGTCTCTGTGTGTATGTGTGCGTGTGTACAGTGGGGCCCACAAATCTGGAAACCACTTTCCGATCAGACTTTTGGGCCCTCTGTGTGTGTGTGTCTGTGTCCAGGTGCAGTTTGTTAATCCTTACTCTGGCATTCTGTGTATACAGTGAAATGTGTATTGTTTTTGATCATGGTACCGAGCTTAAAAACTTGACTCCCACCACAATGTCCTCGGCACCTGTTAACTGTGACCAAGTGTGTGTATGTCTGTGAATGTGTGTGGCAAGACTGTGTATGTGTCAATGTCTGCATTCGTACTGATATCCATTTGATGCCATATTGATATCTTAAGTAAAACAGTGATTAGCAATGCCATTGTGTTCTTTATAATGTTTTAAAACTGGTCCATATTCCTTTTTTTTTTTGCTGCTACTGATGAGTTTTGTTTCTATAGTAAACTTAAATTCGCACAATTAACGCAAAAAAGTTTTGAATTAATGCTATTTTCAGTGACTGTTTCAGTTGTTTTTTTGCACTTTTAATTTAATTTTACCTTTTTTTTGTATGGACATTTTTTTAACCTCACCCATATGATATGTCGTGACCCTAATGTCAGTGTTTGTCATACTGTGTTGCACTGTGAAATTAAGTGTCTTTGACTGGCAAAAATATCCCAATACTAAATGGCAAATAAAAACAACTTTGTGAAACTGCGACTAATCCGCACTTTTACAATGACTAACCTTGCCATATTGATGAGGTGGGTGTGTGAATGCGTTTGTTTGTCTGTGTGTATGTGTGAGATCCTGCATGAGTATCGTGCATGATAACCCCTTTTTAGCCTATGAGCATGTTTTGGGTAGTTAGTGTTTATCTGATGTGTGCACAATAGGGGCACAAATTACTTTTGTTTGCTTGGAAGGGTTTGTAGCCTGCCCCAGCCGACGATGTGTGCATGCTTTGTGTCTGTGATTTCACTGAATGTGTGTGTCTGTGTGTGTGTGTGCAGTGGTGTGTGTTTGATGTATGTGTCGGAGTATAACGATCGCCCTTTACACACCAACACACCACCTCAATACACAATAAGGGGAAAGCTGAATAATACATAAATATAAGCTAGGACACTGCCAAAGAGCAATAGCCAGGGGAATTTAACAATGGCCAATAGGTAAAGACAAGCTGCTATATTCACTTTCAGTTTGTACATCATGATGATGTAGAGTAAAGGCACTAAAGAGCTTTTTAGGATTAATCATAGAATAAGGGTTAGTCAGTAAACTTAACTACAGGGATCTGGATGTTTTCATTGATTCTTTGCCATTGTTTTCCAGCATGTAGACATTTGGAAACTTGTACTTTGATTGGACCTAGACTGTGATCACGGAGATAATCAAGCCAATCACAAATCACTTCAAATACAAGGACAATCTGAGCCCGGGTCCAATCCTATTTCAACAATCTTAGTTCAAAGCTTGTATGACGAAATGTCTTTGGTTTCGTGTTAAGTTTCGTGTTTTTTTTAATGCGGGTAACTGATGTTTTTAGTTCCATAAACGGTTTCTGTATCTGAAAGATAAGTTTACGTTTTCTTTGGATGATGCTGTAGCAGTGACAAATTAACGGACACAATGGGTTTCAGTTGTTACAAAAAAGATGGGAACAAAGGAGGAAATGAGAGGAACAATATTTTCTTTTCTAAATTCTGCTTATATAATAAAAAGCATGATATTGTTGCTATTTAGCAGAAAGATTTTGATACCTTTTTTTTGTGGTACTGGTACTACTGGTTATTACCTTTACCAGTTGTGATCCTTTTTTTTGAAGGTGGGAATGGAAATAAAATGTTTTTTCAGTCTATTACATGATTTACAATTTGTGTGTAAAATCTTAAAACTCCCAGAGGAGTGTGAATTATTGGACTAAATCACGTAGTGCATGCTGAAGGCCGGTCTGATGGTGTACGTTAGTTTTCATGCTGATTGGTTACGTTTGGCCTCTACTTGTGGAAAGAAACCCCCTAAACAGGATCATCGAACTACACTGACATTTGCAAATCTGTAAAAACTACATATGCTCAGAAGAAACTGATCCATCACCTCCACCCACATCTGAACTGTTTCCTTTCATAACTGAGCTGCCACTACCAGCTTTGTCTCTTATTTCCAGGGTTAGGTGGTTGGGAGCTGGCACTATGGTGCAGTGGTTAGCACGGAGGCCTCACAGTGAGAAGATTCTGGGTTTGAACCTGTATAGTTAGCATCTTTCCCCTGTGCTTGCATATTTTTTTTACAGGTACCCTGGCTTCACCCACAGTCCAAAGTGCATGGATGGTTTTCTGTCTCTATATCTCGACCCTGAGATGGACTATTGACCTGTCCTGGAACTTCTTGTTCTAAAGTCTACTCCCAACTCCCATCCCTCTAAGGATAAGTGGAACAGATGTTTAATGAATGGATATTGGGGCCGGCTGTGGCTCAGGGAGAAGAGTTTGAATCCCATACTCCCCCATTCTGTGCCAAAGTGTCCTTGGGCAAAACACTCCTGATGGCTGTGCCAGCAGTGAGAGATGTGTGATATAGAAAGTGCTGCACATGGATGCGCTGAATGAATGTGTGTGTGAATGGGTGAATGGCCAAAAAACTACTTTGAAGCACAAGAGTGGTCATCAAAAGAAAAAGTTTATGAATTAAAACCATTTACAATATCACTGGGAATATGTATGAATCCATAGCGTGCCGCTTTTACCAAGACTGGAACTCTGGCCTGAGAAATGATCTCTGTTTGTGTGTTTCTGTACTTTATTGTAATTTGTCTTTGGGGGGCATTTTGTCCGGTCCTCATTTTCCAAGTGTCCTCACAGGGTTGCATCCGGGGTTTGGGTTCGAATTAGCCTAAAACCTGCCGGCGCAGATTGATATGTCTCCTAATGTTTAAGGTTCGTGTTCGGGGACATGGCAGACGGTAAGTATATGGAAGAAAAGAAAGGAGGTAAGTGATTTAGGTCAAACTGTTTGACGTTAGAGTAAAGTTAGGATATGGTTTGCATGTTGTCTCATTTACAGATGTTTCATGTGTTGGTTGTTAGGACCCTGGAGGGTCAAGCATTTAGTTGTGATGGTTAAGATTAGGGTAAGGGGCCAGGGAATGGATTATACCGATGAATGTTCCCACAAACATAGATGTACAAGAATGTGCTTGCATGTGAAATATAAGATGCTCATTGACATGATACAGAAAGAGGCTTTGACAGAGTGAAAACTCCACATTGCAGGTGTCTATCTCTGTCTGAGCAGAAGAGTCTGTCTCTAGATGCAAGATAGTCATTATTTTGACTCAATGTGCTAAGCTCCTGATACAGAGAACTGATTCTAAACGACATGCTCGCTCTGCAGAATACCGTCGCCCCATTTTACCACAAACATACAGATCACCAAGAAAAGCACCATGCGTTCCCAGCATAATTGTATGGAAATAAAGCAGTTTTCGTTTTCCATGCTGAGTGAATAACCTTCACCAAGACAGAAACTTTTTTTTAAAGTAAAAGTTAAGTATTAGTAAAGTTGATGGGGTACAAATCTACATTAGGAGTACTAAAATCAGTTATAATATACTTTCATATTAATTTGACGCACATTTGGGTCGTCTTTCCAAATAGGCTCCTTTTCAGTCGTGTCAGAGGCTGCAACAGATTCATAAATCTTTTAAGAATCTGTTTATTAGAAAGAACGATCTCTTGGGTCATCTGAATCTGTGTCTGCAGATACTCTGAAGCCTCGTAAACAATGTTAATATGCTCCATAATTGCTGATCGTCCTTTGGTCACTACCTTGTTTCAAAAGAGTAAAGTCTTCCCCACTAGTTTCATCGATCCCTCTATGAAGTGTCGTGCTGCGTTAATAGCACTCAAATATTTGAGTTCTCTTTAGACAGCGGGCATCAAGGAAATCTTCAATCAATAAGTCACTTATGTTTCAATTATGTCAAATGGCACAAGTTCAAAAGTTTCCCCAGGTGTTGGGGAGTCACAGGGTCCTCACGTCGTCATCTACACAAGGATTTGAACCATATCAGTATCGTCATCCTCAGAGAAGCTTCCCTTTCACTGCCCACTGTCATTATCATAATCAAGCAGAGGATGTGGCCTCCAATCACCTTTGGGAAACAAGATCTGTTGGAATGGTATTGTTTACCCTGAAGCTTTGGGTGGAGCTGGGGTTGAGGGAAATCCCTGTGTACACTCTTCCTCGTGTCTGTGTCACCAGCTCCATCCTCACATTTAGTTTATGACTTTATTATTTCCTGTGTTCCGAGAACTAAAGCAAACACCATCACGTGTATGAGAGCAGTTTGTGGCTAAATGAAATGTGCATCTGAACAGTGCCACAAAGTGCTGCCATTGTTTTGAGACATAAAAGATTTATGACACCAGACTCAGGGGTGATACCTCTAGTGTACATCTCTGTTTAATAGCTTCCGTATAAACTGATATTAACTTGTTTGTCCTGTTCTGTAGGTGTGATTGTTCAGTGTCATGTTCATGTCCCCATGGATTTGACCGCCTGAGAAAGGTATAGAGACATTTCCTCAGCGGCACTTGAAAAAGGACTATATGTTCTGATATAAATCTAAGATCGAACTGATCAGATCAGAAAATGACTAAAATTAATTAAAACTCTCTAGCCTTGAAGGACATCTTCCTGTTGGTGTATGGCAACTGATGATGAACACACGTCAATAGAACCTGGTGGCCCTGTAGACTTAACTGCACTCTTATGCACACATAACCTGATTCTTAGACTATGTTCTTTTCTTTGACAGGGCAGGTCCCACAACATCATTCATGAAAAGCTTCTCATAAGGCTAGCCAGTGGTTCTGTTGAACCAGATCAGGCACATGCACATGCACAGATCACCTGACTAAATAAGTGTCCTACTTCCAACATTTATTTTAATGTTATCTAAGTTTTTTTTTTACAAGCCCTGTGATGGCATCATTATTCAATTAAAGGCGTGTTGAGTTACAATTCTGCAAGACATCACAAGCCCCTCCCTTTCCCACCACAATTCAAGCATGTGAATCAAGTATCAAGTTTCTTTGACTTTTGGTATTTGATGTCTATCAGGTAGTGATAGTGTCAATTGGGTTAACAGTTGTGAAATGCAAAGCATCGGAGGGAACACCAAATATACATTTATACGTACTTTTATGTAATAAATATGTAATTAAAATATTATCTATCAAAAATAAAGATAAACAGCCTTCATGTTTTCTCTGTAATAATCCCCCAGTTTTTTTTTTACTGAGTATTCATGACCAATATTATTTCCATGGCATTTACATTGGTATTCTGACACTGTAATTTCAAACATTATTTGAAACACCTACAAGAAATGATAGATGTGGAGTTAATGTAGAGACAACAACGCCAGGGTGACAAACTCATATCAAACCGAAAAAGACAAAACTTCAAAAATAAAAGAGTCATCTACAGTAAACATGGCCCAAAACCGGACACATGCCGAAAAAATATGATTGATACACAAACAGGAGAACACACACGCTGTAGACTCACATGTTACTCCTCATGCCTCTGACATATGTTTTAATAAAGCGAAACACTGTGTCCTGAGCAGGCACCGGTTCAATTTACAAGTCTTTCAGTTGATGGTCTCCTGATCATCAATGTCCTTGTTTAGTATCTAGAGAAGATAAATACAATGTGTTTTTACACAGAACAGAAATAATTAGTTGCACTATATGAATGTAACTGCTGCTGTGTCCCAATTCAGGGGCTGCCTCCATCAGAGGCTGCATTTGAAGGCCAATTGCGTCAAATCCTTCTCAGGCCGACCTATCCCTGGATTCATTGTGCTTAGTGTGCAAACTGCTTTTCAAAGGGATAATGGCCTCAGCAAGTAAC
Organism: Pleuronectes platessa; assembly: GCF_947347685.1. Lineage (NCBI taxonomy): Eukaryota > Metazoa > Chordata > Actinopteri > Pleuronectiformes > Pleuronectidae > Pleuronectes > Pleuronectes platessa. The sequence continues at coordinate 21,382,536 of NC_070628.1, read as the reverse complement.
AAGAACAAAACATCAGATTATTAGAAATGTATCAGGCCTCAACTCAACTGAACAGCTAACATTGCACATATTAAAAAACCCCACAGGCATTAAAACTTCTCGTCATGTCCAACAGCAGCTCTGGTGCTCGGCGGAACGAGCTGGTGACGCAGATCACAGAAATCCTCCGTAGACCAGACCGTCCCATTTCTGTTCAGCCATCGCACTCTACGTGACCCACCGACCTCCTTCGGGCCTGAATCGTTACACAGTCTATGTAACGGTGACTACTTGATTTGAATCTTTTCAGTTCATTGTTCCATTTGCGTCTCCAAGATGTAGGTACTGTCCTTATGATTACGCCCACACCTACGGTAGCAAGCGTGATGTCATTCAGAAGTTGCTGAAGATCTCTTGTCTCTTGTTCCAGTCCATAGGGGGCGCTCTCTTCTTGTTGCGGCCGGCGAGGGCATTTTGCTTTGCCTCGGCAGCTGTCGGGCTCAGTCGCAGGCCACTGTCCATGAAAGGGTCTGAAACGCGCCTGTCGTCCTCATCAGGCACCTACAACACACACAAACACACACATTTGTTAATACAACACATTCCGCAGCTTCACATTCCTTACACTTACATCGCCTCCTCTCTCACCTGGATGCTCATGTCTGAGCTGCTGATCTCTGATTGGGTTGTGGAGCTTCTAGAAGACTGGGATGCTAAGCTGCCGTTGACGCGGGACTTCGGAGACACCGTTGTGATGGGGGAGTCTGTCAGCGTGACGTTGATGATTGGTGCTTCCGTGCCTGGCATTTCATTGGTGGGAGACGGAGTGGGTGGGACACTTTCTGAGGCCGACTCGTCCACATAGACCCCTGAGAAAAGAAGACACAGCGTTACCCAGGATGACAGGAGAGTATAGCAAGACGTAAGTGTCGGTGTGTGTGTGTTCTAAAGTGACCTTTGACTTTGCTGGTGGTGGGTGTGATCCCTAGTCTGTGGAAGAGCCTGTCCGTCTCCTGGTCGACCATGATGAGGTGGACTTCCTCCCCTCCTGCTCTGATGAGGGCCACCACCTCCGAGTGCCTCAGAGCCTCGATGTTCACTCCATTCACCTGAGACAGAGAATAAGGACGCGTCAGAGGATCGAGATGTAGGAGAGAATGAACTGATTCACTTTTCTCTGCCCCCACCCTGCCGACAGACTGTGGTCAGAGGCATTATATTGTTGGGTTGTCCGTCCGTATATATTTCAAACAAATTTGGTACAAACGCTTGATCAGGATATATCAGAAACATCCGTAGGGAATATTACAATATTAGTTGTTTGCTAGCAGCACCGGGCAAGTGGGATTTCTAGTCCTCTCTGTTAAGCACTTCGTAACTTTACTAAGAGAAGTACTGCACAGATCATGTTTACTATTATTATATTACTGATTAAACATAACCAGAGACATAGGAGGAGAATAGGAGACATAGCTGGGTTTAGGGAGTAGCCATGACACCACATGACAGGCAGGAGTCACAGTTTGTCTTTTCTAAACAATCAGCCGATTTGAGTAGAAGGGAACCGATTTGCATGAAATCTCTTCCTGCCTCCTCAATGTTAACTGTTTCCCCCCCGCCCCATGACACACGTGCATGCAGGTAAAAATGTCATAAAACACAGAATCACCATCTCCCCCTCTGCACCTCGTTTCAAGCTTATCCTCCTCTCTCCCTTTCCCTCTTAGATTAAGACTTCTCTCTCCCCCCTTTTCTAATCTTGAGTTAATCTGCTCTAATCTAATCACATCTCAAGTCGGTTAAATACGGGGAGGGGTGCTGTTGTTTTTCCTGACAATTCTCTAAACTTTTATATCTAATGTGTGTGTGTGTGTGTCCTTAGGGTTGTATCTTGATGAGGAATAATAATTTTACCCAACGTAGATTTGATAATGTCCATGTTACATCCTGCTGATGGAGATCATGTGAATATAGAACATAGAACGTTTTGCAGGAATTGCTTGTGTGTGAATGCAAATCGGCCTGACCCATTGATCGCAACTGTATTTGGACAATGTCTGATAACTGCTGTCCTGACCTGCCACTGTTCTTGGTTGGCTAATAAACTCTTCATATGCCTGTAACCTATTTAACAAGACTCTTAATGATCTGTTTGTCTACCTCCACTAGTCTGTCTCCGGGCCGGATGTCTGCGCTCTCTGCAGGTGAACCAGGGTCCACAGAACGGACAAACTGCCCGGGCTTCTTCTTATTGCTGTGCAGGTTGAAGCCGTAGCCGTTCTCCCCCTTCACAACGTGACACAGTCGGGGGAAGAGCTCAGTTCTCAACTCTGATGAGGGCTCCGACTGAAGCTGTAATGAGAAATAAGACAAAAACAAAGTCTTTACAAGAACAAATAATGAGAGAAGATGATAAGACACAAATTCCCCTCAATAAATCATATCTATATGAACCTCATAATGAAGTAGAGTTGACTTTAATTCATACCAGAGCTTTAGGATGGTTTAGCCCAATTTACAACAAAAATAAATAACTTACCATTTCGTAAACTATGCTGTTGTACTGAAATTTTTTTTTCCTTCTTGTCTGACCAGTCTCCAGCCTCCCTTCATTTCAATGTGGTAATAAAATACTCACTATAAAGACCTGAAGCTTGCCTCAGTCCATCGCAGTGATTTAAGCATTATTGAATTATCAGTGCATTGATAGGTGGAGATTGACTTGAATTTAGATTGGTCGAGTTTAAGTAACGCCTTTGTGACACAGTGTAAAAACGAATACACAATATACGAGCTACTGCAAGGATTCGGTGTTGGATTGTGCAGGTTAAAGCTTTTACAACAATATGATCGTATATCATATCATGACACATCTTATTTTATTTGTGTTTCTTCTATTTATTGTATACATCTCTTTTATTGTTATTATAAAAAGGCATTTATTGTGTTTTTCTATTGTTTTTATTATTGCTATAAAATTTAAAATCTTTTTCACAATATGTTATAGTCAGCATTTTTATTTGAAGCACCTTGAACAGAACTAACTGCTGAAATAAAAATTAAAGGTGGTATTCAAATAAAGTTGGATTGATACATGGATTTGGTATCATACTGTATTGTATTGTATTGTATTGTATCACATATTTTTTATATTTTGCCCTCTTGATTTTTCTGCATCCATTTTAAAGGTCTTAAGATTCTATGTAAAGTACCTTGAAATAAGTTAGATTATGATTTAGCACTATACAAATAAATTTGAATTGAAATCAAACATCTCAAATTTCAACGAACAAAACTTGTTATTACGTTTTTTTTCATATGAATTTATGAAGAGTTATGTCCATTTGTTTTATTTTGAATAAAGTGGTGACAGAATGTTCTGGTGTGGCTGTGAACCAGGAGAAAGTGGCTGCTGGGATGAGCCAGTGGGCTAAGTGGATCTGCCCGAGAGACATTAGTACCAATCCTGAGTCTAAGGACTAATGACAGGAGTTGAAACAGTGTGAGTCACCTGCCTGACTGAACCTGCCGTTCCACTTCAAGGTACATTGGTTGTGTGTTTATGTGTGTGTGTTTGTGCCGTGCCGTGCCAGGACAACACATTGGTCCGTGTCCTGATGGCAGCGCAGTTTGGTGCAGTGACTGTGTCTTTATGGCTAAGTTGACCTGAGGGCTCTCTGATAGATGTCTCTGTACTTTCTGCTTCATTAAGAAAGATTCAGAGTGCACGCACACACAAACACACACAAACACACACTTGCACATGAATACACGCTCATCATGGCTTGTCCCTGACTGTGAGTGTTGAGCTGTAGCAATGGAACAGATCACCATGGTGCCAGGTCAGGTCGCTGTGGTGATGGGGTCACCATGTCTCCTTCTGCTTTTAAACATCAGTCTTAGTCGCTGCCCTGTTTACTATATTTACCACATCGGCCCAAATTGACTCCCAGGCTGAACGCCATGCTGACCTGAAAATAAACTGATCCCTTTGATGTCTTTTTTTCTACAGATACAGTAATTCTATGTTGTGGTATTGATCATTCTTTTTACAAGCAAAGATTCTGTATAGTGTTCTGTTTCCATTCCACTGCTTATCTTGTTTAATAATGTTATAAATAAATTCATTTTCAGGGCTTGGACTATTCGCTGGACAAAATAATAAATTGGAAGATTAACCCTTGGGCTCTGGAAAATTGCAACATGAGATGTTTAATGTTTGCTTTTCACTAATTTGTAAAAAAGACAATTATTCAATTAATTGAGTTAGAAATCTATATGTCAATCGAAAACATAGTTTAGTTGCAGCTGTAGTCCCATAATAATAATTATGATAATAACATAATTAAATACCACAAATTTGGCAGTACTCATTTTAAGTAAATCAAATGTTCACAGGGAGGTTAGTGGGGCTGTTCCATTAGTTCAAGTTAACTGCGTGTGACTGTTGCGTGGCCATGACAGCAGTCAACACTGGGGTTACGTAACACTACTGTATATGGGTGTCTGCTGTCATAATAATATCATGCGACGTTGAAATTGCGTCTGTATTTATATGTACAGTGCAGATGAATGTCAGTGACAAGATGTACGTCACAGAGGTGGAGAGATGAAAAGAGATTGTGATGTGAGTGTGTGCTGTTTGCATGAGAAGCACAAGGCGTCCGTGGTAAGCCCGGGATTAATATGCTTGGTTCTCTAATCAGAGCTGCTGAATTAGAGGCCAAAAATAATCAGTCACACACTTTACACCCATTGTTAAGGTCTATAAAGTGTTGACATTTTAGAAGATATGATCGGTGTGGTGGCGTATAAAGAAGTACATTTACTTAAGTACATTTGTCATGTATCTGTACTTTGCTTACGTAGATTGTTTACATATTTTCAGGTACTTTTCACTTTCACTCCACAACGTATACCAGCAAATATCTGCACTTTCTAAGTAATCAATACTGAGAGGAGAATTGGTCCAGTGATCCAAACAGAGCAGGCAGGGCCGAGACTCGTCCATTAATCAACATGACAGTGTTTTCATTTGCATCATCTGCAGCTTTCTTTATCAATATGATAGAATCTGCATCATTCTTGCATGAAGTAGGCCCAGTTAAAGATGTAGTAGAACGCTGCATTAGGGAAGAGGCTACACTCGTTTAATACCTAAGTATACTTAAAAGCATGTACTTACTTACTTTTTCTCAAATAGAAAAGTTGCACCATTGTCAGTATATTTCAATAGGTATAGAAAGTGAACAAAATGTCCACAACTTTGTAGTGTAGAGGCATGTTAATATGGGAAACCTTAAGGTCCTCACCAAAAGATGTTTTCTTTAGGTAAGAGGAAGAAGGACCTATATATTAATTGTTTCTTAGGGTTAAGGTTCTTCCAAAACAATCCTACATGGTCTAAAATATAAATTCTGAATTCAAATGCAGGAGGGGAATTGACTAAAAGAGTTCCTTGTCATCCTTCTTGTCTGCCTTTTTTTATCGGATATGTATTAATGGCAAAGAGACAATTTATGCCTTAAAACACACTTTGAAGAAATTATTAAAAAAAACTCTGCCCCCAGTAAAGGTTTATTTCCACGTAGCTCAAAGGGAACAATGTCCGAAGCCTTGCGATAAAAAAACAAAACTAAAAAACATCTACTGTATAGATCAACTTTTGTGCTGATAAGTGGATCCTCACTTGTGATGTAATAGATTGCACTGTGTTGTACAGGTGCGGCTGTCATTGCACATGCTGTTGTTATATCTGAACCTTTTACCGAAAAGAGAGAGAGAGAGAGAGAGAGAGAGAGAGAGAGTGCGAGACAGTTGTGACGGCCAGCCTGTATTTACCGTGCCTTCGGCCAAACAGATGGCTGTTTGACGGGAGTTGCTGGTTCCCTGGGATCCTGGTCCCACTTTGTTTGAAGCCCAAACACTGGGCTCAATCTCTGACAGCCAGGTCCCCGGTTATTTATGCAGCCGCATGTCATAGTGATGTCTGACGGGGGCACTTGTGGAAATTTTGCTGCATCATGCGCACCGGCAGGTCAATACATTTGAATGAGTTGGTTGTGCACAGTTTTGAGAGCAAAGAATAGAATCACCCCACCTATTCTCAGAGTCAGAGGTGTGCAGATGTCCCGCACTCGAGATTAGGTGCCGCAAGCCCAAAATAAACTACACAAATACATTACAAAACATGTGTAAAGCAGTTATTGGACATCGGATCCCTCCTGCGTCTGCTATCTTTCCTCCCAGCAGACATTCAGAACCTCCAAAACCTTTAAGCTCAGGTCAAGCAGTGAGCGATCAAATCCAAACAGTCCCTGGGTTCACTGCCTCAGCCGAGCAGCCTGTCAAAATAAGAGTTTAAGGGCGACAGACGTCTGAGATTTACACCTCTCAGACTGTTTTCATCTGTCTCTTTATAGTGCTGTATACAAAACAATGAGGCCGTGAAGGGACAAAATCAATTCTGAGGGAAGTCTGTGGTTGACACCTCTGACTTGGGCACACAGTCTCACACTGTCTTTCCCAAAGTGAAGATCCGGCCTCCGTAAACAACACCCATTGTCAGTCGGGCAGAGTTTTGTCTACAGTCAGGTGGGAACAACCCAACAGATGGTGTGGAATCTCATTGTGTGAAATGAGACATCTTTGTAGTTTAAATATTCACAACTATGAGAGACATCAGTGGCTTGTAATAAAGTGGATTCAGATTTTCCGAGATGTTTGATTTAAACCTCCTCTAATTCAATTTATTATCCACAGAATCTTCTTTTACTAGACTCTACCGCTTCACTTTGACTGGAGGACAAGTGATTACAATATTTTTGTGTGTGAAAAAAAGGAATGCAGACACAATATTGTGAATAATGCAGAATCCTTTCAAGTCAGTCAAGACTTGTCTTTTCTTAACCTCTTTTGTGTCTTATGCCCCTTTTCTTTGTTTTTCTCCTCTTTTCGTCTTTCTCCCTCCGAGTTTGTGTTGGAACTCCAGAGGCCCGTTTCTACCCTGTTTTTTTTTTTTCAGTCATAGCTGTTATGAGAAGCGACAAGACCCTCTCTTGAGTGCTCCACACTGGTGCTCGGCGGACATTAGGTACAAGAGTGGTACGCTCAGTGTCTCACACAATATAAACACAATAACCCAACAAATCATTTCAAGTTTAAACTTCGGCCTGTTCCCTTCTTTTTCTTCTAATAAAAACAGGTCGTCCAAGAGAGTCGTCTGAATATACAAGTATATATAAGAGTCTTGTGTGTTGATCTCCCTCCTTACCTCTGTGTCAGTTGTTGTACTTGATGTCACTGAGGATCTCTTGACCTTGCCTTGCGTAATCACATGAGTGGGTGAGTCTGCAGCAGGAGGGTGAAATGAGTATGTCTGGTTGGGTGACATGGGTGAACACTCTCTGGGGATGGGAGAAAAGGAAGGGGGGGTTGTGGGCGAGAGCAGAGGGGAGAGGGTTCCCATCTCGACGGCCAGGTCCTCGGTGCAGGCCAGGCCTTCGCTGAGGAGGTAGTTGTCCGTGTCCCTGTCCACCACCAGCAGCCTGGTGCGGTGCTCCACCTCCCGGATAAGATTCACCACCTGCAGTGAGGGAGAGAGAAGTGGCCGAGAGGAGGATTGAGAAATATTAAAATGTGATGTATTTGTGGTGTAATAACATGTTGTTTACCCTGAGCTGGCCTGTGCATAACATACGTCTGAGGTGACAAAGACACCCAGTGATTCCCATGACACAAGGAGCACATTGACCCATTTTAGTAGCTCTCCTCCTCCTCCTCAGGCAAAGGAAAAAGTGGTCTAACAAGTACACAACTCATTGTTTGCAGCTCAGAGAGTTCATGTGGCTCTCCTGGCTCATGTCCAACACAACTTTGCACCTGAGGGGATTTTTTCCCCCCAATCTCTATATATTATCACTCACTTGATGGTGATTTTCTTTCTCCACATTCTCCCCGTTCACCTCCACCACCCGGTCTCCTGGTCTCAGCCCGGCCAGGTCAGCCGAGGAGCCGGGCTCCACTTTGCGTATGAACTGTCCTCCTCTATTCCGCTCACCGTGCAGGTGAAAGCCGTATCCGCGCTCTCCTTTGGTGAGGAAACAGAGCCTGGGCCTCAGCTCACTCTCCATCCCTGCGAGTCGCAAGGTGGGAAACAAGTCAGAGTGTCTCAGGGGAACAGACGGGCGCTTGGTCCAGGAGCTGTGGAAAGTCTCTGCCTCTTAATCCAATGTACGGCTGCGCCCTGCAGTGACCAAAAGATCACCTCATTTAGCATGATGCGAGTCCATAAATAATCCAAAAAAGATTCAAAGAGAAAATCAAAAACTAGGTTAAAACTAATGAGTGCTTAATCCATTGTGCAGGAATGCTAAGGGCGCGGATACGACCGCAGAAAAGGCGGTGCGCGCTGTGCGTAAAATAGTGTCCAAAAAGCACGGACAGGGGCTAAATCCCGTCCATTGGAGCAATAATCCAAGCGATCAGAGATTAGAAAGCTTTTCCTCGCACGTAACACTTAATTCTTCTCGTCAACCAGGCTGGTGTCCTGTCCGACCCGGTGAGAGTGAGTGAGGAGGCGTCGACGGCAGATGCCACTACAATCACCCCCCCCCCCCCTTCCTCTCTGAGCTCACACCTGACGACTCAGCGCAGCCGCCCATTACCTGTCCGAGGAGTTAGCGCAAAGGAGACAAGGTTCGTTTGTTTGGGGATGACATGAGTGCACATAAGGCAGCCAAGGTGTCAGGACAGTGTAATGCTAAGGATCCAGTAGACCCCCCCCCCCCCCCCCCCCCCCCCCCCCCCCCACACACACACAGGTGGTGGAGGTGAATCCAGACTGGCTGTGACCTGAGAGCGGAAATCTTCCTGATCCGCTCTCTGTCCCTGTGCCTTCACATGGAGATCAGATAAACGGAGCGGTTGCGTAAAAAGGAGATTTAATCTCTCATGAAATATAAAATGTCCTGGTCTTTGTGGTGTGGAGGGAAGGGCGTGTAGGGAAAGAAACGAAACAGGAGCATCTCGTGTGATTCAGGCCAGTAAAGTACAAGATATCACTGGTATCCAGTTCAGGAGAGATGACACAAGCCCGGGACAAATATTTGTGTAGATGACTGTTTGATGCGTTACAGCTGAGTTGTACGCTTGTTAAAACAGTAATCCTCAACAGTGCTGCTGATGTGCCCTGGAGCAATGCGCCATAGCTGCATGCAAAAGGGGAAATATTACATTTTTGCCTGACTCAAGCTGTCAGCTGTTTCATAGTCAACACTCCCATGCGTGTTCGTTAACTGTAAATGTAAATGTAAGGGCTCAGTCAACTCTGCTGTAATTAAGAGTCTAATAATTGAATTAACCGTTAGAGGGGATAATGTGTGCCTTTCTGACATGTTCCGGTAATTGGACCCTCTGTAGAGATAAACACAGGTGGAGCTAACAACACTCAGGTGGCCCTGGTCAAGTGTCTTAGTGAGGTGGCGGCAGGAGACTGATTTATCATGACGTGACACATGCAATGTAAAACAACATTAACGTCACACCATCATCGTCTAACCCCGGGACGCACCGGAGGTAGAAGCGCAGCGAAAAGCGGTCCGCCTCCTTTCCTCGCCCAACTACTGTTCGCATCGGCAGCGCAGCGCAGTGCCGGGAAGCAGCGGTAAGCGCCGCGGACACACACAAGCACATAATCTCCTGTGGGGGGGATTATACCTATCAATCAACTAACTGATTTTGATTAAGGCGAAACAACTGTTGCACCAGTTGTGTCCCTAACATTTCAAAAGAGAGATTCGCCATCGCGACTGTATTCAGAGAATCTTTTCAAATGGAACCGCGCTCCTTGACTCATTACGGTAAAACCAGTTTTGTAACTTAACTTTCACAATTCGATCTTCAAACCCATTTCACGCAGTCTTTTTAGTTTGTTTTATTTTGATTCATTTATAACCCAACAATTTGCAGGCACTTTTCAAAAGCACAACTGAATGCAACACTATGTCTTGTGTCTTCCAAATTAATTGTTTTTTTGAGGACTTTAACATGCTCACATTCTTACCAAAATTAGCAGAAAAGTAGAAAGTGGTGAAAATGTATGTATTCTAGAGGCGTGGTAAAATGGCTCAACGGTGCCCCCGAGACCCCTTGAACATTTTCACATTGACCGATCTTCACAAAAATCACACCGCCTGCAGATTCCCGTAAGGAATTAAGCATACTAGGAAGATGGACACATTATCGTGAGTGTGTGTCCGTGTCATTCTATGCTGATTTTGATACACACTTCAGAGAAAATATTTTCTACTTTATTACATTTATTTGACAGCCTTACTTAAAAGTTACTTTTAGAACGCCTGACAAGAATCACAGACTGCTGCTGCTTGTTTCCCTGTGATGTCCGGAGGCTGCCCCCTGCTGGCTGCTGGGTTCTTCTGCTGATTCTGCTGAAGTTGTCCATAAAAGAAAATGTTTAATATCCTTTAAGGGCAATTTGATGTACAACCAGCAATCAGTGCACAACAAAAATAAACCAATATATACAATGTAAATAACACACAGTATAAAAACCCTATAGACTAAGTAGCAGGGGGAAATTAGCTTTTAATAAATTAATTGATAAGTTGACCAACAGAAAATTATACGTTAACTATTTAGATATTCTCGAAACATTTCATTCTACTTTGAATTTTCTGTTGTGTTTCTAATTATAATGTTGGTGACATTTCCTTGATAAAAATGTGTGGAGGTTTTATTACCTCCGCTGAGGAGGTTATGTTTTCATCTCTGATTTGTCAGTCAACAGGTTTATGTAATAAACTACTGGACCAATAACCACACAACTTGGTAGAAGGAAGCTGCATGGATCAGAGATGAATCTATACGGCTCTGTTGAGCTCTACCTAGTGACAGTCTAGTGAATGAATCTGGAATCTTCTCTCAAAACACCCCCCCCCCCCCCCACACCAGGGTTTGTAGTGTGAAGCTAATGAGGTGTTTTATAAAGATGAAAACGTCAGACCAAGTGAAGCCACTTTATTTCAGCATGAACAGAAAAAAAAGAAGGGATTTTCATTTCACTTCACAACAGTTCCTATTAGAAGCAAGATGCATACAAAGAGAGGTATCAAAAGCTACTCATTTTGGCAGCATTGTAGGGACATTTGCTGATGTCACCACCCGTAGCTCCGTGGACAGGTAAGCCAGCATCTACAACATCCTCCTGGATGGCTCCCTGTGTGAACAGTCAGGCGGCGGCTTGCACAGAATTTGCGCTTCTGCCTCAGGTGTGTCCCTGATGCACACGCTGCGGTGTTAGACAGCGGTTAGAGTCAAAGATGAATCAAAAAAAGATTAAATTATCAGGTGCCAAATTCAGAAAGCACCGCAAAGTAGAGGAGGAGAAGAAAGACCAATATAGTGGCAAGAATCACCCCGATTGTGGATATCATTAATGTTTATTTGTGTCGACATGACATGATATGCTATCATTACAGCTGATTTCAGACTCTTTTGATATTTTTTATTATATATTTTTATTGTTTTTTATAGTATACAATTTTGTCTGCCTGTGTGTGCATCTGTATACAGTCCAAAAGTTCTTGGGGATGCATGACAGTTTGCGTGTGTATGTTGGGGGGGCGCCAATTTGAAATCTCGCCTAGCGCGCCAACATTGCCAGGGCCGGCCCCGGGTGGCAGTGATCCAAGTAGCCCCAACACCTAATAGGATGCACTCCTTACTGCTAGAGATTACACTGGCCCTCTTCCTGCTATAACATGCCTGTTACTGTGATTACTGGACGTTTTATACCACACAATCCTATCTCTGCAAGTTTCTTTTATAATGTACTCATGGGACAAGGGTTCCAAGAAAATTCAATTTCATTCCTATTACATAACAGAATAAATATTGACGGTTTAAAGGTCGAGTTCAGAGTTTGTGTTGCCTTAAACGATACTATTATCAATATGAAATAGTCAATTTTATTGTTGGACAATCGAGTTGAGATAAAGTCTGGAACATGTTGTCAATAACTCTTTAGATGAATGTGTTTTAATTACTCCCATGAGCAGGAAAGATAATTACAGCAAGCAAAACCTGTTTTGGTCTTCTCATAGGCACCTGACTGTTGTTTCCATACAGGCTTGAAATAGAGAGAATAAACAATTCAGGCTGTGCTGCTGAGTATCAACCTGCCACCACTTGTTGTGTACTTTTGAAAAGAGGCCAGTATGAGGTAGTTGTAAATCGATTCTGTGGTTGAACCACAAATACAATTTTTACAGTGTTGGGTCAGTTTAAACAATTAAAGTTTCACAATTCAGGGTAAAATGTGATCTGCCACACACTTTTTTAGCTACGAGCTTTATTGAGAAAGAAATGATTGAGACGACTTAATATTTCCGCATGTTGTGAATCCTGTTCATGTGGTTTAATTTCTATAGTGATGTGTAGTACATTCCAGGTCAAGTATTCATAGGCAAATTACGTAATGAGAATGTATGTGCATACAACACTAATAGACATTGGATTAGTACCTCTGCTTAGAGGGATATTTTCATAGCACTAGCAGGATTTCGCAAATACTAAACCGATTTTACTGAAAGACGGTGAAAGGAAGAGATATAGGCCGAACAAGAACCGCTTAACTTTCACTTTCTTAAATAAGTGCTTTTCATCATTTTTGTGAAATTCTAAAGAAACTATTTTGAGATCTGGAATGAATTTTCTTTCTCAAACTGCCACAGATTTCTCTCTCTTTTTCAATCAATGGTAAACCTGAAATGAATGACCTTAACAAAGCTAGTTTTCTAACATTCCTTTTTTTATTTGGTAAAAAAACAAATCACTAACAGTACAAAAATATTTAATTTAATGTGAACGGTAAATAAACTGTAATCATGATTTTGAGCTTATATTGCTGTTTTCAGTGTTTGGTCACAGAAACTAAAACTTATGCGATGAATCAGTGGCTCAGTTTGGTTTTAAGCCGCCTCCTCTGTGTGGTCGGGGAAACAGGTGAAGACAGGGACTCCTTCTTTGTCCTCTCATCTTTAAGAGCACATTGCAATTCAGGTTCAGTTTTAGTTTTGACGGAAGTCTTCGGGCTCGGAGAGTGTGGCGATCCAGCTTTAGGCCTCTTGGTGGGAGAGTTCTTGTGGGCCGAGGGACAGCTGTGCTGGTTCAGACACAAGGAGCAGAGGGGGTTGATGGGAAGACAGACCTGCTGTCCAAAACCCACCAGCAGCCAGTTCATCTCACTCCACAGCTCCCTGCAAAACAGCGTGAGAGGAACAAATCAGCCACTTTAAACCTGCATCAATTGGGTTATTTATTATAATAAGTCTTATAATTTATTATTTCTCGGTCATTTCTAATCAAGTTTTTTGGTCAGCAGTGAACCAGCCATGCTGTTACCTGGGCAACCACTCCTCCAGGGCCTTGCGTGTCCCCTCTGGGTTCTTGGACGGCTTCCTGAGCCAGAACAGCCTGTTAGAGATACGATGCACATGTGTGTCCACGCCTAAATAAATAAAAAAAGACACCCTCAATTTCAGCAGGCAAACACACATTTATGTATAATGTGTATAATTATAAAAAAAAGGTGTAAATTTGATGTAAACTCTCGTCACATGATTTTAATTATACAGAAGCTTTTCTTTTTCCATTTTATCGTGTTTTTCTGAGCTGTAACTATCACAACCTCAGACTTCTTTAAGACACACAACCAAACAACACCATTTGCCTCAGTGCCATCTAACAATTCATAAAGTTCATACAGTTCATAAATGTATTGCAACAACATGAAATGTATCATATAACATTATATATGTTTATAGATGATCATATAAAGAACTAAAATGACTCTAAGAAGAGTGGATATTTTTGTCAGGGTCCAACATTCCCTTTAAATTCAATCAGGCTCTTTTTTTCCTTTTTAACTGTCTAAAAAGTCTCTGTATATTCAGAGCTCCATAAACAACAGGAAGCATCTTCTTATAAAAACGATAAATAAAGTTTGAGTCATGCTTCCCTGTTAGACATAATGTATGTATTTAATTCCATATGATTTGTATGTGCCTGTGGTTTTAGCAGCGGGTCTCTACCTATTCCAGACACCTGGTCCCAGGCGATGTCCATAGCCAGGTGAGCCATCTTAGGTCCAACTCCCGGCAGGCGGACCAGCCCCTCCACACTGTTTGGGATGTCCCCTCCAAACTCTTCCTGCAGCATGGCTGAGGTCAGCTTCACGTACTTCACTTTAGTCTATAGAGGAGTGGGCGTGGAGGACAGGAGAGAACTCACTCAGGTGCAGGAACAGACAAGGAGGTAATGAAGGTGGAAGTGTGGCCACAGACTGATTTAATTAAAAGTTACTGATGTGAACCGTGTAAGGACGCAGAGGTGAGGAGTCTTACCCTCCAGAAGCCGACAGGGTAGATGAGTTTCCCCAGCGTCTCATCATCAGTGCTGAGTATATTCTCTACTGTGCAGCCGTGTGCCCGGAGCCTCTGCATGGCCGCTGCCGTCACCTGGTCCTTGGTCTGACTGGACAACATGAGTGACACCAGCACCTGGAACCTTCTCACCTGTGCCGACACGGACAATAACAGAGGGATTAAGTGAACTACTGACTTGGGCAGACATTAAAAACGTATAAACCACACCTACATGTGCAGGGGCGTCTGTGTCGTAGCATTTCTCTGCTCCCATGTGGTCTACAGGCGCGTCTCGACCGCTCCTCATCTCGCGAATGAAACCTAACTGTTTCTTCCAGTCTGGAGGTTCCCACTGTTCTGTCTTCACCAGTGAAACACCCTGATCCTCGTCATATTCCACCTTAATTTGTTTCCTCCTGCGGCCTTGCGAAGACAGCAGGAGAGCGTCCGTTTCTGTTTTCGGTTGCACACTGGCCTGTTGGAGGAGTTTATGGCACCCGACTGAAAGAGCACAGATGAAAGCACAGGATAAAAGCGTCAGGTAAATGATATGTGATGTAATGTAAACTATGGTTATGTTTGATTGTTGGCTCGTATATTGGTTTGTTAGTAAGATTACACAAAAAGAACTGGACACATTTTTCATTTTCACCCTTTAAAATTTGGTGCAGATCCAGAATTTCTCTCCCACTTTCTTCAACATTGTGAAATCAGGCATTTTTCGGCATTTTCACCATTTCCCCTAGGAATTACTCATGGATCTTGATGAAAAAAAAATCTGGCACATTTAGGGAACTTAGGTGCAGTTTTGGGAATTTAAGGGGAAAAACTAAATAATGAAATGGGCAAACTGAAATATAAACCCTGTGTTGTGCAGTGGATTTTACTTTCATTTCGGTCTCTGTAGATCTAGTATAGGAAAACATATTTGATTTACTTGTGTTTATAGAGTTTGTTTTCCGTTTCTACATTTGAATGGTGCACTGTTTTTAAATGTTCAGTGCGTAGGATTTAGTGGACTTTAGTGGTGAAGTTGCATGTTATGTCATGAATACCTGTCACACCCCCTCCCTCTCCCCTCCCCTTCAGACATGACAGAGAACCTGTGAAAACCGTCAGTTGTCATAAAAACTCAAAAGGTGTTTAGTTTAGCCAGCCTGGGCTACTGCAAAATACCTGCTCCTGATGTAAATATAAAGTATTTAAATATCAAAGGCCCATATAGGGTCAAGAAAACAACGTTTTGTACAATTCAAAAACACACCAGTGAAAACATCACTCGAATTATTTGATATCCAATTTGCGTCAATAGATCCCTTTCACCTAAATCTTACCCACGGGGCCACCTGTCCATATACCTTAGGCCACACTGGGTGTACTGTGACCTGTGCTTGTCCGCTGACAGATGATAATAGTGGGTGAATTAGAATCTGCAGCAGCCTGAGTGGCAGCTTCCTCCATCTACTGGTGTATTTGTTGTAGTGTTTCCAGTTTAAGATGCAACAGTGTCCCAGTGAACCGTAAACAAATCCACACTATTTCCCAGTCTCTGCAGAAGAGTGTATTAGAAACCAGTGGCAGGTTCATTCATTTCTAAATATATGTTTTCGCCAGTGTCTGTGCGCAACATTACCCGCTGATAAGGGGGCCGAGGAGGGTCTTGGCTCAGAGATCCTCGCCTCCTCCACCTCCACCTTCACCTCCACGGAGGAGACTGGATCCACGTTCCTCCGTCTCCGGCCGAGCCTGGAGCCCAGAGAGTCGGCGGGTCTGCGGCCACCAGTGTGAACTCCACCCCGGGGGACCCCGGATCTGCTCTGGGAGAAGTAAGGAGAAGTCATCCTGAAACACGGTAACACATCGCAGACCCTCGTGCTGCGGCAGAACACAGCCATGAAGCTGAAGCCAGTTTCGCATTCGCTGTCGGGTCACGAGGAAAAGCAGAAACGTTGTGTAAACAAATAGATCATTTCTTTTAGGGTAAAAATATTTTGAGCTCAATTATCAAAAATGTCCCTGCCCCCATGTGTATATCATTTTATATGCTATAACCATATTTTATAGATGTATAAAAACTGATTTATAACTCTCAGAATATGTATTGGGATAATTTCACTTTTTATTCAAGTTTTATAGTAGAGTTGATAGTATAAACTAGAGTTTAGCAACAACATATGACCAATAGTCATATCATTCTTCTTCTTATAATAATAATGATAATCATCATAATAATAATAATGTATAAACACTCAAAACAAAAATGTTTCACAAATAAAAAAGCACACAAGTTAAAACACAAAAAATTCAATAAAACAAATAAAAACACGGTCGTAAAGAAATGAATAAATACACGTGTTACAGAAATGTAAGCATAACCACCCATTTCAATAATAAAACGAGAACTAGGTCACATCTGAGAATGTAGTATGATAGAAGTATGTTTTCTTCTCTATTTATGTGTAGATGACAACAAAATTGACTATAATACAACTTATAAAGGACTAAGAGCGAAAAAGCTTCCTAGATGAAGTTTCTTCAATATCGTAGCTATGAAAGGATTATGTTATGAATATGTTAGAATGAACTGTATAGTGTGTTTTGTACAAACTTTCCGTATAGGTCGCAAATAATAAACAGTTGAAATACAGTAAAAGAAATACAGCACAAGATAAATGTCTATTTTCTCCAGGTGGTAATGTGTTGAGTGTTGCCAGTAAACAAGACTTAGAACATTCTCAACTTTACACGTTTATTATTATTATTTTTTTATAAAGATTGATACTAGGAGTCAGACCAAAGGCAGGAACGAGGATACAATTACCAGGAGCAGGGGCGTTATAGGGGCCCGAGAAAAGCTGAAAACATTAGTGAATAGCAACAACATTTTTGAGGCCCCTCTTGAATGTTTTTACAGGAGACTGCAATGACACCACAGTCAGAAACAACCCAAGAAAGCCCCATCCGTAGTAGCCTTCTGCCTGAAGCTGTGGAATGGTAGAGATTTGTTCAAAGACTCAATGTTACGTCTGTATGATGTGTCTGATGATGGGGTTTGATCTTAAACCTGACTACCTCAGGTGTGTGCTCAGTATAAACTTTGTTTATAATTTTGGTAATAGCAGCGTTGTTTTAACAATTGGAATAATGTGGTTTGGTTAAATATGTTTCTAGGGGGGTTTATCGGTTTGGTTCGATGTAGGGCCCCCCTTCCGAGGGGGTCTAAAAAATCCTCTGACACAGTCCTGCTAAAGAGGTTCTTTTAAAGTACAAAAACTAACAAATAAACGTTATTGCACTTTCTCATTTAACAATCAAAGCGTTTCATTTTCTGCATGAAACTTGACAGTGTAACTACAGCTGTTTTCCAAAAGCTCCTTTCACAGGCAGTTTAGCGAAAGTACCATTTCTCACTCCCAATAAGAAACCGACTTCATCGTTGATAGCTCGTTAAGCTAGCTGCTAGCCGACTGTGGCTGACGTTGTTGTGTCAGTAAACACGGACATAACTTTTAATGGACTGTTAAAATGTGTTTACGGGGCCTTTGGGAAGATACACGCGCAGATTCCTTCCTCTTGATTGGTTACAACACAGAAAAAACACACTAAAGTACGAGCTTTAGCGTAGTTTTACGGCTTTAGCTCGTTTCACGACTACATTTCCCATGAGCGAGCGCGGCTGGCGTGTTTTTGTAGGAAGTGCTCCTGTCACGGCTTTCATGTGTCATCCGGTGCAGGAGCGGAGGACCGAGCTCGGACCAGAACAAGCTCCGGGCTGCGGGCACACACACACACACACACACACACCGAGGCAGGAGGACCCGGCTCAGCTGCAGGAGGAAGGAGCTGCGACTGGATGAAACCGAGAGAGACTCAGAGGTGAGGAGCAGGGTGAGGAAGAAGAGGAGGAGGAGGAGGAGGAGGAGGAGGAGGAGACGCCGTGCATGTGTGCGTTTCAAGCTAGCAGACCTTGGACACCACAGGGGAAGGCTCGTCCCTGACAGGAGCAATGTACTGGGACTGTAGACACGTCGTTAACGGTTCAGCAGCGTCATGGTGCACCCTGCGGTCCGAGCTGTGCGCTGTCCCCACATATGATGAGCTGTGGTCGGCGGAGGACGAGACTCTGCACTGCTGCTGCTGCTGGTTGTTGTTGTTGTTGTTGTTGTTGTTGTTGAATAAGAACTGAAACAGAACAGTGGTTGTTTGTGCTGCTCACCTCCCTCCCTCCCTCTCTGATTCTCTGTCAAATCCACATGACAGTACATTCTTTAAACCTGCCTCCCCTTCTCCTCCCCCTCCTCCCCCTGGTTTACACATTTACAACCTGGGACAAACTTCACTGCTGCTGGAAACTGGTCACTGGGAATGCACTGCTCTCTTTAACTAAATCCCATAAAATCATGTGAGCATGTCAGAAAAGTGTTCTTTTGCATAAATACCAGAAACATGAATACACCTCTCCATTAATGTGGTATTATTCTGTCCGTCCAGGGAGAGCGATCCCTCACTAGTGAACCTGAGGTTTCTGTGTTTCCCCCCCTGTTCATTTCTTTGGCTGTAGTTTACCATCACTCTAGTTAAGTTCATTAAAAGGTTAGTTCATCCCAAAATAAAAATTCACTCATTATCTACTCAGCTCTATGGCGATTGAGGGGCGGGTGAAGAGTTTGAGTCCTCAAAACACTTTTGGAGTTTCAGGGGTAAACAGTGTTGCAGCCAAATCCAATACAATTGAAGGAAAATGGTGACCAATTCTTCAAATATAAGAAAACAACAAAAAACCCACCATGAGATGCCTCCATGCTGCTCCTGTGGTGTCGTCCAAATGTCTGTAAGCCCCGACATTCAAATGACTTAAAGCGTTGTCATTTACACTTGTTTTAGGCTAAATGTCGGCTGTTATTCTCCTCCAGGGCTGCGTTCGCATGTGGATTACAGCTGACATTTAGCCTAAAAACATTGTGTAAAGGACTTATAGTACAATCATGAATAGCCCAATGTTGAGAATAAATCACCTCAGCTAACTTTCCAAGTGAAAATCCTGTTGTCTCACCGAGAAATGTCAGAGGCAGAGGTGGTGAACTAGTGGCAGAAAAACTTGGACTATGGCCAGAACATTGGGAAGACATCAGATTGGAAGGTCTCTGGTTCGACTCCACGGAGTAACAACAAAAAAAATACCTGGACGGAGTAACAACAAAAAGACAAAGCTGGATGGACAACACTTGGCTCTGTCCCAATTTCTAAGAGGATTCTCCCTACCCCACTGTCTCGTGCCCCTGAGCAAGGCACCTTACTCCCCCAACATCTGCTTCCCGGGCGCCGTACATGGCTGCCCACTGTGACACTGTGTGTCCTGCACCAGATGGGTTAAAAGCAGAGGACAAATTTCCTTCAACTGCATGAGTGTGTCTGTGCATGTGTTTGGGATAAATAAATATATCTTGTATCTATCTTCTAAAACCGCACAATGGGACAAACTTGTCCCACACTGGTGGTAACTTGAAATCGTTTGCTCATAGAATAAATGTACGTAATGTTGTTCTATAACAGTTATAGCACAATCATATAACTCAATGTTGTGAATACAACTCACAGCGGCTTTATATAGACATCACAGGGAAGAACTTTTAGTTTGTAGCAACACTATCAGTGGTGTGACCATGACCATGTTCGTCATGTGATGTTCAGGCTTTTTTAGGTTTTTGTAATGTATACTATACTGTGATGGTTGTTGACATGTTTCTAAACGAGTGTGTTACTCTTTCATTAGGCAGCCGCAGTCCCAGCCTACGTAGTGTGTTGCCGCTCCAGGACGGGCCATGAATAAACAAGCAAGCAAGGAGAGTCTGAAGGACAAGGTGAAGGGGATGTTTGGTCTGGGGTCAACGCGCCCACCTAACAAACAGAGTGATAGCAAACCATCGGAATTCATTATTACCGAAGACATCATCAAGGTGTGCAGAAGAGACCGTGCACATTCTCACACACACACACACACACTTAATCTCATCATGCTGTTGATTTCTTTACCCATCATGTTCTTTTCGGGGCCTCACTCCACCTCTGTGTCTTCCAGGAGCTCCAGCCCGACTGCGGCCTGAGCAATCGCATTCGCATGATGAACCATGTCTGCGAACTGGCAAAAACTAAGAAATTTGAGGAGGTGAGTCTCCTCTGGGTGTCACATTGTGATACAGCAATGCATGAAATCTTCTGTGTTATTTAAACTGTTCACATCTACACACGAGGGCTTTCAGCATGCAGTGGAGGCACTCTGGAAAGCTGTGGAGGACATGCTCACTCCAGAGCAGCCACCTGAGGCCAGACACGCTGTCCTGCAGCTGCTGAGGGCCATTATACAGGGACAGGTACACTATATATTCTCAGTGTGGACATATACACAAGCAGCATTCAAAGACAATTCTTGTCTTTTCTTAATGGCATTCTAATTCACTGTTTATTTGAAGGGCGAGCGACTTGGCCCTCTGAGAGCCTACTTTTTCAGGGTGATCAGAGATTACCAGCCCTGCAACGAAGAGCTCTCTGACAGGCTGGAAGTTTTCAAGGCCTTAACAGAAAATGGAAAAGACATCACATACCTGGAGGAGGATATAGGTAAAGCAGTTTGGACCTTACACCTTATTATTGTCTGGTTCACAAACGTATTCCTTTTTTAAAATTAATTAATAACTGCATTTTTCCCTCTGCCAAGGGCGTTATGTTTTCACATGTCCATTTTTCTGTTGGTTGGTTTGTGTGTTTGTTTGTTAGCAAGATTACACAATAACAACTGGACGGATTTCCACAAAACTTGGTTGGAAGGATGTTGTTTGGGCCAGGGAAGAACACATTACATTTTGGTGTGGATGCAGGAATTTTTTATCACTTTCTTAAACATTGCGAGAGAGGGTGTTTTCACGGTTTTCCCAGGGAAAAAGCCAAGGTTCTTGATTAAGCGGGGGTATGTAGGGAACTGATGTCTATGAGTGTGTGAAATTTGGTGCAGTTTGATTTTCTTTGGGAGAAGCAAGAGTCATCCTGAGTGTCATTGTAGTTGTCATTTGGATTCTGCATTTAAAATCTAGATTTCACTGTCAAATGCAGAGCAAACACCGATTTGCAAACACTTTGTGTCTTTGCCATGTCTCATGTTTCAACTTGTGAGCACTGTTCCCTTTTTGCAGATGGTCTTTGTACTGACATCAGCTAATGTTGTCAAGTTAATCTAAGTATTTTCCTTAAAGTTTCAGTGTCCAGGATTAATCAATAAATCAATCAATCTTTATCTGTATAGCAGATTGTATTCATGAAGGTTAGTGCAGTTCAATGTGCCTCACAATTTACTGTGAAGTTGCGTATTACCCCCACCTGAATTCACCCCATCTCCCCCTCTCATTCCAAATGCGTAGAATAATCTACAGTGGCCTGGAGGTCCGGCAAAAACAATCAACTTTAGAGCCAGTGCTTTGTTTGTACATTTCAGGCTACTGCAGAAATATGGTTGTGCAGCATGTTGGACTATGTCCAAGAGGACCTGCTTCAACTGTAGATATAAAAGGGCAAATCTTTAGGAAATTATTGTTAGTATCATCTACAATCAGGGCTCAGATATAATGTTTTTTTATGAAGTTTTGAATCCTCAGTTGTAGCTGACAAATCCTGGTAATATATATTCAGGCTGATATGAGCCACATTGGTTGTAATGTTTGTATTTATAAATTGTGAAAACACAAATGTTCTTTCAAACGCTTTATCTGCTGGTATGTTATTTTCTGTCCCAGCTCGGTTTGTCCTCCTGTGGATGGACATTGGCCTCACCTCAGACTTTCTGCACGTTCTTGTAAATCTGGTGAAGTTCAACAGCTGCTACCTGGACCAAAAT
The DNA here is from genome assembly GCF_947347685.1 of Pleuronectes platessa. NCBI lineage: Eukaryota > Metazoa > Chordata > Actinopteri > Pleuronectiformes > Pleuronectidae > Pleuronectes > Pleuronectes platessa. Next base: position 21,360,228 of record NC_070628.1, on the reverse strand, counting down.
GTCTCCACCATGGTCCAGTAAGTCCAACAAACAAAGAGCAAGGCCATGATTCTGAGTTTCTCTCATTTCTGAAACGTTTGTGACTGTTGCTTGCTCTGTGGTGCCCTCTGCAGGAAAATCTGTCTCCAATGCAACAGAACAACATCGTCAACAGATATTGAGGTGGGTTATTTTGTTTTAACACAGCTGTACCTAAACTCGCTGGAGCAACTTTAACTACAGTGCAAATGTAAGCTGAAGAACATTTAACATTACTCTTCAGTTATCTTTTTAATGTTCAACGGTACACAATGCCCTGCTATATAATTATAGATGTAGTTTCCTTCTTTTGCTCATTAAATGATGCAGCGCTTGAGTGATGCTTCCAGCCTAGTTTAAGCTGCACAATCTTTGGTCTGATTGTCCTCTAGCTGACAAGTTTTGCAACTTGCCAACTAAAGGCCCTGATTGGCCCTGATTGGCCCTGATTGGCTGTCATCGGTGGGTATAAGCGAACTCCCCGACGTGATTAGAGACATTAAATACACCTACAAGCACAGAGGGAGGCAATCTTATTTCATTAGTGTCTCTCTGATTCTCATATGTTAGTTTCATGTTATTTCTTTATTAATGTGCAGTGAAAATACTCAAATCTCCATCTCTGAATACTTTGACGTGCCAAGGATTCATGATAGAGGAAACAGTTTACCTTATGTGGAGCTTGGAGAAATACTGAAGTCACATGTTTTTCTAATGGGAAAACCTTTTACATTTAAGGCAAGTTTATTTGTACAGCACATTTAAACAATAAGGCAGTTCAAGTGGCTGTTACAAGTACTTTACTTAAAATACAAGAGGCATGTAGTCAGGAATCAAAAACTTGCATTTAGCATCTATTTAAATAAATCAGTCAGGAAATAATTGGATTTTATGGTGAATATGTGTTTAATTTTAAGCAATTAACAGTCTGGTGTAACAGGTTTGTTATTAACTGCACTTTTCTACAATTTTAAACCTGAAAATTGCAAATGGCTTTATTGTAAACAAACAACGTGTGTGTGTGTTGTGTGCAGGTAGCTCTACAGGTCCTGGATGCGGTGGTGTGTTACAATTGCCTGCCTTCAGACTCTCTCACCGTCTTCATCATCACACTCTGTCGTACAGTCAATGTCAAGGAGTTTTGTGAATCCTGCTGGAAGGTGAGACAAGGGCACACAAACACATCCGTGCACACACACTTCACTTGCACGTTAGAAGTGATTTGATGGAGCATAAGTCAATACTTAAGTCTGATTCTCTTCCCTGCTTCTGCAGCTGATGAGGAAGGTGTTGGGTACTCACCTCGGCCATAGCGCTATTTACACCATGTGCCGCATCATGGAGGAGAGGTAATGTTCCAGCTTTAATCATACTTCTGTGTGTGTGGTGAATAAATAAGCATATATTACTGTGGAGGGGGTTTATGTGTGCATCTCATTTACAACCTACAATCTTCACCAGGATATACATGGAGGATGCACCACTGTTGAGAGGAGCTGTGTTTTTCGTTGGAATGGCACTGTGGGGTGCACACAGACTGCCTGCTCTGAAAAACACACCCACATTGGTTCTGCCATCTTTCTACAAGGTAACACACATGCAGGCACACACACGCACACATTTTCCAGATTAACCATTTGGTCGAGGAAATATCAGAAAACATTGACATAACCAGGTCACAGTATTCTTAACCAGACAGTGACAGTTTAATATCACAGAATGTTAAAACCCCAAATTATGAATATTGAGCCTAATCTCTTTATGCACCTTCATTGTTGTTACACATTCATTGAATTATTCATTTATTGTTTAATCGTTAACTTCTGACATTGTCAATGAAAAACCACTGGAATATAAAAAAAAAGAAAAGTGTATGGCATATGTTTGATATACATACAATTTTTTGATGTACATAATACAATCTATATTTTCTGTCATGCAGTATCCATTGAGAATTTCAGTTGTTACTGGTCTCCAGTTCTAAGGAGCTGAGGCATAATGAGTGAAGTTACATGAGAAACGACCATGGTGGTCTGAAGAAGCAAGTTTATACTTGATGCTTTGAAGTTGAAAAAAGCTGTTGAGGTGACTGTTGGTGTCTTATCTCTATCACAGGCCATGTCGTGTGCCAATGAGGTGGTGTCCTATGAAATCGTCCTTTCCATCACCCGGCTGATCAAAAAGTACGGCAAGGATCTGCAGGTGGTCACCTGGGACATCCTGCTGGGCGTCATCGAGCGACTGCTGCAGCAGATCCAGGTACACAGATAAATGCTGTGTTCTTCAGATGGGAAAAGGCCCAGATCCAGATAATTTCTGAAAAACAGCTACACACATGCACACAAAGCGTAATATAACAGTTTTTGTTTGACCAATTGGTCTTTCTCATCTGTCTTCACAGACAATAGGCAGTGCAGAGTTGAAGTCCATCGTCTATGAGCTGTTGACAACAGTGGAGGAGCTGTACGAGCAGAACGGTTATCATGGCTCCACAGAGAAGTTCTTCATTCTGGTGGAGAAATGTGCTGACAAAAGACCTGTAAGCTTTTTGAGTATCTGTCTCTCACTGTACCACACTGTCTCGTCATTTCATCCTCCTACATACTTCTGCAACTTATTTTAATCATGCTCTTTTGTGTCTGACAGGATGCATCAGTGCTGACCCTTATCTCGTACAGGGCCCAGTCTATCCAGCCAGCCAAGGACGGCTGGATTCAGAGCCTTCACCGCCTCATGGAGAAATTCTTCAGGTAAGATACACACACACACTCACAGTGATGAATACACTTTGAATACTTTACCTCTTGGTATTTTCTTTCTGTTTGATAATCCTCAATCCCTGTCTCGTCTCACCCCTGCTATGTTTTATCTATCCTGTCCACCTCTTTTTTTTGCCACTGTCTTTCTGAAAGGAACGAGACTCGCAGTGTGATAAGAATCAAAGTGCTTCACATTCTGTCCTTCGTTCTCAGCACCAACCGACAGCTGTACGAGGTCTGTACACTGACACACAGGCACATTGTTATGTACATTCCACTGTCGAGACACAGATCTATTCAGCCTTTGTTTTATCTGCCATGTAATAGCTAAAGATTGGAGGTATCGTACTTATCTGATATTGCCTGTTTCTGTAAAATGAACGTGTGACTGTTTTGCTGTTGTGTGTATTTTTACGCAGGTTTCTCCAATTCATATATTTTAATGCCTCAAAATTTATATATTTTCTTCTTCGACTTCTTCCAGGATGAGCTGATAGAAATGGTGGTGATCCCCCAGCTCAGTGGTATAGCTGAAGACCGGGACCTGGCTGTCAGAAGGCAGGCCACCCAGCTGCTGGTGGACCTGGCTGAGGGCTGCAATACACACCACTTCACCAGTCTATTGGACATCATTGAACGGGTACACAGTCTCATATTTACACTTCAGTTCTCTCCATTTTAGCCAAGTTGAGAGACGTAACTCTGGGGTTTGTTTTCTTTTCAGGTTGCTAGTCGCTCACTGATTTGTTCAGGGCCCCTGGAGGTTTCTGAGAGAGACCCCACGGCCGAGTCTCCTATGGAGGACATCAGGACTGCTATACTGGGCTTGCTGGAAATCCTGCAGGTAGACTCCACACTTATAGATGTTAAGGACTTGATTCAATTAGTTATGAGGGCAGTCCTTTTTTTGCAGATCCTCACCATTTTGACTGTTCACCTTGTTACAGCAGTGGAGAAGTTTACTTATATTATATTTTATATAAGTAGTGTTTGAAAATGTTGTGAGAAGGACAATATATGTCTTTACTATTGATTATAATCTTTTAAAATTAATTCATCAAATAAAAAAATAGAAAAACAAGTGATTGAATTTGATGATCATCTTTTTCCTCTCTCCTGACAGAGCAAGCTTTACAGTCTACCAGCCAGCCATGCCAGTCGTGTTTATGAGTTGCTTATCAGCCACCTGCAGCTTCACTATAAAAACAAATACTGTTCAGCTATTGCTTCCAGCATTAGACTACAGGTAGGTCTAATACATTTCTCTCTCCATATTGGTCTTTTACTACATTTATAATGTCATGTACACATTTTTATTTCTTTTCATTTTCTGTCTTTAGGTCTTTGACTTTTTCTTGATGATGCGAGCAGACTCTCTTCATCGTCTCGGAGTCCCCAACAAAGACGGAGCCATAAGATTCAGCCCTTACTGCTACTGTGACACAGGGTGAGGACGCACATGCACCACTCTTTCCAAAGATCTTTCTTACAATTCAGTCTATTAAATAATCAGAAAACTATTTCTTGTGTTGTTTTGTTGTTTCAGGGAGCCAGAGAAGCGAGTCAGTGAAAAGAAGCCGACCGGTTCAACATCTCCTCCTGCTGGTAGCCCAGCCCCCCCAGCCGCTCCTCCCCCTTCAACAGCCTCCATACGCTCAGCCTACCTGCCCTATGCACCTGCCTTTAGTGTCCTCCTGCAGGGCCTCAAGATGGTACACACACTAACACACACTAACACACACAGTCATAGACAGAGAGATTTCACGGCTATCCTTAAAGATATCTGATATGTTTTGGGTTTGTTTCTTGGCTTGTAGGAGACAGATTGGAAGGTGATGAAGCTAGTTCTCGACAAGCTCCCTTGGATGCTGCAGTACAAAGTGCTGCTGCTGACATCACCGTGCAGCTTGGACCAGCTCTGTTCTACACTCTGCTGCATGGTATTGAAAATAAAGTCACTTGCATTCAAATCTGCATTTACAAGTCTTATATACATACATACGTCCTTTATGCATGACATGTTGTTTCTGTGCTTGTAGGTGACAGATCGTCTGATCTCAGAGCGTTTGAAGAAGACCCCAGAGGGGTTTTCCCGCACTGATGTTCAGCTGGCAGTGGTTCCTGTCCTCACGGCGATCACCTCCTATCACAGTTACCTGGAGCAGTCGAGACAGGTACGGACCCCGAGCCGTCTGTAGAAAGAAAGTGAAATAGGCTTGTCGGATGTGTGAATGCTTATCTGACTCAATGACTATCAAGTTTGGAGGAATGACGTTGGACAATATCCCATCATTAATGTTTTTTATTTGACTTGTGGTCTTTGCCTCCAACTATATTATGTTGGACAAGATGGACCTTCATTTTGCTGGTGGTAATACTGTAATGATATTACAGTAAAACAGGTTGATTAGTTTTTAAACGGAAATAAAGAATAAAGAAATAATAGAAAACAGTAAATATTAGATTCACACAATAGCACATCAATGTCAAGTATAGGTATTCGCAGCCTATATAAGTGATGACAACAGAAGTATATGTGTCGTACAAAAGTCTTTAAATTACAATGTGAAATCCAGTCTAACCGAATCAAATGTAAACAATTTAACAGAGACATGAATCTTGGTTTCGGACTCGGCTTGAAAATGTCCCTACTTCTCCCCCTGCAGAGAGAGCTGGTTCAGTGCCTCGAGACTGGCCTCATTTACCGGTGTGCCAAGCAATGTGTAGTGGCCCTTACGATGTGCACGGTGGAGATGCCTGACATCATGATCAAGCTCCTTCCCGCTCTTATTGTGAAGCTCACCCACATCTCTGCCACTGTTGCCATGGCGTCTCCTATGCTTGAGTTCCTCTCAAGTGAGTACCAACAACTTTTCTCTAGAACCTTTTCTTTTCAGTGTTTCTTTAACAATCAATGTTCAGCGCTCAAGGTCAGATCGTCACTTCAGATTTCCACAGAACCAGCACAAAGCGGAGGTGTTGGAATGATCTTTTCTTTCCTCCATTCTGTGTCATAGCTCTGGTGCGCCTGCCCCATCTCTATGCCAACTTTGTAGCTGAGCAGTATGTCAGTGTGTTTGCAATCTCTCTACCATACACCAATCCCTCCAAGTAAGTTCACTCACTCACTCTCACACACACATTTGTACATCTATCTTAGTGAGGACATTCATTTGGCATGATGCATTCCCTAGCCCCGAACCTTACCCATCAAAACTAAACGCCTAAAACAAAGTCTTAACCCTGAAACATGGTGTTAAAAGTTGGGCAGAGAGTGAAGACTGGCCAAAATGTCCTCACTCTGTAGGTTGTAGGCTCAAATGGTCCTCACAAAGATATCTGTACAAATACACACTCACACAAAAATATATATAGTTCTCAGAAACATTATGGACTACTTTTTTTTCTTTTCAAATCCTGTCAGGTTCAACCAGTACATTGTGTCACTGGCCCACCATGTGATTGCTATGTGGTTCATACGCTGCAGACTTCCCTTCCGCAAAGACTTTGTTCAGTACATCACAAAGGTTAGTGCTGCTCTGTCTTTATTGACTTTATCCAAACTTTCCATTTTATTTAGCCTCTTAGCCGTCAACAGCAGTGGCCTGAGGCAGTGTGTTCTCGAATTGTCCGTCTGTCAATACGTCCCGTTCGCTTGAGCACGATATGTCATGAACCCCATGAGAGAATTTATTCAAAATTAGGTACAAATATTCACTTGGACTCAAGGATGAACTGATTCGATTTTTGGTAGTCCAGTTTTTGCATTAATTCTAGTTTAGAAATCTAACATTAGCACTGTTACTCAGAAAAAATACAGCTAAGGTCACAACTTCTGCAGTTTCTCACCCACGAGCACAAAAAATGCATAAAGAAATACATAGTGGAAAAAATAAGATATTGACAAAAAGAAAGAAAAAGCTCAAATCCCATGTGGGAGTCAAGTAATGTAATTTAACTTCATCCAAGCAAATATTTTTCACTCTTGCTGAAACATTTGATAAATGTCTCACCAAATTCAATCGCCTTCAAGTGTCATTTTCTGTCATCTAGTCGTTGTCAATACCTCTGTAGACCTTCATAGTAATTTCGTAATCGTGCTTTTAATACATTTTTGGACATTGGGTGGAATAATAGGAAAAATGAGTCTTATTTTCTTACTAAGAGTTACATTAGAAGTGCTTTACCTCTCATGCTCCTGTGGTGAATAGAACTAGGGGCTGTTAACCAGACTCACTATGTCTGGCCAATAGGTGGTCACGCACAAAAATCTTTAGAGCCACAACTTTTCATTGTTGCACATTTTATAACCCAGTCTGTGACCCTTATACACAGATTTTGTTGTCCTTATTTTTTAGATTTGCTGCAGATTCTGTGTGAAGTCTACCTACAGTAATTTGTGTCACTTTTTACATCCACCTCTTGTCCCCAGGGTTTGCGTTCCAACGCCCTGCTGCCATTCGATGACGGACACGAGCAGAGTCCATTCCGTGCCCGAAGCACCAGCCTCAATGAAAGACCCAAGAGGTAAAACTTACGTTCACACAAACACACTCAAAAAGCTGGAGGTGCTGACGTACAATCCAGCAGAACAGCAAACTGCCCACGTGGTCATTTTTGTGTAAGAGGGTTGGTGTTGCCAAGGTAACAGGGGACTCAGCCAGACTGCTACTGTGGCACGACGGTTGCAATGACTCCTCTCAGGTTGCCATGGTGGTCATTAGATCATTTTGTTTAGGCTTTGTCACATTTTATGTGTTCAATTTCTGCCACAATTTGAGTTTATATTTTATATTTTATTTCTCTTCATTTTAATAACACACAGGGGTGGACGCAATAACATGAACACCTTTATAATGCAATCTCATTTCTCATTAAAGGAGAAATTCTGATTAAACTCTGGTCGTTTCTGAGGCTGTACAATTTAATATGTTTTTCATATTTTTTAGTGGATTGTTTTATATCGTCCAGGTGTTTGTGCTACTGTGCCCGCCCATGGCTTGCCCATGAGTCCCTGGCGAGGCACAGACTGGGATCAGATTTCTAACCTGAGTCGGCAACAACTCCAGCCAATCAGAGCGCAGTATGGGATTAAGGTGCTGAAGGTATATGTAGTTGTGAGGTTCCCCCTGATTTCTTTTCATCGGGGACAGGGTAACACAAACTCAGTGCAGTTTATATTGAATGCATCGGGGTCGTGTAGGATAATATGGTCAGGCTCCTGATCACAAGAGGGCAAGTCGTGTAGTGTGAACTTAGCTTTACCCTCTACTGTTTAGACAACGGTGAATACAGACAACACTGAGAAATACTCTGCCTTAGACAGGGAAGCGTGTAAGGAAGCCATAAGGTGTTTCTTAGCGACGCGTCTCATCTGTACATGTGAATGTCTGTCAGCTTTATGTTTCTAAATCGCGCTAACATTGTATGATATCATCACTTCAAGTATCTAATTAAAACTTAGCGTAGGTGATCACAGAGAGAAGGGACAGATGTTTACTGTTAATTTGCCACCTGAAAAGAAATTGACTTTCAGAAAAATGACCTGGAAGCAGTAGTGTTGATGAGGTTGTCTTTCCAAGAAAAACAGTTCTTATCCAATATTTCCCTGGTGTTTTACAATATGTATTCTGAATCAATCATTCAGTCAAATTTAATTGCTCATCCCCACATGTCTTATTTTCTGCCTTCGAGATTCATAGTAGCTTATTTACTCTCTTCCTCCTCTGTTGTTCGGTTGAATATGTTTGAGGAAATATTAGCGCAGCTTCTGTTCACATCTTCTTTTAAATCATTTAAAAACACATTGGGTCCCATCCCTTTCCAAAAACCTCATAACGCCCTTGCTGCTGTTGCAATCCAGCACACTCCCTGTTACAGTAGTCCCTAACATCAGTGTCTGCTGATCCTCTGTATCAAAACCCACTTTCAGTGTCTTATATTGTGTTATCATTTATTCACCCAGTGACCCTGTCCTTGTGCTGCTCATTGTCCCCTGCTGGGTTGGAGCTCTGCATGTCAGAGTCCTATTGGACCATTTCAAAAGCCTTTTTTCATATCGATATCGCTACTGGTTTTATGATTACATTTGGAAGTCTCTAAAAGCCTCTAGAAGGATCAACTTTTTACTAAGTGTAGTATTTTGTAGATTTATTGAGTCCTGTCCTGCTTTGCTCCAACCCTCAGGTTTAACGCACAATTCATTTTTAGTTGGATTTGTTGTTTTTTTCACCTCCATGATTTCAGGCCTGTGCTGAGTCCATCCCTACTGTTCTACTTCTCCTGTTCGAGTCCTTGGCTTCACTATGTACCTGCTCTGTGAAATAATGTTTATTTTGTTGCTCACCTGAATACTTTTTGTGTGCGTATTTTCTTTTTCTGAACAACAGAAGCTATTTTACCCTCTGCTGTAGCTTTGTCTGTTTCCTTTTGTTCGATGTTTTCTCTTTTTCTTACTTCGCTCTCCTGTAATCTGAATCATAGTGTTCACTGCTGTTAATTTTCACCTTGTTTTTTTTTTCTTTCAATTCTTCATTCGACCCCCCTCCCCTGCCGCCTGCGATTGGGTGCTTCGTTGTGGTTGTGGTTTTGGGGGGTGGTCGTGTCACCCTGGATCCATCCTAATTTGCTCCTGACCCCTCCCCTCTCTTCCCCTTTGGCCTTTGTGGCCCTGCCCCCTCCTCCCCTCCCCTCCTCTTCCCTATCCATGTTGTGTGCCACTTGGCGTTCCTGCTCATGTTGCTCTGGGGACGATTCCCGCTGTCTCCTCCTCACGCCACACTCCCTCCCCCCCCTACACTCCCCATACCACTTCCACCCTAACCGCCACCACATTGCCACCCGGGCCCCTTTCCCTTGCCCCTGGCCATGGGTACTCATCACCACCCAGTCTGCGGGCGGCAAAAGTGGCGAGGGCAGCAGCGGCGGTAGCCAATAGCAGCAGCTCTCCTGTTAAAGAGCTGAGGGACCTGTCAGCCATGGACGCGTTCCGCTCCCGCAGCATCAGTGTCTCCGAACATGCGGTCCGCAGGTTAGAGAAGAGCCTTCCGGGTAACAAAACAAAAAACTAGAACAATCCAAACACTTGTTGCTTCCTCCATGGGATGGTTGAGGGTGTAGGTTCATTGTCATGTGGGTCCGTTGGGCGGCTTTGGGTGGTTTGTTGCCAGGGACACCTGGAGCGGGTGGTGCATGCTACGAAGGTTTGTGTGTTGACCCTTTTGGTTTGTTTTGGGCTGCGATCATAAACGTGCTGTGTTTAGGTTTTGTCTTGTGATTTGCTTTTGCATGCGGTGTTCGCAGAAGACATCGGAAAACATCTTGACCCATGTTGATGCTTTGCTCTTTGATTTTGCTCTAACACAGATTTTGTTTTTATTTTATTTTTATTTTTTGTTAGATTTTTATTTGTGTGTTTGTTTTGCTGGGTGATTTGCTGCTCAATTGGCCTAGTAACAAATAGAAGGGCAGGAGGGCCGGCTCAAAGCACATGTTTCCACAGTAATGGGATCGTGATTGACAACAACTACATCCAGTTACTCTGCCTCTCTATTCCTGGTGGGAGGGCACGACAACCGCACAACAGCTTTGTTTGCTTGCTTGATAATTCTTTTGTTTTTTGTTTTGCTCCACTCACAATTAAAAACTGCTGCTCTAACCATGGCAATCTCTTTAAGTGGGATTTAAGGACTCGCTGGGCTAATGTGAACTTTGAATGCAGTTTGATCACAGACTCAAATCATTCATATCCATCCCTTACCTTAGTACCTTTACGCTTATCTTTGCTACTTGAGCGATTGACAGATGTGCGATCTATCACTGCAGTTGGCTGATGTTGATCCAGCGTCTCACTCTTAAACTTGTCGTACCGCTCCCGCCCAACAGATGGCAGTAAAAGCCAAGCTGTGTTATTTTTTACACACTAAACTCTTTAATAAATTTAATGTCAGAGTGAAACCTGGAACTTCATGAGCTTAAACCGCTGCAGTGTGGATCTGTTTGACTGGTTTAACTGCTAAATGGCTGCAAATCTGCTTCTTTTGTCTCAAATGGTTGGTTTTTATGTCTCTTGAACGGCAACCCCTGAGTGACGAGATAGTTTGAGGCCTGTCTCCTGATGGACACTGGTTTCACTTTAGACAACATGACCTTGTTTTAAGCTTTTAGGTGTCAATGCGGCCTACTTTAATAAACACATTTTTGATGTGAAATTAATCACCTACAGGTTTTTAAATGATACAAACAGATTGACTAGTGTATCTGCACTAAAAATAACAAGAAATTGAGTTTCTATGCTTAATTTATATTGTATAAAAATCATTCAAATGAAGTATAATGGATAAAAATGTTGTAAAGACTTTTGAAAGCATTGACACAACGCAGTGGTGAGTGGGTCATGTTGTCTGGAATATGTGTCCATTAAACAATGAATAATGAATTATTGGCAGTGTACGAAAGGTAAGTATAAAAATGTGTCGACCAGTTGTCTGTCCATGTGCTGGGACTTGGTATGAGTGAGAGATGTCCTCTTGTTCCCTCTGACAGAACTGTTAAAACGTCCCCTGACAACATGTTCACTTGCGAACACATCTGAATTTTAATCTTGACAAGTCATCTGAAGCCGAGATGTATTTCTGTCACGATAACCTTCCCCCTTTGTTACTCCTCAGGATGATGCATGAAAATAGCTCCTGCCTTCACTACTTGCCCACTGTGATAAGCGGACACATCTCAGCCGGGCTCAGTCGTCCTCGATGTTTTTGCAAATAGCTTATGTTGAGTGTGTTTACTTCTCAGCAGCGAGCCAGCGTGGCTTCCACTTCAAGTCTAATATCGCTCCAGTCCTGACTGAGACTGATTTTAACATCTGTAAATGTGCTTTCACAGTGATTTGCACGCAGCTATGACTGTTGGAACCAGAAAGGTGTAACCTGCTCCACAGTGAATACTGATGGAGTGATTTGGATTTGGCTGAGACATTAGCTGTAGCTGAAGGTTGAACACATGAGCTTCAGCAGCTCCCCCCTTCTGGTTGCCATGCAGTTTAGTGACCATGAGAACGTGTGATCCCTTCCACTTGCTTCACAGAGCTTACCGACATTTAGGGCGATAAACATTGTGGTATCACTGCTCATGTAGCCACTTATACCAAGTCCCATGTTTGTCTTTGTTTTTCTGCTTGATAAAATGTACTTATGGTGGGAAAAAAAATGTGTGAATGCATGTGTGTGGGTATATAGAGTTTTGTTTTGCATGTGATCGAAACAGAAATGTGCATTTGGTGATCTTTTGTTATTTTTTTTTCCGTGTTCTGCATCCCTCTCATTTCACCTGTATACCAGATCTTGCATGTCTCTGTGTGCACTGATTTCATGTTAGATATCAACAGACAGCGTGCTTTCCTCTCGCTGCTCTGCCTCTCGCTGTTGTTAAGCCCTCTCTCTGTTTTCTGCCGTAGGATGCACACCTCGACCACCACGTCCAGCCTGGGCTCCTCTGATGAAAATGCGGCGTCTCAGGCAGACGAGGCGCTGAAGACCGTCCACCTGGAGCTCACGGAGACCTGCCTTGACATGATGGCACGATATGTGTTTTCCAACTTCTCCGCATTGCCCAAGAGGTTGGCAAGAGCTTCTTTCCATATGTCTGTGTGTGTTGTGTGGTTGGTACTTTTTTGAAGTGTTGGAAGAACTGGTGGAAGATGAGAGAGGGTGTGGCGGTGATAAATCTGGCTTTCCTCTCAGGTCGCCCATAGCGGAGTTCTTGTTGGCAGGGGGTCGCAGTATGACCTGGCTTGTGGGCAACAAGCTGGTGACCATAACAACCAGCGGAGGGGTCCGAACACAAGCACTGCTAGGCCTGGACATGGCTGAACGTCTGGGAGGAGGAGGGGAAATGACCAGGTCAAGCATGTTCACAAGCACTTGCACTCACACAATGAAAGAATTCCCCTGATATGTTTTTGTTTTGTTAAATCGTTGTTTCTCCTTCAGGTCAGATCCATCTCTACACACCCGAATAACCAAAGAGGCTCCAGCCAAACTGGAGTCCCAGTCAAGCCAGCAGCACAACAGAGCCACACGCATACGGGTCCGCTCCATCTCAGGTACAACATAAATATCCACCCTGGCAGGAAACGCCCCTCAGGACTTAATACTGTGTACAACCGACTAACTCATTATTTACAAATACAGCTATAGCTTTTGGTATAGAAGAGTACTGTCCAATGGTGACAATTACAAAAACACCTCTTTTGTATAATAATTGTGCATTATTAGGCATTTTTGTTAGTGCTGTTTTCCCAACAATCCATTCGGTAAAAATGGCTGAATTGTCCTTCCTGCTGTCTTGAATTTAGAAATCAGGTAGCTGTGATTTTCTGAGTGTAGTTTTCATTGGCAATGATGTTGAAGACAGCTCCAACGATTCCAAGCTGCTTCACATCATCATCAAACTGGGTCCTTTGTCATTGTTTTGATGGAGGGACCCCTAGTAGCTGATGTTACATCTTCACTTATGTCTTTCTTTTTTACTTTGTCTGTCAAAATATATGTGAAATATAATTTCCTACTTTTACACTTGTCCTTTGTGATTGAATCAGATGACCTTATATTCCAGGTGGTCACGCTCTACGTGCCGGTCCTGCTCAGAGCCTCAGTCCTCTCGTGTCTCCTTCTGAGGGCGAGTTAGCCGCTCCTTTCTCTCCCTCGACCGGTCCCACCCTTGATGGCCTGGGTCCTCCCTCCTCCATCTCTGTGGCCCCATCGACCCCCCCGCCTCTCAAAGACAACCCCAGTCTGGCTGATTTTGTCCCCATACTCACACAGGGCTGGGCAGAGATCTTCATCCGGAGACCGTCAGGTACATTAAATCTGAGATGCCATAGCATGGCTGTAGCACATATTGTTCAGTTTACTACATATTACCTATAACATCAGTACATCGGTTATTGTGATGAAATGGTCAGAATCCCTGTTGTGGTCCATTTACAGCAGTTAAGTGTCTGTTTGTGTTTCTCTCTGTCGTCACAGGTAACACAAGCTGGCTCATGTGTCTGGAGAACCCCCCCAGCCCCTTCTCCTCTGAGCTCGGCAACATGCCTCTGCAGGAGCTCTCCACTGTCCTGATGTCGATGGAGGGAGTGAAGGAGCCTCCTGCCCAGACAACCAGCGCTCCCGCTAGCACCGCTGCTCCCACGCCGGCACCCGTCTCAGAGCCCCTGACCCAATCACTCAGCGGCGTCGCAGGGAAGGCAAACCTGATCCAGCGCTCCAACACTGGTGAGTGACAGTCTGAGGGGAAGCTTGAATGATCAGAAAGTTTGAGATTAGTTTTTATTTTGTGGGTGTGTGTAAGTAGCTGTTCAGGTGAGTAATAATGTGCTAACGATCATAAAATTGTCATTGTTATATCTGTGTAATAAAGACAATGGCACACCCTGACTAGTAAGCTACAGAACATAAAATCATAATTAATGAATAAATCGAATGGTACGCATGAATACACCCGTGGAGTCTGCCTGACTGCCTGTCCTTGGTCCTCTCAAATGAACTGAGCTAAGTGTCAGATTGTGTGTAAGTACTTTATTTGAACCAGAAGGTGATCAATAAATCAGTCTGGATTTAATCAGCTCACTGATCATCAAAGATCAATGATCTTACAGGTACTTGTTTTATAAGTTAAATGTCTTGTTTTGCCGAAGCCTTCTTTGCCACAATCCTGTGCATTTGTTTATTTTCTTTCTGTGGATCCACCTGCTTCATTTTTCAGCCGGGCCCATCTTTTTCCTTCATTCTTTCTTTTTTTACAAATTTGTTTCCTCATTGCCTTTGAAATTTCCCTCCTCATTCTGATTGGATTGCTGTCATGTTTATTTTTTTCATTTTCACCACCATGCTGGTTGGTGATTGGCTGCGGTCTGTAATGTGGCGTCATGCACCACCAACCTGTCGTCTGGTGTCCTGCCTGCAGTTGGTGGCTTTCTGTGGTCTCAGGGTCTGGGCTCTGCCCCCTCAGGCCCTCCAGCCCCGGGCAGGTTGCACAGGAGCATTTCCTGGGCAGGTACTGTCCATCTCGCGTGTGAGCCCACATCTACCCCTACCCCCCCCTCCAGAAAACCCCTGGTGTAGTGTATTTCTTCTCACTTGTACAGTACTGTAGTCACCACATGGTTTTATAATGACCATATTATATAGAAGTTCAAATTTATTGATCGCATTGCTATTTAAAGTGTACAATTGAAGGACCAAAATATTGTTTTCAAAATGAAATACCCTAAAAGGACAGTTATACATTTTGGAAAACTTGTGCTTATTTGCTTTCTGGTGAGAGTGAGATGGATTGAAAAAACTCTTACCTGTCTGTCCACTTTGAAGCTACAGCCAGGAGACAGTTAGCTTAGCTTAGCATTAAGACTTGAAACTATAGACTACGTCTCTGCTTCTTCCCACTATCCAGAAATTAAGTTAAAATATCTTGTCCATGAAAAGCACCAGCTTGCAAATTTTAGCTCAAGTCTGTGCGATCGGGGGATGAAGCTGTTGTAGCGATGTCCTGACAATAAATGTGCTCGGCCAATCATGAGTCAGTTACAGCTGTCAATCAGGGCGTTTCACCTAGTTTTTATAGCATCACAGAAACCATCTTGGAGATAAATTCAACGTGTAAATTGACTTTTAACATTAACATATTGTCTCTATTCAAAGTAACAAAGTTTGTCTAAAAGCAAATTAACAAGTTATGACTTAATATAGGATTATGTGCTTTGCTATTTCTTGGCTATATGCTCCACAGTGCTCTACTGTCTCCTTGCTCCAGCTTCCTATTTGCCACACAGACAGAGAGAGTGGTATTGTTATCAGTAGGAAAACAAATAAGGGTGTTCTCCAAAATGTTAAACTGGTCTCTCAATTTGAAGTGAGACATTATGTGTTAGAATTTCTTCTTTTTTCACCTTCTCTAATTCTGAACAACTGTGCAAGTGAAGAACGTTTCTGCTTTACCCATCAGTCTTCTATTAACACGGGGGGGAAACACGCCTGCACTCGGATTAATCACTCCAATGACACCTAAAGACGGGACATGATTCATTTTTTGTCTGCCTCCATGATTTATTTGTCCGTCCCAATCATCCTCTCTAACTCTTGTGTTTTTTACATACACTCAGATCGACCGTTTAAACTTTGACCTTATTAACAGGAAAGCCCAGACCTCATCTAACTCTGCTGCTCCTCCTCGTCTTACTGGCAGAACAGTAGGACATTGAAGACGATGTCAGAGCTGCAGCTTTAAAGGCCAACGCTCCGGCATCAGACACGCCTGACTGTGTTGGCTCCTTCTTCTTTGTCCAGTGTGTAGAGAGCATTGGGAGACAGCAGGAGTGGAGGGGCCTGGTCTGGGCTGCTGTTGCTGTAGTTGCAGCTTGTTTGGGCTGCGGTTTTCCTTTAGGATTAAAAACGTGCTCCTTCTGCTGTATCGCTCTGTCACCAACAAGCCCACCAAACAGATGCATGCGCCTTGACGGAAATCAAGTAGAAGAAGCAGTGATGGATGAATGCTGCTTTCTGCATTGATCTTCTCTGTGTCTCTGATCGCAGTGTTTGTTGGTTGGATTCACTCTTGGTCATGATCTAATCTGTGTGTGTGTGCGTGTGCGTGTGCGTGTGAGAGTGTGTGTTTGCCTGGCTGCCTTTAGAGTTTGTTTAATCATGTGGATGCATCAGATTCTATTTCCTGTGACTATGACTAATTTGACTTTTTATCTACTCAAGTTTAGATTTTAGAGAGAATGTGTGATTAGTGTGTGTAAAAATCATTTCTGACAGCTGTGGTGAAGTCTTTCCACATGTGTATATGTTTGTGTTTTTCTGATAGTGTAAGTCAGTTTTCATGTGTGTGTATAACCCACATGGCTGTTGCTGTGTACTGCTGTAGAATCTGTGGTGGTGCTGGAGGAAGGCTCAGGGGTCGCTGCAGCACAAAGCCCCTCCGATTGGCCGGAGAGTGAGGAGTTTGAGCCAATGACCTCTGATCCCATCTTCATGTCCGCTGACAAGTTCACCAAGACCCCGCCTCCTGGAACACTCAGCAGGGTAGGTTGTTGGCGCAAACAGACACAACACATTCAACATACCCTGACAGGATATAAACAAAACACCACATGTGCAGGTGAGTAATTACCTGTTAAATATGGTTTGTTTTAAAGTTTATCACATCTTCTCCACCATTTAAGCTGTTTTATCATCAGCTGATGGAGTCAAAAGTCACCTGCTTTGCTTTTGGAGCAAGTTTTCTCACCTTTGTTGCTGAACAAAATTCCCACTGCTACACATTAGTGAATTTTTGTTAGAATCGTATCTGCTTAAACCTGCTCAGCGTCATGGTGTCATCATTTAAAGAGCTTGTAATCAACTCCACTTATTTCCTTTCTCCTCCAGTCCTCCTCCACCTCCAGTCAAGATGACGAGAAGTCGACTCTGGAGGAAGTGAGTGAGGGAGCGATTCCCATCGATCAGCCCACCATGGGACCTTCGACACCAGGCAGCCAGGGGCCCGAGCTTCCCTTCCAGAGTCATTCTCCGTCCCAGGGTCACGGACTTAACAAGTCCAGCTCCTCCCCGGAGCTCCAGACGTTACCTGAAGCCTTCGCCAAGGCTGCTCTGGAGGCCGAGACGGTGCTGGCAGACACTCTGCGTCCCCGAGGGCCCTCGGATGGCAAGCCTCAGCAGCAGCAGCCTCACTTTGAGAAAGATAAGGTGGAGGTGAGCGCGGGAGGGGACGTTAATGGGCTGGGAGGCCAGAGTCAAGGCGCCGAAGGTCCTGCTGTAGCATCATCTCAGAGTGGAGGGGCAAGGATGAGGCTGGAGTTTCCAGCAGCGGTGCCACAACCTGGACCCATCTCCCCCGGCGGAGGCCACCGGCCCCGGGGTCACACCATCTCTGTCTCGGCCCCCTCCTCCAGGAGGGAGAGGAGGACAGACAGAGACTTGTACCACAGTCGGCCCGGACCCAGCAACACGGAGAAGATTTCTGGACTGAGTCCCAGGTACTCGACCATTAATGCAGGACACTGCTGCAGCCTCCGTCCTCCGTCACTGCCAATTCACTGACATAGTAAACTAATGTCTGCTCAGTTGGCAAGTTTCATAGTGGAGCTCTGCCAGTGCACAACATTTAATTACAGTCCACAGCCAGCGTTTACATTGAGAGGATGAAAAATTACTGGTGGAAACATTACTGCAGCACATTCTTCACTTCTCCTAGAACATAATCAGTACATTGGTGGATATATTTAGATTTTCATTAAATGTCTTTTTATAAATATTTATCAGTGAATGATTTTGTATGAATAACACATCTCTTGGGTTTTAAATGTCAGTCAAATACGTGACAATGTGACTTTAAAAGAGTGTGTGTGTGTGTGTGTGTGCTTAACACTGTTTCTCTCTGTCTTTCTCTCCTCTAGCTTTGTCTTCCTCCAGCTCTACCACTCTCCCTTCTTTGGGAATGAGGCCAACAAGCCGCTGCTGTTGCCTAAAACTCAGGTTGGTTGACCTCTGACCCGAGTCACCTGATCTCTGCTCTACAGTGTTGTCACCTCGCTCATGTTTTCATTGTAGCTTGTCTATGTGGTAGTTTTCAGCTTTATTTATATTATTTTTAACATTTTAGGGAATCTTAATGAAAAAATATCTGGTTTATGTAGAGTACAAATATCATTGAACAGGTGAAATTATAAGCACTTTTCAGAAAATGTCTCTATATAGTTTGAAGTACCTAATCTCAATATATTTATTAACCACATGGGGATGAAGGGGTCATCAGCTTTGGCTGTGATGTGCTCTCCGAGTACACTTGTAGTTTACGACCACTTCTCTCTCTTGCAGGTGATCGACCGAGCTGTGAAGGTTCTGGACCAGATGCCTCCTTATGACACCCATAAGATCGGAGTGGTGTTTGTAGGAGCTGGCCAGGTGAGAAGACACGGCCCTTGACGGTTGTCTTAATTCATAATTACTGCAGTTTTTGCTGACTCCACACCCTCATCCCCTTCACACTTTTCAGGTTAACAATGAAGTCTCCATCTTATCAAACGAGTACGGCTCGAACCGCTACGCTGCCTTCCTAACAGGCCTGGGCAAACTGATCCATCTGAAGGACTGTGACCCCGACCAGATCTTCCTCGGAGGCCTCGACCAGTACGGAGACGACGGGGAGTTCACCTACTGCTGGCATGACGACATCATGCAGGGTCAGTGCACGTGTGACTGGGGAAATTACGTCTAATTATTATGGTGGTTATTTGTTTTCCGCTGCCAGTCTGCTCTTTTTGGTTTGAATGGAATCTGTGTCTCTGCAGCGATCTTCCACATTGCCACACTGATGCCAAACCGGGAGAGCGACAAGGGCTGCTGCAACAAAAAGCGTCACATCGGCAACGATTTTGTCATGGTTGTGTACAACGACTCTTCAGAGGAATACAACCTCGGCACAATTAAGGTAGACGCACGCGCACCAGCAAAAAAAATAAAGAAATCAAATCGAAATTGCATTCAGTATTCATGTTTCAGCTCCAATGTCTCCTCTTCTTTTTTAGGGCCAGTTTAACTTTGTAGAAGTCATTATAAAACCACTGGACTTCGAATGTAACCTGGTCACCCTCCAGTGCCGCAAAGGTGAGACAGCCGCATCATTTCTCTCATCTTGTTCCTTGTTGCTGTCAGTTCTGTTTTACATTGTTTTGTTATCCTGTTCTCTATTTCAGACCTCGAGGGCTTGGTCGACACAACAGTGGCAAAAATCGTTTCAGATCGCAACCTTCCACTCTTAGTCAGACAGATGGCTCTGCATGCGAATGTAAGTCTTCCCCTTATCTCTGTCTATCGCACGCACACGCACACAGTCACACAGTCAGTTCACTCTTCTTTCTGTTTGTGCAGATGGCCTCTTTGGTGCACCAGTACAGAGCAAACCCTTCAGATGCGTATGCCTCGAAGTGGCTGGCGAGATTACGACACATCAAGAGGATCAGGACCAGGGTGAGAACAAAACAAACAAACTGAATCACTGTCACGGTTTGCTCAGATTCTCATTCTGAAATTGCATCTATCTTTTCTCTCTGCTCTGACTCTCAGGCACAAGAGGACATTCAGTCTCGCTCGACTCCGGGCATCTCGCTGACCCAAGGCCACAGTCAGCAGAACAAGTCGTTTCAGCAGAGCAGTCAGGCACCAAACCCTGAAACCTCGGGGCAGAGAAAGAGACTTGTATCAACAGTGGACGATTTCACAGATTTTGTTTAATTACATTTCTTACCGTGGCAGACGCAGACACATCAACGCCTGCGCACACACACATGCGAGCATGCACTCATGACCATAGACAGGGTGTGTTTGTGTGTCAACATGTGTGGAATAAAAAGTGACCATGGACAAAATTGGAAGTGTTGCATTGTGCCGTTTATAATAAGATACAATCATCATCGGTTACTCATGAAAACATCGTGAAAGGCATCATCTGTCCATCACCTGAATCAGCAGCATCAGTGTGAGTTCCAGTTTATCACCTCCAACAAGGAGATTTCATTTGTGTTCATTTATGTTTGTTTTTCAGCAGGATGACTCAAAATGAGAGAACACATTTCCATGAAAGTCAATGGAAGGATTTGTTGACATGTGAATCGACTTTCCAGGAAATAATTAATGGATCTTGATAGACCTAGCAAACTTAATTGTGGTTTCATAAAATGGCCTGTCTTTGAAGAGGTATCTGCAGGACCGAGTGCTAGTTTATCTGTCCGGCTCATAACTTTACTGTCCTGGTTCAGTCACTGGTCTCTGAGCGTCTTCACTTCTTCCCTTTTGGCTAAAGCTAAGCCCCCCCCCCTGCACCACCTGCTCATCAGTTTGTAAATGTTCTATTTACACATATATTTCCTCAGGAGACCATATATGGAGCCAAAAGACTTTAAGTCATCAAGTTGTCAGAAACACCTGTCCACCAAAATGGATGATTCGGTTGTTCCATAATCGCTGGGTGTCTTAACAAGCAACGAGCTCACAGGGTCAAAGGTCATGATTCCATGTTCAGGTGTCAGTTACATTCCATCTCCACTCAGGCCGTGAACCTTCAGCACAGAGCAGGACAATAATTAGTGACCAGAAACATTTCATTCTGCACAGTTCAGCTGTCAAACTCTTTATTTGACTTTGTCAAGTGCAAAAACATGAGAAGTGCTACAACTGCAAAACAAAGGTATAAGATACAAAAGAGCTTAGACAAATATTTTCAAAGACAAATTCTGTAACACTGCTTTTAAAACAAAACGCATGGAACAACAACATAAAGGCAGCTGGAGGACACGAGGGTCGGCTTTGGCACGGATCTGTTACACACTGTACACACAGAGCAGGAGTCTGGAGGCATCGCTGGTGAACTGCCGGGCCTCCTGGGATTCGTACTGGACACTGTGAACAAACATCTATATTAAATACATTGATAGCTTTGGCTGAAGTGCTTCAGTTTGACTGGAGGAATGTAAAAACCTTGGAATCTGCAACACCAGTGCTTGACATAATGAATACGCTGCTGCAGCACAAACGATACTGGTCATGAGAAGCAAAAATATATACACCACACGGCACCAATATATACAGAAATGTACACACACAAGGTGAAGAAGACTTTGGGCCCTTTTCATTCCCTTTTTTTTTTTTGAGATCCTGAAACGAGTGAAATCAAACACGACTTAGTTGCTCGGAAATTGGTGCGTTTAAAGTTCAACATTTTGATTAATGCTCTGTGACGGTGGTTCTGCTTTAAAGAGGGGAAAAAACTCAATCATCTTCATATTCTCTAACAACCCGTGAAAACAGGGCCAGCTTCCGCGTTTGGACTGAGAGGAGAAGGAAGCTGGCGTCTGGAAGCCTGTCTGCAGTTTTTGGTTTTCCTGGTTTTCCAGGTTTTGGGGGAGAGGGCGGGTTCCCTGAGATCTGCCCACTGGACACAGGAGGTACGTACGTACGCCTTATCAAAAACAAGATGACAAAAACACAACCAAAGCACAAGAAACAACTGCAAACTACTGATTTGATACCTTGAATGTCTCTATAATGACACATGAGAGTTAAATATGGTGTTGGATATCAGCTCCATCAGAGAATAAAGTGCTAAGTACAAAACGGACAAATGAATGAATGACTCGGCGCTGGGAACAACTCGGGATACGTGAATGATGCAAAAGCTTTGGCAACGTTTATGCTGAAGATACAGTATGAGTGAAGCTTCCTCTATTGGTTTGGATACCCAGCTTATTCCTGTACACCACACCTCTACGTCTGGACAAAAGTGCTTTGAAATTACAACCATATTGAACACAACACAATACAAACATTGAGAGAAGATATTGGGAGTCATTTAGCTTTATGATGTGTAAATATTCAGTACTGTGTATAAGGGACTGAAAAAGCATGTTTTTCTTCAACACTAATCTAACACTAAACTTTACTAAGCACCATGTTTTCCTTCTTTATTCCCTCTCTTCATCACTCCTACTCATCTGCACTACCTCCACTTGCTGCTCCTTCTTTTCGCTGCTTATTTCTTCCCTTAAATTTTCATCTCTCTCTCACATCCGGACCAATTACGGAGAAGATGGTGATATCTGCACCCTGAAGGACTGGCTGCTGGGATACCAACAGACGTGTGTGTGTGTGTGTGTGTGTGTGTGTGTGTGTGTGTGTGTGTGTGTGTGTGTGTGTGTGTAGTGCCAGTGTTACTGATGTTGTGGGGACCTTAATCTGATGACAGTCACATTATGGGGACAAAAAGCAAGTCCCTATAACCTGTATCGTTAAATCATTCAATTTAACTGTGGAGACATGTTTAAGACACAACTGTGTTTGTGTGCGTGTGTTTGTTTGTTTATTTTCTCGTTCAGGCTGAATTGTACGACACATTACCATTAGCACGTCGGCGCCTACAGTGTTAATTTTCTATGCATGTGTGAACCTGCATGTGCGTATATCTGTGTGTGCCTGCATGCAAATACATATGGGCTGAAAACCATAATAACGTGACTGTTGACAGACAGGCCACAAGTACCCATGGTAACCGAAATATCAAATATCAAAAAAATACGGAGACAGACGACATGACTGAGAAATCAACACATTATTTTTGTCAGAGATATACAAAAAGACTGACGGCACTGTCTGCTTTCAGTTGCTTCAGTTCTCTGCTGAACACGCTCGTGTGCTCCTGTCGATGACCCCGCGTAACCTCCAGGGTCACGTGGGGTCAGGGGTTAGTGTCGCTGTGGGGGATTATGGGATAGCGGGTGTACCTTGGTTTCAATGTTAGGGTGTTTAAACCAGCTCACTAAGCATCTGGTGACCTGCACCTTGATTCTGGAGTTAGGATTGGATCTCTGTAAAGTCTTTCCCCACACTGCTCTTCTCTTTGATCCTTGTTTTCTTTCTTTCTTTCCTCTGGGTTTAGAGAGGGGGTCCTCAGGGACAGAACCAGCTGCCCCCCGTCCTCCTCTCGTCCTTAACCCAACATTTACTCCCACATTCTTTCCCTCCGCCGTTCACTTCTGTTCCTCTCTCCATCCAGAGTCCTCAGGATTTGGGCTGTCCAGAGCCGTGTCTGTCTACGTTGGGGTGCACCTTATTTTTGAGGGGTGGGGGCTTGCGTTTCCGCTTGCGTGTGGGAATGGTGGTTGTGTGGGCGGGGTGGTTGAACAGGCTGGAAGCGGGGAGGGTCTCCCTCTCTCTGGGAGGGTCCCAGTCCCGGGTGATAGGTGTAGGAGCAGGAGTGGGAGGCAGGGAAGCTGCAGGGGTACTTGGAGGTGCAGTGGGGGTTTTGGGCGGTGAGACTTTAGTAGGGGGAGTGTTTTCTGGTGAGACGGGGAGAGAGGAGGAGTCACATTTATCTGTGACTGGTGTGGGCGGGGGTGCACTGACTGAAGGTTTGGCTGAGGACTGAGGAGCAGGGGTATGTGTTGAGGCCGAGGTTAGGCTGGGCTTCAGAAAAGGAACAGGTGTGGCAGCAGGAGTCTCTTGGGGGTTGGCAGCAGTGTTTCCACAATCCTTTGAAAGTTCACTTTTATCTGTCTTTTTCCCCCTCTTGCTCCCTTTGTGTTTTTCTTTGCCGCTCTTCCGTTCTCTCCATCCAGCAGAGTCCTTGTCATCCCCCTTCCCCGTCTGTCCCGCCTCGCTCCTTCCTCTCTGACCACCGCCTCCTCTGCCTCTACGTCTCCTTTTCCTCTGGGCTCGCTCCAATCTACACTCGATGTGGTACAGATCCTCTGTTGCAACGGTGACACGGTCGAGCTGCTGCAGCAGGGCATCCAGGGTGGGGAGCAGCCTCCTCAGAGAGGCTTCCGTCTCGGCCCTCTCCCTCCAGCTGGTTCCTCCCACCACCACACCGGGGCCCAGCCCCAAACCCAGGCCCAACCCGAGCCCCAAGCCGATCCCTGGTGCTTCCGTCAGACTGCAGGGGCTGGAGGAGGCCGGGCGCCACGAGGCCTCTGAGCAGGCGTCGTCAGGTGTGGGTGGAGAGTCGGGACCGTCCAGCGGCGGCAAGCACAGGGACTTACAGTCGCTGGTGGAGGATGAGCGGGATGGGGGCAGCTCCATGCCTTCAAAACGCACCTTGTGACGAAACTAAGAAGAAGATAAAAGACAAGATGGAGGCTCAGGGGAAAAGTAGGGAAATTGATGCATATGATCTAAGTTGACCTAAGTCACCAATAATTAACAGTTATCGTTTCGTCCTAAAAGAATCACTCATCTCAAACTATTGTATTTCTTCCCTGAATCAGAGTTGTAAATGAAACAGGAAGTGTACCTCCTTGGTCCTGCTGAGTCCCATCCACATCTTGAGTCGTCTGAGGAACAGCTCGACCATCTCGTAGTCTTGGAGATCCACGGCCGGCCGGTACAGCTCGGCTCGTGCGCGGCGGTAGTTCCTCAGCAGCACGGACGTGATCAACCAAAGCAGCACCAGCCGAATGACAGCGAAGCTCGCGTGGAACACCAGCGAGGTGAGAGAGCTGGAGGGTCCGGTGAACGTCCAGCCGGGACGCCACGATAACAGGCCTCGTCCCCCGGCGCCCAGCAGAGACAGACAGCTGGAGCTCACACTGCCGTAACCGTCCAGGACAGAGTGGAAGAGCTGCGGAGAAGGAGACAGAGCAAAGATGTAGAGCGGAGAGTTTCTGGATCCGGGATAAAATAATAATACCTGGATTTACTTTATACAGTAAGTTATACATGTTGCAATAGTGAAGTGAGAAATTAAACTGACATTTCACGTCACATATGAATCTTATATTTAAATGGTTAATAGATACCAGAATTGTACATAAAGCACCCTAATGTGTTAAAGCTGAATGTTCATCTCATGCTCACAATGACAAAGCTAACATGCTAATGTTTGGTAAATATAAAATTAATAATGGCCGTCTTTTTAGTTTAGCATGCTAGCACTGAACCGAGTACAGCTGAGGCTCATGGGAACATCATTATTTTTGCAGGTATTTGGTCAGATACCACACATTTGGACAAGTACAAAATTATTTGACCTGATGGTGGCGCTCCGCTGAAAAGCTACAGTGTTGTTTATTTCAGGCTCCCGGTGAATTCGCTCAGCTGAATACTGGGAAGTTGTGTTTGGAAATGTCTCACTGATTGCATCATTCTTGTTTTTTAACATTATCCTGCTTCAAATAGTCCTGATGAGTCAAAACCACGTGGAAGAGACTTCATAAGAAAAGAATGATGCTCAGTGGAAAGCACAGGGTGTCCAACAGTGACACAGAGTAATGTTGGTTCAGTTTTCTGTTTGAAAAAATGACTCTTTGCCATCATTTCTCATTATTATTTAGAATAATTATATTTTTCTTTTTACCTCTATTCATGTTCATGTATCATAATCATCCATCCATTTCGACATTGCTGTCTCAAACACATGTTACATCTCCACGGTTCAAAAAAGGTCAAATAAAAGAAAAAAACAAACAGCTATAATGTGTCATCATGTAATTTTGTACAAAGTAGAGTCAGTTCCTGTGATTATAACTTCTATGCTAGAAATGACCTGAAGGAGCAGTAAAGCTGTTTGGCCGTGAGTCTGTTATTGTGCACGGTCTAATAATAAATATGTGGTTATGCTTATGTAAAGGTTTATTGGAGAATTGGTTTCCTGTAAAGACATGTTTGGTGTGTGTGTGTGTAGGAGGGGCTCAGAGAGAGAGAACCAGCAGGAACAGACTGGAGACTGACCAGGTGTCCTGTGTGCGAGTAGGCCAGCATCAACACCAGTAATGCCAGGGCGACTCCCAGCAGCTCCCAGACCGAGCGCCGCAGAGCTCGGCCAAACACGGCCCACTCTCTGAGAAACCGCAACTGGTGAGACGCCTGCAGGGTGACAGAGCGAGGGAGGGAGGAGAGGAGGAAAGTGATTTGTCTTGATAATTCATAATACTAAATAAAACACAGATTACGACTTGGGCCTTACTTGCATAGTCGTGGCCCCCACTTGTAGCCGTTATGGTAACATTACTTGCTTTTTATATCTTTCATTCAGCAAATACTGTTGTCAAAATACTAAACTCCCACACTCACAAGACATTTTTGGGTCAGTGTCTAGTTCACAGACACCAATCGAACAATTCATGGACTATTGACAGAACCACCTGAGCTATCACCACTCACCACAGTATATCATATTAATTATCTGAATCAGTAATGTCAGAGGAAATAAACAAATTTGCTGAATAATATATCTTGAAACACAAATTGAGCACAACTCTAAAACTTGTTGTCTTTTAAAAATACTATAATAGTATTATACTCCAACTATCTTCCCCCAGTAAGCGGCTCTCTTTCTCAAGCCGTCCTACTGAAGACAAAATTCTTTCAATAAATATTTACTCTATAGTTACATCCGCCAAGGAGGTTATGTTTTTGCTTGATTTAGTTTGTTTTGTTAGTTAGCATGATTACGCATGGGACAACTGGATGGATCACCACAACACTTGGTGGCAGGATGCGGTATGGGTCAGGGAGGAAACCGGTACATTTTGGTGTGGATCTGGATCAGGAGGCCGATCCAGGAGTCTTTGGCAGAGGCATTTTTCTGAGTTTTTGTTGATTTCTCAGAGGACAATTCATTGATCTTGATGGAAAAAAGGCCACTGATATTTCTGAGTGTGTGTAATTCGGTGTAGATCCAATTAAAACGGGAATGGAGACGGAGGCACACGCTTTGCTGAGGGCTATTCTAGTTTTTTAGAAAATGTAAATGAAAATATGGGTTGGGAAGTACAATTCCAAAATGTGGATTATTAACAAGTTTCTAACTGTTTTTATATGAAGTTCTTGAGCCCAGAGGAACAAGTTGAACCAAGGTTCTGCTGGATTTATTGACCATAACAAAAATCGAATTATCTCCTATAAACTGTGATGATGTTCTTTTAAGTGATAACATGCCCTGTTATTATATTTATAACAGAACTGATAGCTAAGAAGGTGAGACTACTAAATAACACCAAAGTAATAATAATCAAACATATGTCATGTTTTCTACATGTTAATAATCAACCCACTCTCCCTCTCTCTTACCTTGAGCACCAGTATCAACAGCAGCAACGCAGACATGACTGTGTACATCTGACTCTGCTTGGCCAGCGGGTAGAAATCTGTGAAGGCGTCCCGCGGGTGCTTCATATACAACGTCCACTGCTTCTTGGCCATGGTGCAGCGGCTCAGGTGCAGCCCGCACACAGAAGCTGCCAGAGTCAGTTTACAGAGACCCAGGATTCTCCAGGCGGACAGCAGGTAGCCGTAGCCCTCTCTGAGGAAGCCCATGATCCCCCGCACCAGGAAGTACAGCACCAGGGCGAGGAGAATGATCTAGAGAACAAGGAATCATACTTTTATTTTGAAAAGGTGTGAACGTGTGTCTAAAGATTGTTCCAATTCCTTAACAGAACTCTGAACTTGCTGTCATGCAATGTATGTGAAAAATAACAGTTCAGTAAATCATTCATACTTAAATATAAACCACACATGTGATCAGTAATGAAGCAAATAGTTTCATTTTATGAAAAACTTCTAACAGATAAACCAGGTAGGTTGAACAGAAAGTGTTCTAACTTCACTCTACTGCTCTGCACACAATGCCCATCACACAAACTATTAAAAGTGACTGTGTATTTATTTAGGGGTTGCGAGTGGTTACCGTGAGAAGGAGCTGTAGGTCAAGGCCTGTGATTGGCCACAGAGAGATGACATGGAGGTCAAGACTGGACTGGGCACGCTCGGAAACTGGGAACTCGAACAGGAAGGAGAAGACGGCGAGGAGGTTTGTGTTGATGTTGTAGAGCGAGAACTCCACAAACACAGCACGGGTCCTGTGAACAAACAAATAAACACAAAACACGCTCAATGGGCGATCAAGACTCACTTCCTGTTCTGAGACAGATATTAGGATTTTATTTGTTTTATGTAACCTGGTTGTTTCCATCACAAGAAGTTCTATTTTAGACCTTCACCATCCGTTTTGTATCTACTCTGAGTTGCTCCCAGCGGAATATCTGCAACCTCATACCACATGTGGTTTAAACAGGATTAAAGGTTTGTTTTTGTTTTTATCACTTATTAACAGAACACTTGCTGAAAGTGAGCCCACATTCTTAGCACATCCTCTCCCTGATTGTTTTCTATGTTTTATTCTAATGTTTGATTTTTTTTTAATTTTCATGTGCAACTTTTTAATGACTGCAGGCTGCATGCAAATTGCACCGCAGGGACAATAAAGCCTCGAGCGCGCATGGTTCTGTTTTGCTTGAATCATTGTGTAATTGTGCACACATGCACATCGAGCCCCATTTCAACTCCCTCACCCCTGGCCCCTGGATTATGGAACAATCTGGTCAATGAGGTCAGAGAGTTTTTTTAAATCAGGTTTTTAGTAGTTTCTTAGCTTTTTTGCAGATAATACACATTTATTAGTCTGACTTTGAATTAGGATCTAGTCTTATAGTATAACTTTGGCTTTTTTTATAACCTTTTCTTAAAATTCCAGTCGTGTTTACTACCTGTAGTTGAGCCAGTGCTGCTGCTTCAGCTGCTGTAAGGAGGAAGAGGCCTCCATTAGGCTTCGGCTCAGCTGGTGCACCACGTCGCCGCTGTTATACGCCCTCACTTGACCCAAACGCCACACCCTAGAAAGATGTGTGGGAGGAAATGCAGTGTGGAACATGACACATCAAAAGGGAACCAGATGTTAAACGTACAACTGAATCTGGCTGAATCTTAAGTGAACATCTGTTTTGTAACGGACGGCTTTTCAATCCCATTCTCACCAGTTTGCATCTCGACCAGCAGAATCCTCAGCGTCTTTATTTGGAGAAGGGAACCAGCCCCAGTCACTGTCTCCTGCACCACCTGTCACTGGGAAGAAATAACAGCTTTAAAAAGATCAAACTGAGACCATCTCATCTCACTGAGCTGATGACAGAGCATAAGTTCAATAAACAGAAATGATAAAAATAACATCTGCTAGAGGACCTGTGATGCTACACATATAAAACTAAATGCAGCTGACTTTACGTGTACAGCGAGTTTCTGTCAGATCAATAAAGCTTCAGTGACCACGGTTACATCTCACCTTGTGTGTCACAGGTTTGTCGCAGCCTCATTGTGCCGAGCAACACGCTGCCTGTGTCCCTCAGGAGGGCAGGGTCGTCCAGTAGCCGTGGCAACAGGGACTCATTCAGCCACATCAAGACGTTGTCACGGCTAAAAGACACATGACACGTTGCTGAAGAAAATCATACTGAAGAAAATCATACAGTGTCTATACCTTTGAATAGAAGACATTATTCATGCTCTGCTCTACACAAACTAAGACTTATTCTCTCTTGTTTTGATAAAGTTACAAATGAAGGTTGATTCTCAAGAGCGTAGACGAGAAAAACTGCAGCTCCATAATAAGAGAATCAAGAGGTTTGTTAGCAGCTAATTAAAAGCTCTATTTTTGGAGAATAGAAAAATCTAAATTTGAACTAAAACAGGACAGTTTCTTATGAGGTCGAGTTCAGAACCTGCTTGATTGTGTGTGTACCTGCTGATGTTGTGATACTCAGGTGTGTGTAGCACTTGCTGCAGTTGATTGCGCAGTCGGAGGCCGTGTGCGTCTTTGGCAGAGTCGGAGTAGTTGAGGAGTAAAACCACCAACAGGAAAAACATATAAACCAGGAAATTCTGAAAATGAGAAACCAAACATTTAGTGATGAATCAAGACATATATTTAAATATCTATTCTACCAAATCATATAAGTATAAAAACAGCCTCCAACATCATCTCTTTAAGCCACTTTACAGTATCTACTGACCCACCTTCAGCATGGTGTGCAGCATGTGGACCTTGCGGGCCTGGTGCCGAGCTTGGGACAGAGCGAAGCCCTGCGGTGGTCTCACCCTGGGGACCCGCTGGACCACCCTCTCCACACGGGGGAACTCCACCAGCACATCCTGGTCCTCTGGACGCAGGCGCCGCACAAACACTGCAAAATAAACTGCCTCACACAAGACCTGTGAGACAGAGAGCACAGCAGCAGCCAAGCAGTGAGATTTGGAAATCTATATCAAAGCTTGAGAGGTTGTTCAATTTACTCAGCTCAACATGGATTATGTGATTTATATTGATCACCTTAAAGGAAAATAGGAAAAGTGGGATACAATGTGTCAACGTGACCCCACCCTGATGGGAATTCAATGAAAAGAGATTTGGGTGTGTGCAGTAAGTGTATGAAATCACAGCTTTCCAGGAAGAGAGAAAAACAGCCCAGTTATTCGCCTGAAGTCAACGGGTTTTAAATCTCTCTCACGTTTCAAAGGGACAAAAGTCTCCAATTATATATTTATCTGAAACCTGCCTCATTTAATTTTCTTTTGCCAACTTTGAGGCATCACAGAAAAGAGAGAAGATGTTTTTGTTAAAAGTGGATCACAGAATACAAATGTGAATGTGTGTGTGTGTGTCTACCTTGATTGGCTCCAGCAGCAGACACGAGCAAAGGAAACTGGCAAAACAGGAGATGAGCCACATCATGGCCACTCTTTGACTGAACCCGCGGCCCGCCCAGATCGAGACGCTATTGGCCAGAGCGATCACCGCCCAGCTGCCCCACAGGGTGGCACGTCCACACCAGGGAGGGAACCGCCTGGGACGACACACGTCAGTCATAACTAGAGAAGGGAGACAGGTCCAGATGATGTGGGAAGCAACAAATTAAAAGTAGATCAAGAGAAAGAAGAAATTATATCTGACCAAAACAGCAAATCAACAGCAAATCTGCAGATCTTTACAATGACTGTAGTGTTGTGATTATACTTCAGATTTCAGGTCATTGGCAGCACATTTCTTTGCAATTAATAAAAAAACAATAGCGGTTTTATTTTATTTGATAAAACATCAGTTCACAAAAGTAGCAGGAACTCTTACATAACGAGGAAATACAATTCCGTGGCGTTTTTCATATAAGCTTTATTTTTTCCGCTGAGACAAGATCCAACTTTATCAAAAACAATCCAGCCGAGAGCCAGTCTTCGTCAAACTGCTTAACTTTGGTGAATGATGAAAATAAAAAACCCTTTGTTTCTGGTCATGGCTGCAAACATGACTGGAAGTTGTTTATCAAACTTAACAAATGTTGTAACACTGAAGGAAGAACCGGAGCTTTCTAGTGTCACGGACTTTTAAGTGGGATAAAAAACTAGGCATGCCACCAAAACATTTATCTGTAACACACACACACACACACACACAAACACACCCACACACACACCTGTATTCGCGGTGAAAGCAGTTTTCGGTGGGTCCCTTCTGACAGATTCCAGAGGAAGAGGCTCATTGAGCTTCTGGAGGAGGATCACTTCAGTCTTGTCTCCGAAAATGCTCGACCTGCCGCACAGTAAAACACATTAAACTCGTTCAGAGTAATGCAGGTAATTCTTTGCGTCTACTGTGTCTTTTTCAGAGATCACACTTACAGGTCGGCCATCTCACTTTCATCGGCCTGGGGAAAGAAGTTCTGTCCATCTGCCAGGATGTGTTTGATCAGATCCTCATCTGTGGGAGAAAAGCAGCGTGAGTTCAGTTTGGACCTCATTACGTCAACTGGACCAATCAGTGCAGTTCTGTCTACATAGATTTTTTAATCGGACTGATTTGAGTTCATTGTGACCTTTGAAATGTAATCAATTAACCGATTAATCAAATCAAAGTGTCGAATTTAAACCAATCAAACTCAAGAAGTAATTTCCTAAAGGCAGACCTACGATATCAAGTGTCAGAGGCTGAAACATGTTTTGTAACCTTGACCTATTTGAAGATTTGTGCAAAGTTTGAAAGGATTCTCTAAAGTTCTTCAGTCAACAGGTTCATCAGGTAAAAGAGATTTGTGAGGTCATGGTGAGCTCCACCAAAATCCATTTAGTTCATCTATGAGTTCAAGTCAACACTTGTATGAAACTTGAACAAATTCCCTCAAGGTTTTTTGGAGCTGTTGGATTAACCAAGACCAAAACATATTTTGTAAAATCATGGTGACCTCGACCTTTAAACACCAAATTCTTATTAGTTAGTCTGTGAATGTCTGTACTTATTTTGAAGAATTTCCATCTAGGCCTTCTTAAGACATTGTGTTCCCAGGGCCACATAAAGACGAGCAAATCGACCACCTGAAAACATTATTTCTCTGGTCACTGGCTGTTTGCGGGCGTGGAGGCATAAAAAGTATCCGGTATGTAGTATGAGCATATTTTATTCACCTGATCTGAACAATTGTTTTAAAAGTCTTACTGTTTTTACCTGAAGAGGTGAAATATTTGTTGCGTTGCTCAGTCCCCTCCTCATCGTCAGGGTTAAAGGTCATGTCAACACCCAAGTGCCTGCTCCCCTGACCCCTCTTCAGCCTGGGCAGTCCCGCTCCGTGCCCCGCCCCTCCCACCACAGACACGTCACTCAACAGCTCCGGCCAATCCCTGTCCTCCGTATCCTCCTCTGCCATGGTCCAACTGTCCACACTGAAACACACAGTGAGATATTAGCATTATTTAGAGTCTCAAGCAAATTATTCGGTCACTTTAATAGCCGCCTTACATTATCTCTAATTCATCAGATATAAAACAGTAATGAGGTTTTAATAACAGTACACTCAGTGCTGCTGGAACAAATAAGGCTTTTGGTTTTATTAGGCCCCGAGCACCTCCGGTGGGAGGCTCTATTTTATTTCGAAGGACTTGTATTTCGCTTCATGGGCTTTTTCAGGACCTACACATGCTCAAATTCTCACCAAAGTTTGCAGGAAATTCAAAGCCTGAAAAAGTATTTGTATTTTGGAGTAATTTGAAATGGGCGTATCATTTAGTGGCCATTTTCCACATTTTTTACTTTGACAAACTTGTCTCAGGGCTTCATCAGATCAACTTCATATTGAGGTGAATGTCATCTAAACAAGATGGAGATAGGGCCATGTGACTTTTCATTACAAACAAAAAAGTCTCTTGGATAGATATGCTAGACAAAACAGGAGGCCCGCCATTTTAGCCTTAGTATTTTTCTATTCTCTCTGGCCCGAGCTTAGCCCGACAGCTGAAAAATGTACTTGATATTTGTATTCCATTAAATCACACGTTATCTAAATCAAATGCCATGGCAACAGAGCAGCTCACCTTTTGGTTGATGGTGTGGGCAAATCGACATTGGTTTCTTCTGAGTTGGTCTGAGAGAGAGAGAGAGAGAGAGAGAGAGAGAGAGAGAGAGAGAGAGAGAGATAGGGAGAGAAAGACAGAGAGAGAGGGAGAGAGGGAGAGAGAGAGAGAAAAGGGTAAAATATAATTATTTTCTTGCTCAACTGCGTTTTTTATTTTTTTTCTGAAAGAACTGCCAGACCAGAACCACAGGATTAATTAAAATGTCATATTAGCATATGAAACTAAAATATATATCAACAAATGTAACTATAATAGTATCAGGCTCTGTTCAATTTTAAATCCCAGATTTCTTCCCTCAGACATTACCTCGCCATTATAGAAGAGGAAGGAGCTTCCAGCCATAGAGTTCTCCAGGAAGTCATCGATCTCCACAGACTCCTGGTCCATTTGTGGTGGTACCTGCTCCACAGACACACACTGACGTTCACACACACACACAAACACACACACACAAAGAGAAATGATTTAGCTTCTGGCCTCTGGGAAGCAGTGAAACCCCGATAATGTTTGTTTTGGTCTTCAGCAGATCAGTGCTACCTTGCTGCGGCTCATTCTGAAGAGCGTGAATATGAGCAGGTAGAGCGGGTAGACGATCAGACAGGTCACCACTCCGGCTGCCACGGTCTCTCCATTCAACGAAGACAGCTGCGACACGGCCCACGGGCTGCAGCGCAGGACAGCATTCAAATATTGGAACAGATCAGCAGCTGCAAAGTGGTAATTGACAAAGACGAAAACACCAACATCACACGTTCTAGTACCTGTATCTCTTGTCCACCACGATGCTGTACCACAGTGTGTTGGCCAGCAGAAGCAGCTGCAGCAGCACAGTGCAGCAAGTGGCTCTTTGCAGGCGGGTGAAGGGGCTGCGGAGAGGCCGCTCCCACAGCGACAGCCACAGGTGGCTCTCACACAGCGCCCTCTGCAGCTCACACCACATGAGACGGGGCACATGACGGAGCACAGCCTCCTCTAAAAGAAAGTGAAGGAAGACAAGAGTAAAGTCTTTGCACACCAAGTCTGTTTTTAGAAAAAAAAATGCTTTCCGATGCTTTTATATCCTAAGTCATTCCAAAGCTCCGCATTAGGAGATAAAATGGAGTCGAGCAGTGAGGCTGAGAAGCCGTGTCAGGAGCAAGGAGAATTTCATCATCTAATCAGTGTAGTTTCTTACCTGATGGCTCCACCTCAATCTCTACACGCCCATCGGTTTTCTCGTTGTCGACCGACAGCCACTCCTCAACCAGGAAGTAGTAGCTTCTTCCTGTCTGCAGATCTTTCACCAGGACGTACTGTAGCATCCACGCTGGGGACAGACCTGAGGAAAGGTCATGAAACAATGATTTGCTCAAATATCAGCTGGTTAAACATGTTGTGATTACAGAGCTCTATACTTTCTATGTGTGTGTGTGCTTGTGTGTGTGTACCCTTGTTGTCGTGCCAGATTCGTATTTTCCACACACTGCCCAGGCTGGTGTCTGTGGCGAGGTGGAAGATATCAAGAGTGTTGCGTGAGAAGGCTCCCCTGCTGTCCAGATGGCGGTGTCCACTGCGGC
Source organism: Pleuronectes platessa (assembly GCF_947347685.1). Classification (NCBI taxonomy): domain Eukaryota; kingdom Metazoa; phylum Chordata; class Actinopteri; order Pleuronectiformes; family Pleuronectidae; genus Pleuronectes; species Pleuronectes platessa. The sequence continues at coordinate 21,325,107 of NC_070628.1, read as the reverse complement.
TCTCCCGCCCGTACAGACTGATTCCTACATGGGCCGTGGTGCCTGGGAAAACAGATGGAAACCTGCTAGACCAACCTTTATTAACATTTGATTGGTTTTAATTCTTAACTAATTTGCTTCTGAAAAAGTTGAGTCATTTGTTTGCAGATTCTTTTCTCTCTTTGACATGTTTGTTATTTTTTTTTTACTAAATAGATTTTTCTAAAAATATGAACAGGGCATTAATCAGCAACTGTTTGGATAAGTAATAAACTCTTCAAGCAAAAGAACAAATTATTTGACAGTGCCAGCTTCTTAAATATGAGAATATCATAGGAAAAATAATATTTGTGTGTTTTGGTCAGACATAATAAGAAATTTGATTGTATCACCATGGGGATCTTGGAAATTGTGACTGACATTTTTTCTTGATTTGACCTCTGCCAAAGAGTTAATGTTTTCGTTATTTGCAGGATTACACAAAAACTACTTAATGGATCGCCACAAAACTTAGTGGAAGGATTTCGTTTGGGCCAGAGAGGTAAAAAGAAAAACTATATATGAAAAAACATTTTCTTCTCTATCTTGATGAAACAAATAAGGCATGTTTAGGGGACTAATATTTATGCATTATCAGCACATTAATCAATGATGAAAAAATGTGTTTGTTGAAACTACATATAGAAGCCATAAATACAATCAAATACATATAAATCTGCTGTCACCCTGCATCTGTGTAATAGTGACCCCGGCTCACCTGCCCCTCGACTCCAGCCAGTCTTCACCTGAACCTCGTACTTGAAGAGACCGTCTTGGCCGCAGAGCGGAACCACACCCGCCCGGCGCAGATCCAGCTGGTCCAGCTTGTGCAAGATGGCCGCTGCCACAACATAGCTGAGCAAACCCAACACACACACCAACAGCACGACCAGGCTCGGTGCACCAGAACGCACCTGAGGAAGGGGGAAATGGTTTAAGTGTGTGTTTAATGGCGAATGTGCACAAAGAGAGTGAGTGTATTTTCGTGTGATACTGACTGGCATCGTAAAGCTGACTGCGTTGGTTGGTACAAACAGGCCGGCACCGAAGGAGGTGAGGTGCTTTGTGCGGCAAAAAGCTCTGCTGGCGTTGGTCTCTGCCAGGGGCACCATGCCATCAGTACGCCACTGCTTGTCACTCTCACTGAAGTACTGACACAGGGAGGCAAACACCCCGACCTCCAGCCGAACGCCCACAGACCGAGAGCCGGGGCTGCAGGGCGTACTCACGTTGATGAAGTAGTCCAGTGTGGTGTCATAGGACCTGTGGAACACAGGAACAACGTGACTCAAACCTTATCCAAAACAAACAGGCCTCCAGCTTTAAGGACAGACTGTCGACTATGTCATTTAATTAGTGTGAAAAATTGAATATGACAGGAGTGCACAGAACACTATTCACAAGCTGAAAGGCATAATTGAGACCGAGCATTTCTGCTCCGCATGCAACTGTGGTTTCATGAGCCCAGAGAGGAGCACGGACTCGCCCTTCCCTACATGCCCGTCATTCGTCATGTTGAACTTTGAGGGAGAAGTGGCTGAAGCTCCGCTCCTTCCATTGGTCACTTTGAACACTCTAGTCCCCAGCATATCTGTGATTTTCCAACCCCCTTCTAGGCAGCTTAGTCATCAAGACAATCTCGGAGAAATGTCATCATTGGGAAAAAAATAAGATAGGTTGAGCCAGTTCATTCTATAATGCCCTTAACACAAATAAATAGTGCATAGACAACATGTAACATGGGCTTCTGGGTCGACAGCAGTGGTAGATATGATCCACAAAGTTTGCAATTGCTGTAAAAAATGAAGGGGAGGGGTAGATCAGTCCTAGGCTGGGGACTGAAGTGTTCAAACTAACCAATTGAAGGAGGGGAGGGGTGCCTCGCAATGGCCGAGGTCGCACTGGTCTCCACCCCCTGCTCGTGGAACCACAGTTGAGCATGTGGAGCAGAAATACTGGCTTGCGAGTAAGGTTGTGTGCTTGCAGATACTGTTCTGAGGACTATCATATGTTCAGGTGTGGTCATAAACGCCATAATAGACCTGCACTGAGTTTCATATTCTAAACTCACTAAGTACATGTTCAGTAGACATCATGTTAAAATGCAGTGACTGAACTAGGGCACTTACTCTGGTGATAGGAAGAAGGTGTATTTCTTGTGGTCCAGATCTTGGCCCCTGGTCATACTGAGTGAGATTCGTCTTCGGTCTGTGCAGTTGAACTCGCTCGGCCCTGCATGGGAGTCAAGGTAAGCTGTGATGAATGGCTCCTCTTCATCTTCAACTCTGTTGTCCATCTCTGAGGCATCTGGAGGAAGAAAACAAGAATTCAGTAAAGAACAAAACATAAAACCGTAAAAAAAAATAGAAACAACTGTTATACAATTGTGGGTTTAATGTAACTTTGAACCTATTTATGCCCATTATGGTAAAGCCTCCATAGAAAGTATTTCATGAATCTATATCAGTCACATTGTGACTTTCTCATGCTACAATTAAATACTGAAGTATATATGTTAAGATAAAATGACATTAGATTATAAAGCACCAGGCACCAACATAACACTGCTACTAAATTACAGCGTCAATAACTCAACATTGTTTGCTTAAGCAATCAGTGTCTGTATTAGATTGGTTGTTATATTGTTCACATGTCCCTGTGGTGTTCCACTGTGTGCACTGTGAGCGTCGGAGCTCACCCTCCAGAGAAGTGAAGTTGAGCTGCACAAACAGCCCCGCCTGTCTGTTGGTGTTGCCCGCGCTGACCCTGACCACGACCGAGTCGCAGAGGCTGATGTTAACGGCTCCAGCTGTGGGCAGCCCGCCGCTACCAGAGCCCTCCACGCCCACTTCAGCACTACTGCCATTGTTGATGGCAACAGTGATGGCGAGACTGTCGTCCAGTCCTGAGATTGGGATCTGCGTGCCGTTTTCAGTGCGAAACTCCATGGAGGCCACCTCAGTGGAGACGGTGTAGTTAGCCACGTAATTGAAGGGGAAGGGGTTGGATTCCACCTAGGGAGAAAAAAAGGAGAGAGATAAGAAGCTGAGAGGGAGAACACAAGAAGGTAAAAGTTATTTCATTCCCTGTTTGATGATGAGACACTGAGATCTATAGACAAAGTTCTAAAGGAGAACCTTGTACTTGATCGAGTGGTTTCGGTCATGTGAGCTGTTTCCTGATGTTACCTGAAAGAGCAGCTGCATGATGCTGTTTCCTGCAGCCGCTCTGCCGAGACTGTTGTTAAAAGCTCGTGGGATGGAGAAGCGCTGGCACTCTGGAAAACAGAAGGAGGGACCGAAGGAATATAAAAAACACATCTAGTCACAGTCCTTTTAATGTCTATTTTCTACAGATAATGAAGTTATTAACATTTCACCAACACAAACGTAGCGTTCATTAACTTATGAGTCACTCACTGGGTACACATGCTCACCTGGACTGTTGTTGCCATGGTAGCAGAGCAGGCTCTGGGGGTCTGCCAGTTTTCCGGTTGCAGCGATCTCAGCCCCCCTCAGCACCAGCGGCTCCTCGTTGAGCACCCGGCCATGCAGGAGGATCATCATGAGCACCGAGGAGAGACTGTAAGCCTTCGCAGCCACTCGCAGGGGGTGTGGCTCTGATGAGGAGGGTGAGGAGTCCAACAGGGGGCCGCCATGCTCCTCACCCGAAGAGGAGAAGGAGGAGTTGGACGCGGGTGAGGGGGAATCCACATAGGGCTGGAAGTAAGATTGGGAGGCTGATTGGCTGACCTGATGGATCAGATCACCTGGAGAGGGGGGGGTATATGAGATTAATAACATAGGAGGAAAAGATGAGGTTAATAAGCAGGGACCTTTCTATCACTGCAGTTGGTTTTCTCATAAATCTTGAGTGTTGGTGGGTGGTAATAGGTATTTTCGAGAAATAGTGTGATCCAATCCCTGATAAATCTGAATATGTCTGTTTAGTCGAAATTAAGGTATCGTTTTAAACCGAAAAATGGAAAAATACAGAAATACAAAACAGACATTTGTGGGATGGTAACTAAACTTGAAACTGTATAATTATATACAGCAACACTATAATCAAGAGAGGTAGTTGTACAATAGATTTACGCAGCTCTACTTAATCCTTCAGTCCGACACTGAGGGAGTTTTCACAAGGTCGATACCAGACAGATACTAATACTTTTTATTATTAAAACACAGGACAGGTTTCAAAGGCAAATACAAAATGTATATCATTGTTAAGTAAAGTACATACAGGAAAAAAGGGTCTTTCAAAATAAATATTACCTTCAGCCACTTTCATAATTATGGTTTGAGGTATAATCTGTATGCGTCTACCTATACATTGATTGGATTGATTGGCATGCCTCACTGTTTAGTGGGTAGTAGACTTTCAGTTTGAATGGACCAGGTTTTTTTGATTGCCACTGTAATATCATAATTGTGTTAATACCGGGATCACCAACTTCAGGCACAGTACTCAACACTTCTTCAAATCCACCAAACATTACTGCATCAGAAGCAAAGACAGTCCTGTGAGACGCTTATTTTTCTTCTTCTTTGCTTTATATTGTCTCAACATCAATCTTCTATTGGTGCAGATTTAACTAACATGTTCTGGAACAAACAAGGTACGTGGGAAATTGCCCAAGATATTCTGGCAGCTGTTTCTTATTGTCTCCTCTTAAAGACCAGGTGTAAGATCTGGATAAAGATCCGCAGTGAGAGGGTGCTGTCCTCCACTTTGCAATAGACGAACATGAATAAATGACTAGTTGACAGCTCCCGATGTGTGTGACAGTTTGTTCATCCACATCGTCCTGAAAAACACTGCAATTTGAATAACTGCAAACTCTCAGTCTTACCCATGATGTGCAGGATGTTGTCAGCTATCTCAGTGGGAGTGACGGTGCCCTGCTTGGTGTCAGTCTGTAGAATCTCCAGCATGGACTCCAGCTTGTTCAGAGTGCTGTTCTGACACTCCTCACAGACGAACTCACGGCTCACCGCCTGGAAAACACGTGCGGAACGGATCAGTTGTGTGCTTTCTTCTCCGTTTACATATTTTCTCACTTTATTCATCGCCTTTCCAATTCCCTATTTTTCTTTCTTTCTATTCGTGCCCTCTAGCCTTTCCTTCCCACCTCCCCCTCCCTCTCAGCTTGCTCACCGTGCACTGTGCCAGAGCAGCAGAGGTCTGCTGGATGTCGTTGACAGTGTTCAGATCCAGAGCTGTCAGGGCTCTGGTGATGTTGCTGCGAACTCCGACTCTGTAGCCGCGCTCGTCTCGGGACACCCGCGCTGATTGTCTAAGCCGCTCATACTGTAAGGAGAAAGTAAATACAGGTATAAGTATGTTTAATATACTATAAATTAGTGTGGATGTACTCATTGATGCTGTGTGGCCTCTCCTACCTCATTCAGGACTGTGATAAGGGCCAGTGATAACTCTCTGACCCTCTGGGAGTCTCCCTGCTCCAGCAACTTTTTAAGTTTGGTGTCTGTCAGGTGAGACAGCCAGTGAGGAAGACTGCTGTACCCCGAGGGAGGATGTGGCAGCCATACTTCAATGGACCTGGGCACCATCACAAAACAAAAGGAACTCTTATTTAAAATTCTGTTTATAACTTCAGAGTATTGTTGTGGACCAATGTGACTGCAAGGATAGTTTTGTTTAAATTCAGATTAAATAAATTCCTTATTATTCTAGCACAGCTCCAGGGATGGCGAAATCTGCTGACAGCTCTACAAACTTGTGGTTTAGAGTGAAATGTGTTGACACCTAATGGATGGTCAATCATGAAATCTGATACAGGCAAGTTCCTTTAGAAAAGTTAAATGTTGGTCATCTTTAGCATGCTAACGGGCTGTCACTGTGAGCATGAGGATGTTAGCATTGAGCACAGATGAGTTAAACTTATATTCCCTTCTTTGGGTGTTTTGGATCCTTTCATAGCATAATCACAAATTACTGTATTTACCAGGATAATACACTTGTATCAAATCTTCTTTCTAAGGAATCCCAGGTAGATATATTTAAAACTTACCTCCAGTAAAATAGTTTGCTCATTTGTAGTCCTGTTTAAGAGATTCAGTAGAGTGACAGCATAATACTGGATGCTTCTCTTGAGTGTCGCATTTTTAGATTCAGCTGAACGTTGTTCAAATGCAACTTTACGGCCAAATTATCCAGCTATACTTAACATGTCATGTTGATTTCTGTAGAAATTTAGTTTAATATAGACAATGTCTTTTTATTGAAAATGTGCAGCCAATAAAAAATACAATATTTTACTCATGCTAGTGCAGTGTCTATTCTAAACCTGACTGTGTGGAATGAGCCGGCTAGCTTGGCCTTAGGAAACTGTTGAGTAATCCAGCAGATAAAGGGCGGCTGCTGCACAAAGAGCTGTTCACCTGTTAACTCAAAGTTTGGTGAACCTCAACTTACTGTAGGTCACAGAACCTTGAACTGGAGAATCAGTTGACGTGAGCGCAGCCGTTGCCGTGAACGTACTGTTGTCGTGATCAACACTGTCCCTTATCTGGATGAGTCCTGGCTGCTGCTGCTACAGAACGCTGGTCAACAGTTTATTCAAAGTTTATCCATATGTCACATCGCACCAAACTCAACACTGCACTTCCTTCTGCCCTTAACCATACACATGCCAATGTGAAGCTGATAAGGTAAATGGTTCTCAAGATATGCGAGCCACAGACAGACAGATTCTGGAATTATTAGTTAAATACTATAAATTCATTGAAGAGCTGGTGGAAGTTAAAACATGATATCATTTTTTTGTGATACTGTCTCTAAAGCTATTTCAAGTGATATAAGGACTAAACTCTAAATTAAAGTGCGACCAGATTTACTTACAGCTTTGAATTTTTTTTTCTGAGAAACATGAACAGAATCCTGACCAGGATCCAACTTTGGGGACATATAATAATATTATCCAGCTTTTCACACATTATCACATTAAAACTCTTGCATCATAATTTGGCAACGGAGAGGCTGAAATCTCTTTAAACTGTCAGAAGTGCAAGTCAACTCTTTGGGTTTTCTCTCATCTATTTTCTGCAGGAAAGGGAGAAATCAGCAAAAACCTTGGCACAACTTCACTGATGTGCAGACATAAGAGGGCTACAGAAGCTCCGGAGGTGAACACAAAGAAGATGAATGTCTGAATCCTATTTGCAGTAATTGGCTGCACTCCTCTCAAGAACAGAAAAGTCAAATGTTGTTACTTGTTCAGTGCAGTGATGGCAGCTCCTTGATGGTCCTCCACTGTGATGGACACCGCAACACGTTGTCGGGCTGAGCTGAAGCCTGGAGGCAGGAAGGCCGAGTGCTCTGGACTGCTGCCTTTGTAGACACAGAAGTCCTCGCAGAAGTCTTCTCTGCAGCGCGTCACCAGCAGACTGTAGAGCAGCGGAGACTCCGAGTCGCCCAGATCAGTGTAACCTGGTTGCAAAAAATTGAGGAGACAGAAAAGAGGAAAAGATGGTAATTGGTGATTAGTAAAAGTGCTTTGTTACTGTACTTTGGTACATTTATCTGTATAAGTGTTGAACTTTCTACTTCAAACTATAATAATGTGGCTTGAGTCTCATTTTGCTTTGCACCGATACAGCCAGTAGAAATGGCCTTCAGGAGGGAACTTTTTACTTTTATACTTCGAGTACATTTCTTACCTGAGCAGCTGAAGTGAACCCTGTCCACCAGCGTGCGCAGCTCCCAGCCTTCACCATCTCCGTCTCCGTACTCCACTCCTGCTTCCCCTCCACCTCTCAGATGACACTCTCCACCAGTCGGGGGCATGTTGCGATGGAGTGTTATGGAGGCCACGCCCTCGCCATCCAGACTGCCGTCTGTTACGTGCAGGGTGAAGATGTAGGAGTCTATGTGGCGCAGGACGCCCTGCCGCAGCACCAGATTCATGCCGCCACTTCCAGTGGTGGTGGAGGAGGAGTCCAGGACCAGAGTCTCATTCTGTAGAGTCATGGCACTCCAACGCTGAGACACAGAGGCAGAGGAGGAGAATTTAGCAAACTACACTTGGTCATTTACTCAGAGACATAGAGCAAGTACGCAACTTAAAATCAGGCAACAATACTTAGATGTCACATATGACTAACTTTTGCAATTATTCATCCATATATTGCGTATCCTTTGAGAATTGTACAGATGTAATGTTGTTGAGAAACTAGTGGATTGCTTGATTCTGAATTGTCATGTCCACTTGATGGTCCATATTGTAACTTAAAGTCTCACAGATTGGCTGAACTGTGTCTCCTGGATATTTCCAGAGCTTGGCTTATAATCAATGTAAAACGTTTATTTCCAGCTTTGGAATATTTGACTAGAAAATAGGCCTGCTAGACATTAGGAAAAAATGCGATATGGATTAGGATTGTTGAATATCGCGATGACGATATGACTTGTGATAAATAAACATAAACAGTCCCTGGCTACTGATGAGAGACCACAGACAGCTCCATAGCCGCTAGCAGGCGCACAGCTTTCCGGGGGCAGACACCAGGGAGCCATGCACAGCTCCACTCAGAAGTGATCATTTAAAGTCTTTACATAAATATTTGGACCTTGAAAAGTTATTTTTAGTTTTGAGCAGCTCTGTCAGTTATTAACTGCTCCTCCTCTCTGTGCCTCGCCATCTCCACCAGCTCTACATACATTTACTAAGTTTACAAAGTGTGTTGTTTTTACCCAGACTCGGTTTAAACATGCGTCTGATCACATTTGTCTTTGTGTGTATGTTTGTGAGATACAAAGAGCGAGGGAGGAAAAGAGCGAGCAAGCTGATGACGAATGCAGTGCTCTGAAGAAAGATTGAACTCATTAATAAAAGAAGTGATAATTAAATGATGATCCGTGTTAATATTGTGGCAACAGACCAATCCATTTTTAAACTGTAGCGAGTTGGAGAGAGAGAGAGGGAGAGAGAGAGAGAGAGAGGGAGAGAGAGAGAGAGATAGGGAAACGATGACGATGACGATACATTTTCGATACTTTGTGCAGCCCCACTATAAAAGCATTTCCGTACAACTGACTTAATGAACTGAAATGTTTGATGTAGACTGAACCTCTTTCCAGTTGATGCTGACCACAGTGCATGTGGTCAGCTTAACAGAATGTTAATGAAAAACTATCCTTGTGTAGTCTGGAAAACTACAGGGAAATGATTTAAAAAGTGAGTAAGATAGAGAACAGCTGAGCACAGTCAACTGGTATTTGCAATTTGAGGCCCAGTGACTCAACAAGTGTTTTTTTTCTGTGTTGGTAAGGACATAACATACATTCCCCTCTGCTTGTACAATGACCTCATTCTCACACCCACACCCTGCCGGCATCACATATTGAAAGACTCAATAAAGGAGGGAGGAGGAGATGAGGTGGAGAAGGAAAAGAGGGTCTGGAAATGTTGATTTCACTGTCGCTACTGTGAAGCAGTGACCTCATCATGAGTGTGTGTGTGTGTGTGTGTGTGTGTGTGTGTGTGTGTGTGTGTGTGTGTGTGTGAGTGTGTGTTTGTTTACCCCACGGTGAAAGCCCTGGCAGTTGGTGCAGGTCCCTCTGAGGTAGACGTAGGAGTTCTGGCTGACCTCGTAGAAGGACTGGGCCTTACAGGACACACACTCCAGATACACCATGGGGATGTGACCACTCTGGACGAACACCTGTAACGCGACATGAGACAATAGCATGGGAAACAGTCCCTCCACCGTGTCATGCCACGTTATTTACACCACATTTGCCTCCTCTTTTGTTTACCGTGTCTTTTTTTTTCACCGTCTAAATGCCACTTCCTATTTAATCTGTTTTGGAAGCAGCTTCAGTAACACATTTCAGTAACATGCATTGCTGATCAATTGACCAGAGATGTCAAGACAAATATTTTCGTGAATAAATAGATAAGTGAGTAGAAATGACACGAGTAAAACGAGAAATTGTAAAGTCTGCCATGGTCTGTGATGACCTTCAGCAATTCAACTGAAATGTCTTCACAGAGCTGCTTTCAGGCAGGCACTGAACTCAGGTCAATCTTCTGAAAGACTAAACAGATAATTTCAGTATTGATATAATATTTGGTGACAGTGTCATTGATAAATTATCACTGAAGTAATGGTAAGAGCATGAAACTAATGAGAAACACAACCTCTGTTCCACCATGAAACTGTTTTTCCAGACTGGTAAGATTTTGCTCCCGATTGGTGTGAGTCACACCAATAGTACAGAAGTTGACCCCCAGCTAGTATGACATATGAGCTCTCCGATAACCTTCACCCCAAACTTAGACTGAAGATCAATCGAAAAATAAATAATTTGTTTATTCTTTTTATTAACACAATAAGTTTGGAACCACAGACTTAAAATATGGATCTATTATCATCCGCAGGAGATTGTGTGCACTTACAGTCTGCGTGGTGGACTCTGGTGGCATCCTGTCTTTGCTGATAGTCAGTTTGAAAGTGTATTCGACGCCTGCCTCCAGCTCAAAGCCAGAGATTCCCAGCACTGGACCGCTGGAGCCCAAGCCGAAGTTCAGAGTGGAGCAGTGCTCTGGACCCTGCAAGCACAGATTGGACCATCACTAAAGCAGCTCATTGTCAAACTGGGAAATTAGATAGAATGATACTTACTCGCCACTTAGTATGAAACATTGATAAAACTTCACTGTTACACCAACATTAAATATACAAGAAAAAACATTTCTTAATGCACATGTAATGGTCATTAGTTGTGTTTTGCTTGCGGCAAAATGCACAATGTGCAAGTGAATGAGTCACTACTCCACAGTTATTTGGACAACAATGTGGCGATGAGGCCTGTTCTTAAAAATGCAGTGAAATTTCACAAAGATGGCGCGAGGACAAAACTCTATCACTATTCACTCTATTTTTACAGCAGCTTTGTGGGAGCGTGTTTCTCTCATATCATAACTTTTTGAACAATATTCTGACTTAAAAACAGTAGGGACACCTTTCCTCTTGTATATAGTTTGTCAATTGGGATAAGGTTAATTTATGGGTCGAATGGTTAAGGTTAGGTCAGGGTTAGGATTAGAGTTAGGTTAAGATTAAGGATAAATTAAGGTTAAGGTTTGGAGTCAGATTACAATTAAGCAGGCAGTGGTTATATTTAGGGTTTTTGTGAATCTCCACATACTGAATGTATGTGGATGTAAAGTTACCTAAAGTGATCTTTCACAACATACATGTGAGTATGTGTGTAATGTGTGCCTGTTGTTTATGTTAAAGTCTATAATTGTCAGGGTAGGGAGCAAAGCACAAGCTGTGGAATGCTGAGTTCATCAGTAAATCGTTACATAAGCGTCCTTTCAGTGCCTCTGAAAGCCTGACAATACCTCTACTCCTAAACCTAACCATTAGCCTAAAACCAAGTCCTATACCTTCAGCATTAAAGAGGCACACTCACAAACTGATCTGAGGTTTCCTTGTCACATCAATGCTGCCAGGCCTCTCTTTAGGCGGTTGCAGAACTCAGAACCAGATGACCATTACACAACTTTTCCACACTCTCCTTTTCAGAATGAAGTCTGCGCTCTAAAGTACGTTACATAAATTCATCAGTAAAGAGTTTGAGAGTTGCGTTTGACAATTCAGCACTCTCTTATTTCGACTAGACTCGAGTCAATTGTTGAAAGAGATAGAGAAAGAAACCATCCCGACAAATCACAAGAGCCAAAGCAGAAGAGCAGAGGACATCTTTCATGTTTGGCCTGTTCTTACCTTTGAGGTACTTTGACACTCCCAGTGGTAGTGAAGGAGTGACTGGCTATCTGGGTCCAAGTTGGGGTCGTAGGACTGCTCCGCACTGAGCTGCAGGTCCTGCGTCCTCGACCACACCCTGTAAGTACCACCTTCTATAATGGGCATCAGCCTGAGAAAGGAAACAGGATCAAATTAAAGCAACACTAAGTAGTTTTTATACCTTCAAATCCTTTTAATGGTACACAAACTTATAATAAGGAGAATGGCATGTCTGTGGACACCTGGAGCTGTACTATGTCACTGTGGTGCTCCATGCTGGAACCTTACAAACTGCTTTAAGTCTCACACCAACAACCAGAGCTGGAGCTAGCACCTAGCCGTAGCTCGCTCAGTAAGAAACCAAACAAAAATTGAAAATCGGTGCATATTGATTAGAGCTTCAAGAGGCCTCCCTGGTGTTGTGTTCATTGGACAAGAAACTTAGAACTTTTGCATGCTTGCTATGTCATTCGATCTTACTTGACGTGGGGCTGTTTAAGTGAAGTTATCCAACCCGCTAGTTTATCCTTAGAGGCCACGTTCACCCATGTTTATCGATGTTAAGCTCCAATTGAGCCAAACAATTAGTTTTGACACATTATGCTCGAACATCAATACCTGCCACTTGCTTGCTGAGATTGCTTGTTAGCCTGTAGTTGAGCTTGCAGTGAATGCACTAACGTTTAGTGCCAGACCCCAAATCATTGTTAGTCAACATGGTTCTTTGGCTTCTGTGTCATCTTGTCTACAAATGCAGATGTGTACAGTTGTGTGAATGGCAAAAACGTGTTATTCTATAAATCAACGTGGTCTTATTGTAAAAGTAGATTACCATAGTATCCATTGTACTAGAATAAATTTAAAGTGACTAAATAAAAAAAAAAAAAATTGTTGCTTTGATTTCACACGGCATCAAACTATCAGATTTATGCTTATTTAGAACCAAAATAAAGAGGGGTGGGAACAAGTAATCGACAGCTTTACATGGAGGAAATAGTTTTTCTACTGACCTGGCAGCCATGACACTCAGCTGCAGACAGGCAGCCTTCCTCAGCGGCACGCCTTCATATGACAGAGAAAACACCAAGCTGTAGTTTCCTGTCACCAGAGCCATCTTGGGTAATGACAGCTGCAGCCGCCGCACATCCACCTCCACCGGCAGGCGAATGACTGGAACAGGCAAAGACTGAGAGGGCCTGGTCACGGCTCCAGAAGACATCTGGTCGTCTTTGTCATTATCACAGGAGGGCTTGGAGTATATCTGCCAGAGGTACTGAGCCCCGTAGCGCACACAGCCTTTCAGATCGACACTGGCCTCCACCAAAGTGGGCTGGGAGCGCCAGATGGCCAGGCGGGGGGCTTGGACCACCTGCACCTCTGGTTCCTCACACTCTAACACACTGATGTTTACCTCCACCTGGGCCAACACCCAGCTCACCAGGTTGCTGCAGTTCACCTGACACAGAGAAAAACACGCTGGTGAAATTACAATTAAGCTTTCACAAACAGCATCTGTTGAATACACATTCTCATGTTTTAAGGGATCAACCAACAGAGAAATTATCTACATTGAATTATGGAATTCAAAGGGACATACTTTGACCATATAGTGTCCCGGGTGTTTGTACTCATAACCCACAGTTGTGGTGTTGGTGTGAACTGGACTAGAACCGTCCCCAAAGTCCCACAAACACTCCACAGGGGTTGACCTGGGAGTGATAGAGGCCATCAGGGTTATTGTTTTATGGATGAACGTGTCCTGAGGTGCTGCGTACAGGAAGGAAGCCGTCAGCAGGTTCTGCACGAGGATGTGCATGGTGATGTTCTGGTGATGCAGGGCGTTGATAGCTTTAAGGTAGATGGTCAGTAAACCGGCCTCCTCTGGAGTGTATGACACCTGCAGTTGGGGGAATCATTGCGATACATTACATCCGTTTTGCTTTTTTATGTGGTGTAAATCACAACTATAAAGGCTTTATTATTTGAGTGAGCTGACCTCTTTTCCCATATGTGAAATCTTGTGCAGGTGGTGTAGATCAATAGTCCACAGGAAGCTAACGGGTTTGCCTGTCAGGATGTTGGCCACAAACAGTCTCTTCACACCGACAGGAATTGCTGTGCAGCTTCCCAGGATGGACAGTCCACGCACAGGCTCCATCACCTCCACCTGGAGGTGCCGCCTCTTGGAGCTCACCTGGATTGTAACATTGCATTAGTTTGGCTTAATTATTTTTATCATGTCCATATATTCAGTTGATTCAAAAGAAGAGAAATGTACTGGTGGTTAGATTCATGTGAATTTTGGTTGGACCATAATTTTAATTATTCTGATATATTTTAGTCGAAAACAAACAATATGCTCAATTATATGATTCAGGCACATATCTACTTTAAATTCATCTGCTGAGGTGGTTATTTTTAATCTGCATTTGTATATTTGTTTGTCTGTTGACTATTTAACAAAATATTGAACGGATTACCAAGAGACTAGGAATAAAATGTGGTATGGATCAGTAAAATACCCATACAATTTTGATGCTTAACATTGTTAAGATTTTTCTTGACACTTTCACCAATTTCCCAGGGAAAAATCGATCCAGTAAAACTTGGTGCAGCTTGATGGAACTTTTTGGCGTTAGATTTCTGGTGAGTGCTATTCTAGTTTTAAAGATGCTCTTTCAAGGTCAAGGTCTTTCTTTCAAGATTCACAAACCAAGAAACCATGACGCTACGGTCTGTGTGTCATTAGATTGTCAGCATTAAATACACCCAAATGTGAGGCAGTGATTAATAAACCTTTTGTATAAATATATATGCAGAGAAAGAAGAAATGAATTGGTTCATTGGCAAATTCTATCGAACTGTACATGTTTTACTTTTCATATGTGGCAACAAATCTATATAAGGCTAACCAGTTAATATTATTTAACAGCCTTGGCCGTTTTTAATGTAATGTTAACGAGTCTATCTTCTATATTTTATAATTTTAGTGAGAAATGAACAGACAAAGCATTGATACTATATTATCTTCTAATGTTTGTTATGCATGTTCTTGACTTTACCTGGTTGTGAGCAGTGAGATTCACCATGTAGGTATCCACTCTACTGAACACGTGGACATAGGTTTGGTTGGGTTGGGTGATAACAGTGGCATCTCCACTGATGCTGAGGATCAGGTGAACGTCCGACCCTGCTGCCATAGAAATGGTGAACTCCACCTTCTCGCCAATTCCTGCAATCTTCTTACTTGCCCTCAGCTCCAACCCCTGAATCTTGTCCTGAGCAAATAACTCCCTGGAGACAAATTGCCCACTGACATCATTGGTGGCATTTAGAGTAATGAGGGCCATCTTTGGCTCCTGGAAAACCAGGGAGGTTCTCCTTCCTGTGTCTGTTCTTCCGTCGATCAGCCATGTCCATGTCACATTGGTTCCTGTCAGAACCTCTCCCTGGAGTGAGACATTAGCGCCTGTTGCTATGTAATTTGGGTCCGTTACATTGGTAGCTGTGAATGTTAGTCCAGAAATGATTTCCTGGACACTGACAGTTTCTAAAACAACCTCTGAGCTAACGTTATTGAAGACCTCCACAGTAACTACTTTCTGGCCAGGACTGCTGAAGGTGTGGGTCTTCCAGGACTTGTTCCATATCAGAGTATCCCCATTCACAGACCAGCGGTACTGCAAGTCTGAGCCCTCCATGGTCAAGACTGTCAAGTTAGTTGGTGAATTGACCGCAACTGGATTGTTGCTAATCTGCAGGTACAGGCCTTTTGCTGGTTCCATGAAGTGGATGGTTCTGTTGATGGTAAGCTGGCCCAGGAGGTTGGCGGCCCGAAGGAAGATTTCACATGGGCCTGGTTTAGAGAAATTCACCTCCACGTTCTTTCCGGTTATGTTGAAGCTTGAGCTGGCTGGGTCTAGTTCTCTGATGATGTTCCAAGTAAATGTCATGTTGGTTCCTTCCTTTAGTCCAGCTTGAAGGTGGAGCAGGCGGTTCGTAGCAAAGCAGCATCTGTTCTCTTTGGTGCCTCCACTTCCTCCAATCTCCTCCTCTGCTAAAATCTGCAGTCCCTCCAGCTCACGTTGTACAAACAGTAAGATGCTCGCCTGTGTCGTTCCAACGTCGTTTTCAGCCGTCACGATGATGTTGAAAGTTCCAACAGAGCGGAAGGTGTAGTACATGGTGTGGGTCGCTGGTATTGAGGTGCAGTGGTCACAAACGATCCAAGAGAACCGGACGCCATCTCCCTTCTCCATCTGGGCCTCAAAGTGAACCGAGGCATTCAGAGGGACGTTGACCAAGCTGGCATTGACGGTCAACCCACGGATTGGTGCCAGCACAGCAACAGGCAGAGTAGTATGATTCCAGCTAACTGTGTTGGCTGCTGTCAGTGTGATATTGTAGTTTCCAGACATATTGTAGGTATGGAGGGTATTCTGACCTGCAAAAGTATTCCCGTCTCCAAAGTTCCACGTGTAATTTACATCGGAGGCCTGGGAGGAAGTTGTGAAAGCATACGGTGCTTGAAGTGTTAAGTTGTTGATTTTGGTGCCATTGTGCTGAATAACGATTGGTCCTACAGGCATCAGAACCTCAATCACAACGCTGGTATTACTGCTGGAGATGTTATTGAAGACTGTGACTGTCACCATGTACCGACCTGGGTTTTTATACATTTTCAAAACATTCCCAGAACCATGGATGAGCACAGAGTCCTCCTCTCTACCAAAGTCCCACTGATAAAAGTAGTTAAACCTTGGCTCAGCTTTGACCTGGAACAGAATGTCTTCTCCAACAGCATAGAGGGATTTCTCAATGGGAAGGCTTATGTGGGTCAAAGCTGGCTGCACACACACCAAGTTGAAGAAGTTAGCCTTGGTGGCCCTGTTGACCCCGCTGGAAAGAAGCAGCGAGAGGTGGTAGTTTCCACTTTTCCAGTAGGTGTGTGACACTCTGGGGTTGCCTTGGTGTGTCTCGTTGGGGCTTCCATCCCCGAAGCACCATTCATATAGGTGAGCAGATTCATTACCAGAAACCCAGGCTTGAAATTTGACTGGAGTCTGCTCTTGGACACACCCAGACGGCTCCATCCTTATCACTTGGAAGACAAACACCTGCACTTCTAGGATTGTCCAACCAGAGCTCACAGCGTTCGAGGCGGTCACGTTCACTGTGTAGTTGCCATCTTTGTTGTAGTTGTGCGTCACGTGAGCTTCAGATGAAGAGTAGACAGCTCCATCACCCATGGAGTATGTCCATGTGATGTTGTTACCTGAAGCAAGGCGGGCCCTCACGGCAGTAGGGCTGTGAAGCTCTGTTGGAGATGAGCTTTCCGCTTTTAGATCTTCAATCTCCTCATATACAAACATCTCAGCACAAGCCTCCATAGCACTGATGGTGTTGTTTACCGATACGCACACATTAAAGTTGCCACTCAGTGCAAAGGTGTGCTCCAAGCGGCGACCTTGTAATGGGGCTGAACCATCTCCAAAGTGCCAGTCGTATTGAATTCCATAGGCCGAGGGCAGGGGGTGAGCTTCAAAAACAGCTGATTTGCCAGCGAGGAGGTGCTGTGTCTCTGTTTGTATATCAACACGCGTGAGGATGCTGTAGACACTCATGTTGATGCTCTGACTGATGTTGTCGTAACGATTGGATACTGACACCAGCGCAGAGTATATTCCTGTACAGAGAGAGGGGGGAAATTGGAGAGCAAGACAAAAGTGGTAAAATTAGCTATATAATCTTGTATTAATATTATAATCTTGTATTAATAACGCAGCCTCTTTATGACACACATCATCACATGGAAACAGAAGCGGGGGAAGCGAGTCAGGCTACGCGCTGGGCTAAAGGCTAACCCGTACAGACCAGAACCCTCGAGTCTGTTCCTCGCCAACTCGAGGTCTCTTACAAACAAGTTGGATGAGATCTGAATGAGAATTACAATACATTACCTCATTGCTACGCATCCTGCAAACACCCAACTTTAAGCCCCTATACACTGAGTGACTTGGTATTGTCCCAAGTGGGATGTTCCATTTGCCCATAATAATAGGAGTGGGGAAGTATGGATTTTTCCTACCTGTATAAATGTAGGTTAAATCAGTTCTAACATATTTAGGAGATTGTCTCTATTGACAAATGGGTTCATATTTTATGAATCTTTATTTTGATATGAATAAGTTGAGTATTTTGAACTCTAAACCCCCACATGTCGCTCTTTTGAACATGCGCCCAGGAATCTCTCTGTCAGTTTGCATTCTGAGCAGAGAGAGACAGTTGAGAAGAGAATGTAAATTGATGCAGTCCCTGTTTCATGTTGTATCATTACAGTAAAAGCAAGCTGAAGAGAGCTGCGGTGTTGCAGTATTTTTTTGATGTGTGGCCTGGACTCGCTACATTTGAGTCTTTTTTTCACTCCTTCCAAAGCAGATGCATATTCTGTCTGGACCAAGGTTTTTTCAACAGGTGACAGTGGAAACACAACCACAGAGGCCCTAAAATCAAAGAAAATGAGAAGATCCATGTAAAACCTTCAAACTTATATTTAAACTTACAAACTGCTCATCCCTTTTAAATTTTGCCTCAGTTAAGGAACTTATGCTTTTGTTTAGTCTATCTGTCTTTTAGTTAACAGGATTACGCAAAAACAGATTTGGGTCAGGAAAGCTCGAATACATTTTTTTTGCGGATCCAAATAAATGTGTGGATTCCATGGGTGGAGTCTATTGCGGGAAAAACTAATTGGATTGTCAGGTAAGTGAAAATCTATGAGGTCTGACTATCTGCGTGGAAGCTAACACATATATAGATAGTGCGCGCACACAACAAACAGCTATGGAGAAAAAACTAAATTAAAGATCTTGTATGTTACCATGAGAAGTTTGTTTTTGAATAAATATGAAACTGTGCCAGGACAAATTTGAAGATGACTGGCTGCCACAGTCTAGATACTTAATTGGAAATGCGGCTCCGACATGGCATTAGCCTTGGCGGAGGTTTGCGCTCTCAGAGTACACTTCTAGTTAAATGAATAGAATGGAAGATGAGTGAGGGGTTACCTGGCTGAGAGTAGATATAGGTGACATTGTTGCTTAGGAGGACCTGGTTGGGGGAGTCTGGGCAGAGGAGGGCCGGGGCATAGGGAGGCTTGTATTCAAACTCCTTGTATCCCCCGTCACCAAAAAACCAGCTGCAACACAACAGAGACACGTAAAACCATTAAAAGAGGAGTTCAGATGAAGAGAAGTAATAACAACCATTTCCGCGCACACGCACACACACACACACACACACACACACACACACACACACACACACACACACACACACAAGCTGCTGGAAAGTGGGAATCTTCTCTGACAAGGCAATAGAGGGTTTGGAAGAAGAGAAGTGGAAACTCAAAACTCAGGAAGCCTCTCTGGACCAAGAATGGTGAGAGTGGAGGGAAACTAAGTGAAAGAGTGCACCACAGTTGGGAGGGTGGGAATGTGAAAGAGGGAGGTCGGGAAAAGAGAAGAAGAGAAGGGGTGGAAGAAAGGGGGGGGGGGAAGTACGGGGGAAACAGCCGAGCAGAAGGGAAAATTCTTGTCAGCAATCTGGGCTAACCACACAGTTATAAATCCAAGGCTCTGCATGGTATGAATGCTGCCTTGCTATTATGGTGCACAGGAAGGCAAAAACAGAGAAAAGAGAAAGAGGGACAGATAGAGGAGAGGAAACTAGCTGCCAAATACAAACAGATGTACCGTGACTGCCTCAAAAACAAGAAACGAAGAATAGACATAGAGAAAACAGGCAGTTTTTAATTTAAAACAAAAACAAAAACACCAAAGACAGCATCTATTTGTTTATCCATCTATGATTCTGTCCGTCTCTCCTCCTCTGCACGTACCGGAAGGTGGCGGCCACAGACATGTCCACGAGCACAGAAGTGGTGAGAGTCTGAGTGGAGCCCTGTGGGACCACATCTGGAACGCCCTTCACAGAGAGGCCGGCCATGGGCTGCAGGCGGTCCACTGTCACGTTGAAGTGCTCCGTGAGGGTGCTGACATGATTCCTGGCCGTCACCTGCACAAAGAAGTAGCCAGTAAGACGGTGGCACTCAGTCAACCATTAATGTGACAACACTGGGTCAGCACTTGTAATGTATTTTCACTCACTCACGTGTGTCGTGACCAGTAAATTAGACTTATCAGTACTTTAAGTGTTTCAATCATTTTGTATACATTTTATAAATATTAGCTGGTTGAGTCTCTTTGGAATTATGACTACTGGTCAGAAAACAGGTGCATAAAGAGCCCATGTTTTACACCTTTCTGGGATAAATTTGAGGTATTGGCCATAAGATGATATATCTGTGGTTTAAAGTTGAAAAAACTGCTGCAACGTGTATTTCCATGTCCTCTGTTCTGCCTCTCTCTGGAGCTGCAGACAGAACAGGCTGTTTTCCTGTTGCCTCTTGAGCCCCTCCTCTGATTGGCTGACTGCCCTTTGAGGGACACGCGACCAGGCCTATTATTTTATAATAATACAGGGATTGATGCAAGTGACCTCGATCAGGACAACAGCATGTTCAAGAAAACAACAACCGCTTCTCCAGTTGGGGGTTCTGCGTACTGAGTCAAACTTCACCAAACGCTCGACACACAGGTGAACAGCTCTCTGTGCAGCAGCAGTGGATCAGTGTTCTGAGGACTGAGTCCTGCAGATGATCTTTACTAGCTGTAGCTTAATTACTGCAGGTCACTTTTACAGTTTCTGAGAGAAAGCTGCAAACAGCATCACCACAGGCCAAGTAAAGAGCTTTTCCCAAACAGGCAGGATTAGAACAGACACTGCACTACTGTTATAAACATGTATAATTATATATATATATATATGTTTGTAATAATACAATATTTAATACAATATTTAATATAATAACCGTGCAGAGCCATTCAGTGTTGAGACTAAAAGAAAACCTGTCACATACAAATTTAATCTAAAAAATCCTACTCTTGCATTTAGGCACGTAACAGAGACGCTTTGGCAGATTGATTGAGTCATGTGACATAAACTCACAGTGAGCTTGTAGACGGCAGCGTGCTGGTAGATGACATTCAGAACAGTGTTGTAATAGGTGAAGTAGGGTTTGTCGTCCACTGTCCATTTAAACGTGGGACTGGAGCCTTCGAGGACTGATGCTGTGTAGCTCTGTAACAGACGTATATACATTAACAACATATCAACATCACACGTGGCACACATTCAACATATTCCCCCCTAACATATGAATGGTGCTGTTGAGCACTTTGAGTGGTCATCAAATAATCAGGGGGAGTGAGCTGAGCCTGGGCGCCAAATTTCCACATGAGTTGTCAGACTGACAACAATGAAACATGGGGGTTTCAGGGTTCAAGTACAAATAGGATGACCATCTGTACTTGCAAGGACATGGTCAAATTAAAGATAAATATATAGCACAATATATCAATATGCAATCAATATGAGATATCATAGCAGTGGTGATGAAGACAATATACAAGAAACAACCAAATGGAGATACAAAACACGGGATGATGACAAAGACACCAGGGATGGTGTCAATGGTCTCCTGTATATGTGATGGGTTCATGATTGAGTGTTTTAATTACAGGTGATGACTACTGATGACCACTACTGTCTGTACACTAAGCTTTTTTTGTTATTCCTTAATGTTTTCTAACTTGTCTTGCTTGAGCACTTGAAATGTGGCCGTCACTGTAAACACTGGTTTATATGCAGGTCCCTCATAACATCAAACAACAATGCTCTTCCTCCATATCTATGCTTTTTCTCTAAAAATCACATGATAAGGTAAATGATAGGTGTGAGTAGGGTTGCAACAATTCCATGTGCACTATCTCGTG
Organism: Pleuronectes platessa; assembly: GCF_947347685.1. Lineage (NCBI taxonomy): Eukaryota > Metazoa > Chordata > Actinopteri > Pleuronectiformes > Pleuronectidae > Pleuronectes > Pleuronectes platessa. The sequence goes on along the minus strand of NC_070628.1, from coordinate 21,303,410 downwards.
TGTGGAGACATTTCACCCCAGCCAATGTAGAAGGAAAAGCTGTGTGCATTTGCAAATACGATGCAATGACCTATGTTAAGAGAGACACCCAGAAGCATATAGTCAAGTGCCCAAAGTTTCCTCAGGGCTCAAATCAGCCTATGACAAAACAAAATGTTTATATTTATGTCTGTATATGACAAGGTAAATACAGTTAGTATAAATTACCAGACACAATTTCCAGTTTATTCCTGTTAATTCCCATTAATTCTCATGGAAAGTTTCCAGCTTTGAATATTCCCGGAATTTTGCAGCCCTAGGTGTGAGTAATTGTCAAAGCTTTGTTTTTTTATTGTACTGGGTTGATAAACGCACCTATAGTAGCGCACAGTAACAGGAGTTACAGGAGAGAATAAACCAGCTTCTTAAAAACTGTGAACTGGATTTAAAACATAATGCAAGTCTCTAAATGTCCAGGTTATCCAGTATGCATGGGAACCCTTATACTTGAAATACAAATGCACAAATACATACACTCACCACAACTGACTCCATCAGCACTCGGTGGGCAGGGTGTGGCTGCACCACCAGTCCTCTGAGGGGCTCTTCCACGTGGACAACTATAATCAGGCTGGCCTCAGTCACGTTACTGTGTGCCTCCAGCTCCACCTGTATTGGACTCCTCTGCTCTTCTGCTCCCAGATTCAGTTCCAGGACTGCGTACAGGCTGGGCTCGGTGACCTTGACCCCCGTCCCTGAGCTCAGGCCGGGCCGACAGAGCGCCGCGCCGGATGAAACTCCTGATGGACACTCTTGCTGGAAGGTGATGCTGCGATTGCTGCCTCGACAAGACACCTGTGTTGCGTAGCGAGACTGGACACGGAGCAGAAGACGGGTGTCGTTGGGCTGCACATAGTAGGAGCCATTTTGGGGGAGGGGGTGGAGGACTGTCAAGCCCAGCGGGGGCACCACGCGCAGTGGGCATGATGCTGAGGCCGGGTATGCTGGCTCAGCAGAGGTCACCTGAAAGTACATTTTCTCTCAATTATTAAAGAAGGGCTAATAAAGGACAAATATTAATACAGACACTTATCTGGGGTTGACAGTGTAATTTTCACATTGAAAACACATTTTGTTAAAAATAATCAATAAATTAAATTGATCTATACTGAAATTTTAAATAAACTCTTTTTTAAAATGTTAAATCTAAAGTTAATTGCTTTGCCTCACATTGGAGTCATTAGAAAAAAGAAATCTTCCAGGAAACAAGATATATGTGATAGTATATTCCACATTCTAGTTTGGCCTCCTCATGCATGTTGATAGGTGCATGCTGGGATATGACACGCTGCTTTGATGTCTTACCAGCAGGCTGTAGAGTCCAGGCTCCGGTAAACCATCAGACAGCTTTGCTCCCTGCAGCTGGGTCTCACTTTGCCCCACATAGAGCACTCTGACTGGGCAGACCACCTCCTCCAGCCACCCTCCCTCGCCGTCCGCCACCAGCACCTCCACGTCCAGCTCCGGGTCAGGCAGAGGGTCGGCGTCAGAGTTGGCCGATCTATCCGCTGAATGTCTGGTGTTGTTTATCCAGAACCACTCGGACTGGTTGAGGGCCAGAACAGGTTGTCGCCACTGTGAGTGGATGGAGGACTGGCAGCGGAGCAAGGACCCGGGGCCGGCATCATGTTGCAGGGCGATGACATCACCGCCGGAAACCAAGAGGTCCTCCAGGTGTTCTTGTACCTGGGAAAAACAGGACAGTGCACGTTAGAGGCAATGGCAAAGTCACATAGGTCAAGGTAAGATTGCACATTACCAACTTTGTAAACAAAGAGAAGAGTCCTCTTTATTGAATCGTAGCATAATCTGCTTCTTCTGTTGCAGTCAAATAGCCGACCTTCCACAACAGCTGCAATCCCTTCCCTGTTTATCCTATCTATCTAAACACCCTCAAACGGTAGCTGAAAGTTATCAGTTTTCTGTATTTTAAAAGCAAAAATTCAAAAACATTGCTCCCTGTTAACTTCAATAACTTTGGAGTAACGTTGGAGGCAAAACAAATCCCTCTCACCACTACATGAGCAGCCGGTCCTGCTGGCAGAGTGAAGACCACCTCATTTTGAAGGGTGTAGCGGGGCCTGAGCGCCCCAGCAGGCAGGCGGTGCGTTTGGCTGCAGTTAGGACAGGACGCCGGCTGGCAGGGACTCGACAGAGCAAGGCAGCGGTGCTGGAAGGGACACCACTGCTCCAGGTGGGGGCAAGGGGGTGGGTCACTGGTCTTGGTGTCATTTGGGACACAAACAGCCACTGGAGCACACGCTGGACCTCCACAACCTGGGAAACGAGACAGATTTTTCTTTCAGACCTTAATTTCTCATTTTTAAACGTACAATATGTAACCTCCGGCTCTAGGAGTCTCTTCCTCAAAACCAGAACTTAAGACCTTGTTTGATGACGCCGTGAGGCCGGGTGAGATCATTGCCGAGGAAAATCTACCCGACCTGACTCTGGTGAAAATCATGTTCACAGATTTTTGTTTTTGTGAGGCTTTAAAAGTGACTTATCCAAACAGGTGAAGGAAAAAACAGCCGAATTAAACGTCCTGATATTTGAGTGAAATTGTGGATTTCTCTTGGTTTGAACATTATTGTGAACAAGTCAGGAAAATATATTACATAGGTGTGAACTTTTTGAATTGTTCTGCTAATTGTGTGTTTGGTATATAAAAGTAACAGCAGCAAAATTAATAAAAGTATTTTTTACCCTCGGACACTTAATGTAGTCTTTAAATATATTGTGTTTTTCATTCCGCCTTCTCTATGTTTAATGGAAAATTATACATCATCTGTAAAAATTATACAAATTTACTATTTTCATTAAAAACAGAGTGATATTTTAAGAAGAAAGAACCACTTGTTCACTTTGATGTCTGTCCAGACTCATGCAATAAACTGTGTGCAGTAAAGAAATTGAATAAAAAACTATTTGGTTTCTTTTTTCATGGATGAATTATTTTGTTCTCTGTGTGTAATAAGGTCCCACAGAGCTTGACCATCGACCATCAAAATGTAATAATTCAGCCTTAAACCTCTGAGATATTGTGTTCATAAGAATGGGACATGTGTACTTCTATATGGACGGACAACCCTTTCACATAATGGCCAAGCCAATCGGCTTGCTGCTCCCTCACTGCACTTGTATGGCTATTACATATAGCACTTTGTAGTTTGGCTTTCTTGAAGCATATTGTAATGACTGATTCTTGTTGCTCTGGGTTTGCTCCTCATGGTTGAATGCACTCATTGTTAATCGCTTTGCATGAAAGTGCCAGCTAAATAAAACGTAATGTAAATAATGGCTCTGGATACAAGCGAAAAAACAATCGACAAATAAATCTCAATGTGTAGCTGATGCGTCAGTGTGGTCACATCTTACATCTGAAAAGAATAAACTGCACATAAAAGCAGCGTTTTACTGGATGAAAGCGAAATCACACAAGAAAAGTTCTGCAAAACAACACCAAAAAGCGTGCACTTGTGTAAAAGTGTTTTTGTAGTGGGAAGATAATTGGCGTGCTGGGCCTGAATCCATCTCGGAGTGGGGTAGAGTAAACGTGCTCTCTGGGATTTATAGGGCAGCTGCGTGATGTCATTACCTCCACTGACCACCGCTGCATTCACAGATTTCACAAAGTGAAAGTTTTACAGACAAAACAACCGCTCGCCTCTCTGTGGACTTGTTTCTCGGGTCTGTCGTGTGCGTCTGCTCTCTGCTCCTCAATCTTTCTGTTGTGTCTCGGTGGAGGTGTACAAAAGGAAACACAGAAAGCATCTCACACGGTGCTGTGTCTGGATGAGAAGAGGAGGGAGCTCAGAAGGGAGGTGACCTTGATTGGTGTTGTTCGCTCCTCTTCTGTGTCATCCTACTTTCTGTCTCCTTTCAAACTCCTCCGTCATGTTCACCTACCTAACAACTTTAGACAAGCGTTGGTCACTGTGTTTGTGTGTGTGTGTCAGTATGTGTGAGGGTGAGTGTGTGAGTGTGTGTGAGGGTGAGAGTGTGTGTGTGCGTGTATTTTTATCTAGCCGAAGGTATGAGTGCAGGTGGCTTATAGGTTGTTTTTTTTCCTTCTTTTTTTGACACCTGCTGATATTCACCAGAAATGTGCGGATGCTTTTACAAGCCGAGTGTGTGTTAGTGTGAATCTGTGCATGTGTGTGTGACTCACCGGGCAGCAGCAGGTGCAGGCCTGGATGATGGCAGTGAGGGCTGTAGGTCTGGAATCGAACTTGGATGTGCGAGCTGAGTTCCTGAGTGAGGAACTCAAGGGAGGACAGACGACCCGCTTGAACGAAGCTAAGAGCCGGGAACAACAGCACCTGAGTGAGAGAAAACAAAAACAGAGAGATTGACAAAAGAAGGTTTGATGAAGAGAAAACGGCCATCACTGACGAGCTGAGATTCCGCCTCACCTCTATGCCACTGCTGGGCGGTTGTGGAGCAGGGAGCGGAGAGGACGAGGCACGGTGCAAAGGATTTTGGGAGGTGAACACAGGCAGCCCCACAGTCCAGATCCCTGCATCTGGAACACGCACTGTAGAGGTGGAAGAAAAAGAGTGAAATCAAAAACGAGAATGTTGATTATACATGAAGAAACTTAAACTGGCACTCAGTAGAGCACTTACCTCGACCGACAGACCGAACAGTCTTCTTGATTTCAATCCAGCCGCACCAAATTGAACACACTCATCAGTCTCCTAAATGTGTCTGATTTCTTTTTTCTATGCAAATTAATCCCCTGGCAAATCAGTGAAAATGTAAAAATAAAACACCCTTTCTGTCAATGTTGAATAAAGTGAAAATAATTCCTCATCCGCCCCCTCATCTGGATCCGGATCAAAACTTAATGTGCTCCCTTCTGACCCATACCACACGCTTCCACCAAGTTTCCTGGGAATTTGTTTAGTTGGTTATGTATTATCTTACTTACAAACAAACAAACAAAGGGGACAGGGGTGAAAACATAAGCACCTTGGTGGAGGTAATAATGAGAAAGAGGACATGCTCATTATGTATGTGGCCTTTGGGGAACATAATTAATACATTAGCTACATAATCATTTTTTTCCAATCCTCCCTGTCCACCTAGTTTGAAAACATGACATTGTTTCTTTCCAGAGACAAGAGTGCATTAGTTTGATTAAAATATGGAGATGCTGTGCCACATTACTCTGATCGAATCATAATAAAGAAGAGTCTCTGGATGCTTCTTACACAGGGAGCAATTTGTTTCAATGCCGATAGTACTCTAATTCTAAATGGTGCTTCAGAGAGCAACTCTTGTGCTTGTAATTAGTTTTGATGGAAGCAGTAAGATTTTTCATGCTACAATCGTTTGTGCCATGTTTTTATTTATATGAAAGTGAAGGAGGTTGATATTCTTCACCCCAAACAACTTAGGTGCTAAAGGATATTCGTATTGAATCTCCGTCTCAGCTTCCATTTCCCCCCCCGATCATGGGTTTCTAGGTATTTGAACTGCTTTGTATGTTTTGTGTTTGTGTGTGTGTCTGTGTGAATATATGGAATCTACCTTGAGGCCTGTACTGGCAGACATAGGCGCGTTTGGCATGGCATGGATGTGAACTGGTCTGACCCCGCTGGTCGAGCGAGACGCACACGTTCCCAGGGGGTATCGGGGAGCGAGGCGGCGGGCCCTCCGCTCCCTCCTGCGCCTCAGAGCCGTTCACCCACTGCAGCTTTCCTGGAGAGTTAACGTCACTCAGGCCAAGCCACACGCCTCGTTCCCTGGGGCAGGGAATGGACAGGTAGCACAGAGATTAACAGAGCGCCTGCTCGACAGCTAGAAAATAGGCTCCTTTACTCGAAGTGCACACGAGAGAAGACGGACATCCAAATATCACCGAATGTAAGAAAAGAAAAGAAGAACTGCATGAAATGATCCTCGGAAAACAAAGCATAATCAAGAGTTAATAATTTAACGATTGAAAAAAGGAATTTTCCTTGAACAAGCAACAGCACAACACACAAACCTCCCGACAAAACATCAAGACTTAAATCAATGTGTTTCATCAATAGGTGAATTATGCGCTAGATTGCCTTCAACAATCAATAATTGCAGGGAGGAGAGACCAGGCAAATGGCTTCTGATTGAAGCCCAGTGGGATGTTCCGTAGGAGATGTCAGATATTTAGTGTGTCCCTGTGATTACGACAGATAAACTCTCCACTAATGGACTGCACATCCCCTCTCAGTTTTTTCTGTCATGGCTTTTAACTTATAAAACACAATGAAGCTCCCCTCACCGTGTGATACACAATGACAAAATGACAGTGTGTTCTTTCTCTCTTTTGATCAGACTTTTCTACACCGGCTCACATCTGTGGAAACGACATCTAAGAGACGGGATCAGGGGGGGTTAAGAATTAGAAGCTGAGAGGGACCAAGAAAAAAGGGTCTTTGTGGCAAAAACACTAACAAGGTCTGAAGAAAGAGCAGCTCCTTATATAAGCGAGGGGATGGAGAAACACACGAGCGGAGGAGGAGGAGGAGGAGGAGAGGGGGATAAGCTCCATCTGCAGCAGGTTTTCTCTTCTCTCATCCACTTAGGTCTGCGAGTGCAGGGCCTCTACCCTCGCATTAACACACACAGCGTGACGTGTGGACTCCTCCTCCCCGGGTGTTGCAGTTACAATGCAGCTGTGCTTTTACAGATGTGTGTTTTTGCGACCTGCTCCAACCCTAAAGGAGGCCTTCAGACCCGTGCGAGGTCCGACGTGTTTTTTTTTGTGTCGTCGCACAGCTAAGAGCGACATCCTGAAACAGTGCATCACACAGATGTGCGGTGGATCACGCAAAGACACGCGGCTCTTTTCTAACAAAGACACTGTGTGTGGTTGCCGAGACAAGGCTCGTTGTTGTCTTCTGTTAGCATCGGACTATGTGCCACACTGACAAACATAATCGTTATTTTGAAGCCCCCGCAGAATAAACAGACCAACAGATATACAACATTAATAGACAAACAAAGAACCTAATCAAAGGCATCATGCCTGAACAAAAAAAGCACGCAGGGGGAAAAACCCCTCAAAGGGTCACATTCAGACAAATGTGCCCGAGACAGGAGGGGAGAAGCAAGAAAAACACATGTTTCACACACACACACACACACACACACACCCCCATCCAATCCAAGTCCTGTTGTGATTGTCAGTGATTGAAAGTTCAACATCTGCTTTGAGAATTTGTTGTCTGTTTCATGGTTTCTTTGGCTCGCCTTCGCAAACAGACGGCAACATGGTGAGAACTGTTAACTTTTGAAACGCAAACTGGGATGACGCATTGTGTCACAGAGCTGGCAGCTTATCTGTTCTATATGTGCCAGCATTCTGCAAACTGACATAGTATGAACACTGATATCTATTTATGGGTCTATTAATATATATTGATGTGTTGTCTGTACAGAGGGATACTAACACATTGGCACACGAGCACTCACTGAAAGAATAAGGTCTTTGTTTTGAGGAAAGCTGACCAAGAAATTCAGAAAAAAATCAAATATACATAAAGAATTACATCAAAACAAAATTAATTGCACAGAGAGAGACGCCGCAGCCCCACTTTTGCACTTCATAAAGACAGACAACACTCACTGTGTGACATTGGGTGCCAGCAGGTTGCACAGTGCATCCGTCCTGAGGATTGCCAGATCCCCGCCGCGGTCAGAACACTGTTGTCGAGCATCGGTCCAGCTCATCTCCCCCGGGACTATCTGAAAACAGCGTGACGACTCGGCGTGGTACACCCCGTCTTTTGGACAGTGAGGGGAGGCTGGCGGAGGACAGATGTGTGAGTCACGCCATTTCCCAGATTGTTTGAAAGCACACAACATCAGGGAAACATGCACCGGCTATTTTATTGCTCGAAAAAAGTTATTGCTGAAAAACTGTGTTCTGAGTTAGCCCCATGTTACATAAACTACACAACACATTCTGAAAGCACACTCTGGAGAGCCGATGATAAGTCAACATGTGCAGAGAGTCAACACTGTTCGGAAATGTGCATTTATACAGGGCTGTCAGTTCAATAGTCAAACTAATATTTCAGCAACTGTGCTAAATGCTGAATTTGTGCAAAGGAAAATTAGATGATCACAGCTTGTGTGTATCTTACCTTTGGCAAATTCAACGCCATCCTTTGTGATCTTCCAGTCCACTTCCACACCAACAGCACCCCAGCTGACAAGTGTGAACTCGAGGCTCTTATTGGCCACAGCAAGGTTTGGACAGTGCAGCTCCAGTTTGGGAGGAACTGTCACGGTCACTTCTCCGCGTGCAGAGACCTGAGCATGAGCAAGCAAATGATTTCTACCACAGGCCACAATGCTGAATATACACCAACAGAAAACATTAAAAATATTGAGAAAACCACCTGTTGTTTTATTGAGTGTATCTGAATAAAAACATATTTCATTTCTTTCTGTCTCACCTCCTTGTTTCCAGCCCAGGCCATCACACTGACTGGATAGTGTCCCGGAAGTCCATATTTATGAGTTGCTGTGGTGAGGCATGTTTCTGTGGCATTGACCCGGGATGACAGGTCGCCAAAGTCCCAGGACAGCGTCACCGGGGTGACAGAGGAGGTGGCGGCCAAAGCGACGGGGTCATGGACACTCTGCAGTGGGAGTGGCTTCAGTGAGATGGAGAAGTCCACCTTAAACACGTCGAGAGCCAGAGTCCACCCACATTCCTGTGAATCAAAGGAAACCATGTGAGGAAAACCAGGGTTTGGTGCTATGTATTCAAAAGTAAAACAAAGTACTTTTTGCTGTTAATTATTCAGATGTTTGTGGTTTCATTTTCCATGGTTTTTAATTAAAATTATGAAGAGCTCCAATTGAAAATAAACAAATCTTGATTTCAGGTCTTGTGGGTAACTCCATGCAACAGTCGTGCAGAAATCTGAATCTGAGGATGCAAGAGAGTCATTCAGTCCTGAGAGGGAAGTTATTGGTGGGTTAAAGGAGGAAATCCTGTTTGGCGCACTTACAAAAGGAAGGAATAAATCAAGAGAAGGAAACGATACAGAAAGTGGGCTCCATTAGCAGCTGCTCTTGACAAAGCAAACACCGGAATGAAGATCTTGCATTGCAGTGACCAGAGTGTGCCACGTACCTTCATAACATGGGGATTCGTGCAGGCGGGCGAGCACTGAGATTCACTGATGAGGTTGGGCTCGGAGTTTTTGCTGCAGAGACACTCGTGCCTCGCCCCCAAGCCCCCGTAAAGGTGAGACTCGGCAAAACACACACTGTTACACTGCTCCCGCGTGAAGTTCCCGGGTGTGGAGGAGGAGAAGATAACAAGCTGACTCCGTCCCACTACGCCACTGCTGCTGTCTTCAGGACAGGCTGCATAGTTCAGACCTGACAGGGGGGGGGGGCACGAATTAAAGGGGTCACTTCACTTAATAAAGCTTATATATATTTATAATGTTTTAAACCAGCTTTGGACCATCGCTGTCCAAACCAGCAACTTATGTCTGAATTTCTTGCTGGATTATGTTTGTGGCATTAGGTCAATTTGTTTATCATCCGGCATGCAGCGGACTGATTTCGGTGTGTATTGTGTCATACCACAGGTGAGCAGGCTGACGTTGAGCAGGGGTTGGTGGCGGAGTTTGGGGGGGGTGTTACAGAGCATGGCGTCCGGGCGTCGGACTCGCACCCCTCTTTCCTGGAGCCAAATGACCAACCGGAAGAGCTTACAGTCACAGTCAAAGGGGTTGCTGCTCAGGTCGCTAGAGGAGAGAAGAAGAGAAATACATTTATTTAAACTCTTAACCTTGTGTGTGCTAATGTGATCAACTGTTAAAGCTGACATTCCCTGTTGTTTTCTACACCATACTGGTGGTGGTGCTTAAAATGCAGTTTGATCAGTGAGCCAAAGCAAAGATGGCAGTATTACTGTGACTAGCAAATTTTAGCAGTATGAAATTATTAAAGCTTTCTCTGATTCGTTATTATGCACTGTGAAAACTAAGCAGTATGAGATTCAATACATTTTGTAAAATGGAAATATCTCCACTTAACATTGTGTCAATAATTGACCCAACGTTCCAAAACCCCCGCAAAAATGTGACCGTGAGATAAAACTCCACTCAAACTATAATTAACGTTGATATTCAAACAAAATAACGTGAAACATTTCAGCTTATGCAATAAAATAATACGGAAATGTCTTGTGAAATAAAAACTGTAAAAATGCATGTAAAAAACAGTAATTCTTTATAATTACAGTATATTTGTAGGTTTTCTGTTAATTAAACCATTTTGTGAATATTGCAAGATACCATAAACATAGTTAAATATAGCTGAAAAGTATGTTTGGCAGAACATTAAGATTATGAGCTACACCCGTGCTTATGACATAACAAAAGGTAATATCTAAGAAAAAGAAGGAATGAGCCCGTGGGAAAAAAACAGACAGGGAACAGAAATACAATCTAACATGTGTCCCTCTGTCTATTTACAATTAACACATTTTACACCACTCAGATATAAACTGTGCACGAGCACGTTTCTCATCCAGAACCCTGGTGAGGAATAATTACTACTCCCCAGTCCCCACCTCCCACTCCAGTCTGAAACAAAGCTTCATTCATCTCGTGTGTAGGTGAGCTAACTGGAAACGCCCTGCTTTGTTTTCAAAGCATGTGTGATCATGCTGAACTTCTATTTATGTGCATGTGTGATATGTTACAAGGGTCCAATTATATTTTAATTCTTATTTCATATTTTCATACTTATTAGAGACACAACAGAAAAAGCGGTGTTCAATGAGTTGTGATTACTTACATTTGAGTTAAATTGCAAAGGTTGTCGCATGTTCTCTCCTCTATGGTGGTGATTTGGTTGTTGCTCAAATCGCTGATGGAATAAAACAGACACATTCATCACAGTCCAACAGGAGCCCGTCTTTCTCCTTCACTTACAGGTTAATCTGATTCGTGACAATTATTATCAAACCATCACTTTGGCAAGATTTATGCAATGTGAGTTGATCGTTGCCCAAAAAAAATCTGAAGCCAATAATTGAGTCATTGGATGTTTCTCCTGCATTATTATCCAATTTTGAATAGATGCAAGCATCCAGAATGATTTTTAAGATTTGTTTTTATCACTGAGAAAAAAACATTCTCACATTCTCTTTACATAGAAATAGCTCATATTACTCAAATATATAAAACGACACACAACTCTAATGACGAAGAAAACATAAACACAATTTAAACCCCCAAACAACTTCAGTGCTGAGTAGCAGACATTATTTCAGACTTGTGTTGTTTCTACCCTTCTACTCTCCATGGTTTGGTTCCATGCTTCTCTCGCTTGTTCTCTCATCCCTCCCTCTCTCCTCTATCCAGTAAGGCTACATAATGGGGCCGTTGTGTGGTGGTTTTGGAAGGAACTGATGGAAACCGCTAGAGTCCTCTCTCATCACACACGCACGCACACACACGCACACACACACACTTAAACACCAATCCAATGGGTGGAAGAACTAAGGTAATGGGTGAAGTAAGGGGAGAGATGGACAGATGGAGGGAGGGATAGAAGGAGGTACTGGGAGCCTGGAGCAGTAAGCTGTAATTGAACTTAATTGTGCAGTGATTGGTGTGTGTGTGTGTGTGTGTGTGTGTGTGTGTGTGTGTGTGTGTGTGTCTGTGTGTCTGTGTGTGTGCGTGTGTGTGTGCAATATAAAGTGTGTGTGGGTGTGTTTTTTTCATGAACGCTTTCTGGTTCAGCTAGCTTACTCCTGGGATTTCTGCCTACTTAAATCCAGACTAAACCAAACTTTTCTCTCTCTCCTTTTTCATCTTCCTCATTCTCCCTCGCTTCTCTCTTTTACTTTACTAAGAACCTTTTGTTTTCCAGGTCCTCATCTTCTCCAGACTCTGTACTTACACGACTGAGAGTGGCCCACAGCAGAATACACCTCTAGGGAGAACATTGATCCGGTTCCCCTGAAGATACCTAAAAGATAGATGATATATAGAAATAGTTAGATGGATTGACAGAGATGCATTTTTTTTCCTATCTCACACTCGCTAACACTCAAAGATACTCTGCTTGTGTCTAAATTTCCTCCGCTCCAGCTTCTGCTCTTGTTCAAATGTCATGCTCTCAAACTGAACGACCATGCTCTTGAGTAAAAAGTTTTTTTTAAGCAGGCAGACAAACAAATAAGTTTGGTATAAATGAAAATTGAACAACACTCTAACTGTACTCACAGCTCTCGGAGGCCGGGGAGACGATCCAACAGGCTGGTATCAAGGGAGGAGATGTGGTTCTTTGAAAGATCTCTGAGGAAACAAACCAGGATATCCACTTTTTAAGATGCACAATGACGTAATTGACCATACAATGTGATGGGCCAAGTGCTGTGAAATGAAATGTTGTGACAGCGAAGAAGAGAGAAAGTGAAACTTTCAGCTCATAAGAAAAGAGTCGGGGATAAATAAAACCAGACCCTCTAAATATGTAAGTGGACGTGCCAAAGACCACAAAGCTGAGGACACAACAATAGAGAACCTTTGTGATGACACATCATACGGCTGCTGTCGGCAAAAAATGTCATTTAACTGAATTTTCTTAGCAACAAAACGTTTGAAAAATAGTTTTGTTTAAAATAAAAGTGACCTTTGACTTTTTCAGTTTATTAAGTCAATGTTTTCAACAACATGAAATTCAGTGAACTCTCCTTACAAATAACATATCAAGTAAAATAGGTCCTTTTTTATTTGTGGAGGAACAGAATATGTTTTCAAACAAATAAAATGACAGCATGGTGTGTGTGTGTCTGTTTGTGCTAGTGAGTAATTCTTATGTTATATGTAATTGTTTTATCAATTGATGAAAATAAACTATTAAAATGGGCACTCTTATGATTTAGTAGCATGAGTTAATAAATGTGCTGTTGCAAGGGAAGTAAAGAGGAGCTTAAATTGAAGCAACAGAGGTCTATGTCTTGACTTTTATTTCCAAGACACAAAAAGACGATCCAAATTTTCCATAGTGGAACAAATATCATACGTACGCCACAGTTTACAAGTGTCCCTGCTTTTTGAAACCCTGCACTCTCCCTGTTTATAATATGGGCTTTCTGCTTAACAGTTTAAAGTCTGCAAGCCAAAGCAAAGAAGTAAAAAATGACGTGATGTGAAATGTCTTCTGGGAGGCCCCCGAAGGCATTCGGAAAAAATAGTGAAGAGCAAATCATAAAGCTTTGGACCTTCTATAACAATGAGGACATGTGAGTTTCTTCATTATGTGATTAGAAGTTTAATCCAGAAGTTTATGAGTTAATGGGTTTATATAATATCAATCAATAAGAAATGAACCCCGGTCTGAGAATGACCATATATTCACAAGTTTATATATGGAACTGATTCCATGAAACACAACACCTTTAATCAGTTCAGGTCAGTTCTTTCACACAGTGTGAATTATATATAATGACACACACTTCCTCCGTTCTGTGACTAGGAGGGAGGAAAGAAGACGAATGGAACAGCGGCTACCAGACTACAGGGTTTACTTAGGTGCTTGAAAAGAAATGTTATAATGTTCATATTCAAATTCATGATGCAAAATTGGAGGAAATAAGATGCAAATGAGACCCAGTAATATTTTAAGTTCAGGTCACTTATTTCATGATTGCATGGAAATGTGTGCATGTTCGTGGGCGACCCACTTTCTTCTGCAGTAATGGCTTTTAGATTTTCTTGCTTTTATTTTAAAAAACTTCCAGAAATAATTCTCTATGATTATAATACATTACTTCTAGCATTATGCTCAAATAATGTCAATACACATCAAAACTTAACTTATTTTTTAGGCCAATACCACAAAAAAAAATAAGATTGTTCAAATTAGGTTTTACATTTTGCCAACTAAAACACAAAACACAAACATATATTTTTGATATGGTTCCTTTAAATTTGCTAATGTAGAATTAAGTGTATAGAATTTGATATTTTACAGCTGAAAGGTAAAGATCTAATCTACCGAACTATTCTGTATGTATTTAGAACACATATCTCACTAACTGTTGTATTTGTGGCTATTTGGACAGGTTATATGTCCAATATTTATACAAATGATTTCAAAAGGGGACCAGCATACTGTAGTAGTCAATTGGGGCAGGGCAGTGTGTCTTTTGTCTGTGGAACCCAGTTGAACATGTCCTTTTTATTGCATTATTTTTATTATACCATATGGGACTGACACACAGGCACACAACAGAGGCACTGATCTCTTTCAAGGTAACAAATTCATAGTGTAGCAATTTATCTTCAAAGTAAAAGCACAATGTTTTGTTGCTGCAATAAAGACCTTTATAACAAGCTGACTTCAAGACTTGGGTAGTTGCTTAACAGACCACTGAAATAACCGACATAAAATGTGTGAAAACAGCTCAGTAAATCATTCAAACTTACATATTAGCTAGAGGTGTGAACATTTCTCTATACTTAGATGCATCGCGATGCAGACGTGGACGACTTTGCATCGATGCAGAGGCAGAACACAATCGATTCATGTTTTCACTACGTTCATTGTTTTAGCGATGTCCTACCAGGTGCACCAGGATCAGGAAAGACGCACTTTAAAGGTCCGGTCTTCCTGTGTCGGAGACTGTGTCTGAGTCTGCTTCCTCCTCCTTCCCCCTATGGCCTGCACTCACTTTACATGTTAATAATATACACCATCACGGATGGTATTAGGACACGTACAGGACTGACGTTTGAGTCGCTCTAGAGTTTATAAGACACGTGTTGAAATACACCGTGCGCACACATTCCCCTGCTGAACAACACAAGACGTCACGTGACTCGCACAGACAGGACATTAGTGTTAAAGTGACCGGAACGATCCAGAGTCATGATCCGACATTATCAATTAATAACTAAATACATGTGGTTATCACTTTGTGTGTGAGAAGATCAGACACACTCATAAGTGCACGCACGCACACACTCCTGCAGGTTATGACACAACGCTGTTCACAACGGGAATTTTTGGAATTTAGAAAAAAATAAAATACGCAAATTAAACGCTGAGCAATAAAAACATCATTCAAAACTGTATTTTATAGATGTATGGAATGCAACACACGCTTCACGTTGAATTCAACCCTCCACTGTGCATTCTTCCATCACATGCACAGATAATTCCCAGCATCCTGCACACTACAGCAGGGCTATTGAGGCCTGCTGTAGTGTGCAGGACTAGTCAGGTAAGTTTCAAAGATATAACTGGTGAAAATATATTAGCATGCTAATTGAGGATGGTTCATCTGTTCATCTAGCCTATTTCTATTCATTTATCCATCAACTGTAAAATATTTTTACAGTCGATTCCAATTGTTTGGCTACCTATTTATATCTCTGGCATTGCATTAGTGAATTTTTACAAACTTTTTTCTCATCTTATTCTACAGAACAATGCCACGTGCACTATCTCATGTGTGGAGACATTTCACCCCAGCCAATGTAGAAGGAAAGGCTGTGTACATTTGCAAATACTGTGCAAAGACCTATGTTAAGAATGACACAAAGATGCAGAAGCATATAGTCAAGTGCCCAAAGTTTCCTCAGGGCTCCAATTAGCCTATGACAAAACAAAATGTTTATATTTATGTCTTTATATGACAAGGTAAATACAGTTAGTATTAATTACCCACAACATTTCCAGCTTATTCCCATTAATTCCCGTATATTCCCGTTAATTCCCATGGAAAGTTTCCAACTATAAATATTCCCTGGATTTTTGCAACCCTAGGTGCAGCACATAAGCCTAAACTCAATGAATCAGTGTGGAGCGCATTGAACACTGTCATAGACTTACTGTCTGATTTTTCAATTGAAAACCTTATTTTGTAATAACCTTAATTGTAATAACAGTAACAGTTTATAGTTCTTTTTAAAGCACTTTAATAAATACAAATAGAGTTAATGTTAGTATGATTGATTTTATTAATTGAAAAGCAGCAATATGCAGTAATATAGAAAATTGTAGATGTGATACATTGAAATACATCGAGATGCATTGTTGTGCATCGAAATAGTTGACTGCTGAATTATTGAATTGTGAGGCTAGTGAAGATGCACACCTCTAATAAAAATCAGACACAGGAATCTTAATAAAGCAGATTTGGTCTAATTTTAGGAAAAACATTGACTATAAAATCTTCACTGAAGATATACTAGGTGGGATGACCACAAAGTTTTCTAACTTTACTCTGCAACATGATCTCAGCGCACAACATCCAGCACATAAATAATAAAAGTGAATGTATATTGTAGAACTGTTTGAGGAGGCCTCACTAGTGACAAAGAATCATTCTGAAGTAGGTCCAGAGATTCACCGCAGGACAAACAAACCACCCATTCCACACAGGCATTAACAGAAACTGCAAAACTCTCTATTAATAGGCAGAAAATGTTTTGTTAAAATTGTCTCTGAATCGACCGAAAAAATATTTTTTAATTTGGTAATATTGTTACTTGTTACTCTAGTATCAGCCAAGATATGTTTCAATAATTATATATCTTCGTTAGGTTAATATCAGACTAAATATAACTTATAAGTGTATAAGCTCAAATGATCATATTTATGTAAACGTCCAATCCTACTATCCACTACTGACATTCAACAGTGCAAACGCAAACACATATAAATAAATATAAAAATTATTTCCAAACTGGTGTTTTTATTGGGGAAAAAAACAGAAGAGAAGTGAGTCGGAAAGTGAGAAAACTGAATTGGTGTAAGTGTTAAGGCGAATTGCCAAGAAAAACCAGGAGAGCAGGGCAGAGCCGAGTTAAGTGGCTTCAGTCTCGTCTGTGAGCCTTCACAGCCTCAGCTGCACGAGAGAACCATGAGACAAAAGGAGAAGGAAAGAAATAAACAGGGAGCAAGATGACAAGAAGCCAGAGGTTGTGAGAGCACTGTGTGTGTGTGTGTGTGTGTGTGTGTGTGTGTGTGTGTGTGTCGTTTGCTTGTGTGGGACGCCAAGGTAGTGCTGGTCTGCAGAACAGAAATGATCTAATGTAGAAAAAGCTGTACTTCCTTTCTGATCCATATCTCTACTTTCAGTGTGCTGAATTAACAATCGACAATTTACTGCAGGAAGACGTGTATCTCTCGCTTTCTTTCTTTGTGTGCATGTGTGCGTGTTTGTGTGAGTGTGTGTGAATGTTTGAGTGTGTGTGTGAACAGAGCAGGACGCCCATTCCCAAAAGGAAACATCTGTACATTCCAGACAAGCTGTGTAAGAAAGATGGAGACCGAGAGAGAGAGAGAGACAGAGAGAGAGAGAGAGAGAGAGAGAGAGAGAGAGAGAGAGAGAGGGAGCGAGTCCTCCTCTGCTAAACCCATCAGTGGATGAAAGAGGACGGCAGAAAGATGCTCCACCCATGATCTGATCATTCACACATTAGGCTGACACCTCTTCTTATAGCTCGACCATATACGAACACTTACTCTGATCAAATTGGCAACAATCCTTAGACATATGAAGATTAAAGAGAGAAAGAGAGAGAGAGAGAGAGAGAGAGAGAGAGAGAGAGAGAGAGAGAGAGAGAGAGAGAGAGAAAATGTGTGTGTGTTTGTGTGTGTTTAACATGACAATATAATGTGACCTTCAACATGTCTATTAACAACAGGCTCCCGTTCTCTCAGCTACCTCTGGCCACACATGGTTTTACTTACTAACACACACACACACCCTGCAAATCGCATTTTAGATATGGGCATGCATGCACACACACACAGCACACATATGGTTCTGTTTTACTGACGGTGTGGCCAGTGATCTAACCACTCCTTATAAGGCCTGTCTGGTGCCACTTATTCTGAGCCGGAGGATGAGAACACACACACACACGCACACACACACACACACACACACGTTCTCTCTCTTTGCCTCGACTTACATTTATTTCCTAACTTATCCTAACCATGCCTACAATAACCCTTACCCTGTCTTTAATCACTGACCCAAAAATCAGCTCACTCCCAACTGGCGATCCCCATTTAACTGGGTTTGAGTATGGAACACACAAACGCCCTCACACACGCGCACGCACAAACTACATGGGTAGAGGAAATGAGAGAAAATATGATTAGAGGAAAGGGGGGAAATTGGGGGACTAAAAAAAAGCTCAAAGGAAGGAGCTTGATATGTGATTGAATACGTCTCCAATCTGAACCAAACTGAGAACAATAAAGTCTTCAGCAGGCAGGTGTAAGCGCTGCCTTTCAGAGTGTCTGTAATCAGTTTGAATCCAACACTTTCGAAATGTTGGGAGGGAAATTACTTCTGAAGCCTCTATAGGAACTAATCCGGCAGCATTATCCTCTATAAACTGTGCAGATTCTACCAAATGCGATAAAACCCTCAATGCTCCAAAGCTTGACATGTATGCTTAGCAATAGATTTCCAATAGATGGAAGATGTTCTTTGGGACGTACTGAGCGTTAGGGTGAACTGCAGAGTCCTGGATTATTCTGCAAATATTAATCTAATACATTTCTTGGCACATATTGTCTATGCAAACTTGACTTGAGACCAACTGATTTCAAGCTGCTGCTCTGTCATATTAAATATCAAACATCCTACATCCCCATGTGTGTTTAGTTCTCAACACATACAGTTTGTGCAGACTGTGTTTTTAAAAAGCATCAGGCTGACATTATATTCTTTGCATAGATATTTTAAACCTTCTCTGTATATTGCAGTGAAGGGACGACGTGACAACACATTTCACGAACTGCTCTGGGGTATTTTAATAGTTGAAACTGACTCCACTTGTGATGAGACAGACTCCTATGCTGTAATAAAACAACAAAAAAGCTGCAAACACAAAGGATAACTTCAATCTAAAGCGCACGTTGCATCACAAACTTCATACTACCAAAAAACACACAGTTCCTCTTCAGGCTGTTATCTTACCACCACCAATCTCTTAGTGAGTTAATAATGATTCACGCTATTTCTGTTACCAGCAGTTAAAAATCACTACTAACACACACACACAAGAAGAGAAACAGATTGAGCGAGATAGAGAGAGGAGGAGACGATGGGTTGGTAATGAGTTTGGTAATACAAACCGACGTAGGTCTTATTGTAGGACAGTTCGATATCACGGTGGCTCAGTGGTCTTGGTCCCTGTAAGTGAAGGCCAGCGCTCCAGTAACCCACTAAACACAGACCGCTCTGTGGCAGCTTTCATCCCCCTCAGAATCACTAGCTGATTCCCTCCCTCCCCCACACACTTCTATCTATTTCTCTTTTCTTTTTCTCTCTGTTGCTCTGATGCCTTGTTTACATTTGATGGCCGGACAGACCAAGAAGAGTCTGACGGGAAGATGGAGCAGGACAAATTTGAAGGAGGAGTTCAAGATGATGGAGTTGGAGAAGGAGAATGAAGGCAGGTGTGGGGAGGAAGCAGGAGAGAAACAGAGAACAATCACCCCACTGTGGGCTGCCAGCCAGCACCTCATGCCCCAGACAGGGGTGAGGGGGTGGGTGAAATCTTAGGGGTAGATGGGTATTTACCCGACTGCAAGAAGAGAGGGAGCATGAAATTAGGGGAATGGGTCAGGGAGCTGGGGGAGATGAAGTGATGATTGAGGAGATTTGGATTGAAAAATAAATTCTGCATCACAGTCTAAGTCTGGCTGGGTCACAAACACTCCTCTCCTCTCCTCTCCTCTCCTCTCCTCTCCTCTCCTGAACATTCTGTCCATTTTTCCAGCTGCTGCTGCCTGGGTTGTCTGGTGTCCAGCTGGCAAGTGAAGGGCAGCTGTGTGCCGTGGTTAAACACACTGACTCAAAGAGCGATGCACTCACATAGACACACACTTTTAAATGCCGTCAATAATACAGGGAAAAATAACACAACCCTAAATGCACTGTTCGCTCCTATTCTGGTAAACAGATCTGAGTCCCACATATCTCCAAGTCATAACCTGTTGGCTTCGACCAAAAATGGGTCTCAGACCCGCAGTACTTCTGGGGTGTGACTACAAAAACGAAAAATAGTTATTATTTCAATGAAGCATAATTTCAGTGGGAACTCCTTAATATATTTCATTGATATTCAACTTATATAATGTAACTCAAAATCAAACACCACAGTCGAGTATAACTTTTCTTTTCCATTTGCTTTTATGTATTTACACACAGAAAGACTGAATAGTTGTACCATGAATAAAAAAAAACTGAAGACCTGGCCGCAAATGTAAACAAATGTTTGGAGTACACAATGGCGCAGTGGGACCTGCTTCTACTTCTGCTTGTCTCTCTTCATCTCTGACCGTGTGGACGCATCTTTCACACACTGTTGCAATCTACTGAACGGTCACTTAGAACGAAAGCATCTGCCAAAGAAACGTAATGTAATAAGCAGCAGCGAGCTGTCATCAGCTGCGGTTTCTCAATCAATATCAAAACATAAACCATCACATTGAAACAGAAGTTCTTCTCGGCAAAGCATCAAATAAAAAGAACATAAACACAGACAGGGACATATTCTGTTACAAGCTAAACACCAGAAAACAGACAAAAACAGCTGTTGAACTATTTCCATCAACTAATGTTACGCTACTATTCAAGAAGCAGGAACAAGATTAACTGATTAAAACAGCACTGATGTTATTTTAACCAATGCATTTGTTCACACTCTGTGGTGACACACAGTGCAGTCACACTCAGTATGAACAGGCATTATGCCATTAGACAAACAGCTTTGCCCCAGTTGCATATTCCACAAAACTGGTCGGCGAAAAACCAACAAAATTGGTCAGTTCTTCCAGCAGCGGCATCTCGTTCCATCAGTAAAATAAAGCTATTTCTGTACTTTGAACACTAACACTAGGTCAGAGTGTGTGATACGTGGTGTAACAGTTCCCGGAGTTTATACTCAGGCACAGCCTTAAGCTAATATTAATACTAAAACACACAATATCGACAGAATGGGTTCAATCCAAGGTGGTTTGCCCGAATGCTAACCTTGTGTTACATACCAGACCAGATACAGTGGACAACAAGCTCCTAAATATTTGATTGATGTATTGCATGAGTCTTGTATGGCTTTTAATTGTATGTACACTGCTCTGTGTGTCCTCCTGTGTACACCAGATGGGTCATAGCAGAAAACAAATTTCCCCCCTTGCATGTCGTGTGTGTGTGTGCATGTGTGTGGGACAATAAATGTATCTTAATCTTAATCTTAATCTTAGCTACCAGCAGCATTTCCTTCCATACTGCCGACAGTTTGTTGACGTGTTCGTCGCTGTCGGGAAAATCCCAATATTTCATCATAGTAGCGGACTGGAACTACATAGCAACCACCCCAATTCAATTTTCAACACCTGTGTGGATTACCAAGGATAAATATCCTACATTATAGTAACAATAGCACAGTGCAGACAGCGATGCAAAAATGCTAAATGAAAACAAGTGCATCGAAATGTGCTTCCAAAATATTTCCCATGCAGCAATATTAGGAAAGGTCCTGACACTTCTCACAACCACACGTTATAAAACACCAGCCTGCTTCTGGTAGTGTGGCTGTAAAAAGAAAAAAGTGTGTGAGGCTACTCTTGTGATGCTTGATGCCTCTTCCAGTTCAACAACATGATTGCTATGCTGCATTCACCAACATTGTGCTCACTCACTGGTGGATCAGCGTGTTCACGTGTGGCAGCAGGTTAAGGACAGGTCTGCATCCTGTGTACATTAGTGGAAGTCAGTCTTGTACATGTGAATAGTTTGACAATGATGATAAACTCATAAACCAGCAGCATGTAAGCACTGCTGTGCAAAACGGACACAAACAGCACATCTGCATATTTCTAGTCTGGAGCCTACGTGGGGCATTATGCATGTGGCCCCAGGCAATCGAACAGCGTGTGCAGGCACTGTTAGAAAACCGCAGCGTTTGTCGTTTGTAAAAGCGGGATGCTCCACATAAATTGATGCAACATGTGTCACCCAGGAGTTCAATAAACCTGCAGCACCACCTCGTCTGCAGCTGACACGATCCCTGGTGAAGATGAGCACGTGCTCCGCTCTGAGGTGACAGCATGCAGCACTGAATCCACTTTACTGTGCTCTCTGCTCGTTCTGCTCGTTGGATCCCTCTAATGTGTGGCTTTCAGGTTCAGTGGTATGAAATTAATTTGATTTCTTTCAACTTGCCACCTTCACAGATGCAGAGACCAAGCTCCTCTGTTGACGTGGAAACGGGAGGAAGCACTCGCGCTATTTCTGTTGATCTCGTGTTTAAGGTCAACATATATTTTGATTATGACAAAGGTGCATCAGAAAACGACATGAGGCTAAATGTGCATTTCCTATTTAATTATTGGCAGGAATAAAAAAGTAGACGCCGACTCTTTGTATTTCATCAGAATATTGCCAGAGTTGTAATTCAGCTGTTGAGAGACTAACAAAACAGTTTTCTATTTTCGCTCTAAAGGAAGTTAACAGTTAAATCCAAGCAGAGAGCTTTTCTGGGATATCTTTAAGTATATATGACTCACCCAGTAACCAGGCTACACAGACACAGCAGGTCTAAACCCTAGATGTATATATCCCATCAGGGGACCTGTATACAGTGTATACATGAATACATTGATGGCTTAAGCTCAACCCTTCTGCAGTCTGATAAATAACATCATCAATAAGGTTCAGAATATACATTAGCTGTACTGAGCGTCACTACATGAAGGGTTAAAAGCTGCCGAAATAAATTACGTGAATTGAAAATATGTTGAAGGTAAAGTGTTTATTGATGCTTTTGAAGCTTCAATTTCTTTTTCTCCTGTTTTCTATTTTTCAGCAACAGCATCTTACATACATTTCAACCTCAATTATGTCTCTGGACAAGGTACCTGGAAAGGGACTTCTACACTTTTTTTTTTTTTCAAGTGTTTTCCATCTCAGAACCCATCACGTCTGGCACAGGGTTGGCAGGAGGCATTGCAGCCAACTATATGAGTCTGTGCACATGACACAGCAGTTTACTTTGGAGGTTGTTACTGAGCAAACTACACAGTAAAAGTGTAAGAAAGATCAAAACACAAAGGATAACTTCAATCTGAAGCGCATGTTGCATCATTAACTCAAATGCACACACACACACACACACACACACACACACACACACACACACACACACACACACACACACACACACACACACACACACACACACACACACACACACACACACACACACACACACACACACACACACACACACACACACACACACACACACACACACACACACTTCCTTTTTTAGGCTGTCACGTAACCACCACCATTACCTCAGTGAGTTAATAATGAACCACAGCATAACTAGCACTTAAAAATCACTACTAACACAGACACAAACGGATCGAGAGAGAGAGAGAGAGAGAAAGAGAGAGTAGGAGCCGATGGGAGCTGTCTTGTCTTCCTCTTCTCTCCCTGTTCCTTCCCATATTTATGACTTTCTGGAATGTCTGTGCTTTTCTCAGTGATGTCACTAGTTCGAATCGCCATGGTAACACAACAAATCCCCCCATTGCATCTGGTCCGTACATTCAATCTTTCCTTTCCCACTTCATTAAAGTCGGTGTGTGTGTGTGTGTGTGTGTGTGTGTGTGTGTGTGTAAGTAGTTGTATGGATGATAACCACCGCAGTAGGAGGAGAAGCAGACGGATAGAGAACGAACCTAGAAAGTGAGAGAATTTCAGATTCGGAGTCCCGGCTGTCCGACAGCTGTGAAACCTCACGACACGAGTCAAAGCCAAAACTGCTCTCCGCTACAGCACGAAAGCACATCTCCGTGGCTGCGGTGTGTCTGTGTGTGTGTCTGTGTGCATCCCGCTGCCATGGTAACACCACAAAAGTAGCCTTAACGGAACAGATAGGACCAGGATGTGTGAGAGCGAGAGTGTGTTTACAGTCCAGGTAAACCGTGCACTGCCCCATCCATCCACTGTGTTACAGAAAGTACTCTGCACCTTAACGAATACTCTACTTTCCTACTTGACATAAATAAAAATAAATCTCTTCCCTCCATCTAACTGGAACAGGAATTAGAGTCTATATATAGTCTTATGGCCACATTCAAAGCTTTGTGCCATTTTGAAAAACAGTATGTCATAGAAGTGCAATGCATCCTGGGATAGTTTGGCCTGAGAAGGATCCACCAGTTGGAGCCTTCTAGTTTTTTTGACTTCTTGTTTGTTCCCATCACCTGGAACACACGGTAGGTTTCTCATTGATTTATAAAATATCATCTCAACTTGCACAGTAACGGAATACATGAAAGGTGACTGAGCAGTCGTCGGTATAAATGTGTTATAACCTACTGACAAAGGTGTCCGTGTGTTTAAAAGGAAAATAAGAGCAATTTGGTGGTTGGAAATACTGAGTGGTCACATTAATCGGAGAGGAAACACACAGACATCTGTGCACTCTGCTGCTGTGTTACACCAACCACTTGTCTTCCACTGTGAACGGATGAGAAGTTCAGTTTACTACACATTCAGACACATGTTGACTGAGTGTCTTATTCACTTTCTCTGTCTACTTTCACGGATGATTTGTGTCGCAGCTATCATCACACTAAACAAAGGCTACAGAGAGTCTCAAAAACCTGAGTCTGGTCCACAGGCATTTCCCAGAAGTGACTTCAGAGTTGCATAAACTGTCCAAATGAAGTGTTAAGAGATTTTTATTATGTGTGTGGGATAGAACAGATGGACCAATGTGTAATGGGAATGCTTTTCCCCAATGGCACACTGCAATATGTTCAAATGCTCCACGACCAGCACATCATTTAGTTTTTCAGGTGTGAGGCCAGACAGAGGCAAGGACTGAGGAAAGCTGGAACTTGACAGATGTGACATTGGTTTTACTTTAATTTATGTAATTTCTTGTTAGGTGACATGCTCTTGCTTCAGTAATAATGCAGCACCTGCCATATTAGAAATCTAGGAAGGGAGAAACAGTTGAAAAATCCAATCCTTCAGATAAAAAAGTTGGTATGATCTGGAGGTGGCCAACAGAATTGGCAAAAATACGTTTTTTTATGTCTCTGCCAACAGATTTAGGGCATCGACTTGAAAAAACCCACAAACCAGGTAAAACTGCCACTGCTTAACAATTACGATAAATACTCAACAGTACCCCCTGAGATTAAACTTATACAATAAATGTTAAGATCTAACAACAAAAGAAACTTGGTACTTAGAAATTGCCTCTGCTTTCTCTCACACACATTATAAAATACAGTCATAGCAAAGACCAAGGTGACATCCCGCTGCAGATGTTTTTGCAGAAGCAATTACCAGAGCAATTCCATGTGAGACACTCATCATGCACCTGCCTCTGCTGAACTACTCAATAAATTTCAAAATTCTAATAATTATTATAACTGCTCTATTGGTGATGATGCAGAAATAAGGAGAATCTGAGCCGTGGTAAAATGTCATTGAGCCGTGAAGCTACATTACATAGCAAAGTATCTAATGAGTAAAGTTAGTGTTTAAATTATCATCCATCACTGGTATCAACATCGACTATAATGGCATCGAGGTGAGATGCATTAGGATCTGAATGACAGTGCCTAATTCAATTCAAAATGAATCAATGCAATAATTGTTATAACTAATGACTTAGTATTTAGGTCATTTGTTACTTCCAGCAATTTGCCATTATATATTATCTCTGTCTTTTCACAAATGATCAACGGATTAATCAATAATGAAAATGACTTTGTGCCCCATCTTCCAGCTAATGTCGGCCTGTTATTAATTGACACTATCTTTCCTAGTTGATGTTTAAAAGCCATTTGTTTTCTGTGAGCAGTTTTTTTTTTTAACAACTAATCCAGTAGAGGCCCAGGGTTTGTTTGGTCCTGCAAGTCTCAGATTTACACACAACAGGGCCAATAACAAACTGCTGGGAAACATCTGCAGAAAGAGGCCACAGTTATTCTCTGATCATACTTCTGTCCTGCACTCTCATTTCTCTTACTGAGACAGACATCACAAAGACAGGTCCACTTGAGTATACGAGCAATAGACAAGTGATTAAAGTCAATGTATCCCATGTTGATAGCAGCTACTGCTCTCACAGTCGGTCACCTCCACACATGGCTTCTGCTGGTACAGTGGGACCGAGAAGGTTTAAGTGGACTGATGCAATTAGTGCTCCAACTGAGTCGGACCTGATTAGAGACAGATCCTGCAGCAAGATCGGTATCTAATTAACATTGCACCCAACAGAGGGAGAAATCCCTCTCTTTTCAAATACTATGAAAAACTGTGAAGTGACAACGTGCTGAGATAAGACAGTGGGTAAAAAGAAAAAAAGGCTTAAACAATAACATATGCATGCTGTCTTTATTTGAGAAGAATCTCAGTTTCACTTTGCTTCCGAAAACCCGATAGGCCATATGTTTATCTGCTCCAAGTCTCTGAGGCAGGCCGGTTCCAAAGTTATTTGCATTGATTATAGGCCTGCTATTTAGGGTAAATGTTTTAAGTTAAATCAAAGAGGGTTGTTAGAGGGGAAACAAATAACTGACAACATATGGTTTCCTTTGGCGCAGGACAGAATGTTCTCGCTGCAGCCGCACAAGAGGCGGAAGACTGATCTGCACTTCAAGCACTAACGTTCACTTCGCTGGTGAACAACTCCATCTGAAACTACCAGACTGGGACACATTCTCTTACACACACGCAGACGCACACACACACACACACACACACACACAAGCAGTGTGGCCTCGGATGAAGGCCTGGGCCCCAAAACTTAACCTTCAACTTCAAGTAAAGGGAAAGTGTTTTTTTTATTATTATCTTTCTTCTTTACACATTTGAGCAATTTTCCTTAAAGAGCGTTGGAGCTCGTTTTTCAAGGCATCATTAATCCAATCCCCGCATCTGTCGGAGTGCAAATTCATGACAAACAATAGATTTTAACTATTGTTTAAATCAATTTATTTTATTGATAAATCATTATGTCTAATGTCATAAAATTGTAAGAAATAATGTTTGCATGCGTTTGTTGCACCAAAAGTGATAAACACAATTTCTGCTTCATCGGTGACTCAAACTATTAATTGATCAGGAAAACAGATGGATAGTGTGAAGAAACAGCAGGGGCGGATCCAGTGGTAGGGACGAGGGGGCGCTGGCCCCAGATGAAAACTGGGTGGCTTCTGAAGTGCCTATGCAGATCCTATCAGTAGACTTTCTTCTTTTTAATTACTAATGATAAATATGACAATATGTAAAGAATTTGTATCTACAATACAAACTGTGTAGAACCAGGAAGGATTTTTCAATATATATTTAATGATGCTTGGCTTTGAATCCAAGCTATAGAGCTAACAGTAAACAATGAATATATACCTTACTGACTCTGGAATTGTGCATGGATGTTATACATATAATTGGGCTCTGAATGTAAATTGTGGCCCCTGATTTATAAAAGATCTTAGATCCACCACTGGAAAACAGGGATTTGGTGGAAATGAACATAATCCAGTGTTTATGCGTTTGTAGAAAGTATAAACAAATTAAGGGAAAATAATTTTGTAAAGGAAAAAATGTAGAAAAAAGTTATCAATGTGTGAGTGTGTTGAATTTGATCCAGCCACTAACAGCTGGTGAAAGTGACTCCATGCACTGATCCCCAGTTCATGGCTCAGCTATCGAACCCGCGGTACTTACAGCACGCTGGTGGCCAGCGGGATGTCTGCCGCCGCTGGGGCCCTCTCCAGCCCGATGTTGGAGCAGTTGACGATGCAGGACGCCTGGTGCTCCGCCAGCGAGCAGCTACAGTTGACGGGACAGGGGCCGCAGCTCCTGCCGCCGTCCCCCTGCGGCCCGGAGCCCCATGCCTCCAGGCAGCAGAGCGCCACAAGCAGGCTGGAGAAGAAGCTGAACCTCGGTGCGCAGACGCCATGTTTTCGCTTGGATAAAGTCAGTCCATTTCCACAAGGCATAGCTCACTCACATCGCATCGCCTCTGATGGTGTAAGTCCTCTCAGTCCGGGAAGAAAAACAAAGTTCACAGAACGCGCGTCCGCTATTCCACGGCGTGTCCCATGCGGGGAGACAGAAACAGAGGAAGGGGTTCAACTTTTAGACGCCGATGTGTCCCCTGCGTTTTCCCTTAGGTCTGCTCGGATCCCCTTTCCTCTGAAAATCTAACGGAGCGTCTCAACCACTCTTTCGGGGGAGAAAAAAGTTTGGGAGAACTTCCTCTCTCCTCCTCCTCCTTCCACTGCATGCAGTTCCCTGCACCACCGCTGAGACCTGGCACAGCTCTGTCTCCTTGAACCTGCTACAGTGCATCACAGGAGGGATACACGGTTAAATAGCCTCAAGCTTCTCTTGCATTGTAATCAAAGCACCTGAATTTACAGGCTAACTTTCAGAAAAGAAAACATTGAAATGTTGTATTAAACACGACTGTGAAATAACTAACAACAAACAGATGCCTCTGCCGAGGCCTAACAGTCCCCTGATGACACCACATTTAAATAAACTAAAACCCCATTTTTATTTGGATCTCATAAATATCAGCTATATTAATTATTCTCTGAGAGATCAATGAAAATCTCTCACGATGTTGAAGAAAGTGCGAAAACATGCGAGATCCACCGCCTGATCTGGATCTGCAGTGAGATTGAATGGGTTCTGATGCCCTGATCATAACTGATTCTTCCATCTAGTTCGGGGAATCAGTTCAAGTTGTTTTTGCATAATCTTGCTAATTTACACACAAACAAACCCGTGCTGATGAAAACATAACCTCCTTGGTCGAGGAAAATAAGCTGAACCAAAGTAGAGCAGTCTGGAGGCCTCCGCAGGAATTATTTTAGGATGTTTTATGTTGGGAGATATAAATTCCCATCTGGTCTCTGGCATTGGGATTAGATGAACCTTAACATGACTTCTAGTGACCTAGACTGTTATCTGCTTCCTCCCATATGGTAACACAGAGATTATACTCTTGTACCACAGGTTTTTTCGGTTTGAATGTTCACTTGCACGTTGGACCAAGAGTTTTCCCTGTTGAAAGAACCATCAAGCCGAATTTTAATAGACTTTCGGGTGGTAATACTTTAAGTACCGGAACCTTTGGAGTTTGGCTTGCGGCATTAAACATACCTGATAGGTTGACGAATCCATCATTTAATTTCAGCCATAAATTAAAAAAGAATCTGTTGCTGCAGTTATGATCTTTTAAATATATTCAAGTATGGATAAGGAAACCAAATTCCATTAATTCAGAGAAGAAGCTTTGTCTTTGCTAACAAAAGCTGTACCACGTATCTTAAACCGCCTCTACGCATAAATCCCGAAATGATTTCATAGGAAAACAATAAATCAGAGGACAAATCAAATGTAAGGCTTTGCTGAAAAAGAAAGAGAATACTTTGAAGCAGTCGCCTTGGAGTCCTTCATCTTGAGGCAGTGATGTAACTGCTGCGTGGCCTCCTTCACCCACACACACGAGAAGTTTTCATCTCACAGAAGTGTGACGATGACACTGCTCCCCAATGATCTGATTGTGAAGTGACAGTTATCCAAACTTGTGTTTTGGGGCCTTTTAGAAACCCCATTCCCCAGCCGTCCATCCCTCTCTGCGGTATGTCCTGAAAGTAGTGGCACGGGCACGTGTTGGAGGTGTTTCCCTGGTATTTGACTTGGCCGGAGCCAACCCAGCCTCCCTGCAGGAATCTGGAGCGCTACACAAGAGAAACTCCCCACAGCGACTCTCAAACTCTCTTGTCCTCGTTGGCAGCAGTTCATTGCAGAGTTCATGTTTGAGAAGCAAAATGCACAAGTGGTTGAAATTAGGCCAAATAATCCTAAAGGTTACTTTCCAGGACAAATAACAGCATTGTATATCATTTCTATGTTCTCATATAACGCAAGAAATAACAGCGCTAAACCCTCAATATCTGCTTTCCACAGAGTTACAGCCTATACACATTTTATTTCCCAACTTTTTATCGAATCTTCATATTCAGATTGAGTGACTATTCAAACCCTAGACTGGAGGTTTTCTTGGCTGCACCATTCAATCAAAATATAATTTCTGCAGAACTGAATTTAGCATATTTAGTAGCTTTGGAAACATTGACATTTAGAGTAAAAAATAGTGTGAACATAGACTTTAAATTGTGAAATATTACAAGATAATGGATGAGCAGATAAAAGATGATAGAAAATAGAGATGTTACTATGAATATATATCGACATCACAGAGAAAATGGTACCAAAGTGCCTTAAAGGGTCCTTGCTCCTCTATAGCCTACATTTACCTTTGTGTTTGACGTCATTTTGCCTCAGTCCTCCAGACTAATGCTTTAGATTCTTCCTCAGAAAATGTTTATATTGAGCTTGTGATAGCTCTAATCAATGAGGTGTAGCTGTGCTGTCTTGCTGAAAGAAGTGGAGGCAGTTAACACGAGGAGATTTTCATGTATTCTTGTGTTTTTACAATGATCAGTGACAAGCAGGCAGAGAAATAATAGTTAGTCTCAAAGGGCTTCACAGACTCAAATTGTACATAAAGCTATCCTGGTAACTTTAGTTAGCCAGTGAGCCTTGGTTAAATTGAATGGTGTTCTGGATGTCAGGCAGTCATGCTTGTGTCTCTATGTAGCTTTGTTTGTGGTGATTGTGTTTGTGGCAACAGATCCTGATGGCGGATCAAGATTCAAAGATCGTGATGGTGGATGGTGATTGTGGAGGCAGCTGATTGTGGATCATGATGGTGGATCGTTATTGTGGGCGTGGAGATGGATTGTGATCATGGTGACAGCTGATCATGGACCATGATTACAACAAGAATGCTTGATTTACTATAAACCCACAAACATTCTACCATTACTGACACTAACTCCTCCATTTCAATTGTCGTTGCTAATCCCTTCATTAATATCAGACATTTTCTTATGTGTTAATACTTTAAACATTGACACACCTTTCTATTGTGTTAAAAACAGTTTTTAAGTAATGTTGTAAATAGTGTAATTTTGTTGATGTGCTCAGTTAGATGCAGCATCTATTGCACTTCTATTCGTCGAGGGAGAGGGATCCATCACATGTGGCTCTCTCTGAGATTTCTAGGTTTCTCCCTATAATAAGGTTGTTTTGGCAGTTCTTCCTCACTCTTGTTGAGGGTTCAGGACAGAGGATGCCGCACCTTGTTAAGCCCCATAAGACAAATTGTGATTTGTTTATATGGGCTATCCAAATAGAATTTGATTGACACTTAATAAATAGTAATAATGATAAACAGCACTATACACAAGGTAACGATGAGGCTGATCGATATGAAGCTAACACTTCACTTCAATACTATAATCCATCCTACCAAGGGGCATAGATCCATTTAATGTTTATAAAGGCTGAAGGCCACAAATGTCAACTCAGGGTGGTGCTAGAAGAAAAGTTAAGGGATCATCAGAGACTTTTGAATGAAATATCTAATCATCTAATCACAAAAATGTCACGCATTTTGTTTTCCAACATCGATTTCAATTCCATCTCTAGAGCCATGCTGCTAACAGAGCTAAAAACAATATACATAGATATATGTGTGGAGAAGTGTATTTGAAGTTTACTGCCTTAAAGCCAATATGTGATTTTTCGAAATATTCTATTCCATATTTATTGACACCCGAAAAATTGTCTTCATCATGTCAGGGTACGGATGTTTACCACCCAACATGTCCTACTTGTGAGACCTGATCAAAACTGACATATCGGTTAATGTACACATTTCGATTGAACATTACAGAATACTGCAGTTGGCCTACTGAACCACTTATGTTTGAAACGCAGTATTTTATAAGGTATGTGTCTGGCCAGGAACGGCCCAGTCTGGGCTGGGGGAAAATAAAAATGAGCTTGGCTTCTGTTTGGTTATAGGGAGGGTCCTCCAGCCCGGCCAGGAAAACAACACTTACTTAGGCCTCTGTCTGTGTTATTGTAGGGCTACAGGAAGAGAGGGGGAGCGGAGGGGAGAGGGATGAGGACAGAATGCCGAAGGAGAGAGTGAGGAGGGTCTTGAGAGGGTGAGGGAGATGGAAGCACATGGCAAAGAGGAAGAGAAGAGAGCTGTTGTCACAGGCTGAAGGATAGGGCACTGAGGATGTGGGGGGGGGGGGGGGGGGGGGGAGATGACTATAGGGACAGAGACCTGCAGAGGGTAAGAGAGAGAAAGCACGAAATTATCATAACAATAATATTGTGCTGCAAAAGAGATGTTACTTAACTTCTGTCTCCTCTTATTGTAGGATAGCACTCAGCAATGATTACAGATCTGCTTTATTTACCAACTCTCACTGATTGGAGACTCATTGCCTGGTCTTGCTTCTAACAGGATATAAAACATGTTTATTAACTGCGACACATTTCCTGGCTAATTAACAACTCGATATTAGTAACACTTCTTCTAAACAGGATTCATGATGAATCGTTTGCACTGGATACGTAATAAAACTTTATACAATTCTTTATTTTATTTATTTAACAATTGTTACTAAAATAAAAATAAATATTATTAAATATTATAATAAATAATTTAAAAATAAAGCAGATTTTTTTTTTTAATTATGCTAGTCTTTGGATTAACTGTAAGATTAAAAAGCCCAAACGTCAATGGATCAATAACACTACTCTCAAAACATGATAAATATAAGATAATGATATAACACAATAAATCACTGATACTCTAACAATAATTTACCTGTGTACCTCCTATTCAAGTAGAATCTTTTATTTGCAGTATTTTTGCACATCGTTCTCGCTACTTATACTCGAGTAACATATATGAATACCTAGTCCATGATAACATCTATTTGATTTCCATGTAAGGGTAAAGAAAAGCTAAAATCTGAAACTCAAATTCTTTTTTCTGGTGCTTTTCTTCCCATTTGCAAGGTGCTTACTTCTCAATGTCTGTAAAATTATTTAAATGATAAAACCAGAGAGGTGAAAATCCCTCTTGGATCATTTGATTGGAATTCTGACAGCTCACGTATTTCCGTTTCGTATTAATGGCTTTCAAGAGGACAAGTTTATATTAAGGGAACCACTGCCATAAAATCCGTGTTGAGTAAATTCCCTTATAAACACTCAGAGGCCAGATATAAAAAAAAAAAAGACATTTAAAAAATCTTTGGTATGGAGTAATATGTCACTGGAATGAAATACAAGATTCATTCTGACAATAAAAGTGAATTTTTGTTCAAGACGACACCTTAAAAAAAATTAAATTACCTTTGTCCTATCCAAGTGGAATAAAGTGATCAATAAAAAGAATAGTATAATTAAGAGAAATGTAAACATATTATTCATAAATGGTTCAATAATGGTGGCAACTTGCCTCCACCACCCCAGCCTCAACCTTTTAGCACTGGGTAAATGGTATTCATCTTGAACAAATGTTTTTGCATGTGTTCCCTGTTTTATCTTAGCATGCTGCGTGGCTACTCCAGGGAACACCCAAAGAATGGAGCCATCCGTGCCAAGCACAACTGTTTTCCCATTTGTGCAATTAATGGTTAAATCATGAGTGATTCCTGACTGAACTTCAGAACATGTTCAGGTAATCTGAGATCTCACTCGTGTGAAACTGAGAAATCCCAGTCGTAAGGTTTTACAGAGATACACATAGATATTCCAGTTGTCACCACTAAAGAGTAAAGCCTCGACACCTATATAATTGAATGAACGTTCATTCATCCATCGTCCACAGCACTCATCCTTCGAGGGTCTCAGCTGCAGCTGGAGTCAGTCCTAGCTGACCTTGGTGCGATGTGGTCAGCAGCACAGATCTGTACATAACGTCCCAGCCTCAGAAAACACAAGAGCAAATGGATTGAATTCATATTTGAAGGCAATGTCCCGGAAAGAATTGGCAAAAGTCTGTTGGTGTGCGCCCCGGGCTCCTCCCGGGGCTACGCCTGTCTAAGGGTCGCTTTTCCATCACTCGAAGCCTGCCTGCGAGGCTGGGGCTGTCATAGGCTGCCCGGGGGTCTCCACCGCGGGGGGGAAAGTTATGGAAAAGCAACCCTCAGAAAGGCGTAGTGGGGGGGACTCTGAGGAAAGCATTTAATAAATCTTTCTCAACAGAGGCTTAAAAAAATCATGTTAAAAAGTGAAAAAAAAAAAAAAGCTGCTTCAGTATTGACTGCAAATGTAAAACAATTGTAAAGCATTTTTCCTGTAATGTTGACAGGGAGAATATTGCCAGTCAATACTACACAATAATGAGCATGAACAAAAGAAGAAAGAGCAGAATCCTTGATGCATCTAGATATACGCCAAGGCCAAACCAATTTACCTTCAATCGTCAGTGACCTCAAGCCACTCTGGTCCAGCCACGAGAAATATGGAGATTCAGAAAAGCACTCAGAGGGCACATACCTTCCCAAAGGCTGGACAGTCATCTCAATGAGTTATTTGAACGTAATGATAGTAAATGATATAGGAAAAGGCTGCTGGATCCAAAAATCGTATCAGTGTGATCCAGGCTGGGTTTGGTATCGGGACGACAGAGGTGAATTACAGCACCAGCCTTTTCTCAGTTAAGAAAGATAGGGGTAGAGAGAGGCAGAGAGAGAGAGAAAGAGTTTATTTCTAAAGGATGTGACACAGTGGTTTCTCTTCTATGTGAACACTAGAGAACAAATACACCTCTTACCCTCTCAACCTGCTCCTCCTGTGATTTAATGAGGAAGCACTTCTTTGTTCTGTCAGGAATCTGCATCTCATTTCACCTGCGATGTGTGTGTGTGTGTGTGTGTGTGTGTGTGTGTGTGTGTAGGTGTGTGTGTGTGTGTGTGTGTGTGTGTGTGTGTGTGTGTGTGTGTGTGCCCATGTCCATGTGTGTTTTACCTGTCCACTTAAATAGCTTTCAACTTTTCATTATTCCTAAAGCTTCACACGCAGCAACGCCTTCTATTTGCAGCTCATCTAGGTGCCAGGCTGTAGATCAGGTGATAGAGCAGGCTGGACATTAATTGTAGGGTTAGTGGTTCAATCCACAGTTCTTCAGTGCAAGATATATATATATATATATATATATATATTGTCTTGCATGTAACCCCACTTTCCTGTTCTCACCAACTATTTATTTTCCCCTATCTTTTAAGAAGCGCTCAGATATTTAGTTGCTTGAGCAAATCAAAGCACAAGAAGGGCTATCTGCTTATTTCAACATCTGAAAGTGAATTAAATAAGTTCTCCCCTCAAACTGAAAGACCTCGCTCTTGAGTAGATATAGAAAAAATCTAACTTTACCTACCAGTAATAATCTATTATCTTCTCTTACCAACATTGCTTCATATACACTCTATATTTGAACATATGATCAACCTTACATTCATCACAAATACAGACTCCTTCTTGGCTTCCATTACTTGGTATAACTCCCCTCAAGATGCTTCTTTGTCTTTTATTTCTAATTAATTAACAGTCTTTATTGTAATTAAATTCGAGTTTTTATGGTAATATTTTGAGCTTATGAGTATAAAGATAGTTATTTTCTATGTTGTAGTGCAGATTCTTTTTTCTGAGCAGTCATATTTTCCTGTTTTCCTTGCATCTCTCTCACAAACACATTGCCCACAGGATTATAATGGCCGTTGACAGGTGGATAGGTCAACCCTCAGCCTGTGTGATAGCTTCACTTCAGGGGATCCCTGTGAAGATGGGTATTAACTCCTTTACCCACCCTGATATTAACTAAAGTATAATGCTGTGTCTTGAATGCGATTCTCCAGTCAGTGCACTCACTGACACCGTATTACACTGTGTGCACAGGCCGCTCACTGGCATACAGCATGAATTCACACAAAGGTAGTGTTGTCCCAAACATGCAGTTGTGCACACCACAACTGTTTCTTGGCAAAACTTCTGCCAGCCACCTTCCTACCATTTCACACATTTTAAAATACATTTCTAGCTGCTCCCTTATAATAATAATAATAATAATAATAATAATAATAATAATACTTAGTATTACATTTTATATATCATGCAAAATTAAATTGGAGACAATTTGATAACATAAAAGCAATTAAAACATTATGATAATACTAAATGAGATAATAAAATTGGACATACTGTAAGGAGTAGGTTAAGTTCAAATTTGAAAAACAAAACAACCACTAAAAAAGTATTACATTCATCCAACCTTCTGGAGATAAATGGAGGTATTAACTTTTCTGTGTCTGCCTGGGAGACGAATGGTCAAACTTCTGAAATATAACTTTAAATGATTTGACCTGTTCCCTGGTATTAAGCTCAGATGATTCTAAGGGATCAGGCAGTTTTTCTCACTCAGCTTTTGCCCCAATAATTAGGATTTCTGTTTTGATATAACTGGAGGAAGTTGTTAATCATCCACACACTTATGTCGGCGATGCATGCAGTCATGTTGATGATAGAACTCCTATTAGCAAGTGTGTTTGTATCATTTTTTTTGGTGTGTGTAGAATATCTCTGCAGAGAAGGAAAAAAGGCAATGACGATGTAACATGTAACACTACAAGCCTTTAAATATCAAAATGCATCTGCCTTTCCTCCTCCGTTCTATGTGTGTGTGTGTGTCTGTGTGTGTGTGTGTGTGTGTGTGTGTGTGTGTGTGTGTGTGTGTGAAAAAGAGGTAAAAATTATATAAACACATCTTTATATGACTGACATTTAAAGATGCAATTAATGACTCACTCAACATTCATTATTCACAGAAATCTATGAGTAGGAGGGAACCTTTTAAAGATTTTTATAATATATATTTGTCACCATGAACTGAATAACTTGACAATATCATAAACTGCACATAATGTACTATTTCGAAAGTTCAGCTCATGTTGAGTTTTATTCTCTCAGAAAAAGTATAAACTGCCTGATAAAACATGTCTTTGTGCTTCAGTGCCGGTAGGTGAAAAAGCTATTTTCAGGACATAATGGCTCGATGTGCTGAGAGTCTTACTGGTGAGTAATCATTCAAGCCCAATCAAACACACATCAGCCGCTCGCTGCGTCCTTCAAAAAAGGAATTTAAATACACCATC
The DNA here is from genome assembly GCF_947347685.1 of Pleuronectes platessa. Classification (NCBI taxonomy): domain Eukaryota; kingdom Metazoa; phylum Chordata; class Actinopteri; order Pleuronectiformes; family Pleuronectidae; genus Pleuronectes; species Pleuronectes platessa. The sequence goes on along the minus strand of NC_070628.1, from coordinate 21,266,228 downwards.
TTTGGATGCAGCAAGACAAAATCATAACATGTTTACTCGACAAGTACTCAATCTTTGTGTAGCAGGATTTCTAAAAGTCATTCTAACCGGTCTTATTCACGGGGAGCAAACTTGACAAGCACAAACACACCAGCCAACATGAGAGACTCCCAGTCATTAAGGAGGTTCATGCGTTTCATTTTGTTTCTCTTGTGGCAGGCGTGGATGATTGTTTGTCTCGGTGTGTTGGCCCAGTGATACACTTGTGACTCGTCCGTTGGGTTTGGCTCCAGCCCCCTTGTAACCCTCAAAGGATAAGGTAATGGATGGGTAGATGGATGGATGCCTGGATGGATGAAAGAAAGAAAGGAAGGAAGGAAGGAAGAATGAATGGGTGGATGGGTGGATGGGTGAGTATGGAAAGACAAACTGATGATTTTCCTTATGATTTTTTAAATTGCAATAAGTTCCAAATATAGAATAAAATAATTTTAGAAAGTTCATTTCTCTTCTGTCTTGACCCCAGATGACTGTGCCCATCTGTATCCATCTCACTCCGACTGTGGCATTTGGAGTTTTATAATGTGGCAGACTAGAACGCCACATAAACTCGATTTCAACATTCCATAACAATTACACTACGTCAATGATAAGACGCCCAAAGGAGTTTTGAATACTTACTGCTGATGTACTTTTGCTTTAATTTAAAGAGGAAGTCAACAACGTTATGTCCATGGACCTTGCAAGGTCCCAGCTGCCCCTTGTTGGGGAGGCCAGCTGATCATTTCTAGATAACACTGTCATCATCGCAGAGGAAATGAACCTCGGACTGTTCATCTTCTCTCATCATCCTGTCACAACCCTCTATGTTCTCAGGGTCAGGGTTGAATGATTACAAGGTGAGAACACGTTAAACTAGGCCGGTTTGACGGTCGACTGAAGCATCCTCTGTTTGGCTACAGCCAACAACCTTTATCTATGTCATTTCCTCAATGTCTCTCTGTTGTGCTGTGCAATGAAATGCAAAACACCTACTGATATCATGCACCAGGCCTAAGGAATTTAGAAAAACACTGCAGCACCTACCTTATCTTGTACATGTGGGAATATATTTGTATTTAGATGACTTTATTAATGTATACATAGACTGCAGGCGGGTATCTTGCTTTGGCAAATAGCACTGACTGATCTCTGTTAAGCAAAGAGGAGACATTTAATGTCAATGTGAAGGTAAACAGTCACACGTATGAATTGAAATGATGTTTGTAGAGAGAAATGATGCCAAAGCTGCTATGGTGTCGATCTGAGAGCGACACTGGTCAAACACCCCATTATATTCTGGTTTATCTGGGCTTACTGGTTGTGATCACCTCGTGTCATATTTGTTTACATTTGATCCAGTTACAAATTAGAAATCCAACTAAAGACTTTTGTATGACAAATATATGTCCAGTCGTCGTCACCTATGTGTTGGGTCACAAGTATAGCTACACCTGAACACCCATCAAAACATACACAGATCTATCAGGTCTGACAACGTCTTAGTTCTCCAACAGATTTCTGTTTTCTACGCTGAAGCTATTTTGTCATCGTTCTTCTTCTCATCTTTGAAGGTGGTTGGCAGTTTTTTTTCCTTCTGGTTATTTGAGGACTTGCTCATGAATGTGCTTGAATCCTACACGTGTAAGCTTTGACTCATGTTTCCATAATTCCATTCCTGTCCTGATATGTGTTCATCAAAACCAGTCATTCATCACAGCCACTGGCCGACCAGTGTTTATAGTGTTCATTCATTATGATCTTGTTTGTTTCTACATATATCCCTCTGCTACATCTACGGTGTATATGGTGTGTTCTTGTCAGACGGGCTGGTGTGAAATACCCTTGAGAGCTATTGACTCTATTGACTCTATATGCATGAAATATAAACTAATGTCAATGATCATATCTCAGCTCTACGTCCGTACTCAATCTGCACCACACTCTGGGACTTGCACTACACCTGCTAGACATCAGTGCTGACAGTACTTCAAAACATGGGGCCAGTGCTACTAAAGAGATCTATACGTCCTATCCTTGTCCTATAAATTTAGGACCACGTTCTGAGAAACAAAAAAACATTTTCAGAAGAAATATCTGGTTATGTGAATGTGCATGTTTACTGCATGTCTGTTTATCTCTCCGCTGTTGCCTCAATATACTTAAGTTGCATAAATTGCATTTTTCATATAGTATTCTCAGTACTACACAGTATTAAAATACAGCGTTTACATGCTCTATTCGTTTGTGTTTATATATGCAGTTTCCAGGTGTGTCAGGGTTCATGCTTACTGAGATTGTGGATTGAGGGGATTCCTGCATTATTGAGGATGCTCATACTCCTGCTGACATTTTCTGTGAGATATTGAGGTTTACTTTAAGGTCCATTTTCGGATCTGAATAGGAATCAAAACGGACACCCACTGCTCAAGGCATGTATGCTCCTGTGATATATGTAACCTAACGATTCGGCTACTAGGTGACCCCATGCTGGTTATGTAGCAAGAGAAAAACTAACATTTAGTTCATATAATCACATCCCTATCTTCAGAGATGGGCAAAAATACATCCAAATGTATTTTAAAATAAAATACCAAATTCCCTATTCCCTATTGTAAATATCAAAATACAGCAGCCACAGCCTGTACCAGAGGAAACTACTGTATTTTAGTGTAATAAAAATAAAAAAACAAATAAAAAGAATAATGAAAAGAAATCTCACTCAATCAGTCGCAATAATCTTTGCAAATATGGCTACAAAAAAGTTGCCATATTTGAGCTTCTCACCCAATAGTTTAGAATAGATCATATTTTCTGTTAGTATTTTTGGCCAAATCTGTCTTAATACATTTTGAAACTACATCAACAGAGTCATTGTCTAAGTTGGTGCTGGTCTCGAAACCTTATACCTGCTTCTCCAACCTTCACCAGCTAAAGAGTTTGGGAAGAAAAACACCTTATACCAGGATCTCTTGCACTGATTGGTCTCAAACTTTAGACCCAGATTCGGCCCAGACTGTCACATTGTTACACTGTCACTTGCGTGGTCTGCTCCTGTTTGCCTCATCTCAGCCACAAGTAAGCTATAGCAATACCACAGGTCAACCAAAGGGGCCAAAGGGTTCTGTTCATGGCCCAATGCTTTTCTCTCTTTTTATATTTCACCCCTTGGCCCTTTGACATTCCTGGAATTAATTGCACTGTGCTCCCGATCAATTTACGCTCCTAAATTCAGATAAACTACGACAAGCCTGGACAATGGCGTGGCCTAATGATGTTTTACAAAGCTAAAATTCTGTCTTTTCTGTCTGGCGCAGATGTTGAAATCCTTATTCGCCGCTTCGTGTCATCTACACTGGTTAGGTGTGATGGTTGTTTTCTGGCACCTGTTTGTACTAAAAGTCTTCTGCTAGAATTGTAACTGAATCCAGAAAGCTTGACTCAATTCCATCAATTCTAGATTGCCGTCATTGGTTCTCCATCTAGGCCAGATCGGACTTTGAGGTGCTTTTAATGAAGTACAAATTCAAAATTCTGCTTTCCTTCTACTTCATGTTGAAACCTGCACTCTATTTACCTCAGGACAGACGGGATACAGGAATCCTGCGAGTCTGCAGAGTTAAAAGAAGTCAGCAGGCTGCAGGGTCTTTTCATATTGGGCGACCTTCCTCTTGCTCAACCTATATGCTGAAATCAGACTGTCTGTCTCTGGTAAAATATTTAAATCCATACGTTAAACGTATATCTATGTCTTAACTTTTGGTCTGAGGCTTATTTCTTGAGGCCTGGTACCTGTTACCATTCAGTCTCAATGAATCCATTAAACCTAGAACGTACAGTGGTCCATGTAGTCCTTCCAGTGAGATTACTGTAAACTTCCTGAATCCGATGCGTCCCTCTAATCCTCTGTTTGTTTATTCCCTCGAGCACACAAGTGTCCAGGCTGTGTGCCCATCTCTCTCACTCTGTTTCTCTCTCTCTCTCTTTATCCCCCTTCCTTTCCCCCCCCCTGTCCTCACTTTTCTCTCAGGCTCTCTGCGCGGGACCATCGGCCAACCTGGGAACACTCTCCTTCTACTGGCTGTTGGTGCCTCACTCCAGATGTTTTGGATCTGGGTCTTCATCCTCCAGGAGTGCCTCATCCTTTTCGCTCCCTCTGCGCGTTTGCTTCTTTCTACGAGACGTGTGAACGCTGACCTCGGTTTTGCATTTTTTATGTTTGTGTAGTCTGTGCTCCTTCCACCTCCTCATGTCTGCTGGTGGTACCTTGATGGTGTCCCACATCACGTTCTTGATTAACGTTTGTAGTCTATAATTATGTAGTCTTGTTTGATCCTACAGTAATTCTACTATGGGCATTTATTTCTTTATTTAATTGGACAGATTAAGCATGAAGAGAGAGGGGGGGAGGACGCACAGCAGTCTGCAAGCCAGAATCAATGAAAATCAATCACTGTAGAGGACTGAGGCCTCAGGTCATGGGGTGCCAGCTCTACTAGAAGAGCTATCACTCCTATAATTCTACTAGTATGCCTGTCTATCCTGAGAATATTTTCTTCCTCTGTTGCTTTGTTTCTTCCATTTTTCCCCGTTAAAGGTTCTTTTTTTTTTGTTTTCCTTGTCTGATTTGATAATCTAAGGACACTGGGTGACATAATCCTGCACAGAGCTGAAATCCCCTTGAGGCAAATATGTAATTTCTGGTATAGGGCTACATGAATAAAATTCGTTTTGGTAATGCCGTCATCAGTTTTTAGGTCATGTAGTGGTAATAAATGCTGATGTGTGATGTGTCCAATGTGCCATGTTTGCAGAAGATAGACACTTTGCTATGTGAAGAGAGAGAGATGTTTTAAATTAAGAATGTGTGGATAAGAATTTTTCTTGTGAAATTAGACCCAGTCAGTGGCGCTTTCCTCAAAAACAAAATGTCAGTGTGCTCTGTGGTTCAGTTTATGACAGATAGTCAATATCAGACAAGTACATACCCCTCGCTCTGATTTGGCATTTGGACATTGGACAATATCCTGTGCCGACAAAATCCGATTCAGTAAAAAGAAAATAAATCCTGAGATAAAACTTTCAGAATCACCAACTGCAAAAGACTCTGATTCAAACGGTCGGAAAGCAATATATTTCATAGTTAAATTGTTTGATTGCTGCTACAGAGATTATATGAAGTTCAGAAAATAGCCCAGGTCACTTTGATAGGGAGAGGGACTCACATATTTTACTTAGAGATAAAAGTAATAACAATACACAATTTAAAATATTAATTAAAATAAATTTGAGTATTATCAGCATCACATTCCTATGGATGATGTACAATCTTATTTTACAGTTAATACATGCACTTAATCTTTGTAGGCGTGCATAGTGATTCATATGTTGATCACACATTGTATTTTTGTATCTTAATGTGCAATTATTAATAGACTTGAGTTGACACCTCAAAATTGGGGCAGTACTTAAAACAAGTCTTCTATCCTTTTTATTATATCCTCACATGAAGAGACTGAAGATCCCTCGTTAGTGCCTGCGTCATCATGAAGGAGTACAACTCTCTCTCTCTCTCTCTCTCTCTCTCTCTCTCTCTCTCTCTCTCTCTCTCTCTCTCTCTCTCTCTCTCTCTCTCTCTCTCTCTCTCACACACACACATCATACCAAAGAAGCAGCAGGTCTGTGTGGGCAGTAGAAAGTTGAAGGAGCGTGTGGAGCAGCTCCGGAGACAATCTGCTCAGCACCACGGACAGCGAACGATTGGAAGCTCGGCACAAGCTATTTATTGATTTCGGAGAATGAGCGAAACAATCCGATGATTGAATCTTTGGTTTGGGGGGATCCACGTTTTTTAATTTGTTCACACAGACTTGGACTTCTTCACTGCCTCCCAAAGTAAGCCAGCTCGCAATCTCTGAACGTAGCATTAGTGTTGTGAATACGCGATTTGAGGATGTTTACAGTGGAAGTGCATGACATTAAATCCTAATGCGTTACAGGACATATCCATAACTCAGATACTGTAACAGAGCGTGCGTAAAAGCTCTGGCATAATTCCAATCAATGCCACTGTACTGCGGATGAATTGTGTGCGCTGGCAGGGTAAATTGGATTAAGACAATATTTTAGGGCTATTTAAAACCCAGCGACCCACACAGGAGAAAGTTCGTGATTCGTGGCTCAGCCAGTTTCCGTGCGTAATTACCGACTCCTTGTGAAAACTCCTTCGTTAGAATGTAGGACGGCAAAACTCTCTCTTTGGCACGTGAAGCGAATGAGGCGACAGCTGTGTGAAGTGCCCATCTTCTTAACCATGGTCAAAGCGCAAACTTTCATCCTATGAGTCACTTTCACGCACACACAATTGAGACAATCTGTAAATCAGATTGGAGGATTTCTCTGGTGTGAGGATTGGTCACTCATCACCTCCTAATCTGCTCCAATGTAAATCTTGGAAACTTACAGGGTAGAGGTGAATACGTTATTTCGAAAGCCGTGACAACAGAGAGGAACAAATCTACATCTCGTCTTTGTGGAAGCATTTTCCCACTTTTTATTTCTGAAAACAACAATGGAGACCAACTGGCCTCCCCTGCCACCAGACATCAACTCCTCTGCTGCGCCAAGCCCCTTCCTCTTTTCTTACCCGCGCCTCTTCAACATCTCCTCCAACCTGTCCACCCAGAGCGTCCCCTTCCAGGGCAGCAGCACTCTGGTGACTGCGGTCATCTCCCTCACCGTCTTCATGGTGGGTCTGACCGGCAACACTCTGGCCATCTACGTGGTGCTGCGCTATGCCAAGATGAAGACGGTCACCAACATCTACATCCTGAACTTGGCTGTGGCCGACGAGCTCTACATCCTCGGGCTCCCCTTCCTCACCACGCAGAATGTGCTCTCCTATTGGCCCTTTGGCTCGTTCCTGTGCCGGGTGGTCATGACCGCGGACTCCATGAACCAGTTCACGTCTATTTTCTGTCTGACGGTCATGTCCATTGATCGCTACCTGGCTGTGGTTCATCCGATCCGCAGCACCAAGTGGAGACATCCCCGCGTGGCCAAGGCGGTGAGCGCCGCTGTGTGGGCCGTGTCCTTTGTGGTGGTCCTGCCGGTGGTCATCTTCTCTGATGTCCAGGTATAAAGACCATGTTTAACTTTGTGCCAGTCCAAACTTCAGGGAGTTGTTGTCAATCTATCTGCTGGTATTGTACTTATTCTGTGGATCAACAGTGGCCATTTGTAATTAATCTATTTTTGCAATATTCCGTTTCCACTACAATCATACATTGCAGTTCATATCCTACCTACCCTGTGCCTTTTTGACCGCATACTTGTATGTTGAGTATACTTACATGTTGTGTTACTTACATGTGGTGTACTTATATGTCTACTTACACCGTGGATCAGAGATTAACAGCATTTCAATCCCAGCTATGTCCTGTACATATGGCAGAATTGACGTTAAGGTCGACTGCTGTCAATTTTATATTATTATACTATTCAAAGAGCCAGAGTGGTGTCGGCATAGGAGCAGGTTTATTTGAATGAATTAACTGCAAATTGCCTGGATTGCTATACTACTTATCCTAAAAGCATCATTATACCTTCTGTAAATTCAACTTTTTTTACACTATAAAATTTGATAAGATTAAAACATCTTTTAAATCATATCTTGCCGAAAGCGGCAACAATGAAACATTGTGTAGCTGACATCATATGGGTAACACAAAACGTGTAACATTTGACATTTTGTGAAATACACTTATTTGTTTTCTCATACATAATTGTAAAAGAAAATCCACCGCCCAAGTTTGTTTGCTTAATATAAAGCCCAAAGAACAAAGTTTAGAGCACAAATATAACAATATCCACTTATCAGCATCTCTAATGCTCACTAGTTAACAAATCACAATTCACATATTCATGTTGTTCAAGCACTGCAATGTAAAAATGCGGTTTTCCATTTTCGGTTGTTTGTTGGCAGAGAAATGTAAAGTTACAGGAGGGTGCTGGTCATCTCTGAGCTAGACTAATCTTGTCCTAATGGCTGTAGCCATTGTCTTTCAAAAATAATTGATGTAATGAGACTATTGGCAAAATATTGAACAATTCTTTAAAAAACATGCAGGATCTTTTTCTTCAAGACTGTTAAGCTGCTGGAGGTTATTCATTACAGAGAGCGTTTTAGTTGAAAACTGCTTTTAGCAAACAAGCATAGATGGATTGCTAGCTGCGAAATAGCCAGATATTACTCTAAAAACTTGGGGGAGATCAGAAGTGGAGCATAAAGGAAACGTTGTCCGTGTCTGCTGGATGTGTAAACAAGCGAAGTCTTACTAAGATGTTTGCAATATCAGCTTGATAATGAGATATTGTGATTTGTTTGTTGTTCTGCCCCAAGTGGCTAAAAAACTAAAAAAAACAATGACAAGAACAGACTGAAATGCTAAGCATGCCAGCTAAATAGAAGCAGCATATCATTTCAGCAGAATCTATGATATGTTAATGGAAAGAAAAGTATTTTCAGAAAGAAAACACAAAAGCTTTTGAATAGAAGACTTTTATGCAGAGAATGGAGCTAGAGTCGAAGCTGCCATTGTACAGCTGGAGGACACAGGTCTGAGAGCAACACAACTGAAAGGTTGCTTTGTGTTTAAAAGTTCCTTGTTGGTTTGGAAGTTCACACACACATTCTCCCCTGGCAATCTAAAGTGCAATGTTTACCTCTGGTATTTTATTCACTGTTTGACTAAGTTGATAGCGACTGAATTTCTGTCGCTATCTGTAGGTTTCCTTTAATATTTGAATGTTACTCATCCTGTCAGGAGACATTTAACTCCTGCAACATGATCTGGCCCGAGCCGAAGGACGTGTGGTCGACAGCCTTCATTCTCTACACTGCCACTGTGGGCTTCTTTGGACCGCTGCTGATCATTTGCCTCTGCTACCTACTTATCATCATCAAGGTGAGTTAATGTGTGTGTGAGGCTGATTAAATAAAAGCTCATGTATAAATTCATACTGCAATCTGCATCCACATAATGATAACTTCCTTGATCCTCCGCATCCTCCCTTTAATTTTCCAACCTCATCATTTAAAGTCCCATTAATCCGCTTCAGAGCCATCATGGTAATCAGTCTATCTTTGGCCCAGGTGAAGTCCTCCGGGGCCCGGGCGGGCTTTACCAAGCGGCGCCGCTCGGAGCGCAAGGTGACGCGGATGGTGGTGGTGATCGTGGTGGTGTTTGTGCTTTGCTGGCTGCCGTTCTTCATCATCAACATGGTCAACCTGGTCGTCATCATCCCGGAGTCCAGCATCACCGCAGGCGTCTACTTCTTTGCGGTCATCTTGTCCTACGCCAACTCCTGCGCCAACCCGCTGCTCTACGGCTTCCTGTCAGACAATTTCAAACAGAGTTTCAGAAAGGTAGGTTCGGATGCCTTTCTAGGAAATAAAACTGGGTCCAGGGTTAGCCTTATGAGGCAAATAGTCATTCGTGAATATGAGCTTTAAGAAAAACATTTCATTGATTGGTGGATTGGGTTAGATGAGCAGACTTAAATCACCCTCATCGCTTGTCATGTGTTCATTGTTCATCTGCAGCAAAGAGCCAATCAGCTTAGTTTACTGTAAAGATTGGAGACAAGCGGAAACATCTAACCTGACTTCCTCCAAGCCACGAATGGTTCTACGAGGGTTACATGCTAGATTATTTATAACAATTATAACATTCGTTTGAAAAATGTCTACTCCTTCTTCAGAAAATATTAGAACATGGGCAAACAGTTTAGATATGTTGCTTTATTCCTTGCTTGACTGTACGAGATAATATCCAAGTAGATAATATGCATATATATTGAATGTAGTTATATTTCTGAGTTTCTGATATCTTTAAACAATATCTCTGCACTTCACAAATAAATGTTCCTTCTTCGAGTACATTGATCTCAGCATCGACTTGTAGGAGAAACAAAATATTCCCTATCTGTCAGATCTCACCTGAGAGCCGCTGATTCCTTCTAAACTCACGACTCATGTGAAAGTGTGACAATATTTCATTTCCCTGATCAGTTGATCAATAATACATCAATGAGTGGTAGTGAGTAAACATGAGCTGTATGGCACAAACCTCATTCTGAACTTATTAATGTTGAAAGGGAGGTTTGATTTCAATCGATTTGACGTGATTCTTCTCTTACAAACTTTGTCATTTTTCTGCAAGCATATAAATAAATATTATTCTATTTCTATTGAAAAATTTTAATGCATATGGCCCATCTCTTTTCAGGATTGCAAGACATACCTATCTTCATCTGGTATCACATTTAGAAAACATTATGGAAAAAGGAATAAATAGAAGAGATATGATACGATATACATTATTATTATAATTATTATTATTCTCCCTTTAGGAAAATGTATCTTGGAAACAGTGCTGCACCGAGAAATTCCTCCACAGTTAAAGTAAAAACAATAATCACACAATGAGAGGGAACTTTTATGGGCCACCTCTGAACGCCCTTGTTTTCTAGTCTGGTTGGTTTTATGATTCACTTGATCCCAGGGACAGCGGCTGTTGTTGTTTCCTTTACATTTCTGATGTAGCTGGGAAACCTTCACAGATGCTTGTCTCTGTGGCCCTGCAGGTGCTTTGTTTGAAGAGGATGAGGTGCAAGGCAAACGGCGTAGATGATGGCGACCCCAGCGCCCCTCGCACTGAGAAATCCACTGCACAAGACTGCATCCTGCTCTCTCCTCGTAACCACATCTACGAAGATGCCGAGACCTTCCAGGTATTCTTTATGTGCGTGTGTGTGTGTGTGTGTGTGTGTGTGTGTGTGTGTGTGTGTGGTAAATAATAAATAAATCATACTGCCCTGCAGCACTGAGTCAAATGGGACATACATTTGACTGATTTGTTAATATTTTGAACACAGTATCTAATATCATATCCCTTGGCCTAGACTGTACACACACACACACGCACACACACTCAAACACACACACACAAACACACCCTGCCGCTCTCTGCATCACCAGTGGGTATGATGCAACATGTTGGGTAGGATGGTAAATTAACACTGCAATGGAGGCAATGATTAGGTCTCTGCGTGTTTGTGTGTTTGTGTGTGTTTGTGTGTGTGTGTTTGAGTGATAAAGAGAGTTGCAGTGGGGGAATGAAAAAGCTTTGAGTCAGTCTTTGCAGCTCGGGGATTCACAGTGTCCCGTTAGATAACTTGCACAGGAGCAATGAGGTGCATCAGACTGACAGAGCGGCCCTGATGAGACTCTACCGAAGCTCCTTCAGCTGGATCAAGGTTATCAAGACCACAACATCTTCCATAAGTCACAAAGTATATGCGCTCAATTATTCATGTAATTGGTTATGCTCAGAAAGTAGATATAAGTCACATCTCGTCATGCAAGGAGAGGCAAATATTCTTCTAACTCAGGTATACATCTGAAACCTGTGTTTTACCAGTGTTTCTCTCACAGGGGAATAATTAAACAGAGGCTATAAGTCAAAGTGGCTTTAAGCCGTCTCAGACTCTCAGCTGAAGACTGCATTCCCTGGGTTTACCTGATTTCTAGTTTGAATTTGTATGTTTTTTTCATATTTGTGATTTTTTTTATCTGTGAAGCTCTTTGTATCTATTTTCTGTAATAATGATAGTAATTAGCAAAAAGACTTTGGTCCTGACAGATGTGGCGACATGTGTGGTTACCATGGCAACAGCAAGTATAATTAACACAGCAGGTATATAGAATTGTTCGCTTAAAAGAATCAATGAGATCAAATTGCACTGGATCTCATTCATGCTGTTCATGTGTACTCGTCAGCTGAACATATATTTTTCAGAATCATATCGTTCGCAGTCCAGAAGGGTTGAAAACCTTTGCTTTAAACAAACCATAGACTTGTGCTTGTGATGCAAAACTGAATTACTATAATCTCTACTTTTTGGTTAACTTTCTATCGCTTTTGATGCCCCCCCTCCTCTGCTTTCCATGACTCTTCATCTTCTCCTTCTCCTTCTCTGAAGATCTCTTCTCACCCTCCAGACCGGCCTGTCTCGCACACAGCAGCAGACCTGCACCGCTCCATCCCCGCCCATCAAGCTCCCCCCACTTGCCCCGGGATCGGGCCCACAACTGCTACCACAGTGACCTCCACCGCGGCCACCCCTGCTGATCCTCCCACCGTCACCGCCCTGACTGCGCCTGCATTCTCTGCCACCACAGCCACACAGCAGCAGTAGCCAGTTAACCCGGATGTCAGGTGTCCGGAGAGGAAATATGACTGTTTGCCTGGTCAGTGTCCTTCTTCAAACATATAGCCCGGTCACAACACACAACCTCAGACCTCTTTGTATATAGGCCTCTTTCTTTGTGTCTTCATATATACGGTTGTCTTTGTGTGAGAGAATGTGTGTGAATATACATTGGTGGCTGTTTTGCACGTGTGTTGTTATGTGTTTTCTCTCTGCAGAGACTGTGATGCTGGTTATTCCAGGGTTCATAGCAACATATACTGTTGCTAATGCTATTATATGATCGCGTTGTTTACTGCACAGTGGAGGCAAGATATGATCAGCCTGGCCCCTCATGCCTCAGCTGGCACATCCTCTATTAGATTTGCCTTTTGAACTGTATATATATCACAGCCGGGGACTGTGTATGTATGGACGACACATCACACTGTACTATAATTAAGCCAAATATCTTTGACAAAAGCGCTGCCATCTTCTGCTGGTGACGTCAGTTGGAGCCAAAGTCTGTGCAGTAGCAACAGTGGATTAAAGCCCTGGTATCAGAGGATCATAGTCCTGCTGACGCACCTGTGTCACACCCGTGTCATACCCGTGTCAAACTGTGTCAAACTGTCAATAATCCAATCCAATTATTCGGATACGGCTGCTACACAGTTTACTTCGGGGACTCCAGAAGTGTTTTGTGGACTCAACACTTCACTCAACCCCCCCCCCCCCCCCCCCCCCCCCCCCACCGGCATAGTGATGAGAAGATCATGAGTGAGTTTCATTTTTGGGTGAACTATCCCACGCCTAGTTTATTGTTGTAGAAAAAATTACAAAGAGGTTTTAAGAGAATCTCATTGATGGATGGATATGCTTTTACTGCCACTTATCATCTGTGCAACTAAATAAAATGCTTGAGTGACACACAGCAGCTGATTAGGTTAATGTAATGAGTGAAGGCAATGCCTGTGAAGCCTAATGGAAGATGTGCCTGCTTGAAGAAATTTAAGTAAAAAAATGCTGTTAATAGTATAAGCTTTTTTGAGTGTAAATACAGAGCCCACGCTGGATCCGTTACCACATGATAATAGTTGTTCAGATGCCTCAGTGCTGTATGTTTGTTTGAATAAAATTGTGAGATCATAAACCCAACATGTCTGCTTGCTGTTGTCGCACAAACACACCCAGACACCTAAAGATCTGCACTTTTTAGCCAGGCAATGAGGCAGACAGCACCAGCTCTGTGACCTCCGAGAGGAATACCTCCTCCCTTCTGTGGTCAGACCTGTCCCTCGTGCTCATATTTATAAAGACAACATCTGGTGTGCCAGCTGGAAGACCTGAAAACATGTCCCATGTGTGACACAGTCTACACACGGAAATCACAAACCGTGTGATTACATAACCTCACATCTCTAACTCGCGTGTCAACAGTCCTGTCATGTCTTCGTTATATGAGGCAGAAGATAGGAATTAAATTAAAGGTTCATGAGTATGGGACACAAATAATAAGAGGAAAACTATTGCATCTCACATATCTACACACACTATGGCTTATTATAGACACAAGAAAACACACCATAAACTCTCTGCCTGAAAAAAACAAATCTAAACCTACTGTATGTATTTTCTGAATTAATTTCCTCATCGGTGGGGTAATACATGAGCACCATTTTAAAAGACAGACAGCATTTCCCTAAACAACTTGAGGGAATCCGTTCACATTTGGTACAAAGATTAACCTGGACCCAAGGATTAACTGATTATATTTTTATGACCAAAAGACAAAGGTCTTTGTGTCCTTATATGAAATGTAGATGTAGATGGCAATTTACTATAACAGTATTTTTTGTCTGTGCTCTTCACACTTGCTATTGTACAAGCACCAATCAGTATTGAGCAACGCGTTCGAATGTGTTTTTTCCCAAAGTAGGAATTATTGGGAGGATATCACATCCCATTTTTGAGGGGGTCCTAAATGCATAGACTACAGCATTACGTACACGATCAATACAAAAATACTGACATTTTGCTCATCCTCTCCCATCCACACACCCAGACTTTGGCTACTGGAAAAGCAAATGAATAGACAGGTTGTTTTGAAACATTTTTAAATGTGATGTTTGCTTATGTTGTAAATCCAATCTGAATAAAAAACCTCTGCACCACCCTGATAAAGAAGAGTGTTTGTGTGTTAAATATCAAATAAGTGAAACATTTATAGATAAATAGATCTGTAAATATCAAGCATCAACCTTAAGTTATGTATAATAGCAGCTCGTAGATTCAATACAAATTACTTTAACCATAGACTGTATATAAAGATGGGCGACATCTCTCCACTTTCTCACACTGTTTAGACATGAATATGAAATGTCTCGGATACAAAGGCCACCATCTTTCACATTTGGAGGCAGTTTCTGCGCAGTAGCGATCAGGGGATGGAGTCGTGCTAACAAGGTCCTGATGATACATGCGCTTGACCAATCGTGAGTCAGTCTTAACAGTGAATCATGAGCATAGTATCAAATAAACAATTTGACTTTAGACTTAATTATGACTTTTGGACGAGTCCATGTCCCATCCGCTAACGTGGAGGCCAGATTTATGACCTACACTGCAGCCAGCCACCAGGAGCGTTGCTTCACATATTGGGGGAAGTCATGTCGTCAATCTTTATTTACAGTGTTTGGCCTTAAAGTTTGACTTTACATTAGTTAGTTACTCTTCTTTGCTTCTGACGTTATTATAGAGGTGAAAGCTACGGTGGCCCTGAAAGCTCAACGAACAGCAACTTAAGAAAACACAAGCAACTTAAGAAAACACATGCAACTTAAGAAAACACATGCAAGTTGACAAAACTCAAGCAAAGTAAGAAAACATCTTCATCAATTTCACATCACAACACAACACAACACATTACAGAAACGCGCAGAAAATAGAGAAACTTGCTGCAAATAGACAAACGCGCTGCAAGTAGAGGAGAAAACACGACGGAAGTGTTTCCAGAGGACAGGTAAAAGTGATGGACACTGCTGCCACAAAAACGTCCAATACATCATATAAATTCGGTTCCACACAGAGGTCTGCCACCTGCGGCTCTGGAGCCGAACGCGGCTCTTCAGCCCCTCTGCAGTGGCTGTACAGTACAGTGTTGTGCATATTTTTCACGAACGCTGAACTTAAGGAATCAGTTTTCATATTATTAACGTATACATTACGATGAACGTGAGTGAACGTCACGTTAATTTTTTAAATCATCATCGTATCAGGCCATCATAAAATACCATGAGCGGCCGAGTGTGTGTGTGTGTGTGTGTGTGTGTGTGTGTGTCCCGGCGCTCCGACCCCGCCCAATCGCTCGGAGACATCCACAATGATCTCTGAGCAGGAAGATGGTCCGATATAGAGACATGACGTCTTCTCCTATTAAACTGAATAAACAGAGCTAACAAGCCCCTGTTTGTGAGGCAATGTATTGTCCATAGTGTGCCGGGGTAGGAAACCTTTACTATCAAATGAGCGAGTGGGCGGGGTCGGAGCCCCGGGACCGGAGTGTTCGCCACACACACAGACACACACACACACACACACACTCGCCCGCTCCTGGTACTTCATGATGGCCTGATAGGATGATTATTTAAAAAATGAACGTGACGTTCACTCACGTTCATCGTTATGTTCACGTTAATAATATGAAAACTGATTCTTTAAGTTCAGCGTTCGCGATAAATATGCACAACACTGTACAGGGAGCCACTGCAGAGGGGCTGAAGAGCCGCGTTCGGCTTCAGAGCCACGGGTGGCAGACTCCTGTGTGGAACCAAATTTGTATGGTGTATTGGACGTTTTTGTGTCTCCTGTGGCAGCAGTGTCCATCACTTTTAGCTGTCCTCTGGAAACACTTCCGTTGTGTTTTCTCCTCTATTTGTACCGCGTTTGTCTATATGCAGCGCGTTTGTCTATTTGCTGCGCGTTTCTGTAATGTGTTGTGTTGTGATATTGATGAAGATGTTTTTCTTACTTTGCTTGTGTTTTGTCAACTTGCATGTGTTTTCTTAAGTTGCTGTTCGTTGAGCTCTCAGGGCCACCGTAGTACGCAGATCCAAATTACACAAAGTCTAGAAGTTGTGATGTTAAAATGTGTTTGGCTGTAAGTGTGTCTTCACCAGCCACACACTGTGTTGTCAGATTAAGCTCTGGGTTCAAGCAGCTGTGTGATTGTCAGGAATCAGGTAATAGAGGTTACTTCCTCTCACATCACAACAGGGAGAAAGCATCCGACAGCTGCTCCTCAGCTTGAGAGCTTGCCTCACTGCTTTCATTTCAAGTAGTGGGACGAGCCTAATGTTATATAACTGACTAACTAGTAAAATGTCTTACTCCTCCGTTTTAGAACCTGATGAACTCTTGCTACAAGTTGAAACATGGTGTTAAACTTTTGATTTAAAGTGAGTTCAGAAAGAGAAAAAGAGAGAAAACTTTTTCCTTTTGTCCATAAATTGTCAACAAAGACACAGAAAATAAATGCAGTACTGTGTCATGTTTGTTGACCACTTATCCTTAATTCTCTGACATGTTGCTCCCAGTCCTCCCACCTTGCACAGTACAACATAAGAAGAATCAGACCATACTTGACTCACTATGTCACCCAGCTCTTGGTACAGGCCATGATTATCTCCCTTTATCCTGAATGAAAAGTTTTCAGATGATCCAGAACGCCACATCACTTCTGGTCCCAAATCAGCCTAAAAGAGCTCATGTCAGTTTGCTGCTCATCGACCTCCGCTGACCGCCCAAGTCAAATCTAAGATGCTATTGTCCAATGTGCAACTTCTGGTTCTAGCACTTGAACTAAATCGCACGAGGCATATTATCCTTCTCGGCCACTTAATTCCTCCAAGGATCATCGTCTGATATTAAGGCCCATGTCCCTGATGCTGGAGCTTGAAGACAGATTTATTGTAAGAGCACCTCCTCTCTTAATACCCCTATCACCTGTAACATGTCCCTTTAGTGTTTTTGCGCAATATGGCGATGTTCGTATCCCTTTTATTTTATATTTACTCTATATTTCGGGAGAGTGGCAGAAAGTAGGGACGTGTCCTCCCTAGTTGCAAAATACAATTTCACCAATTTCAATATTTCATTAAAAAGATTCTCAACTAAAGGCATACTGCTAACATTTGCGCATATCACATCTTTCTTTTAGTAAATGGATTTTGCTCAAGTGAAGTTCGGCACCAGGAACCAGTCCCTGTAGCAACTGGGAAAAGGTCAAAGTCATCAACCGGTTACCAAAAACATCCTCTAAAGGTCAAGAGTGAATTTCCATGAAGGGTCTTAGTACTGTGTTGATTGTCATGTGTTGCACCACCATCTTTTAATTATTGAACCCAGGGGAAGAGAGGAATGGCAGAAATCATGTTCTTATTCTGTCATTATCTGACTCTGTGTGCCCTTGTGAGATTCTCCCAGAATGTCTTCAGAGACGGCCAATCTCTGTAATGACCACAGACTGGATGTCAGCTCCCTCATCACTTATGTAGCCTCTCAAACACTAACACAGGCCCATGTACACTCGCTTAATAGCATCATAGAATAAATTATACATTACTATATATATAGAACACGGTCGCACACTTTATCATGGATCCATGTTGGAGGAGATCTTTGTCTAAAGTGTTTCTTGCTGGCAACAGCACAGTGAAAACGTGTCTAAATAAAACCTCATTCATCAACACAATGAACACTTCATAGGAGATTTAAACTCTATTCTTTTTTTGTTTCAGAGCCTCATTCTATTCCCGCATCATTAAACACTCAGTCCCCACCTTCAAAAAACACATAGCAGAGCGATTCTAATAATATTCACCTCTTAATTTGTGATTCATAATTACAAACTGATCATCACTGAAATGTTAACTTCTCACCATCAATTTGATGTCCCTTTTTCTTCTCCGTGAGATTATTATAGACTTAAGATGTGCCTCTCAAAGGGCCATCTGAACTTGTTATGTGCTCCCTCGCAGAAAGCTTTCTCTCTGCATTGTAGGAGGTAAAGTTAATCACCTGGGGTTTGACTGTCACTCAGGATATCGTTCTTCAGACTCACTGCTTGACTGACTGTTTGCTTCACAGAAAAGAATCTCAATGAATCCCTACATGATGCTGTTGTGAGCACATCTGTGCAGAGGATCTCCGGCTGTGTTGTGCATGTGTGAACTGAAAACTGCGGGTAAACACTGCAGCCAATTCTCCTGATACTGCCCGCATGTCATATCAGAAAATGACCACGGAGTCGCCACTCGTCTTTTCTTAGATTTATCAAGCTTGTTCTTGTTTAATGGTGTAAGATCACACCGGGACCATTAGGGGATGTCCTAATGGCCATATATTATCTAAAACGGGCTTTTCTATGATGGTTACTACCTGCCCCCACCTGTGGTCCTTAATGTTTCCTTTCATGGTACCGAACTCCATTATTTCCATCATTATAAGCCTTTTTGAAAAAGAGATTCAGTAGATTACAAATTGTGTATCACCAGATGCAGCATATGAGCAAATACAGGTTGTCGCTGATAAACATTAGCTCTCGATGTCACCACTGTTGCTTCGCTCACCTCACTATTCATGCTGAGCTGCTTGTTTACAGTTTCTCAAGCTTCAAATCGCATGTTCGCTCACACTAGTGTGTATTGTGTTCAGTCAGTGAAGGCCTCTACATTCAATAATTTTTGCAGTCTCATCAAAATAAAAATACAACAAAAATCCTAACCCGGCCCCCTGCTGGGACAGTCAAGTCAAAAGGAACGCCTGGTTTCTGTTGGATGAGGGGGTTTCGTAGGCTGGCTTTGCTTGACCTTTATCTCCGCTTCTTATCACCAAACAAGCTTAGACACCAACACAGGAACAGGCACAGGCGTGCACACAAAGCAGGAGAGGCAGGTCACAGGACATCCCTGATGACATGTGGTGACAGAATGGGTGAGAGAGAGAGAGACAGAGAGAGAGAGAGAGTGAGAGAGAGAAATAATATAAAAGGTACATTAATGAATTGTTACAGAAAAATCTGTGATAGGAATCTGTAAAATATATGTAAACAACAGACTGAGGCAAATACATTATGCAGTGAAACAGTGATTAGACTAAGAGCATTATCACCAGGTTAAAATAGGAAAACACGCACAGCCCCTTGAGATGTGCTTAACCCTAACCCTAACCCTAAAATCAAGTCTTAACCCTCAATCAGCCCATTTACAAAGTAAGGATCGGTCAAAATGTCCTCACTTTCCAAAAATGTCCTCACTCTGTACAGTCTATGCTTAAAATGGTCCTCACAAAGATATAAGTACAGGACCACGCACACACGTCTTCTCTCCATTTATTCTCTCCACTTATTCTAGTTACTACTTGCTGATTCCTCCATAAAAATGCATTGATTTCTGCTATGGGAACTTGCTATAGTCTCTGTAATAAGTCCCCATAATCTGTAAAAAGGTTTAGGTCCCCACAACGTCAGTAAATTCTGGGCCGACCCAACACACAAACACACACACGTACACACATGGTTGTGTCTTCACGACTTCAGAGGACATTACATTTACTTACATTGATTTCCTGGACCTTAACCATATTTAGTACTATTAATAAAGCCTGTCTTGTGCCAGTGCAGCTTGTGATACCCACTAAGGGTCCCACGTTTTTAACCTTAACTTAGCCTAACCTTAACTTGACATTAACCCATGTCTTCACCTTATAATTAAATGGTTTGCATTCCAGTCACCTCCTGTGGCCACATTTGCTTCAAATTTGGTGACTGTCAGCAGGCAATCTTTATTCTTTATCGATGTCGATCTGTCTGCCAATCATTGAATCACTTTCTCTCTGACCCTTGATGCTACAGCCAGATTTATGACCTCCTCAAGCTCTGTCTATGTGCAGTGCTTTCAGAGACACTGATTGGTTCTCGTGAAAAACAATAGACAATCAATGAGGCACCACTCGGATCCATCAGGTACAATTTTGAAGAAAAAAAAACGCCACTCTTGTGTGGCATTTTCAGTTGAGGCTCAGACACTGCAGCATTTAAAATGCTAACATATCACCTAAAAACAAAAGGATTTAGCCAATGGTTAACAGAACGCAGTAGTTCCTCTATTAGTTGCTACATCCAGGGCAGATCCAGGAGCAGGGTTAGGGAGGAACTGGCCCCACCGTTGTAAAAGTGAATAGTGCTGGGATGATGATAGGGCTGGTCCCGAGATGGTTAAACTTTTAAACCTTATAAGAACCAGTTTGCTTTTCAATGGGCTAGAGCAGCCTCTGAGCTACGTCCTAACGTCACTTTACATGTCGCTGTCCATTATTTCCCAGCAGCATTCCCACTGACTTTAGCCACAACAAAAACAATGTGGACAACAGCATCTGTTTTCAAGTGTTGCTCATGGCATTGAACACCTACGTCGACATCCAATCAGGACTGGTTCGAAGCATCTGCACTGATCATCATGATTGCTAATGGCCCCTCGAGAGCCTCATAACCTCAGTGGTCTTTTATTTTTCCATCAACTAATCACTGTCTACTTTCAAAACACTAAACCTACCTTTTCAGAACAGCTTGTGGTGTATAATTATGGCGAGTATTTAATATGGTTTGTTTGATCTGCCTTCCGTTTTTTTGTAATCCTGTAATATGTTAAAGGTGCCATACGGATTAAATGTACTATTTGCATTAACATCGTTCATGTAGTAACACTTTTAAGTGCTTTTGTGCATCTGTGGGGGACATATAATTAACCTCTCAGTGTAAATTATGGCCTTTCTATGGCCCCTGATTTAGAAAAACCCTAGATCCGGCACTGCCTACAAGTATAGCATCTATGTCTAAGCCAAACGGCATGTGTTTCTGTGAGAAGCTTCACAGTGACACTTTGATACGAACAGACCTCTACAAAAGGATGCGATCTTCTTTTGGATGTTGCACATCTCAAAGACATGCTGGTTAAAACCTTTAGATTCAGCCTATTCAATAAAGAATGTGGGATGAAGAAGAGGAGCTGCTAAACTGAGCTGGTGGAAATTAAGATATGCAACAGAAGCAGGTAAAGTTATGAGCCTTGAGATTAAAGGACCAGAACTAATAACACCCAGTACCTTTTTGTGATCCTTGTGCTTGCAGTGAGAGTTGTTCCATTGAGGAATTTACACTCTGATATTATTCAAGAAGTCGTGTGGCATGTGGATTGGACAGTCTTTGCTAAAACCCTGTTAATGTATTCTTTATAATGTTTATACGTGTAAAACTGTGCAGAAGCTCAGGATGAATCATGCTTTTCTCTGGTTGAAGACTCCCCGGTAGGATTCCACGAGTTTTGGGCCAGACAGCGGGGTCTGCCGAGGAGACAAATGATGAGCAGGGGTGTTGAAATATGAAAGGCCACGCTGTCGGGGGTCTGCATTTATCGCTCCAGCTTTTCTCCCTGTCTCTCTCCCCTGTCGCCTCTCGACACTCTCTGCTGGTCCTTTCTCATCTCCGCACCTCTCTTCTCTGCCCTCTCCCCCCAGCTGCACTGCACTGCCGTACCCCTCTTGCCTGACCTCCGTTTCAGCAAAAACCAGAACATTGAGTGACCTACAGTTCAGATGGCTTACTGGTATGACATTTATCAGTTTATTGCCAAATTTTGGCAAGAGATTATTTTGTGTTCAGTGCATGTCTGAAATAAACGTCAGAGAGACGCGACAGCCACATTTCATATATTCATATGACACATTGTAACTAACAAAACGTCTAACTTATAAGCACACATTAATATTATCAATTGAATGATGAAATTATTATTTGACAATTAGAAGAGGGAGGCAAGCCAGCACAATAAATATAAATTGATAGTGACACTGTAAGAGGAAATCACAAGACCAGAGGAGCAGAACATATACATTTTGTCGGCATATTTGCGGTGTAGCCACTAATATAAATGCTGCAGTAGAAGATGTCTAATTATAGCCGAAAGCTGCATTTTGTGAGCTCTAACCCCTTTGCCATTTACTTGCCATAGATTAAACCAGCAAGCAGCAATGAGCAGCTATCAGAAAAAGCTGAAGAAAGTCACTTCTGCTTATTAATTTCTATGGTTTACCAATCCCACATTCATCGTTCCCTCTATTATGCACTCAAAGTTCCATCATTGTCAAATTTTCCTGAGTCGTGCTACTTATTGGGTTTGATGATGATAATTAACCAGCAGTGATGTTTCTTCATCCTGCCTCAATTAAAAGACTCCTTTGTCAACGGTTCCCCTGCAGAGGTTAAAGGCCACACTTCATACTGCAAGAATGAATATGACTGTTTTGTGAGCCTGAATATAGATCGTGACACCTCACACTGGGCTGCAGAGCCATATATGCAGGGTAAAATATCCTTTTAGCTGCAGGATGACAACCTGCCTATATGTTGCAAACTGTGCACTTACTGTATCTGTAATGTTCAGTCCAATATGACTTATGGGGTATTGAAAGCTTTTGAGAGTTCCATTTTATTTATTTTCTTTTGTTGAGCATGTTTTACTTATACTAATATAACTGTGTCTGTTTATCATGAATGACTAAATTGATAGGAAGTTACTGTTATCAAGGGGTAAATGGCAGAGGACATCACTCCTTGTTAAGCCCTATGATTTGTAAATATGGGCTATAGAAATGAAAATTGAATTGATTGGCTGATTGAGCCCATAATAAAAATTTGAAAAATAACAAGAAAAAATGTAGTGTCTAAAATAAAGATTTTTTATGTGTATTTTGGGTTCATCCCAATTTAAATCTATATTCTAAATTGACAAAACAAGTTCAGTGCCCGTTCTAAACTGTTTGAAATGTTTCAGGGTATTGGGCATAACCCCAACCCTCTGCAAGTATTATTTAGTATTTTAGCCTACAACAATATATAAATTTTGAATGATTGAAAAATCTTTATTAGAAAAATAATTAAAGGTATCAAATATGTATGTAATGTATGTAATGCAAGATGGAATAGAAGAGTTAAATAGCATGAAATGAAAATATAAGGTAAGTAAAAGCAATTCAAAATTGTACCTATTTGAGTAAAAGCAGTTCATTACTAGAGCATGTCTTGCTCAATATTCCTTGTTGACTGCTTCCACCATGTGGCCACTATGCAGCATTATATCTACAACTAGGAGAGCACATACAGTACCTCCACCAAGGCCTATCAGTACCATACATGAATGTCTGGTCCTTATATAGATATATAGACGTAATCAGGAAGTGGCCTTGTTACATAAATTATTTATCTGTCATAGAAAATTCAGGATTAGCCCCTTAATTAGCATCTGCACTAAAAGATTTAGTGAGTTCTTCCCAGACCCAGGCCCAAATTCTCCAGCAGGTGAATTGAATGAGTGGAAACAGGTTCATGGTTTCGGTGTCAGCAGAATCAGATCGTGTTTGTCAAGGCTCCACGTGCAAACATGAAATGGCAAATACACTTAACACAACAAAAATAGACATAACATACAGCATAGACAGACAAAAATATATGTATAGAGCTAAAGAAATTGCATTTCATTTCATAGTGTTTGGATTATTGCAGAGCAACAGCACATCAAGCACAACTTGACACTGGTGAATGTAATATTAATAAGTTGCTTGAATGATGAAAAACTGAATTCTAAAAAATAGCAGCATTTTAGAAGATAGGATATCTGAGTTTGTGTCTCTGTGCTCAGCAGTTCAACATCGGGCCTACATATGTGTTTATTGTTAAAGTCAATTGAGCAGTCTGATGGCCTGTGGCAGGAAAGACAGATGGATTAAATACATTAATAAAAACTGAACTGAGACACAATAGAAATCCATATGTTAACAGATGAACTTACCAAGACAAAGGTAAACAGAGACTATTACACAAGCAAGGCTGAGGGGAACATTGAGCACAGGTGCTGAGGAGCACAAGGGCAGGAAGCAGGAGAAGACAGAAAGTGAATCAACACCACAGACTCTATATATAAGGATATATAAGAGTCAAGACACACACAAGGGAAAGAAGTTTCAAACAGGAAATGAAAAACTCAAAGGGCACACACTGAGAAATCCAACAGTCCAAAAAACAAGAAGATACTGAGTTCATAACATAAGGAGTCTCTTATAAGTTCAAAACGAGTGGAGAATTATAACAGGCCCTGGTTCACAGTCTAACAGTTTCAAACCGGATTTTTCCTAGATACTCACTGTAAGACGAAACTATAAGTCACCGTCTTAAAATACTTCTCCAGTAATGCAGTGTTTGCTCAGAAACGGAAAAGCCAAGGTGGCTTAGCTTTTGTAATGGAAAAACAAATACACACATGCACGCACACACACCCAAAACCTTTTTGTGCAGGTATACTGACAAATACTTTCCATCGGGGTATTTGCTTGGCGCTGCATTACTTTCACCAACTTGAAAATGAGCACACAAATTTGCATTTTTAATTCTCAACATACTCAGTACATCCCACACATGTGCAGTATTTCTTTGATAAAAGTCGAGTTTTAATGTTGCATATAAAACCTTTAATAATCTTTACTATAGTCTACAGTTTTTTGTTCCTACCTCTAACTTCTTGTCCCAATCAATATTTGTTCAGATGATCTCTACATAGACGTCACACCTGAAATCTTTCTCACAGTTTCCGCTGTTAAGAAATAGAGTTTGGAATTAATATATGTTTTTAAGAATTTGGTTATCGAATATTGTCATTTAGAATACAGATAATAAATTAAACTATTTAATGCCATAAAAGAGTTGGAAATATAAACAAATGGTGATTGTGTAGGAGTCGTGCTACAGAGTGATATGTTGAAACGCTCCAGATTAGACAAAACAGGTGATCTTCACCTAGGTCTACCTTTTTCCTGTTGTTGCTCCACCTCCCTCCATTCACACTGCAGTGGTGTTTGACATTTTATCTCTCGTCACGGAAGGAACAGTGTCAGGCTCTCTCGCACCCAAGGTATCAAGGTAAGCAACAATATATCAATAAAACATACAGATGGGAACAGCTAAGGTTCGGATTAAAAAAACAACAACAACCTAGATGCCATCAGAACCTGACATCTTCCTGATTTAAGAATTCATACTCTTCTGTTCTTCGAAATCTAAAATACGACTCATTTCCTTGTTGCAAGGAGTCGACGTTTGTTGAGGTGTTAGGCATATTTTAATTTATACTGAGCTCTATAGCCTGCCAGAGACACAAGGTCAGAGTAACCGTCTGTGATGAATGCAAACTAAACCTATACATGTACATGTCTGATTTGTGGTTTGTGGAGAGGGTATAAACCCTTTTCCTCTCAATCGCTTCATCAACATTATCCTCCCAGGGTACTGTCCATTCTACGGAGTAGATGTCAATTTCATGTTGGGAAGGGGGGGGGGGGGGGCGGGGGTGGTGAGGGGTATTCAGCTGTTACATGCAACATCTCAACTCGATGTCACTAAATTCTACAGACTGGACCTTTAAGTTGCGGGACAGTGATCTCTCATAGCTCCTATTTGGATTTGCTTGTAAACGTGAACAAATCTTATCTTCACGAAACTTGAGTAGAGATGATGGTCAACACATCTTTCTCACCAAGCATTGTTTACCTCACGGATGAGGTTGACAAAAATCCAGTCAGCCAACACTCCTCTGCACATAATAGCAATTTGTGGTTTGCACCATCTCGAGTACAAAATATTCCTTTTCGAGAATAAGGAGTGGGTAGTACAGGAAGTTAATTAAGATGAGTAATGAGATGATTGAGATCTATTGTTGTTCAAAGTGTAACTATAAACCCTGTTCCATTACGATGAAAAATGTCAAGCCACCCAACCTGCTCGCCTGCATAGAGTCAGTGACTGCTTTCAGTGTAGACTTAGTGTGGAAATACTGGATTTGCAGGTTTTCACACTGGAGAGGAGAAATGATGCAAGAATAGAGATCGCATTCCACCCCCCCACAACACATTTTAACCACTGAGTAACCCGACTGCCCTTCATTGACAGAGGGGATCATTGGAAAACATTATTGGATGAAAAGGCCGATTTCTACTCTTTTCTGCCTTCAAAGAGTTTTCCAGAGTCCACTAAGCAGGCATCATGGAAAAGGGTCAGGGAGTTCCCGTGCCGATGACAGATGCAGCACCACCATACCCAGGCCCCTCTGCAGGCTTTGACATGGGAGGCTATCAGGGAGGCCCTCCACCTGCGGGCTACCCTGGTGAGTTTGGTCATTGGACTTTTTTTTCTCTTTTAGTGTCATTGTTCTTATTTCTTGAATCTTGAAGCATCAGACCATACAGACTTCCATGTGGTAGGAGTGTGTGTTTAATGTTTGAATGAAGTTAGCGGTTCAGAAGCAGGGCTTCAACTTTGCCTCAGTCAATCCGACATATACCTGGTCAACCAATCATCCGCTGTTTATCTAAGATTCTTCAACACAACTTTTACCTTCAGTGGTGAAAGAGAAGAGAAAGAGACGGTGATCCCGACCCACATCCATTGATCCACCTCCCTTATCCCTAACCCCCCTCCTTCATACTTGTTCCCTTATCCCAAATCTCATCCCGAATCCCGAATCCAAAGACTCATTCCTTCATTCCAGTTCCCTTATCCATATCCCTTCATCCTCCCTCCCTCATCCCTTCATCAGTCATCCCTTCATCCTCTCTTCCCTCATCCCCACCCTCATTCCTGCATCCTCCCTCCCTCATTCCTACACACATCCTTTCATCCCTACCCCATCCCTTCATCCTTTCATCCCTCAACTGTGCATCCTCCCTGACCAGCCTATAAGATGCATCTTCACCTCAACGTCTCTTAATTTCCCCTCAGTGTCAATTTATACATTTCAATTCAAATTTATTTCACATATAGTTGGGGCATCGTCCTTGTTAGTGAATGTTTTTTAAGCCTTTCTCAGGTGAAATCTCTGATAATGTCTTCTCATATACAGTTCAACAACATGGATACCAGTACTACGAGCAACAGACTCAGATCATACATCCTGGTAGGTGTCTCTCTCAATCTCTCTCACAAGTATATATATATATATACTGTCTGGCACTCTGACAGGTTCATGTTCAGTGCCTAGTCCTTGGGAATATGGGGATTGTGATTGTCAGTAATACTAGTTTTTTTTTCTATCACAGTGAATCATGTGGTTGTGGTACAGCAGCTGCCAACTGAGGCGCCAGGACAGATGCTGTGTCCTCGCTGCCAAACCACTGTTCTCAGTCAAACCGAGTACAAAAATGGTATGCTCACGTGGCTGATCTGTGGGATACTTGGATTCTTCTTGTAAGTACAGACCCCAACACATCCACACACACACACACACACACACACATATATGAAGCAAAGTAATCAAGTATTATTTTGACCTTCCTCCCCTCCAGGTGCTGGTGTTGCTGTTTCATCCCCTTCTTTGTGGATGCCTGTAAGGACGTGGAGCACACCTGTCCCGTGTGCCGCACCGTCCTGCATGTCCACAAACGCAGATGAAACAGCAGAGTTGTCTTACAGTTTTTTTCGATTGCACTAAAATCAAAAGTATAACACAATAATCAAAACCTGACACTCAAGGAGCAAAAAATTGGCCCAGATTTGCACAACTATAAGCACAATGTCAGACTCACACTTTTTGCAGTGATTTTCAGAACATTAAACACACTTGTATCATTAGACACAGAAGTATATCATGATGTCACTTCCTTGCAATTCCAAAGCACTACCTGTCAAACTACCACCCCTATGAGCCAATTGGTTCAACACAGCCATCAGGTGCGCAAACACATGACTGCTTCATTGTAGACGCACCAATCAGGATTAAGCACTATACAAATGCAGCAGGTGAG
Organism: Pleuronectes platessa; assembly: GCF_947347685.1. Classification (NCBI taxonomy): domain Eukaryota; kingdom Metazoa; phylum Chordata; class Actinopteri; order Pleuronectiformes; family Pleuronectidae; genus Pleuronectes; species Pleuronectes platessa. Next base: position 21,238,055 of record NC_070628.1, on the reverse strand, counting down.
TTCACCTGTCTTCAACCAAAATGGAAGAAGTCAGAGATGAAGAAGAGTGAGGGTGAGAGGGGGAATCCACGGAGGAGGAGAAGCAGGGAGAGGAAGAGGTGGAGGCCATGCCAGAGGTAAAGGTTGAGGTGGAGGTAGAAGAAGAGGAAGACCTGAAGCAGGAGGAGAACGTGCTTAAAGAAGAAGAGGACCAAATTTATCAAATGAAATTTGTAAAATACTAGTTGACCATGTCGTGAACCTCAGATTGACGCTGAGGGAGGCTAGACGAAGAGTTCAGCCGAATCTCAGCAGATATACAGTGAAATCTGTCATTGTAACCTGTACTGGATAAAGAGTCTTATGTTTGTTTGATATTTGCTGAGCTTTGGGTATATGGAGAGAAATAAATTATATTTTTATCATTCTGCATCATTGGTCTTGTGTAGATTGGTGAATTTATTGTAAATTTGCACTTTCTCTGTGTACTTCACTTACAGTACTCTAATCACTGAGAAGTAGAATTGCTAAAAGTGTTTTAGGTTAGCAACAGCAGTGTGTAACTGGTTCAAATAGAATTAAGTCATATGAAACGTGTGTGCTTCATATGGTACAGCAATATGGTTTTAATAAATTTGTGTATAGTTTTTACAAAAGTGTTTCAAATTTTGCAAAGGATCTGAGGTGTTCTGCTAATTGGGTGTGTGGTTGTGCTAATTGTGTGTACTGTTTTGAATAACTGGACCCAGTTTTCAAAATTGTGCTTAAGCAATCAATAAATACTATAACAATAATAATAATATTAATAATTGTGTATGTATGAGGTAAAAAATAAATTAAATTTAAAAACAGTACAGCAGATATTTTCGCAGCATAGTAAATCTAGTATACAGTTCCTTGCATAAGTATTCACCCCCCTTGGACTTTTTCCCATTATGTACTGTTACTAACTGGAATTCAAATAGACTTAAATAAACTTTTTCCCGTTTGATCAACAAAACATGCATAGTACTTTGGAGGTGCAAAATAAATGTTATTGTGACACAAACAATAATGAGAACAAAAAAGTTGACATCTGTTGGGTGCATAAGTATTCACCCCCCTGTGTCAATACTTGGTAGAACCCCCTTTCGCTGCAATTACAGCTGCAAGTCTTTTGGGGTATGTCTCTACCAGCTTTGCACATCTAGAGATGGAAAGGTTTGTCCATTCTTCTTGGCAAAAAAGATGAAACTCAGTCAGATTGGATGGAGACCGTCTGTGAACCGCAATCTTCAAGTCTTGCCATAGATTCTTTATTGGATTGAGGTCTGGGCTTTGACTGGGCCATTTTAAGACATTAACATTCTTTAATCCAAACCATTCCTTTGTAGCTCTGGCTGTATGTTTAGGGTCATTGTCCTGCTGGAAGATGAACCTCCGCCCCAGTGTCAAGTCTTTTGCAGACTGCATCAGATTTTCTTCAAGGATTTCCCTGTATTTGGCTCCATCCATCTTTCCCTCTATTCTGACCAGTTTCCCTGTACCTGCTGAAGAGAAGCATCCCCACAGCATGATGCTACCACCACCATGTTTCACTGTTGGGATGGTGTGCTCAGGGTGATGGGCAGTGTTGGGTTTTCGCCACACATAGCGTTTTGCATTGAGGCCAAAAAGTTCAATTTTGGTCTCATCTGACCAGAGCACCTTCTTCCACATGTTTGCTGTGTCTCCCACATGGCTTCTGGCAAACTTCAAACGGGATTTTTTTATGGATCCCTTTCAACAATGGCTTTCTTCTTGCCACTCTTCCATAAAGGCCAGATTTGTGGAGTAGACGACTAATAGTTGTCCTGTGGACAGATTCTCCCACCTCAGCTGTGGATCTCTGCAACTCCTCCAGAGTAACCATGGGCCTCCTGGTTGCTTCTCTGATTCATTTTCTCCTTGTCCGACTCTTCAGTTTGGGTGGACGGCCTCCTCTTGGTAGGTTTGCGGTTGTGCCATATTCTTTCCATTTTCTTATGATGGATTTTATGGTGCTCAGAGAGATGTTCAAAGCTCTGGATATTTTTTTATAACCTAACCCTGCTTCATATTTCTCCACAACTTTATCCCTGGCCTGTTTGCTGAGCTCCTTGGTCTTCATGATGCTGTTTGTTCAGTAATGATCTCCAACAAACTCTGAGTCTGTCACAGAACAGGTGTGTTTATACTGAGATTAAATTGCAGACAGGTGGACCCTATTTACTAATTATGTGACTTGCAAATGTGACTTGTGAATGCAATTGGTCGCGCCAGAGCTTTGTTAGGGGTTTCACAGTAAAGGGGGTGAATACATATGCACTCAACACTTTTCAGATTTTTATTTGTAAATAATTGTGAAATCCATGTAATATTTCCCCCCACTTCCAAATGATGCACTATTTTGTGTTGGTCCATTACATAAACTCACGATGAAATACATTTTAATCTGTGGTTATACCATGACAAAATGTAGAAAAGTCCAAAGGGGGTGAATACTTATGCAAGGCACTGTATGTACAGAGGGTGCATTGTTGTGGATGTAAACATCTGTTAACATTGTGAATATTTCAGGTCCCAAACAGTCCGTGTGTCAGTTTTTAGAAGAGTTCAGTTCTCTTATGGCTGTGGGGTAGAAGGGGTTTTTCAGTGTGTGTCCGTGATTTGACTGACCTGAAGCGTCTGCCAGAGGTCAGCAGGTCAAACAGATGATATCCAGAGGTGGAAAGGGTTCTTCAGGATGTTGGCTGCTCTGCTGCGGCAGCGAGACCTGAATAAGACTCCAGAGAGGGCAGTGGGCTGCCGGTGATCCTCCTCTGTCCTGTACGCTGCTGAGCATCCAGTGAACCCCACAGAGATGCAGCACGCTCCTGATTGAGCCGTGATAGAAGGACACCAGCTGCTTCTCTGGCAGGATGTTATTCCTGAGGATCCTCAGGAATAAGATGCTGTGCCTTCTTCACTGCTGCAGTGGTGTTATCCATCCAGGAGAGGTCCTTAGCAATGTGGGTGCCCAGGGGGGGGCCCAGGAACCTGAAGACTGGGACTCTTCAACACAGTCCCCGTTGATGTAGAGTGGATCGGGGTCTGCTCTGCCTCTGCGGGAGCCTATTATGATTTCTTTGGTTTTCGTGGAGTTCAGGACCAAAATGTTTTCAGAGCACCATGGAGCGTGGTAAATGGTTCTAGATCACTGAGAGGTTTAGTCGGAGTTGTTTCCCATCCAGAGATCTATTACAGCGAGTTACTTAGGGAGAGTTGCATGTGACAAGTGTTATTTGCGGGTTGTGACAGAGAGCTTGGTGACGAAACAGGTGGAGGTGTAAAGTAGGATGGGTTAGATGATACTTTTGTACAACAGATGGAGAAGATGTGGGAGGGAGAGTGTCCTTTAAGTGTCTGGATCTTTGCTGGCTCCTGTCTTGTATGTGTAGATGCTGTCCAAAGCTGAGTCAACGGTCTGGTGTGAGTCCAAGGGATTTGAAGCTGTCAGGGCAAGGTTGAGAAGAGACATATAGAAACCTATTTGTTTTACTGAAATTGAGGTGGAGGTGAAAATGCTCAAACACATAGTGAAGTGAGCCACTGACCAATATGTTTCACTGAAGTGTTCTTCCACCATGACTCTTTTTTACATGTCAGGTGGTTTAGGATTTTCACTCACTTGATCTTATCATTTGTTCAGACTATCTTTCCAAACAGGCCTCATCTGCAAAAGAGCACGTTTGCACTGGGAAAATAAGTATTTAGTAGTAAGCTACTGTAGTATTAAAATAAAAATAAATAAATGAAACTATTAAATACCTTAAAATAGTTTTGTTGAAATTGCTATGTTAGCACAGAGTGTGGTTATTGTAAATGATGATATCACATTCAAAGACTTTTTTTTCATAGCGTTGCTCCTCCACCTCCACCGACACATTAACATGAAATTTGTCGTTCTCAAAAATCACAGAAGCAAGCAGTGACCGACTCTGACACACCCTCCTGTCCTCCTTACCAAGGTAAGCAGCAAGAGATCTGGGACAATTCTCAGTCATCCAGGTCATGGCATTTTCAGAAGCAGTACATATGCACATCAACAACTGGACTTGATTGTGTTTCCAAACGTCCGGCTGCTGAGGTGCACACGTACAACTCCTGAAATAAGCAGCAATAGATCAACAGAAATAGATTGAGACATCCAAATGGGAAAGATCCCGGTAAAAAAAGAAGAGCTTGACATCTTCCTGCTCCTCTGATTTTGTTCATTCATTTTAGATTAAGAAGAACTTTATTAGTCCCGCAATGGGGAAATTTGCAATGTTACAGCCGCAGAAACATGAGTAGCATGCAGAACTTGGGTGAAGGAATACCAGTTACCAGTACGCCCCAAAACAATCTCAGACTGTAGCGCCTGGTCTCGTGTCTCTATCCAACATGTCCAACTATGTAGAATTAAATAAGAGATACAGGATTCCAGTCATCAGGAATTTTCTTCTTTGTCATTTTCCATCTATCATCAATGCATCAGTCCATGGAAACCTTGTTGTTTAGAGTAACATTTCCACTCAAACTTCGTTACATGAAACCAACGATTTTGCATAAGCAAAACACCATTAAACATTATTTTTGCTTTAAACAATATTTCATTATTTCCCCCTTTCATCACATGACATCAGATCCAACACAGATTCAAGTACATTTAATGAGCATTCTTTGTCTGTGTTTTATCCTTCTTTACCATTAAATGTTGCAATAATTTTCTTATATAGTTTGCTTTATTAAGTTTGTCTTTTCAAAAAGTTTGTCATTTGTCCAACATCCGAGCACAATCTGAGCAACAGGCTTTGAGTTTGTGTTCCATGCCAGGCTTACGGTACTAGCTTTAAAGGGATAGCAGCCAATCCAATAAATAAACACAAAGACTCTTTCACCCTTCAGGGTCAAACACTTGACCACCTTGGTGAGCTTACCGTGCATCCAAGTACCTGAGGAATACCATTGCTCACACACAGCGATGCCCATTCAACTTAGGGGGAATTATATTGTTGTTTCAGCTTCATATTTGGATCCTACAAGTATTTTTTTTTCTATAGCAATGTTAATGGTGCAGCAGCTGCCAAAGGCTCCAGGACAGATGATGTGTCCTCGCTGCCAAACCCCTGTTCTCAGTACAATCAAATATAAAAGAGGTGCACTCAGCTGGGCACTCTGTAGTGTACTTGCTGCCTTATTGTGAGTATTCACACACACACACACACACACACACACACACACACACACACATAGACACACACACACTGGTACATACACTAAGTAAACAAGCATTATTTTGACTTTACAATCCTCAACTCCAGGCTCTAGCCTTTTTTCTGGATCCCCTTGGTTGCGGATGCTTGTAAGGATGTGGAGCCTTCCTGCCCCACATGTAACACCGTCCTGCATGTCTATAAACGTAAATGAAACAGAAGTGTTGTCTCAACTCAAAGACCGAAAGATATAAAAAAGAGCCATGATGAGACCTACGTCTGTACAGGGGCCAAACCTGGCTACACAAATGTTTCTTAGCTCACACAAGTTTGTGCTTTATTTTTTCAATCATATGATTTAAAATGCGATCTGACTGATGTCGTTTATAATAAAAGGATCAGTGTAAAATGAAAGTATTTTCTTAATTAAATTTGAATGCCCTGTTTATATATAGTGTCCACAAGAAAATTCAAAGTTTTATTCTTTCTCTGAAGTTGTTATATAGATTTTATTTTAATGACATATTGAATGTTTTAATTGAAAATTGTCATTTGACTCATAATTTAGTTTTTATTATGAAGAAAGAATATTCTCACATGAACAAATTCAAAAGAAGCGGGAAGATAAAATGCATAACAGAAACATTTAGTGAAACACTGATAGTATAATATGATATAGAAGCTAATTACTTAAGGTGCAGTAATAATAACTCATTGCTTAAACCACATAATTATTAATATGAATGAATGACCAATAAATCATTACTGAGATGTAGCTTTAATTCTTTAAAATTTTGTTTTAATTCTGCCAAATCATGATATACATTATCTCAAGGCACTTTACATAGAAGGGCTGTTGACTTTATTACTGAGATGCACTATTTAACGTAAGTCATTAAACATTTTGGAGATGCAAACTTAAGTCTTATTCTCATCAGCAAATCATGAAGCAAAAAATGTAATAATCATGATATAATTTATTGGTTCTTTGTTCCATAAATTAGCAAAATATACTAAAGCAGAGGGTTTTTGTATGGGTGTCGTGAGAAACATGAGTTACTTTTGAAGTTATGCTGTTTTTTTGTGGAATAAAGGGATATAAATAGTCCAGAGAGAGTAATGTCAAATATCAATATAAAAGGAAAGCAGGTGTGTATTATATGTGCAATCCATATTCTGATGATTTCATGCTATGATTTAAGCAATATACCATGATGTACTCTGTGCTGGTCTGGTTTTTGGTTTGTGATTTCTTCAATAAAGACAAAGAAAAAGACAAGAGAGAAGTTTTTATTTGCTAAAGGTCTAAAAACTTGCAAATGGTTGTGTACCTGGCTAAAGACCTAATTTAATTTGAAGAGACCAGGTTCTGATGCTTTCAACTAGACGACAGCAGATAGAGCCAGCAGGCTGCAAGAGGGAACAGGCATCAGTTTCCCACAATACACCACTGCCACTTCGTACGGACTCCCCAACACGAAGAAGATAAGATGTGAAATAAAGGAAGACTCCAAACTGCACAGCACACATGCCTTTACAACAAATCTACCCCACTGTGATGATTTCCCACCCTTGGACCTAGCACACAACCGGTAAATGTCCATCGCGGCCTCAAGGTCAAGAGGATGAAACTAAAGCTCCCCAGCTGTGAAGGTCTTTCATTATGTAAGTGTGAAGGAAGGTGTTGCATAGTCACCATAACACGCGATGCATGTTCAGCCCAATGAGCTTTCCCCTGAGGACTTCCTTTGTGGACTCTATATGTGTCTTGTCAAAAGAGACTTGAGGTGGGATGAAGATGGGATTATGGGATGGCTCCTACTTATCGAGGTCCTGTCACACTGTGACCATAGTAACCACTAGATTACCCAGATTAGGACTGATGACCCAAGTTGGTCAGCACTTCTCTGCCCCATTGTCTCCCACTGCAGTCTTTCTTTGTGTCAGTGGACTCAACCACACACGGACAAACCAGAACAGATGACAACACACGCACAAGATAAACCTCACCTGAGTGTCAGGATTTTCAAGCTCCTTTTGGACTGTAAGTAATAAATAGTGCTGATGGCAGCTAGGGATTGTTTTAACTATCGATTCATCACACAATGATTTTGCAATCATAACTTAAATGCGTGGCCAATAAAAAGAAATCCGTGAAATTTGCTCCTTTGCTTGGACTGAAATGAGATGTATTACCCTGTCATACCTGTACGCTAAGTATGAAGCAACAGCCAGCAGCCTCAGCAGCTGACTGACTGGAGGCAGGAGACCAGCTGAGCTTTTAACTTCCTGGAGTGTCCACTGGTTACCTGGCAACCGGCACAGAAAGTCTGGCAAATTCCGGCGCTGACTATTCCTTTCCCGACCGACACTTAAATGGAGAAAGTGTAAAATTCTCCCTGTCAAAACAAAAATGTAGCTTCTTGGCTTGCAAAATGACTTGAATAATAATATTTCATCAAAATGGCCCAGATCTACAAACTGATCTAATTTGTATTATTCTTTAAGAAAAATCTGTACTATTCCTGCCTCAATGATTCAGAATGTCTGCTGTAGTCATTGTTATGCATCTGAGTATTTCCCTCAATGATGGTGAATTAAGCAATGACTATAAGCTTCTAAAGCACCATTCCACGCATTCATCATTCCAGGCAGTCCTCTGCTTTCTCCAATCAGAGCAGTTGCTTCTGCCGCTTACATAATATCAAGGACTCAAGGTCTGGATTAGCCTCTCTCGACTGCAGGAGCAGGTTGCCAGCTACATGGTTGTGGCTGTGTTAAATCAACCATATTTGTATGCAACTAATTTCCATATGATGCACAGTGCAGATGGATGAATCGTATTTCTGTGTCCTCTTACAACAGGTACACAGTTCACGTCCGGTGATGTTGGGAATCTTTGGTTTTGAACTGATAATAATGGGTTGCAGGATTTTCACTGTCTTCTGCTACAAAAAGAGTAAATTCCTTCATCCTTCTCAGGCCGAATTCATGATAGCGAGGAGGTGAATAAAACATTTACTTGCTTTGGCGAGGCACTTTGCGTGAACTTTGACCCGGGATATTCGCCTCAAAGTCGCGCCTGTGTGAGCGGGACCTAACTGTAATCTCTGCTTTGAAAAGTATTACTCGTGTTAGCATGTCTTCTGGGAAATCAAAGAAACATTGCAGACACAACACTGCACCAGCTCTGTTCTTGCCATGTTCTCAGGCACTGTGCTCTCTGCAGCTGATGTACTGTTCCTTCAAGGCTGCATGTGTGCACCTCTTTAGTTGCATCTTGCATCTGTTTGTCTGAGAATGTGTTTGTTCATCACAAACCAGCTTTGGCTTCTCCAGTGTTTGATAAGCTGACTGATATCTATCAGCTTCAATCTCCGGTACTGTGAAACAAAACGACTCAATCAGCGGGTACAATTGTTGCCCCTTGTCATGTTATGTCCCTTTCCAACACGACATGACGCCCCCTCCAGGGGATGAGATAACTGCACTCTAAAGGGACACTTGGCTGAATCATGTCTTCAAGGGTATTATGTAACACTCTCTATGAGGATGGCCACGTGGCCACGAGGCTCACCTGTGTTTGGATTGGCCATCTGCCCCTCTCTGTCCAAATCCCATCTTCATTCTGCAACACACACACACACACACACACCATTAGGAGGCTGAGCAGGCTTCTTATTGGTGTGGTCAAAACTGGTGATTACAGATGAATCTAAATGACCCACAGTTCACGGTGTGAGGAGGAATTGTATAAGCAGCATGAGGAAGACGTGGGAGGACGAAGGCAGGAAACAGCAGGGAGATGTGCAAACGGGTGACTAATATGGGATTTGCAGTACGTTGCCAAGCTTACATGCTGTATCTTCCCTATCTTCTTCCTTGTAAGACAGGTGCATCAGCAAATTAAACTCCCCGAGTGAAGGTGAACAGAGGTAAAGCTGGGATTGCATCTCTGCTCCTCCGCACATTCAGCGTGAAGCAGGGACAGAGAAGCACAGACACGGAGAGAGAATGAATAGAAAGAGGAGGACAGGGGGAGCGAGAGAGGGGCAGAGACGGTGAGAGAGAAGAGTGAAAGGGAGACAGAAGATATATTTGTATATGTGGGTGTGTGTAGCATCAAGGCATGCATCATAATTGTGGATTCTTCTCGGAGCAGCCGGACGTGTCACTGGAGCAGCAGGACATTATTGGTCTCTCAAAGTGTGTTATTTTGTACTTCAGAACAGTGGGAGCACTGTGAGTGTCATTAGAGACATTTTCAGAGGCAAAATGGAAACTGTTTTGTTTCTGCTGCCGAGAGGAATTCATTAGCTGGGATTAGGGCGACACTTTGACAAGTTGAAGTGATGCAGACTGGAAAAGTATGACGCCGCTTCACCCTCAATAATCAAGATTCAAATCAAGAACATGTCTGAGGTGAGTTTGGAGTTTCTTTTATTTCGAGAATGAAATGGTTTTAATGGCGTTTTAATGTTTTGTGTTATTCTCATTTGTGTGTATGTGAGCGTGTGTGTGTGTGTGTCTATGTGTGCTCCAATGCATAAAATTAGGATATTTTCAAAGTCAAGCCTCACATATTTACACTTAGGATTACCAATTAATATAGTTACTGACACTGGTTAAATTATGTCGATCTGTTGGCTAAGAAATAATGTCAATAAGGATCCTATGAAGTAAGTTTAATCAATGTGTGTGTGTGTGTGTGTGTGTGTCTGTGGCCCATGTTGTGGGGACCTAAATCTGTTTACACAGTCCCGCTATGAGGACTTGCCTTTCTTGTGAGCACAAAAAAGCAGACAACCAATGGCATTAATAATGACATGGTAAACTAAATACATGTTTTAAGGTGAGAGTTAGTCTGCATGTAATGATTGTTTGTCAAAGCAATGTCCTCTGAAGTCATTGAGACATGACTGTGTGTGTATGTTTGTGTGCATGTGTGCGTGTGTGCGTGTGTCAGTGTGAGTGTGTAGTCGTGCGTTCCTCTGTGCTTTCGGTTACTGAAACTCGACTTCTCAAAAGCCCAGTATGCAATGTAGTCAGCCCACGCTGTTTCCCGTTCCCATGGTAACCATTGCCCAGTGCTAAAAGCAGCTCTGTGCTGTGAGTACATGAGAGTGTGTGTGTGTGTGTGTGTGTTTTGTGTGTATCTGAAAGGTAGAAACATTTTAATATTTGGTATATAACAGCTTTGTTTTGTTGGCTGCAGTTTCAGCAGTAGGTCGTGCATCATTGAGACCCTCTTAAGACTAATATAATAAAAGTACATATCTACATTCATCTGTGCCTCCCTCCTCCCTGGATCTCCTTCCACAATGTCAATCCTTTTGTTTATCTCTTTCTCAACATGTACCTCTCTTTATTTCCTTTAACCCTTTCTCCATCTCTCACCACTGCATTTGTTTTTGTCTCTGTGTTTCTAAGATGGCCGTCAGCCCGATAATCATCTGCCTCCTATCACTGATTGGCCATGGTTCATCCCACCCCTCTTCTCCTCCTCGGGGATGCAGTGAGGATGTGGACCCTCCGTACAGAGTGCTGTGTGACCTGGAGTCAGTCTGGGGAGTGGTTCTGGAGGCCGTGGCTTGCAGCGGTGGTCTCACCTCTCTGGTAATCACTGTCCTCCTGCTTGTCAAGCTGCGCTCTATTTCTGACCCCGCCAGGCGCTCAGGGATGGGGCCTCTTCTTCTGCTCCTTGGCACGCTTCTCGGCCTTTTCTCCATCTCTCTGGCTTTCCTGGTGGGGAAGAACCAGGCGCTCTGTGTGGTCCGCAGGGCCTTCTGGGGGCCTCTCTTCGCCCTCTGCTTCTCCAGCTTGTTGGTGCAGGGTGTGAGGCTCAGGAGGCTGGTGGCTGGCAAGACAAGCCCATCGGGCAGCACCCTGGCAGCGCTTGGCCTGGCCTTGGCCTTGGTTCAGGGCATCATCTCTGCTGAATGGGTCCTGCTGACTGTTGTCAGGGAGGGTCACCCGGCCTGCGAATATCCACCTTTGGACTTTGCTCTGACATGCACCTACACCCTGGGGCTGCTCCTCATAGCCATGGGGCTTTCTCTGGGGGTCGTGCTCTGTGGAGGAGAGTTTGGGGACGAAGGAGGAGGTGGAGGTGAAGAAGACAGAGAAGGAGAGAGTGAAAAACGGAAATGGAAGTGTAATGCTGTGTGGCTCTTCCTGTCAAGTCTGGCTTCAGCATTGCTGTGGGTGGCTTGGCTGGGGTTTTATCTGTACGGCAGCCAGGCCTTGAGGGGAAAGGGGAAAGGAGAAAGGTTAGATGGTGGAAGGAAGAAAGACGTCAAAGTGCTGGATGAGCCTGCTCTGGCGGTGGCCCTGGTTATTCAGGGATGGATCCTGCTGCTGTTCCATGCCATTCCAGAGGCGCACCTGTGTCTCCGAAATCCTCCACAGTCCATCACGCAAGATTTCTTCGAAACCAGTCACACGTCCCCTCCTCCACATTTTGGAGATGAGCTCCCTGCACGCCCTCACCGACCCTTCCCAGAAAACCAACCAACCTTTTCTATGGAGGAGCACAGTGCAAGTAAGCCAAATGTGTGTATGTGTGTGTGTGTGTGTGTTTGTGAGACAGTGTTTACAAGAGAGGAATGAAAAATGTGTAGAAAAGAAAATGTATACAAGGTTGGTCTCAGCCCCCAAGAGCCATGAATTATTCTGTGGGATTTCAAAAAAAACGTTGAAAAACCATAAATCGCAATATTTTACAAAAATGAGGCACTCAAGATCCACGTATTTGTGTAATCTTGCTAACTACTATACGGAGAAATAACCAAACAAACTAACCCAAACAAAAGCATTACCTCCTTGATGCAGGTGAAGATTAAATGTAATTATGAATCAAATTTACTTTTAATTGAAAGCTATGAACCTTTCAAGCCATAACATGCAGATCAACGCCCTGTTCTACTTGCAAGTTGTCGGTCACATCAATGCCCTGTCACAAGTGTAATAAAGCAGAGTGTTGCTCACTTCTAGCCACTGTACACGATCCAAATTCCAATTAAACCTTGTGAAATTCCCCAAAGGAAGATTTCTGACTCATTTTGACAGCAGCTCTCTGTATTTATTACGAAGCCAAATGCACAGATGAGGAGCTAAACTATGAGGAACCGGGACAAACAAAGAGTGGAGGAGGTGGCGGAAAGAAATCACGAGCGTCTTCCAGGAAAGCAGACTTCAGGAGGTTGACATTTGTTCAGCTGACTGAGGAGGAGGCAATGAGGGAGTCAGAGAGGAAAGTCATGTAACACGGTGTAAGCAAAGGCATGGGAGGATTTATTTTTTGTTTGAAAGGACGACGTTAGAATATCTGATATCCTTTTCTAATGGAATATGTGGTGTTAAGCCATGACTCAGCCTCCTTGTCTCTAAAATCTCTGCAGTAGAGTAAGCAAGTAATGAGCTTGTATCTGAAAATTTGCAAGACCCATGGAAAGAAGACACAGGATGTGAAAAGCTGTGTGTAGGATTTATGGGGAATCTTCTGGCAGAAACGATAAACAGTATTTGCAATAAGTGTTTAATCAACTCAAACCAAGAATTATTGAGTTGTGGTTTACAGTGGCTATAAAGTTTGCTAACGTTAGTCATTGAGTCATTCAGTCTCTTTATATCATAAAAGAAAAACAAGACAAAAACACAGTTTTACCTCATTACACGACATGTTTGTTGTTTCCCGCTGGTGGTGCCACTCCATTCACTCACATCCTGCTCCGCTAGTGATTAGGTCTTTGAAGCATCTGACCTCTATATTGGGAAAATAAAATAAAACTCAATGTGCCAATATCTATGTAATGTGAACGTTTAACCTTTCACCAAAGAACCAGATATCTCCTAATGCAATGTTTAATTTTGTACTTGTGAGACATTCAGGGCAGTTTCTTGCTCTCATTTATCTTTACCTATGGGGAAAATAAAAGGGACATTCATGTCATCTTATTTATTGTCTTCTTATAATTTTCTTGGCCACTTTTATTTTATATAATTAATTATTTTCATTGCCCCTTTACTGCTTTTATGTGATCAACTTTGTATCCGGCATAGTTTTCGACCATCTTAATGTTGATGTCTAGACTTCCTGTCACATTATCTGAGTTACCCAGCTGCTGGGAAAATCATACCTCAGTATGTGTAGGATTGTCTTAGTAGAGCACAACACATCTATCAAAGTGGGTATTGTACATGCTGGAATGATTATCATTTTGGAGATGTGACACATTTAACTTGTGTGCTGTGTCTCCATTGGCCTGTCAGCTCTCCGGAGTGGACCGTACCACGGCAGCCAAGGGAGTGCGCGTCCTGGCATCGCCTTCAGAGGTCATGTGTACCAACCCACTGAGATGGCTCTGGTCATGAACGGTGGCACGGTGAGTTGGGCCGAAATACTCCCTCTGTGTGTGTGTCAGCCTCTCTTAATCACTCAATAACTTAACTCAATGGGCCTTTGTTTTTCTGCCTCCCTCTCTCGTAGATGCCCACAGCCCCAATTAACTACACTGGACGCCGGTTATGGTAATGTGGGACAAGGCTCGAAGAGGATATATCTGAGTCACTCTTGTGATTGAGGAATTTGAGGTTGCCTGACAAGAAGATGGAAATATTAAAGACATCCCCTATCACTCTCCAGTGGATTTCATGGGAGCTAAATATCTTTAATGTATTTGTGTTTCTGCTCACGTGTATGAATTTGAGATTTTAAAAACAAATTGTAATAGTATTTGTGCTTGAATTTTCTTGATTGCCTTTTTGATCAGATAACTTTAATCACTGGACATGAAATCAAAGGGAGGGAAGAGAAATGGTTGTGGCTTCCATAGTTAAGGACATTTCATCCCTAAGTGACTGCGATTCAGGTGCAATACTTTGATGAGAGGTGTAGAAACACGGCTAATGTTTAATGTATGAGAACTCAGAGTCCAGTGCGACACTGAAGGAGACAGGGGCAGAGTTATGATAACAGGAGGATTTGAATGTAGTTAAGTGAACATTTTGCTTGAGCAGTGCTAATCCAGCGCTGTTACATGTTACCTTCCTGACCATCGGGGTTACTTACTCAGTAAAAATGTCCTTCTCTTCCTGTTTGGAATGAAGCTACACCTAAGAGGAAAACCTGTCAGGACGTTTATGTAAATTTCCTGCATACGCCCACAGAGCTTGCTTGGCCTCAGTGTTTCCCACTGAAAAAAGGGACTTCCAATGTGTTTCTCTCCTCCATTCTATTCTCAGTGCTATCGGCCGTTTGGTACATTTCACTGGGCCTATTGATACATGTCATGTATTTAACAGCTAGTGCTGGTTCATGGGGGATTTTCAAGTGATTTATAAGATTTAAGATGAATCTATAGGAAATCTAGTTTTTTTTAAAAGCATATCTTAAAAAGCCATTTAATACTGCAATAGCTACTCTGTAGTGTAGGAGTTACTGCTGGAGAATGTGATTTTGCACTTTATTAGCGCTGATCTTGTCTGGGCATTGTGATATTTGAGATGCATGTGGAAGTACAGCTTAAAGGTCCCGTATTTTTGTCAGATTTAATGTATTTTGAATGTTTTGTAAAAAAATTTGATATATATATTTATACATATATATTTGGGAAAATAACAGTTTTTCTGTTAAGTTTCTAAGCAGATTATTGACAGTTGACAAAACAATCCAAAGTGGAAATGAAAAGTGCCCATATTTTAGCCACTTAAAGATTCGTCATTTTAATTTGGGGGTCTACAATGACAAGTTTACATGCTGTGATGGTCAAAGTATTTATATTTGTTACATCCTATAGATATTGCTGCAGTGCCTCTTCTCATACTATGTCTGAAATTCTATATCCAGCTTTAGGCCTACCTCCCAAAAAGCTCAGTCTGCTCTGATTGGTCGGCAGGCCAACTCTTTTGAAATTGGTCAGACGCTCATAGTGATGAGCTGTAAACTCAACTGCAGCAATGGCAGGAATCATGTTGAGCCAAGTTAGTAGGCAGATAAACATGTTGCATGTTACCTGGTAACACAGACACTTTACGGTAAACAACCCAGGAATTATAGGCTCTTCAGGAGCTATGTTCCCTGGCATAGAGATAAATATCTTTTCCAAAGACGTTGGCCTCTGTAACTTAGAGGAAACTGCTGAAGGAAAGGAACACCTGAAAAGGATATTATGGCCATTTTAAATATCTACAATGTAATGACAAAGGGTAAATCCTATCTGCAGAGGAAGGCCATGTGATACTTTTTAAAGTTTGGTCAAATTTACTAAATAGACCTTGAGTTTGGGATGTTTTGTCAACAAGTTTCAGTGTGTTTTCCCTGAAATCATTAACCCCATGAGCATTTCAAACATTTCTTCAATATAATCGCAGCATCTCACATGTTTTGGGATTTAGTATCTCCTTTCATTTAAATTTCTATCAAATACAACGAAAACATGCCATCACTGTGACATTAACTGCAAACGTTTTTGTGTTTCTGATATTTGAAAAGTTTGGCTAAAATTCCTGCATATTTGACTGGAGAGTTGCAGTTTCCTCGCTGTAACACTTTACTGAATATCCAAGTTGTCAAGAACTTTGCTGTTTTGTACAGGTGTGTGCTCTGATATTGTAATTTGGAAATATTATCATCAAATAATTTAATGTAAAAATCCTATAAACCAGAGTTTTAATTGTGTGAATATTCAAATATGAAGAAGCTCTTGTGTTAGTTTTTGGAGTTGCTCATATGATGATGAAACTGCCACTATTTTCTCGCAGCATAATATGAATGTCTGTTATGTGATTTGCACAAAGTGGCTAATACATCGGTGCACTTCTTCTGTTAACGACTGTCTGGTCATTGAACTGATCTTCCTCAGAATCCTTTCCTTCATGGATCCACTTTTCTATAGGGAGTAACAGCTATTAATAGAGTAAAAGTTCTTTTTTTTAGATGAAATACCAACAAATAGAGAAAACATAGGGGAACACCTCTTTGGCTGCAAATATTAGAAAACATGCTATTACAGCATAAAACACAACCAAATGATGCAAAGTGATAAAATCCATGGGCGATATTCGATGAAGAAGATTCTGAAAATAAGTCGAGGGTTCCCGCATGAAACACACAATTCACACACACACATACACAACCCTTCTATTTAACTAAGGGTAAACTAATTACAATCTGGCTTATTTAAATTTATTACAGAAAACACAAAAGCAATCAAGTATTTCTCTCATCGTGCACTTCATAGAAAGTCTAATGTATGCTATGATTATTTAGATTTTTACTTTTCAACCTGATGCAGCCCTCCGCTCGTGCACAGCTTCCGGAACTCGTTCTCGGGAGCGCGCTTGTTGCTATAGACACCGGGTTCGTTGCTAAGGGTAACGACCTGGGGAAAATAACTACTTCCGGGTCAAGAAAGTCAACCGATTTCCACGTGAGTTTTCAGAGAGTACACATTTACGAACCCACTCCTTGACTTTATGTTCTGTCACACACTGCGTCGTTATGATTAAATAGTGCCAGCGTTTGTGCTTTTGATCGGTGTGTCTTATTCATTGATTTGACCCGTTAGCTCTTGTTAGCTAGCTAGCATGCTTTAGCAAGAGAGTTCCATGAATGAACTTGTCCTGCCTGAGTAATGTCGTCATTGCCCTGTTACCACACACGAGGATTCGCTAACTCTACTCTTGCTAACTTGTCATTCATTCGCGTATCCTAACATTACCAGTCGATGGTGTAGAGCCGCCGCCTGGCTGAACCCCCGACATGTTGTCGTCCATGTGGTGCTGCTCCAGTTGGACTGGGATCGTACTGGTGAACACTGGCTCTGTCCTCGCGCTCATTTGCAGAGAACACTGTTCATTTCATTTTTCACACGCACCAGGACGTGATCTGTGTCCCCAAGAAGTCTGCACCCAGTTCCTCAAGAGAATACCATCGAGCAGGTGCTGACTTCTTCACCAGTCCCACTCTGGATTAGAACAGAACTGTTGGTCGGTTCATCCAGGATTGAACCTCTAGTTGTTGACCATGCACACAGGTTGTGGATGTGGGACAGTGGGCTTTACCTGAGCAGGTAAACAGCCAAGGCCAGAGAGGTGCAGGGAGATTCCGTCTGTATCACAAACCAAGCATCGTGGAATCATGAGGCACGCACAACTAAAAATAAGATCAGCAGCACTTTCTGCAAAGCCAGCCCTGTGCATGTATAATTTGGCTGACGTGCAGAATAATGCATTCACTACTTTTCTGTTGCATTAAAAGAGCACCTGCACCCAGTGTTGATTCGTTTGCTCACCTACTTATGAGCTTATTCCTTGCAGGTTAAGCGACTAGCCCTGCAAACAAGACATCGATCAGGAGTCTGTGCCCGGGCAGCCACACATGAACGCTTGGTTAATGCACTGTTCTGTTTGCACTTAGACCCCAGTCGCACCTGGTGTCAACATCTGTCCTGAGTGATCCAGCCAATAGTGGTCAGCACAGCGAACAGTTGTGGAGGCACCAGAATGTGTCCTGAGATCCTGTCACTCAGACCAGGCAGGCTGGGACGTTGACACATTGTTTTTCCCACTGTGTGAACTCAAATGCTTCTTTCGACACATGTGAAGAACCACCTGCTCACCTGATGTCCTATAACCAGCTACACTTACTGACTCCCCTCTCTCTTTTTTGCTCACTCACACAAACACAGCAAAATCTGACACATTTTTAACATCTGACTGGGTTCAAACATAATTTTGGTTTTAGGAACACAAACGCTAAATGTGATTACATATATATTTTATATTATTTCAAGTTTAAAAGGTATTATCTTGCCGTAACTGTTCTCCTCTTTCAGGAAAAGCCACAGGTCTGCTGCTGTGGAGAGACAAATGGAAATGATGATTGGGGATGATAGGAGTGAGGTGAATCTTGTGACGAAGAAGAAGAAAAAACAGAAGAAAGCACAAGCCTCTGAGCCTGAAAATCCAACAGAGGTGAAAAAAGAAAGGAAGAAAAGCAAAAAAGATGAGACAGTGGTTATAGAAGATGAGTCGAGGGATGGAGGTGATGAAAAGAAACATAAGAAGAGGAAAAATGTCAACAATTCTCTGAATGATGCAGGAGGTTCTGATGCCATGGAAACGGCAAAGGAAGGAGTCAAGAAGAAGAAGAAGAAGAAGCAGCAGCAGGTAGATTATATAAACAATGTGGAAATTGCACAGAGTTCACGTAAAAAAGAATTGGAAAAGAAAGAAGAAGAACAGACGGCTGGAAAGGATGAAGAGCCAAAGAAAGCTAAGAAAAGAAAAAACAATATTTTGTCTGTAAACACAGAAGTGACTGAAAAGCAAAGTAAAGGAAAGAAAAAGAAGAAAAAGAAAACCTCAGAGGAAGAAACGACTGTAGCTATTGATGAAGTGACTACAACGAAAAAGAAGGCTGTAGTGGGCGAGAATGAACTGAAGCTAGAAACGACAGCAGCAGGAGGGACTGAGGGTGAGGAGGTAACGGTGAAGAAGAAGAAGAAGAAGAAGAAGAAGAACAAGAACAAGGCCGAAAATGGAGTCGAAACAGGGAGCAAAGCCAAAAAGACAGAAACAGACAGTATGCTGGATGAGAGTGGGATTATTTTAGAGGAAGAGAAGACGGAGCAAAATAAAAAAGGAAAAGGTAGGAAAGCTTCTGTGGAGGTCACCGAAGTAGAAGATATAGAGCCAAAAAAAAAGAAGAGGAAAAAGGGAAGCTCAAAGGGAGAGGAAGAGCGGCCATTAATCAAATGTGAAGAGAATGAGGAGGCCGGTGACACAACAAGCAAGAAAATCCAAAAGAAGAAGAGCTCTGCTGAGGTGACACAGACGGAGAAAGAGGTTGAAGTTGAAACTGGTGCAAAGAAGAAGAAAAAGAAAAAAATCGAAGAGGTGAGTGAGTGTGTGTGTGTGTGTTTTTTATCAGAGGTCCGAGACTGCCAGGGTTAACACAGGGTCTTAAAAGACCTCAATATATTCAAATATTATGTGCAGGTCGGACTTCATTATGTTAGTGTTCATTTAAAGGTTCAATGTGTAAGATTTAGGTGAAAGGGATCTATTGACAGAAATTGAATATAAAATAATCTTAGTAATGTTTTCACTAGGGCCTTTCATCTTTAATATTTGTCATGATGGACATTCATTGATTTAATATGGTCTGAAAAAGTCTTTAATTAAACCGGCTGAAACCTGCAGGAGCCCAGTGTGCACAGGAGTGAACCGTTTGTGTTTGTGTTGCAGGAGGCCCCTCAGATGGACGAGGTGTTTTTATCAGAGAAGAGTGGAAACAAGGTAAACAAGGCTTGACTGGGACAGATAATGTCATATGTAACTGTGGTGGCTCTGTCCAATGGTTATTAAAATAAATATATATTTCTACCACACCTCTAGGACTCAACAGTTAACAAATTATATCTTGTTTTTTGATCCACTTAAAATAAACCTCCCGATTGTAGTTTCATATATAACAAAAATAGACCCAAACATTTTTTTAATGGATTATTTTTTTGAATCCTCCGATTTCCTGCCAAACGACTGTACTTTGCATGAAGTGTGCTTTGGTTTGTCACAGGAGAGAAGACCGGTGCTGCAGATGGAGAATGACAAGGCCTCTCAACCTGAAAACCCAGCTCAACCATCGGTCAGTATTTGCGGGAAATGTACTGTGAGATTTCCCCGTAAGCTTTTCCCGGTGTTGTAGTTACTCAGAATTTTAAATCGCGTTTAAATAACGTAATTGTCAACACCACAGCAAAACATAGAAAACCACAGAGGCTGCGATTTGCAAATAATCACAGTAAAATGTCTGAATATTGATATTTTTGATATGAGGTGATTAACTGTAACTTAATCTTCCAGAATTCTGTGTCCAGATCCAGATGCTTGTCTGAGGTTCTCAGATGAGTCTGAGGTGTTTTGTGCTTTTGTTTCGAAATGATCTGTGGCACAGAATAAATACTGACTTTTGGTAATTTATACCTTGTACCTGATGATATGCATCAAATTTATCCGTTTTTACAACATCAGTTCCTCTATTATTATGTCTTTCTTAAAATGTGGGGACTTCAATGAGACAGAAAAGGAATATACAATAGTTATGCAGCAGGGATATCACGACTCTCATTCGAGTCAAACTTCAAAAAGTGCTGAGGACCTACACTTCCGATAATGCAACTCTATATTATCTTTTATTAGCCTTCTTATCACACTTAACTCAAGTTTGGTTTTAATTAGCTATTTGGTGCTATAAAGTTGGTTGTGAAACATGATTGACTCATTATCAGTTTGTGTGTGTACATTGGCGGGACGCCACTACCTTAGTTCCATCCTCTGATCACGACACACTCTGGCTGCAAATGATGTCATTGTCTCAAGATGGCTTCCTCCTTCACTTCAGGAGGAAGCGGAAACACATCCATCTTTATAAACAGTCTTTGGTTGTACTACTCATATCAAGGACTAGCGTCTAATACCTAATGTTGGTGTTCCTCAGGGTTTGGGTCAGTGGAGCACCGCACGGTTCAATAGCTCTGACCAGCAGCAGAAGTTCCTCCGTCTGATGGGCGGCTTCAAAAAGGGCTTCCAACCTGCTGCGGCGAGCACTGATGGAGCAAATATGGCGATGGGGCAAGACGCACAGCAGCAGCTGCAACAAGGGCTTCTGGGAGAGTTTGAGCGTGCTCACACGCGCAGAATGGACTTCAGTAACAAAGGGGCAGGGCTTGGGTTTTCTGCACCGTCCAATAAGAAGTTCTCTATTGACATCAACACAAGTCGATCGATTCGCTTTGATGATTAACATAAGTGTGATCAAAAGTCATTTTTGTGCATGTTTACTTTTATGTATGGATTCATACTTTGCTGTCTGCTAAGGTCGACTGGAGAACCTTTTAACTTGTGGAGATGTGATCCTCAGCCATTGAACACAAGACCAAACGCCATTTGTACATGCTGTATAGTAAACTTCCTCTTCCTATAGGAACGGGACTGTTATCACATATGAGATAAGAACCACTTTAAATTTATGCAAGGTCAAATCTCACTTTGTGAAAAATGTCGATCTTGTAATTTCAGATTTTATATATTAGTCGAAATTTGACAAATTATTTTTATAATAGCAAGTGACTACAATCTGCAGATACCACATTGATTTTACCTGTTACATTTAATAGTTCGGCATTTTGTTTTCAAAAGGTGACAAATGTGTTAATATTAAATCATGTGTAGAAAAACCAAAACAAATGCTTGTTTTTGTGGGTTGAGTGGATGTAAGGATCTGTTAACGAACTGAGGAAATCACAAGTGCAAAATAACATCACTTAAACCATTCTGTATAAAAATAAACTTGCTATCATTGTTTCATTTTATTCCAGTCTTGCTCATGACATCTGTAAAGTGAGGAGAGAATAAAGAAAAAGAAAAGTTCCCTTTACGTCAAAGATAATATGGAGCAGTTTAAAAGAAAAAGATTTGACCATATATTGTACTTCAGTATTAACTGCATGGTAGCTGAGCTGTGTTCCAAGTCAGTTTTAACATTAGGCTCTAAATCCCATTCACATTCCTGTTAAAAATGTTGACACTAGTCAACATTTTGTAACTGGAAGAGCTGAGGTTTATGAAAAATGGGACTCGGGAGATGGACTTCTTTATAGACAAGGTATTTATGAAACTCAAGTTGGCCACACATGCAAAAAGCTTCAAAGTGCAGCGCTCACTACGCAGCTTATTGTCATCAGAGCCTCCTCGTTTCAGACCAGATGCAGCCACTGCCCTTTGTAATCACACCTCTGGTTAGAGAGTATCTATTTTAATCTTTGCCTTCAGGTGTAAAATGATTCTTGCCCTAACCAAGTCTTACAGTTACCAAGCAACACAGTTCATCTTTTAGCTAACCTGATCGAAGTACGTAATTCCAAAGCTTTAGCTTCTCAACATATCGGTCACATAGAAAAGTTTGGCAGTTTGGTCTGATGCCGCTTCAGTGTTTCTAAGCTGGTACAATCCACTGATGACACAATGTGCACAGGGAAATCTGTTTAAAAAAAACAAATAAAACACTTAGGTAATACTTGACACCAGAAGTAGTCACCAAGTTGCACGTTGTTCAGTCTCTCAGAAAACACCTAGAACAGAGTCGAGAGGCCACTTGACAACAGTGACTGGAGTATGGGGGGGTGGGGGGGAAGCTGTGTGTTCCTTGTGGAGGAGAGACGGTTCAGGGCTCTCATGCCTGTAGATACTCCGGCTGCACTCGGGCCACTTTGCGGAACTCTTTGGTGTGCGTCCGCGGGCACTGCATCTCGCACCAGCTGATGGGAACCATCTGGGCACCTGGGTAACACAAGATGTGACAGGAATGTGATATAATAGTACAGAAGCATGTTGCATTCACTGGAGAAACATTATTAAAGGATTAAAATAATAAAAGATGAATGAATAGTTTGATTTTTGGTGCGAAAAAATGTAATTAAAGTGAAAATAATATTTATATTTTTGTCCCCAAAAGGTGCTGAAAGGGAGTTATAACGCAGCTCTAAGGGGTTCAGCCTTGTGAAATATGTACAGAGGCTTCTTACGTCACCTCTTACTGTCAATACAGCAGAGCTACATAACTTCTGTCAGATGTATATTCTGTAAGAGGTGCACACACACGACTGACTCCAAGGAGTACAGATTGCATTGCTGCTCATGCCTCACATTTTTCTCTGAGATTGTGAACCTCAGTCTGAAAACCTCACACTTACAGCAGGCGCTCATTATGCTGTAATTGCTTTGTGATGAGTAGATGTGTTTCACCACTTCCACTGCTCTCAGAAGAAAAACAACATTCACCCTACATCATGTCTCCTTCACTTTGCTTTTTTAAATTATATAAATGCCTGGATCAGTACATTTGAACTCATTTGAGCTACAGTAAGTACTTGAAAAACAGCTCTTACAATGAAAATGGTCTAACTTTTGCACCACCTTGTGTTCCAACCGGATACTACAGTATTCTTACTACAGAGTTCCCCTTAAAATGTCTCTGAAGTTTCTTCCTTAAAACATTGCAGCATTTAAGCATGTCTGAAAACCCTCTGAAATGAAATGAGACAGAAGCAAACATTTTCAAATGAATTATCAAGTTTTACCTGCTTCACTGTGTGCCACCACGACTCCCAGCTCATTCTCAGCAGTTGTCAACAGGTAGTTCGACTGAACATCACCCAAAGAAATCTGACATCACATGTTAAGGGCAAAAATCAAATACAAATCTATGTACACAAGTCCAAACCGAAGATGGTGAAGCAAACCTATCTTTAATAGAGGTGAGACTTTCTTTGAATTCACTTATAGTGAAGAGATGCAGTGATGAGTTTGGGTTTAAAACTAAACTGAAAATGTGCATCTGTCCTGAAACCACTTTTAGTAAAAAAAACTCTTCGAGAAATCAGTTTGTGTGACTTCTTCTGATGTAATTTTGTTGTACGTGATTCATTCCAGGAACATTCAATACAAATTAAAAGAGGGTCAAGAAAAGATCCAAAGCAAAGAGAGTAAATGCTATTTTCTCATGTCAACTAACGAATCAAATACAAAAAGCTTTTTGAAATGTGCATCATAAAATAAAGTGGTTAACTTATTATTTATTTTTTATGTTAACTATTTTTGCAGTCTCCCTTTTTATTTTTGGAGAACGCTCTGTGAAGTTACTTTCCTCTGACTCACTTCTCAGCGTCTATTCTCCCTTCTCTCGTCTGTCTGGTTCTGTGCACCGACTCCACTCAGTATGGTCAGCAGAATTCACAGTTTTCGATTGGCTCGGTGGCATTATGTGAGATTATTATGGAATTGGTCTCCGAGTTTCCTTGGCTGTTTTACTAGTGGCCTAAAGGCTAGAAAAGCTCTGTCATAGGGCTTCTAGACCCAGACCACAGGTTGCTTATTAACGACCCCTACAATAGAGGCTGATGCCTGAGCTGATTAGTTCTCATAGCTTCTGAGCAGTGTTTTGGGGTCAGGTGAAGGATACCACTTTTGCCAGGACGATGTCACCAGGTCTGAAGCTTTTGTATGTCTCCACCTGTAGAAGTAAAGAGAAGGATTTACACCAAGCTTCTCATTTCACTTTCAGATATAAACTGGAGCTGCAGGGACAGCTGATGTCGAGCTTTCGAATCCATTCATTCAAACCCACCTTGTCCTTCTCTGTCGCACGCACATCTTCTTTTCTGCAGAGTCAGAGAGAGTGAGGTCAGTTGGTATAAGCAGGTTTAACACTTTGGGGTTTTAGTCAGAACTTTTACTGATGTCCAGACATGACAGAGTTAACACAAGTCAAGAACTATTAACATCCACATCAACTGCAGTAAAACAAGCAAGTTTAATGCTAAGAATATAGAGCATTGAATTAAAATGATTGTACAAATATACTAAACAATCTCACTCTTAAATAATTAAGACCATACACCACGGCTGCTCTATGAAATCACTATTAGGTCACGTACCTGATGGTCCCTCTGAAGCGATCTTTCAGTGGCGTGGAGCCTACGTAGAGGATCTGGACCTTGGCGAACCGGGGGTTGATGCTGGTAACCTGTGCCATCAAACGCAGATGCTCAATACAAACCAGCTCTCTGATCAAAGAAATCAATATCTTCCCTGTGCTATATCACCTCAACAGATCAAACATGAGACGACGTGATTTGCTTCCACTGCATACCTTACAGGTGACTATTGCTCCCACATCTGGCAGCAGTTGTGCTTCTGTTTCCCTCACCACTGAGATCACAGGTAACTGGAAGATGACATAAATCACATGCATGATTGCAAACCAGTCACACAAAATCCTGAAAGATTTTTTCCATCACCGCAGCTCAAACAGCCTGAAGAAAGGACCACAAAATATGGATAATAGTTCATCAAAGGCTCTGACCAAACCCTTTTCCCTTCGGTCACATTCACAAAGGTTGTGCAATAACTTGACATAGACACTCCCGAATCGTACGCCTGACAGCTTCTGCAGCTTTCACTTCTCTCCAGCCCACACCAGCCACACCCCTCACCTGGCCTCCCTCGTTTTTCCTGAGCACATAGCCTGCTAGTGAGGAGTAGATGTAGCCGTGCCGCTGATATACTCCTGTGCCTGGAGAGCAGTCTTCTATGTTGCATAGTTTGTCACCTGTGAACAAAGAAGAGGAGGAAGACAGAGGTGGTGTCAGAACAGGAAAACACTACATCAATCAATCAAACTTGACTTGTATAGCACCTTTTCTCACAGGTTAGTGCAGTTCAAAGTACTTCATAAAAGAATGATGAATCAATAGAATATAAAAGGGAATATAAAAATATAAATAATATAAACAGACTGGTAAAATTGAATAATATTTACAACATAGATGCATGAAACAAGTGAACTAGAGTGGCCCTCAGTAGAGAGCATACAGTGCCAATCAGTTACCTTAAATTCAATCACACATACTATAACTTTCCCATACTCAGTCCCCTAAATATGCCTGATTCTTTCATAAGGATCCATGATTTATGCTCTGGGATATCTGTGAACATGTTTATATTAAAAACACCTCATCTCACAATGTTATAGAAAGTGAAACCCTTAATTCCTGGAACTGCCCCCTGATCTGGAGCCACACCAATATTTATTGGAGTCTTCCTTATCTCATACCACATCCTTTCACCAGGATCAGTGGTAGTCCATCCAGTATTTTGGTTTAATACTGCTAACTAACAAACAGACAAACAGTAACAAAAACCAGTCATCTCTACAAACCACACTTTACTAAAGATGATGTTATGCTGACTATCTAATCAGAATCATATCAATGTTCACCTACATTTTCTACATACGAGGAATTTAATTTGGTGTTTGGTGCACAACAAACAAAACAAAAAAGCACCCTCTACATATATTCAAGGGAGGACAAATAGGGATATCAAATAATACACTTCTGTGAGGAAAAACTAATATTTATAAGAGATTGAGAGACTATTTGTATATTTTCGACCATCATCAGCTAATTGAAATTACGGATTCATGTCAGGATCTGCCTCCACAGAGGAAACCCTGAATGTATCTACATGTACACTCACTTTAATTATCATTAGACAAGGTTTGCTTCCCCCACTTTGCACATTAGGATCAAGAGCAACAACCGTCCAGAGCCGCACAAACCCACTTGTGAACGCTCCAGCGGGTAACACTTGTGTTTACATTCACTACTACTACTGCACAATAAAATAAATCAAGGGGTGTGTGAGTGAAAACCAGTGAGAGAAGGAATGCTGCTGTCCTGCCTTAGGCGATGGGCAGGGCTGCGGAATGAAACCTACCGTGGAAAGTAAAGCTAGACACATTCCTTCACCGTTTAACAATAATCAACCGGAAGTAATATCCCAGAAACACACACACACACACACACCCTCTCTCTCTCTCTCTCTCTATTGACCCCAACTTTCAACCACAGAGAAGTATAACAGGGAGGTTCGAGCCGCTTTGGGCTAAAGCTCATCTCACACATGGCAGCTTGGAAACGGTTCACGTGGTTTAAACAGCAGCAGAATTGAGTTTAACACAACTTCAGCAGAACACAGCGACGACTAGGAGCAGCGAGCAACAGTGGAACACACCGAGAGAGTGTAAAGTGAAGTGTAAGTACATCCTGTGTGCTGCTAAAGCTAAAGATAGCGGAGCTCACCTGGAACACACAGCTTCATGGGCGACATGTTTTCGCGAAGACCAGCGTGTTCGCTGATTGGCTCATGCGTAGGGTTCGAGTAGATCCTGATTGGCTGTTCCCACGCTGAAAGGAAGCCAGGACGGCTAGGTCCGCCATGTTGGGAGAGGCACACACGAGGTCACATGGTACACAACATGCAACTCCCAACTTGTATTTAGTTTAGTTTCATTCCAGGTTAGTGATTTCTATGTGTTTTATTTATTATATTTGTCTTAATATCTGTCTGACTTTATTTATACTGTCCCCGACTATACTTATATATTCTCCGCGAATATTTTTTATTATTTATATATAATTTTTCTGCATATTTAAAAAAGAATATAAAATGCTACATGTAGCTCCTATTTTTTGATATTTATTTTGTTTCATTCATTGTTATTTATCATTTTATTTCATTTTCACGTGTTTTTATTGTTTAAATATTTGTACTTATATCAGTGGACAGCTATGCTGAAAAAATGTCGGACACTGAATTCATCACAACATTTATTCTTTTTCGCACAATACCACGACAAACAAAATTCAGCAGTGCAGAGCACATCAACTTGCCCCTTTGACAACAGCCAGGGTTACTTTATATGTTAAACTGTTCCCATTGAGCTTCACCTACACAGGTCTTACACTAGGAAGGAATACTTGGGATGAATGTGCAAGGTTAGTAACTTAGCTCCTAATTGCTGGTCCCTATTTGCAATTTTTGGTCAGTGCTTAAACCATATAACATGTGATACTCATAGCCTAATGATGAAATGTGTGTTTCAGAATGTCAAAAGATAAAAACCAATCAAATCAAACACCAGATTTCTGTTCAATAAAGTGCACATTGTGTCTATGGGACTCTGCGATGAGACACACAGTAAATGACCTTGTTTTAACTTGATAACTAAACAGCACATCATTGAACTGTACTCTAATCCCCCAGAGAAAGGATGAGTCTATTTCTTGGCTTTGCCCTGAGCAGCCACAGCCGCCATGGCCTTCTTGACCGTCTCCTCGTCTCCCAGGAATTGCATGGGTCCTGTAGGCTTCAGGTTCTTGTCCAGCTCATAGACAATGGGGATGCCTGTGGGCAAGTTCAGCTCCATGATTGCCTCCTCCGACATCCCTGGGAAGCAACAACAGGATATTCTGAGTTTACAATCCATCCATGCGCGAATGCTAAATACTTTTCATGCAACTACAGATTGAAGCAAAAGGAATTGAACTGTTCCACCGCTGCTGCTAGCTAGGTACGATGGCATTGTGAAACACGCCCACAAAGCTCAATTAATTTCATACAAACATCACAGGATCATGTTTTTAACTATCCAACATCAAGCCCACTTTTACAGTTATTCTTTTAAGCACTATTCTACAGTCCATTTCCCTTTACCCTCCAGCTGTAAAGTTTCAGCCACTGCTCAGTGAATATTTATGTCTCCTGGGGAGCTTGTCAACATCCATACTACTATGTCTGCATTTGAAATGATGCATAAATTCTGATACGGATAGGTCTTGTGCCCACACTACTCTGGGGGTTTAGAGATGCTAAAATGGAGACGTTTGGAAATGTTGCTGGCCCCATTTTAGTTTGGAAACAGTGACTCGGGGGCCACCTTCCTTCGAAGGATGTTTTCTACCTGGCCGGTGAAGACCACCTCCTTCGTGGGCCGCGTAGACTGACCATGGCTGAACCATAACTAGACAGGAGGATCTCCGTAATCATCGTCACCAGCTAGTCCCGCCCCTCACTACAAATTATTTTATATTTTATGATTTTATAAAATATTTTAAAATTATGAATCCACATCACATCTTTTTGCAGGGCTGAGTATCAGCCAATTATACTGGATAATGCATTAATGTGACACAATCAACCCTTGAACCTGCATATAGTAGCCAGATCTCCATTAGAATCAACAGTTTGGTATACAGAAACATTGGTTTATATGAGACTGTCAGGTGTGAGGTATCGATCAGCGAGGGTCAGAAACTTGTGCCCGCCCCAGGTGAATCAAAGATACTGTATTAAATAAATGCAGTTTTGAGTAATACTAAGGTTATCTATCACTGCCAATTTTCCAATTTGAGTTTTAAAAAGGGGATGAACACATCTCCGCCCTCTTACCCTCGAGATGCTTGACGATGCCCCGGAGGCTGTTGCCGTGGGCAGCAATCAGCACCCTCTTTCCGTCTTTGATCTGCGGAACGATCTCATCGTTCCAGAAAGGCAATGCCCGGGCGATGGTGTCCTTCAGACTCTCACAGGAGGGAAGCTGCTCCTCCGTTAGGTCGGAGTAACGACGGTCCTACAACAGAAGACAGAGTTACCGTTGAAGCATGATGTAGCTGGGCCTACACTGATGTAATTAAGATGTCTGCATTTGTCAAGGGGGAAAGACACAGTGTTTCACTGTGTGTCACCTTGCTTATGGCCTGATAGAAGTCATGCTCCTCCTCCATGGCAGGGGGAGGGGTGTCAAAAGAGCGCCTCCAGATCTTGACCTGAGCATCTCCATGTTTGGCTGCTGTTTCGGCCTTGTTGAGCCCCGTCAGGCCGCCGTAGTGGCGCTCATTGAGGCGCCAGGTCCGGTGGACAGGCAGCCACATCTGGTCGATGCCGTCCAGGACAAACCACAGGGTGCGGATGGCCCTCTTCAGAACAGAGGTGTAGCAAATATCAAATTCATAGCCAGCATCTATGGCGGATCAGGGAGAGGACATGAAAAAGATGGTATATTATTAGCATTTTAGACAAAGGGAGAAATTTCACTAACATAAACATCAAATCCATTTTTTGTTGCAGAGAAGAAATGCATATTATGTCTAAGGTTAAGTTGTTTATTTCTAAATTATTATTATTTGACTGTTTTTCTCATCATTACACTTCTTATCTTTTAATTTGTTTTCCTTTACCATAATTACAAAGCACTTTAGCTCCACTCCGGTGGTTTTAATCTGCTATATGAATTAATATGACTTGGTATACATCATTATTCAATCAATCAATCAAATTGTATTTATAGAGCCCATATCCACGATTCCCAATTTGTCTTATAGGTCTTAACAAGGTGCAACATCCTGTGTTCTTAACCCTCAACAAGGGTAAGGAAAAACGTAGAATCCTCAGAGAGAGCCACATGTTTGTGATCCCTCTCCCAGGACAGACGTGCAATAGATGGCGTGTTGGGGAACACATCAACCAACATAAATGAGAAGTGTGTTAATGTTTATAGTATTTGTAAATAAGATAATGTCTGATGGAAATGAAGGGAGCAGCAAAAACAACTGAAATGGAGGACTTGGTGCCAGTACTGGTAGAATATATGAGAAGGGAATCCAAAGACAAATCGAGGCCGCTCTGTATAAAATGAGGATGGTTCTTCTGGTCTCGGGAGGACACAGGCCCAGCAGAGGGACAGAGATCTGTGCCGGACTGACAGATGTCTCATCAGGCTTTTTGCAGCGTCTACATTCTCCCTGAAATACGTGACAACAGCAGTTGTTTTATTTCAAATACTAAAAGAAGTCCATTATGACAAGCTCAATGACAGATCCCAGGCTCACCCTCTGTCCCTGCTGCTCTCGTGTCGCAGTGGCCCTCCGCTGCCTGTTTCCTCACCCTGCCCAGTTGCATAAGCACCAGACTCGCAACCGCTTTAATCCAAACACCGAGTGAAAGCCTGATCAGGCCCCGGGATGTGTGCTCTACCTTTCAGGGCCTGTCCTCCTCTCTTTGCCTCGTGCTCTCCGGTCTCACTCAGATCCGCGTCGAACCAGCCACAGAAGCGGTTCTCCTGGTTCCAGCAGCTCTCTCCATGGCGGATCAGGACCAGCTTGTACACGGCCATCCTCACGCCGATGTCCTCTGTGGTGGATTTCCGGAGACGTTGGGGTGAGAGACTCTTCCTACAATGCGTCAGCGACGTCCGCAGATTTGAGCTGACTCCGCGGGCACAGCACAGACAGGCACGGAGACGCGGGCGCAGTATTTTGGATGGTCTGATACTCTCGGTGGCTTTGAGGAGTTGACTGGTTCTGGTTGAACTTGACAGATCTCACGACCCGGGCGCTCTTCTTCCTGCTGGTTTCCACCAATGAGAGGGCGAGCTGTGCGCGCCGGGAGGAGGAGGAGGAGGAGGCAGGAGGATGCGCACTGGCGCACGTCCACCAACACCGTGCGTTAATGATTCTATAGAGTAAATTCCACAACATTAATAATTATAATCATAATAGTTACAACACCCACTACTTCAGAAAACACATACAGTGCAAATATGAAGTTAATCAATTCAATGCAAGACAACTGATGAAATAAAGCAATAAAACAAACATAAGCCTGGTTAAAAGCAATATTATAATATAAACAACAATAATACAATTAATCGATAAACCAAACAAAAATCAAATCTATTTCATGAAAACACACAAATAGTCGTGATTTGATAGGGTTTCTTTGTGGATTTAAAGAATATATATAGAAAATATCCAGCTTATAAAGAACCAATAAAAACGTCAAAATTTAGCCAGCATCTAAATTATAATGACTCTCCTCACAGACGCTGGTTATCCTGAGACCTCTACTGAGAGTCTCTGCCCTTCAACAGTATTCTAGTCAGACTTTTCTCAGTTGAAATGTTGCTGGAGTAGGACTGAATAGTCACAGAGCTTCAGGTAACACTGACCCTTGACCTTCCAGTGAGGAGTTATCAGTTTGTTATTCAGCATTTTAAGAGAAACATGTGTAAGGAGTCCCTGAAATAAAAACTCAAATAGGACTGATATACTGCCATATATATACTACTGATACTACTGCACGCATAATCAAATTGTAGACATTACTTAGCATCGCTACTTAAGATCTTCAAGCCAAGTCCTTGTCCTGCTCAAAATATTTTCTTCCAGTGTATTTTTGAATACTAGTATTTGACGTGAAATGTCGTGATGCAGATATTTGATCTGCTAATTTTTGTGTTTATGTGCAAAGAATATTTCTTGTACATATGTGCACAGATGATTGTTGAATTTGTATTAAAAGCATGAAAGGGAATTAAACAACAGTTGCCACATTGCAGTGTGGTTGTTGTGCCTTGTTTTTAGGCCTCTGTGACGGCAACAGCCTGTGACCAGAGGCATCATGTTTTCAGCTGTCTGTCTGTACACACATCCCATTCTTCTGAGCATGACAAATAACAATCGGAATTTAGTGAATCTAAATGTGTTTTTTATAAGGGGAATATTGGTGTACGTGTGCTTTACTGAGCAAAAATGTCAATCGATGTTCTCCTTGTTTGTTGCGCTGTGTAAACTCGTCCGTTCGCTGAGGTGATTTAAAACAACTCCAAGCATTTACAGATCATTGAAAGTTCCTTCAGAGATGCTGTTGTAAATCAGTAATACTACTCCTTGTAGGTGTGTCCTCAATAGACACTGTTCACATGGGGCCTCTGCTGTGACACCAGCAGCAGGAGATGGGGACCTCTGTGTGGGGATACTGGGAGCAGGTCACCTGGGTAAACAGCTGCTCCTCTCCCTCCCGGAAATGACGGACATCAAACCACTCAATATCAAGGTTTCAACCAGAAGACCTAAATCTGCAGGTATGTACACCGAGATTAAAATTAAGTCTAAGCAACACTGTGAACAGGTCTGTGGTCTGAAGCAGAGAAACTCGCATCAAATGAACTAGAGTGTAAAGACGTTGGTTTATGTTGCCTGATAAATACTAATAAATGTTTTATATTTTCTTCTCTGCAAGTTAAAATGTACTAACAAATGTTCTGGAGAGCAATGGATACCTTGAATGCTTGGACAAATGCTTATGAGCACAACGATATAGATCGATAGATAGATAGATAGATCGATAGACAGACAGACAGACAGAAGGTGGGAGGGACAGATGGATACTTAAATTGTCTTTGTAGGTAAAAACACAAACAAATTGTAATAGAAACCAGGGATTTGTTGTTGTTGTAGATTTGTGCAGTGGTGAGGCCTCACCGGGTCTGTGCATGAAGTGGAAGTCAACCTGAGAAGCTTAACTTGAACAAGGACATCCAGAGGGACAGAGAGAGCTCCCCTTCAAAGTAAAAGTTCAGTAGGCCGGAGGTTTGATTTGATTAATGAGTAATGAGTGCCCCTTACTCCTTGTGCTAGTTGATGGCAACAATATGTCATTTATTTGATCACCTTATATAAACTAGAAGGTTTTGCATGAATTTTCTGAATTATATTAAATTAAATGTGTCCCACACTGTGATTCCTGCAATGCGTCAGAAGCCAATGCTGGAAACTACTGGGTTATTCTCTATAATAGGTTTTTAAAGCATGTTAAATCATCCAGTATCTAAAATCCAAAAATATAAAAGTAACTTTTAAGTAAGGCTGTCAATATGTAGTAAAGTAGAAAATACAATGGTTTTCTCTGAAATGTGAATCAAAAAGAGCATTGAATGACACAGACACACATAATAATTTGTCCATCTTCTTCCTGTGCTTAGTTTCTAATGCGAATGAACAGGTAATCTAATCCTAACATGGGATTGACCTAGGTGGAAGAGTGGTCGTTCTCCAATTTGGGGGTTGGGGGTTCAATCACCACTATTTCCCATCTGCATGCAGAAGTGTCCTTGGCAAAATACAGAACCCCTAAAATTGGCAGGACTTCAACTACAAAATATCTTACACTATGTACATTTATAAACATAAATAAATATAAAATATTAAATTAAATTAAATTGAATGAATCCAGCGCAGTCCCCTTCTGCGCATTTCGCTTGGGCGCAGGAAGGGCGCAGTTCACTTCTGCGCAGGATATGAGAAGATATATATATATATATAGTATATATATTTATTTTTTTGTAATAAACAGAAAATAAATGAAAAGTACATTTGACCACTTTCTGATTTTCTGCACGTTTTGGTAAGAATTTGAGCTCGTTGAAGCCCTCAAAAAGCCAATTCATTTGCATGAAAAATAATATTAATAATCTTTACAATTTCAACAGGGCCTCACTGTCTGTCAGTGCCTGTCAGTGCTCGGGCCCAAAAAGTCCCAACAAAATAAAAAAATAAACATCTCTTTCATATAATTATTTAATTTTAATTTTAATTTTATTTATTAATATTAGTGGTCCCTGATTAGTATAAACTCTAAGTTACTATAAACCATCAGATTGTGGTGTCATTTTCAAGCTGTACACTGTTTAACTTAATTTTGTCTGAAAATAATCAACAAGGCAGTTTAATATGCTTGAGATAAAACAATTATTCCTCTGTCCCATAATAACAGAACGTTTAAGTTGTAAATTAATTGATTGGGTATCCAATGCGCTCACGTGGCTTCCGTAGGCGGAACGTTTTCGTCCAATCAGCGATGGAGATGAGGCTGTTGACAGTCACATTCGAACGATGATTGCTTAAAAATCAAAAACACTACAACGGTCCCGCCTCTTCCCGGAAGCTGACAGTCATCTGATTTTTCTTCCCTCTATGTTTCCCCATTAGCTTCAGCACTAGCCAACAAAACAACCGTCCTACCTTCCTCCCTCCTCTCTTCTCCTCCTCTTTTCTCTCTCTTCTCTTTCCTCGGGAGTTCAAACAACTCCTCCGTCCACCTCCAAAGACATGGACGAGACGAGTCCTCTTGTCTCTCCGCTGCGGGACTCCGGTGACTTCAGCTACGGTCCCACGGAGCCCACCAGCCCGCGGGGTGCGTTTGGAGGTACGCCGGGCTCCGTGGTGCGGATCCCCGCCGGCAGTCCGGGACGCAGCCGGGAGAGGCAGCCCCTCTTGGAGCGGGACCGTGGGAGCTCTCCGCGGGAGCCGCACAGGAACGAGTTCCCGGAGGATCCCGAGTTCAGGGAGATCATCCGAAAGGCCGAGCGAGCAGTAGAGGAGGGGATCTACCCGGAGAGGATCTACCAGGGATCCAGTGGCAGCTACTTTGTCAAAGACTCACAGGGGGTAAGAAGAGCAACTGCTGACTCACATCTACTCATTTACTGACTGTTGCTGCCATGCTACAGTTCCCGTTTCGTGTCATATACTGACCCACTGAGGTGTGTGATCCTCAGTCTGCGAGGATGCAGCAGTGTTTCGATCACAGTGTTCCGAAAGGCCTCTTCTTCAACCAGCCAGTGATGACTTGGCAAATAGGTTAAAAGGCATGTAAACAAACCCTGAAGCTACAAGTTTCAACTAGTAAACAAGCCATTTTAAAGAAGAGATTATGTTTAACTGTTTTAATGTTCACTAAAGTCTTATTTGGGATTTCAGCAGTTGATTAAAAAAATGCATTGCATGCACAACACACCACACAGCACTGACTGTATGCATAAGTAATGAATTACAAAATACACAAATAAAAAAAGAAAGAAAATGTCTCTAAGAATTGAGCGAATTAAATGCAGGTCGGGTAAATCTCTTATCATTAACATTAGTTGCAGCTAAAATCCTCCTGCAGCCTCAGTCACAGTTTAGGTCATATCGGATTTTCTGGTGATAAATAGAGCCTCCTCCTTCTGCTCCTCAGCCTGTGTTCCCAAGTGACCCCTCACGTATTCTCATAAATATAAAAGCCATACTGAAGCCTCACGTTCTTGTATTAATATTGTACAACAGGAGGCCTCCACCACTTTCCCAATCAGTCTCGGACTTTTGGACCCAGCTGTATGGAGACAACTAGTCAAATGTGTATGCAGGTCTTGAAAACACCGTTATACAAATTTGGTTTAATCTTGATTTAATCAGGCAGTCTTGTTTAGTTTCTCAGTCTCTCTTTCAAAAGATACCCCAGAACAGGAGAGATTCATAATAAGCAAATAAACACAACAAGGACTTAAATCAAAACATTTACAAGACTCAAGACATTAGATAATCCCCATCTCTGACCCACTATCAGTTGTTAACAACTACAACTAAGATGCCTTGGCTGTCACCCTTTTCATTCAGCTAGTTTCTCCCATTTCTTAGTGTGTTTCGTTCTGTCCAAAGTCTTAAGCGTAACAGACAGTACTGAGCTCACACCGTTGATTAGGTGAAGCTCTTGTAATCACTTTATTCTTCGAGTGCTTGACACTATCTTCAAATAGCTCCACATTCGAGACAAATCCATGAATCACTACACGGATCATTATACATTATATTCTTTTCATTTGTTTGCTCCTATAACATCTCCTGACTCTTTCTAATCACGCCGATTGACCGTAAACTTTGATCGGCACTACTCGAGTCGACCAGTAAAAGAATTGAGCAACTCAGAGACACTCTCCTCCCACAGTGCCCTCGTCTACATTGTGCATTGTGTTCAATCCACGTTTAAAAAAAGGGGAAGTGTGTCTGTTGGATCCTCCTCATTTCACTTTCATTTAAAATCTGTTTAAGACAAGATAATCCAGGTCTTTTATGTGCCACTCTCACTCCACTCATTAAAAGATTACCAAACAGAAATGTGTATTGTCTGCACACTGCGTGAGGTTTTTATCCAATGGCCTGCTCCCCTAACCACCCCCCCTGCCTGTTTCCTTAGTTAGTCACCAGCGTGCTTAGCAGTCATGTGCTCGGTCTCTGTGCGAGGGTATAATTCTCATCTATGACCAAGTTTCATGTTGTAATCGTTGAATGTGTGTAAAACTTGCATAATGCAACATGTGATGGCTAAATACAACTCAAAAGTGACTTTGCAACCAACTCTGTTTCTTATCAAGCTCTGATCATCAGTCGTCCATACAGACAGACTGAAATATGATTTTCTGCAGAGCACCGTGGCTGTGGACCGTTTCATTCCATCTCAGTCACGTGGATTTAAATAGTGAATTTTTTTTAAAGTCTACCCTTTTCTCACCCTTCTGTATGTTGCATATCTTTTGGTCTTATTATAAAGTTTACAAAGTAAAATATTCTCCTTTTTAACATGAACATTTATCTGTCTTATACACAACCAAACCCTTATATTTTCCTATATTTATAAATGCTCCAACTCTAAACCTCTCTTTATGCATGACATTCTTATTTCCCCCTCTTTTTCCCCCTCCACAGAAGATCATCGGCGTGTTCAAACCCAAAAATGAAGAGCCCTACGGCCAGCTGAACCCCAAGTGGACCAAGTGGCTTCAGAAACTGTGTTGTCCCTGCTGTTTCGGTCGTGACTGTTTGGTCCTGAACCAGGGTTACCTCTCAGAGGCCGGGGCCAGCCTGGTCGACCAGAAACTGGAGCTCAACATCGTTCCCAGGACCAAGGTATTGACACACTCACACACACACACACACACACACACACACACACACACACACACACACTAACAGTGGTACCACATCACAAATGCACCGTTCTCCTCCCCTAATGCATCTTCTCCTCTGTAGGTGGTTTACCTGGCTAGTGAAACATTCAACTACAGTGCCATAGACAGGGTGAAATCTAGAGGGAAAAGGTTAGCTCTGGAGAAGGTCCCTAAAGTGGGGCAGCGCTTTCACAGGATTGGTTTGCCTCCAAAGGTAAGACAACAATTTTTTTGTGTTTTCATTTGATGATTAATTTGTCTCATATCTGATCAAATACACCCAATCTGTCCAGTGTTTTGACAAAGGAAAATTACACCCTCCAAAAATTTGATACTTAAATTGGTAGAAACCTGTTGCCTGTAAATGACATGAATTGGGATATTTATTGGTTTCGATAAATTTCTTGCATTAAATGCCATCTAACCTGCACCTGAAATAAACAGATGAGCTGTCAAAATATCTTTGTTCGGTCTGGGATTGAGAAAATACACCAATTCAGTTCACTCTATTCCTGTTGTTTGAAACAACAGTTAAGAAACAGTGTCAGTGTAGGATCCATTAAGCAGCTCCCCTGGTAATAAAAAAATTTTTTTTTATGAAAAACGAATTATTCTCCATGAAAAACTTTGTGGTGATTGTTACTTTAAACACACTTCAACCGATTGATTCATTACATGTAATAACAAATCTGGGGAATACATTTACCGTTTGTAACAGAAACACCTGTTCTGTTCTGATCTGTTTCCCCTACTCCAGGTTGGTTCCTTCCAGCTCTTTGTTGATGGATACAAGGACGCCGATTTCTGGCTCCGGAGGTTTGAAGCAGACCCTTTGCCTGAAAACACCAATCGTCAGCTCCAGCTGCAGTTTGAGCGGCTCGTAGTGCTGGATTACATCATCAGAAACACAGGCACGTGGTCACAGTCCTCAGCTTTCATCATTTCACAAAATGGTTTTGCAAAGCAGAGCAAAGACAAGCAATTTAATGTGTCAGATTCATGATGGAAAAAGTAACTAAGTAGATGTACTCAAGTAATTTACTTATTTAACACTGCTTTATATGTGATCTAATATTTGTGCTCCACTGTATTTATCTGACGGCTGTAGTTACACGTTCAGATTCAGATTTTACACATAAAACCTACCATGTGACCATTTTATATAATATGACAAAAGATATATCCAACTTGATAAATGTAGGAATACATTGATCCAAACAGGATCGAGGGAAGTAATACAATATTAAAAGTACTATAAATGGTGTTGGCACCAGGATGGACTGAGTGGTTTTAACTTATAGCACAAATAAAACAAATACACAGTATTTAGTGCGAACTGTGAACACATGTGGCTCATAATCTGTTTAATAGGGTGAACACTGGTACAGACACCTGTGCAGCTGACTGGATCATGTATCTCCTCTTCAACCGGTTTAACATGTTTCTTACAGTTATCAATAGTAATACATCTATAATAGTATCATGTACCAGGGCCAGGGGTCAGTCTGTCCTTCAGACGTACTTTTACTTTTGATGGTTGAAGTACAATTTCCTGATTGTTGCTTTTCTAATATGGTACCGCTACTTTTACTTGAGTATGACATCCTCATGCTTGACCTCGGATCAAGATGTTGTTATACGGTCTGGGAGTGTTTAAGGACATCATACTTAAAGGAATGTATGTACATATGACAGGCTTCGTATCCCGGGTTGAATTTGAATCTGTTATTTGCTTTTGCAGACAGGGGAAACGACAACTGGCTGCTGAAGTACGACTGTCCAATGGATCCTGTTGGAAACAGGGTGAGGATACAGAGACATGCAAAGTGTCAACAACGTGACGTGCATTTTGAAATGCTCATGCTTTGGCCGAATAGATGTTTTATATGTATTTTTGAAATTATAGTTAAAATGTAATTGTTTTATTTCCCCTCACACCCTCTCTGCAGGACTCAGACTGGGTGGTAGTGAAGGATCCCATCATCAAACTGGCAGCCATAGACAATGGCCTCGCCTTCCCCCTCAAACACCCCGACTCCTGGAGAGCCTGTAAGCAGCGTCATTGACATCGTTATAACCAATCACTTTTACATTCAGAGTTTCTCAAAACATATTTTCCCAAAAATGGTTTAGTTCCGTTACTGTAATATTACCTCTTAGTTTTTACACATGATGTTTACAGTCGTTAAATCACACTGGTATTGTCCCATCACCAGACCCTTTCTACTGGGCGTGGCTTTCCCAGGCCAAAGTTCCTTTTTCCCATGAAATCAGAGAGTTGGTCCTGCCCAAGCTGTCGGACCCCAATTTCATCAAAGACCTGGAAGAGGACCTGTATGAACTATTCAAGGTAAGTCCGGACATGGAGTAGAGATTCAGCAAAGTCTCTGTGGAAAATTGTGAGGAATGCTGTGAGTGATATAAATGGATTCAGACATTGAAATAAAGGGAAGTGCAAAATGGAGAGGAGGAAGACTCTCTGTTCGGTGTTTGTAAAGATTATTTAGAAGCTGGATATTTTTAAGGGCAAATTCAAGACCTCAAAAGCTTATTCTATTTAACTTTTTAAATTATTTACCTTCTCTGATATGTTTTCTTTAATATCCTACTTTTGACCTCTGGTTTTACTCATTCCTCATTTTATTACTTTTTCTCGTTTCTTCAAGTATTTTTATTGTTTTAGTTTAATTATTTTATCTTTTTTTGTTTACCTGCCTTTGGTGATTCCTCATTTCATATTTATGAGATTTACACTTGCGTATCCTCAGTTCCTGTCAACATTGTTTTGCTCCTTATGTGGATGATTTATTGCTTTTAATCTGCACTTTGTATTGTATTCTTTGTATAAAAGGTGCCATACAAATGAAATCTGAGTGATTGAAGATGCATGTCTTGTACTCCGTGTCTTGCAGAAAGATCCTGGTTTTGACAGAGGGCAGTTTCATAGACAAGTAGCCGTAATGAGGGGACAGGTGAGTTTCTCCTATCTTTTCTAAATCTAGAAAATAAAATCTAAAACTTGAAATGTAAAGTTTTAAGCACTTATTTTTTGGTCATTGGCCTTTGCTTTAAAGCATTCATTCGAGTTATTTTAGTTTTGACATACTCTTTCTGTATACTCTTCCCTTTTCATAAAATCTCTCAAGATCCTGAACCTGTGCCAAGCCATGAAGGACAGTAAAACACCCCTACAGTTGGTCCAGATGCCTCCAGTAATCGTCGAAACAGCCAGAGCACCTCAGAGGGCCAACAGTGAGTCCTACACACAGAGTTTCCAAAGCAGAAGACCCTTCTTCACCTGGTGGTAGGACCGAAGCAGCAGAAAGGAAGAGAAGGAACAGCAGGAAGCCGGAGCGGGGCAAGGAGGGTCCTTACAGCGGCGTCGCTGGAAGGACAGGTGTTTGACCTGAAAATGGATATTATCATTACCCTCCCCTCCTGAACGTAAGGATATTTTGGTTCCTGAGAGAGGGTGAACGGATGGAGAGATGAGGCCAAAAGAGGAAGAATCTCACAACACCTCTTCTCTGTTTGCCTCTGTGCCTTTTTGTGGATGTCCGTGAAGAATTCACGCCTAAATGATTCTATAGCTTCCTGCAAGAAGAAAGGTTTTCAGCAAGACTTTTTTGTTGGACTCCGGGGTGCAAATAAGGCTTGCTCACACACGCGTGCGCCAGTCAGAAGCCTCTAATACTTACTGGATGAGAGGTGTTGCATTCCACGTTTTTCTTTTCTTTATACCCTTCTGCCTTTTTAATATTCACTTGCATTGTCTTTCCCATGCAGTTAAAATACGGGGCTGGTGAAAACGTCAAAGCCACGACTTACAATCAGAGAGTTTTAATTTTTAACAAATAAGAGAAATGTTATGGTTAAGATTTTGAATCTTTGCGACTCATGGGTGTCTTTACCCAGGGAACTATAGGCCATGTGAACTGGTTTCACACTTGTTCATAGCTCATCCTAACCGTCTTGATTAGAATCTGCAAGACTGCTCGAGTGATAATGGAAAGCGGAGGCACTTTTGGGTAAAATAATCAAACCGTTTAAGATCAGATTAATATGATTGGGTCACCTGATTGGTCCCTTCCAACTGATGATTTAAATCATTGGTGAATAACCTATAATGATCTCTTCTACAAGCAGGCGGAGTGAGGGGGTTGGCGATTCTCAGATCACAAGCTCCCGTTTGCCTGGGTCACGTTGATTTGTGTTGATTCTACTGCTCGTGGGCTGGACCGAAAAACAACAAAGTAACTTCCTGCTTTACTGAACTGACATAAAATGTAATTGTGACAATGCACTGTATAATTTGTATGTAATATTTAATGATAGATTATAATTAAAACCTACTGCATTGAGACAGATGACTTTGTGTGTTTGTGAATGAGAAAAGGGACAAAACACAAATATGATTAATTGACTTAAAGGGCTTTACTGTTCTTGTATACTGCTTATCATTACAGCTGCAGACAATGTTAGACATGTTATCAATGATTCTCACAGTCGATCACCTTTTACAGCTGCTCTTATCAATGGTATTATATTACAGATGGATCAAGTGACTACAGAAGGTGTTTGTGATCGGAGCTGTTTGTGGTGGTTCCACAGAGAATTATCACCTGACTCTGCTGTTCCTTCTAGCTGATTTGTTTTGGTTTTACATTACTATTTTGGTTATTTCTCACAACTCTCTTCAGCTCTGTTTCCAGCCGCTGCAGGCAGTGGTTTTCAGTGGAAAAAGCTCCGGCAAAGCCAGCACAGATTGGCTGGCAGACACACACACACACACACACACACTAGCATATGCACACATACCGTGGCTGGTGAATAAAGTGGAGCCTTCATTAGCTAAAGAGACAAATATTTCCTCAGGGGTTTGTGGAGATCTAACAGCGGAGAGAGAGTGAGCATTTGTCTCCCATTCGCCAGGTGGACAGAAACCTGACTCTAACTGAATGCTAATGTTGTTCCCTTTCCGCTGCAATAGAGAATAAAAAACGTTGGCTTATTAACTTGGTATTATGTCAGCTTGGTTACACCACTTGGTTCTGTTTCCCCCAACAGGCTAACAAGATCAGTTATTGCAGGGTTTAAAAGAATGATGGTATCCTTACTCCACATGGAGTTGGTGGTTTAGATGCCATG
Source organism: Pleuronectes platessa (assembly GCF_947347685.1). Taxonomy (NCBI): domain Eukaryota; kingdom Metazoa; phylum Chordata; class Actinopteri; order Pleuronectiformes; family Pleuronectidae; genus Pleuronectes; species Pleuronectes platessa. Next base: position 21,195,686 of record NC_070628.1, on the reverse strand, counting down.
CTTAATAATTTTTTTTAGGGAAGGGACAAACAGCGTTCACTACCATCACCAAGGTGGTTGTGCTTCAACTGGTATTTGTCTGATAGTCATAAAGATTACTCAAAAATTACTGTAGGGATTACAATGAAACTGTTAAGGATGTCTTACGGCTCAGGATAGAACCCAAAACATTTTGGTAACGATCCAGGAATTTGTAATCACTTTCTTTAACATTGCATTAGAGGGAGTTTTTTTTTAATGTTTTCACTAATTTCATGAATCTTGGCGAAAAAACAAAGCATATTTAGGGAACTATAGTTATGTTAATCCGGTGGGGCTTGATTGAAATGAATGGGGAAGTTGGTCTGCATGCTTCTGAGTGCTATTCTAGTTCCCAACTGATTTAATAATATTGATTGTGCTTGTCTGCAGCCAACATGCCTGTATTTGGTTTACCTATAAGCATTGGACTAATCCCACAGGAGGTTTACCAGACTGCTTGTGCTGGGGTCGAATATGTAGAGTACATGTTAGCAGAAAGGGTCTAAAGTCAGCAATAAATTGTGAACTTTCACACATAATCAGTCCTAATTCACAACTCCATCCCATTTTCTACCCGTGTGTGTCATTTCAAACTCCAGGCAGCTTTTTGTGGAGGATGCGGTGAAGGTATCGCTTAGAGTCTTGGGCAGTGCCCTGCCTGGCCGAACCCAACCTCCATGAGGAAGGTTTGAAGGGATTTTGGTTTTCTGGGATATCTTTCTCAGCATCCAACAGGAATTCTTCCGAACTTGGCGCCAAGGCAGTCTCTTCATCCTCGACAGAGCAGTCTGATAACAGCTCCTCAGGCCTGGAACACAGAGAAGTCATTCTGGTATACTTTGAGCATATTAGACTACCTATCAATTGGCTCACTTTGCCACATAAAATGCTGTTGTGTCAACTTGTTAACGCAGAATGATTCCAAAATCAGTGATAAAGCTCATATGAAATGAGCTCTGCTACTCAACAGACCAAGAAGGGACATTGTTAAGATGCTGTTTCCACAATCGCCATTAACTTTACTCAGTGAGTTATGGCTGTCCTTAGGAATACATGAGTAGATTACTCTACCCTCTACCTCCAGGTGGCTTAGGCTGTAAATGGTTTACAGCTTTAACAAGGTACTACTACTCCAGCATGGCAGACTTGCTAGTAAGCATTTAACTCAAAAAGAATATCTTTAGCATTGATGATATAAATTTGTCCACAATTTAAATTTTGAGCTGATGATGAAAAACTTACAGTGTCAACAAAGCTCTTCCTGAGCAGCAAATTTAGTGGCGACCTGTTCGATCGGTTTGAGACATATCACAAAACCAAATGATGTGGTATCAAAGCTGTGAACCGACCAAACCAACAAGACTAGCGTTGCCACTTTTAAAGGCACACGACTGAAAAAATTAGCTGGGCTCCATTTTGTTACAACTACACCACTCGGCAGACTCACACCACCATTTCACCATTCTGAGGCATTTCATTACTCCTCCAACAAATCTAATTTCGTCTCAGTGAGGAATGCTGTAAGAGAAAGAGAGAGAGAGAGAGAGCAAGAGAGAGCGCAAAAGAGAGAGAGAGTGTGTGTGTGTCTGTGTGTGTGTATTGGTATGCAGAGAGAGGAAGACATGCTCTTGTGAGGTCATGCCGAGTTAGTAAGGCACATGACACCTACACAGGGTATTTTCTCATGCAGAGGGAGTCTGGATTTAAATTTGCCAAAGCCTTGAACTTAAAGAAGGTCAAGTAATACAGTATTTTTCATTATTAATGAGTAAAATGAGATCAGATATCTACTTCACTACTCAAAACAAAGTATCAAGACCGTTTCTCCCTATTTATTATTTTATCTCCTCGTCTACACATCACTTTTCACATGCTTTCTTAACTTTTTTTCAGGCCTCTTGCCATTTCACACTGACCTGACATATCCTGAGGCTCTAGGCTGCTTTTGGTCTCGGTGTCCTTCCACTCTGATGCCGGCTCTATTCCTTGTTCGGACTCTGAGCCCCACCAAGGCCCTTGCGAGTCCTGCCTCGTCCTCTCTCTCGTCCCTCTCCCACCTCTCCTCTGCTCCCTCTATATCTGCATCCACTCCACGCCACACCAGCTTCGCCCGCTGCTTAGCATCTCGGTCTCCTGCTGTTCTGAACAGCCTGCGCAGTTGATGCACGTTGACCCCCGAAAAGATATTTGAACATCCAAGCTTCCTTCTGGGTCGAATGGAATTATTCCACTGGACAGGCAGACCATCGTCAATGAACGCTGGGGCCTCTGCCATGTTGCGAGAGCTTCCAGGTGGTGAGATAATGAACAGGAGGATAATTTCAGGGGAGAAGATGAGGGGGGGGGACAGACAGGTAAGCTGGGAGGGGAAGAGAAAGGAAAAAGACCAAAGTGTTCAAACTGAAGAGATCACAGTACAAGCCAAGTTCAAGTCACAATTCCATGGATGCAGCCAAAAAATGTGGGCTGCCTCTGCTCACCTTTCCTGTGTGCCTTATATAAGTATTCATTGGTCTTCATTGTAAAGGGTTAGGGTTAGGGACCCACTGTCAAACAGCGCCAAGTTAGCGCCAAATGAATTTATCACTTTTTCTTCACTCGTTCTACTCAACATTAATTATTTGGACCTAAATTGGACCATTGAGCAGAGAAAACTTTGTTCAAAGACCAAAGACATTGAATGTCATAGTAAACCAAAGAATATTCACATCTGAGAAGCTGAAACCATGAGATTTTTTGCACTTTTGCTCTGATACTGATTTTGGGCTGAAACTAAGCGAAGTTTTCAGAGCTTAACTGATGGATAATCTAGGCAAATAAAATCCTACTATAAACTTAACAAGGAAACTGACCTTTTTGAGACAGGACAGAATTGCTATGCAGAGATAGGAAATGAAATAGAAACCAGACGGTTGCCTTGATCTGTTAAATCAATTCCTATTATAAGAACTATAAGAAAAGTGAGTTATTATGTAATATTAGAGGCACTGACATCCTGACCAATATTGTTCATGCTTATTATAACAAATGTCCTATCTCCCTCTTTTAAAGAAAGTAAAAATCCTGGATCCATCCCCTGAATGGGATTAATCAACATTGAATGGGTTCCTCGCTGACCCTTACAACATGCTGCTGCCAAGTTTCATGCAAATCCATTCAGTAGCTTTTGTGTAATCTTGCTTGTAAACAAACACATGAACCAACCAACAAACAGATAGACAGGAGGGAAAATATAAACTCCTTAAAATTTATAATACAATCTATGAGGAGAGTGCTTACCTTTCCCTATGTAGTTTCAGTGAAATCAACTCCAACAATGCAGTACAGGCAGACAGACCTTATTGCTGCAGCAGCAGGCAGACTGTAACCTTCATGGCCGCTAATGCTGAGCCGACCCACTTCCTAGCGGTCTACCAGTGGCCTGGGGTGCCACGTGACAACGTGAGGGAATCATCAAAGAGTAATCCATTAATGATATCAGCGTCCAGGTGCTCACAACTAAGAGCCAGTCTGCAAGTCAAAAGACAGAAAAACAAACTGATACACAATCAAACCCACAACATGAGGCCTTGAGAAAGACAGGAGGCCTTCACAGGCTCCTGCATATTTAAACAGGAGAAGACTCACTATAGTTTCAAGTCACAAACAATGGGTTAATACCTTTATGATTGTACTTGTTTACTTTCCACCATAGATAAATAAGTGTTGTTGTGTGTTCGTGTTGCTGCATTAACACTGGCTTATATTTTCTTTCAGCAGCTGTAATTTTACAACACACCATGTGCGTGACTCTGTGTCAGTGGATATGGGGAATGATTCAATTAGAGTAAAGTTAGAGATCTCTCACTGTAAAGAGGCCACTAGGCCATTAGGTTATTTAAGTTGAGGTATAACTAAAACACTGGATTGCAGCTTAAGTCCTCTGCTATCCCCTGAATGTTGGACTTCATCACCTCACATCCCATGTTGACAATAGATATTTTTAGATTTCTGTTTGACTAAGTTGCCCTGTCTTATCTTGGTTGTTGGTATGAACATATATATGATAACTGGATTTTTGGGTGTAACAGCTGGTCACCTAGTGATTCCATTTCCATACCATCTGTTGGACCCATCTAATGTTATTCACTCTGCAGCTTAAAAGCCTGGTGTTGTATTTATACATAGACTGTGAATGATGGATTAAAAGCCAAAGTATTTATAGCTGTATATGGGAAGATTATATTTATATAGAGTCCTGGAATTTTTTCCAAAATGACCAGAATATAATTTAGTTTTTTTTATATAATTTATTTATGGCTCTCTATCTGCTCTTGAAAGTGACGTGGGAATTTGTATTTAATTCCCTGGTGAGGAAATAAACCATCAGTCTGAGTGATAATTCAATGATCTCAAAGTATTTAATGAATGGTTGAGAAAAAGTTTACAGAGAATAGATTGGAACACAAACAGAGTTACAAAGCAACCACTTGGCCAAGCGGGACAGAATCCTCAAACCACTGCAGGTTTCAAGGACCTGGCAAATGGCAGGTGAGATGTGCCAGCTTTTATGCACAGCTCAAGGGGCTCCACGTCATCCTTCGATGAATGGGCAAAATGCCCCCCCTCTCTCCTGAGTGAATAGATAATGGGCAGAAAATCAAATAGTCACAAGGACGTTTAGGTTCAGACTAACAAACATTTCCTGGTATAAGGCAGATGCAAACATTAAGTAGAATTTATTTAATGATGTTTCCAGGTCAATCCAACTGAACTTTAAACATAGCTGTATGACAGGACAGGAGGATGTGTTTATTTCTAAAACAGGAAAGTTAGATTCAATCATTTCCATGAGAGAAAGCAATGACTGACGAACACTGTAAAGTCCATGACATTGTGGATATGAGCTTGACTGATACACAATAACAACACAATGTTAACCTTCTATGGATATCATTTTCTAACTCTGTGAGGTGCAAACCAGGTTTTGCAAACTACAGAAATAACCAGCTATCTGTATGTTATACTCTAGTACCAGACCTCAGCATCACTGAGGATCTATCACTGTCATATTCATAAAACAATAAAGTACTAAATTAGAAGTATCGCATTGCAGCTGTGCCTCTGTCAACCAGTGCAGTTTGAGTCCATCTAGATGTTCCTGGTATATTGCATTCACAGTAATATGAAGTCACCGTGACCTTCAACCTTTGACCACTGAAATCTAATCAGTTAATTGTTTTGTTCAAATGAGAACTGGGGGAAATTTGAAGAAGTTCCCTGAAGACAGACTTGAGATATCATGTTCAACAGAAGAAATACTTGTCCAACTGAACAATTCTACTAAAGTTGAAGAAATTCCCACAAGGTTTTTTTGAGATTCCATGTTGACCGAAATGGGACGAACGAACTGGCTGTTTCATGACATGGAGGCACCCATCCACCTAAATTTGCCCAAACTATAAATGTCACATTGCATCCTGATTTAAATTAAGTGAATGACCATGTGTCATGGAGAGTTTCCAAGTTGACGCTAAAACCTCTGACCATGACTTCATGAACTTTGGCACCATTGTCAATAAACTCTGAAATATTTACCTCAAATAAGAACTCTTGAGAGTGATAGTCACACAAAATCTCGGACACGCACGATACATCGTTTTTTTGTTTTTCCCATTGCGCTAGTGGTGTGATGTTTGTAAACGATGCCATTCATTTTAACGGCTCTTTGATATGAACCAAGGGAGCCGAGTCGTACTTGTCTGAGAGCAGTTACTTTTATCAGTGTGCCCACATTTCATTCACCGCCTGTCCTATATAAATAAAATCCACACCAGTGACATGAACAGTGAGAACATTCCCCTCTACGAGAAGGACAAGGGGGAACTTCTCACCATTCATGCACTACATTGATATCAATGTAAGCCTTTGTCCAATAATAATGCCCCATTGTTCCTCTCAGATTTGTTTAATGTGTATTTGAAGCCATTTAACATAACCAGCAAGTGGTTGTCATCACTTTAAAACCCAAGACGGTCTTTAATTTGAGAAATTTAACTTTCCCTCAGGCTATGCGCCAGTGTTGCCTACATTATTCCCCTAATTCAGTTTGAATACTGTTGAAGTGCATGCTCCCTTTTTGTGTCTGCTCTGTGTGCGCGTGTGGCTCAACACATTCCACACATTCAATCTTAAATCAGTTCACTGCGAAGCACGGGGGATATGGCGTCACCTTGGGTATTGTTTACAATGCATGTTATTGACATTAGGTCTGGAAATACCAGTTATTGAGTGCTGCTACACCACACACGCAAGAAGAAATTATAATGATGTAACACCTAGGTTGAATCTGATCCAAATCATCATTATGCTAGTGGTTATTTTGCAGATAAACTGGGTAACCCCCATCCCCTTAATAAAAACTGGATAAAGAGAGATCCATCAATGAGGTCCGGCCCCCTTCAAGGAGTCATGATTCCCAACACTCCATTGCACCTGAAGGCCACCTAATTGAAAGCAGATGAGTGGGCAGGTGTGTGGTGTGAGGTGTTTAAGGCCTCCCCTCCTGCAGCCTTCAGCTCACTCAGGTTTTCTACTGAAGATGTGTGGAAGGCTCACCGGACTGCTTTGGCCTCGACTGGCTTCTCTCCCGAGGGCACGAGTCATGATTCAACAAAAAGCAACTTACATCCACAGCAAACCGCCTAAAAACAAAGTCGGTGCACTGGTAAGTTTATAAAATCAGAAACTTTTGGTTTTCATTGACATTTTCTTGTGTGTACATTTAAAAGTCAACTTGTTTTTAAAGGTTTAGTGCTGACGTTTATTCCACGAATGTCCCTCAGGAGTCTATGTTCGTGCTGACTGTGATGATGCTGACAGTGATGGTGCCCTCTGGATGGGTACTGGCGAACCTGGAGGACTACAAAACCCGGAAGTGAGGAATGCGGCCTTGAAAGCATCGTCTTTACCCGTGAAAGCCACGTGATTGCTGTTCTGTGTCATTTGAACCTTTTGTGTGAGTCGCAGGGACGTGATGTTAATACAATAAACTCAAGTTTCTCAATTTAACTCGTCTTTTTTATTTATTTGATCAAACGCTGCAGTTCTCTTTGCGGACCAGTAGGTGTCAGAAGCTGCAGGCGGAAGTGAAACCTCGATCTGTGTGTGAGCTGAACTCGCAACAGCGTCTTTTCAGAATAGTCACAACAGGGACTATCTGTGGAGCCCCATCAGCCGGGGACTGTGGTTTCTGGGTCCAGCTTATGTGTCTTTGAATGCACCATGAAGCCGCAGCTGACCGGGACTAAGAGGCGCTCCCCCGCCACACAAGCGGCCGGAGATGAGGCTGCTCTGTCCCTGGAAGAGGAGCTGGTCGCGGCCATACACGCAGCTTTCGAGGTGGCCGTGCAGATCGCAGTCAGCGAGGTGAAGAAGCTGGTGGGTCAGGCGACGGGCGACACGTACGAGGACGTGCGGCGGGAGAACGAGTCCCTCAGGCGGAGGCTGCAGAGGGCTGAAGCCATGTTGGAGCCCGCGTGCGTCCTGGAGAGAAGTGGGGTCTCTCTCTCGTCGACCGATCACCCGTCTCCGGCTAAATTCAGACCTGCAGCGGTCGGTGTGCACAGCTGTAGAGGGATCCCAGGTGAGGCTCCCCCTGCCTGTCACAGCTGTGCACAGCAGCCGGAGAACAGACGTGAGGAGAAGATATCCGCTGATGTGAGACTGCAGCTCGTCAGTCATGCAGCTTTAGAGCCAGAGGAAGAACTTAGTAAAGCATGTACCAGTGGTATGTATATATAGTTTAAAAACTTTCTCCATAGTGGGTTTACTTGCAACAAGACACTCCAAATTAGGTATTCAAGTAAATCAGGTAAAGGTACCTCAATGAAAAGGGACATCCGACAAGTGAATGACAACATAGGCGAATAATAATAATAAACTTTTTATGTAGCAACTTTAAAATCACTGTTACAAGGTGCTATGAAAGTTGAAGTCAAACAATTATTAGCAATTTATAGATCATAGAGCACAGGGACAGAAATAAAACATATTAAAAATGAAAAGAGAAAAAAACAAGATAAAATATAATGTGGTAAATATACAACTAGGTGAAACACAGCAAGGTTCCATATTTTGACAAACCTGACAGTTGCCGGATAGTATTTATTGTTTGTGCCTTGTTATCGTTTTCTGGGATATGACTCGTGCTTGATTATTTCCCCAAAATGCGACAATTGTAATTGCATCAACATTTCCCATTTGGCTACACTGATATCCTGTGATCTTTTTGTTTTTACAGAAGTCACTCAAACAATTTCCCACGTAAGTGTGGTGAAGGCAGAAAGCGTCAAGCAGCCCTGTCAGGAGACGTCTGCTCACCATGTGGCTCCACTCCCCAGCAGTGATGCAATGTCCTCTTTAGAGCAGATTACAGTAAAGCAGGAGAAGCATGAACAAGAAGAAGAAGAGGAGGAGGAGGAGGATAGAGATAGTTTAGATTGCTGCTTAGACTCGATCAAAGTGGAGGATTTTAGCCTGGAGTCCGTGTCCGAATGGGAACAAGAAGTGCTGGATCCTCCGAGCCAAGACCTGAAACCCCAGCTGTCCTGCACCACGGCCCAGGGTAAGAGCGAACTCAGCGAGAGCCTGGAACAATCACACAACGCATGTCTACTGGAAACCGCCTTTGGACAAAAGGTCACCACAATGATACACGTGATAACACAGTTCAGTTCTGACTGGCACTCAGTAGAGCATATACTGTTCCTCTGCCAAGGACCAACAGTCTCCTAAGATTCAATCAAGCTGCATCAAACTTCACAAACATTGATATCATGTTCCTATATGTACCCAATTCTCTTCATCAAGATCCACTTATTATTCTCTGGGAACCCATATCGCAACCATCCACTAAGTTTGGTGATCTGTTTAGTTTTTGTGTAATCTGGCTTACACACAAGAAAACAGAAACCCCCAGACTGGGGTGAAAATATAAGTTCCATGGTGGAAGTATTTCAGTAACACAGCTTCAACAGCTCATCTAAATAATAAGAAAACCTTTTATGGAAGATAGAGATTTTGTTTGAGACTTTACATGGCTGAAAATCTCTGGTTCTAGACTATCGCTGTTGTACATATGGTGAATTTGTCTAAATACCCATTAAGGAGTTCTTACTCATAGACTATGTAGTTATTTTTTTTTAATTTTAATTTTTACATTGCATCATATACATATTTCTGCTGTTCATATATATTGCATACGGTACATTCAGGTCCTGGTGCCAATGTCTGGCATCTGGACTTCCATTATGGCTTCTAGATAACAATGTTTTCTCACCATTTTTGAATCCTGTCAGACCACCAAATCATTACAATGGCCACTCTGCTCACATAGAGATTTTCTGTGTATGCTTACGGTTGCTTTAAGCCTGTATGTTGACACAACAAATATGAACTAAAAAGCTTGATACAAAAATTCAAGTTTTTGAAAGGCATTAAAGTGAAAACAATTCAGATTTCCTACAGTTTTAAAATGCTATGTTTTTTGTTTTTTTACAGCTCATCCTCCAAACATGACCCCAGGCCTTCCCCCGCCCACAGATCTTCTCTCCCTCTCTTCTGAGTTTCCCATCTTCCAGCTGGAAGAACCGGCTCCGACCCCAGAGCTTATTCCACAGACTTATGGGGTCCACGTGAGGAGCAGCCACACCACCAGCAACATGTACTCCTGCAAGCTCTGCGGCCAGACCTTCCACCTCCCCAGCTTGCTGCGGCGGCACTCTGGCCAGTGCCAGCCGAAGCACCAGCAGCGTTGTCCGCCGCCCACAGCTGGAAGGAAGAGGAGCCGACTGCAGCTTTACCCTCCGGGCTGCAGCCCCTTCCGCTGCACAGAGTGCAACCGAGACTTCAACCGCCTGGAGAACCTCAAGACCCACCTCCGCATACACACAGGAGAGAGACCATTCACCTGCTCCGTGTGCTCCAAGTGCTTTCGTCACTCTGGTGCATTAACCAGGCACTTCCGTATCCACACCGGAGAGAAGCCGTACGTCTGCGGACAGTGTGGGAAGTCGTTCAGAAACTGCGGGGGACTTAAATTCCACCAGCGTGCACACAGCAAGCAGCTACAGTGAAGAGGGACTCAATGGTATTAAGGTCTTCAGGACCAACCTATTTGTGTGTGATACAATCAGCTGATTTTTTTGTGTTCAATCATTTTATGTTTAAAAATCTATTTTCACAGGTTCCCGACACTGACTGCAATCCTCTGGGCGGACTTGATGTATCTCTTATACACATAGTAGCCTATAAGAACATTGAGAATTTAAAGCTATATTATAAAAAGACAAAAATTTTACTATCATATATTAAAAAAATTAGCAAAATGCAAACAGTCTCAATCTTTCATTAAGTCTATCAACATGTCAGATGACCACTCCTTACAGGGTCTCTCCTGTTCTGTCCCACTTTTCTGTCAAGTCTCCCCTTTGACATTACAGCTATTTAACGGCTCTTTACCAAAAAGCAGCTTCACAGCAAATTATTATTGATCTGCTTTCATTTCAGTGGTAATGTCCTGTGATTTAGTGACCTCTTGGTAGAAAAGGACAGTCTGTTATTTGGCTATTTAGCTGGGTACTGTCCACAATGATTTATAGATATGTGGAAGCTTTTAATGCATTTGTAAACGTAAATGCCATTTATTTGAAGGATATTATGATTATTAAATTAAATCACTGAGTCAGTTTTTTTCTTTTTTTGCAGCCAATCAAGTTTTTCTAATTATTTATTTATGTGCATATGATTTAGACAAACAAGCATCTAATTTTGACTTTATCACAGAGCAAACAAAGGATGTATCTTTTGTTGTATTGCACCACTGTAGATATATGACAGTGGAAGCCTTAAGGCTGATGTCTAATTTTACATTTGATTTAGTTAGATGTGAATTTAATCATATTTTCTAAGTCACTGACACTGGATCAACCTGTCTGCAGAATCACAGTCCACCTCAAGGTGTCAGTAGTTCCATGTGTACCAAGTGTTCAGAGTCAGATATTCGTATATGTATTAATTAGCTTTTTGTTATTGTTCCTACCTTTAAGTACTGCGTTTACATGATGTCTGCTTGTTGCTTTTATCAGTGTGAATGCATTTTTCCATTTAGGCCTGTAGATCCAGGGTCTGCTTCATCTCTCAAAACTTTTTGTAAACCCTGTTTTACAAAAAGATTTTAGTACGGCAACAGTATTTAAAAAAACTTAATTTTGAAAAGAACTGCCTGGTACAGATTTGCACAGAGAAGGAAAACATGATGATCTGCCATTACAGAGGACATATCATGATGCAGTGAAGATGCCCAGGACACGTTCAGATTACCTATAAAGACCATATCATACATAGGCTATTCAATTCTATAATGTATTTTACACCCCATTAGTCTCAATACTAATAAAAAACAATAACTGATCCATGCAAAAATATTTCTTCAACACCAAATGAAAAACAGTGTGACAGGAAATTCACAATGTTTTGGCTAAATATGGTGCAGTTGTAGCTAATAAGACATCACGTCAATTATAGACAATGGGTCCTGAAATCTTCACATAACCAGTTTGATGTACAGCGGGGAGCAAAATATTAAGTTATCTGCTTACAGCTTAATTTGATCATCCTTGTGTCCCAGTGGATAGTCACGTCCCATCAAACCCATCAAAATTAGTTGTGGTAATAAGGAAATAGAGGGTGCGTGTGTGTAATGGTATGCAGAGAGAGGAAGACACAGTCGTGCTGAGTTAGTGAGGCACGTGACAATATACACAGAGCATTTCATTATACAGAGGGAGTCTGCATTCGAACTTAAATAGATTGGATTACAGAAATGTCTTCCTCACTGAGAGAGATGTCAAACGGCAGCTCATCAGGCTTCCGTAGTTTGCCGCCGCCGTTAGCAATGGCTGCTAATGCATCTGGTCATAGTGGTTGCTATGGCAACCAAAGGTTCACGACTGAAATACTGATGAAGTCATAAAAGATAGAAAAATAAACAAGTAACAGTGAAGATAACAGAGACATGTTTTGAATTCTATACGTTCCCTCTTTCTCTGAAGTGAAGCGACACACACTCCACCTCTCCTAACTGAGAGAAGCGCTCTGTCAGTTCTTCTTGTGTCATCGACCTGCGGATACGGCCGACGTACACCACCCTGCGCTCCTCCTAGTGGAGGGTTTTACAATCACTCACCATTCATTGCTTATCTAGGTGAAAACAACGTTAAGTGTAATAATTTACTGTAAGTTTCTTAATCCTCATCATTTGGATGACACCAAACAAGCAGTATTAAGGCATTGTTTTTACTTAAAATGTATTTAATTAGGCTGCATCCTCATCTGGTGCTCTGGGTTCTATGGACAAAAATGCGATTTGTGGTTAAGCAACGTTTTCTATGGGATCTCAAATTACGTGACGGTGATAGTTTATGGACCTCTATTGTTTACAACAACACACGTGGTGTCCACAGCTGCTGCGCCCATACCACGCTACACAGAGAGCGGTGTACCCTAAATAATCTTACCCCCATTACATATGCTTGTATTGTACAAATAGTTTAAGATGTGAACTCAATAGATTCATTGGTTAAACCAAACCCATTCAAATAATGCACAAAGATCTTGCATGATATTTTGTAACTGACCTAACATCAAAGGATCAAAGCCAGTCACATATCAGTCACTCTTGTTGGAGAGCATACACACGTCCAAGATATGATCGCCTACAAGCATTGGATTGATATTCGTGAATTAAACTTCATTTCACTGCGTGTGCTGACTCCTCCAAGATGAATCGTGTCTGTGATACGGTCCCCAGGAAACATCAAGGTGAGTAAATTCAGGCAAAAACCTGTTTTCACCAATGTTATTGATCAGATAAAATGGCCACTGTTTCAGTTTGTATCTCAATCCCGACAAACTGATGAGAGCGACTATCTCATTTGCAGGTGAACCCTGTGAGGAGGTTGGCAGTGTGAGAGGAAGGCAAAGGAAAGACAGAGATGTTGAAGAGGGAAAACCAGAAAAGAGGAAGCGACAACGTGTCTGTGAGTCGAATGAACACGACTTAGCGGAGACTGATGTGAGTCGAATAAGCAGGAAGAGAATATTGTCTCCTGATGGTCGGAAAGTGAGAGAGAAAAAGAAGAGGGTTGTGGAGAAGAAGACCCCGGATGCCTCAGGAGATGACCCAAGAGGTGAGAAGGAAGTGATTAATAGATTAATGAGTCACATAAGGTCACGTGTATTTAATGTTGCTCACAACTGTAGTTAAACCTAATATTTGTGTCGTGTAGTTGAATTTGAGGCCAAATACTTGGAGCAGGATCCACTCGGTGCAGGGGGCTGTGGAACAGTGTTTGCTGGCTTCCGCAAAGCAGATAATGTTCCGGTAAGTAATACACAGTTGTACACACACAGACACACTTACACACACATACACACACAGATATACACACAAAGACACGTACACACACACAATAGGGCTAGAACGTGATAACCAAATTTGTGTTGTTGTCTTGTAGGTGGCGATCAAGCACATACCGCATAAAAATATTTTATGCAAACCAGTGGTAAGTAACCAACACCGACTACTCTACTGTGGCTTTCACCTCACTCACTTTCTGAATGTATTATGGATGAACTGTTGCTTTTGTTGTGACCCTTCAGGGCCTGAATGGAAAGATGCTCCCAACAGAGGTGGCCATAATGCTGAAACTAACAGCAAAGAAAAATGACTCCGTGGGGACGTCAGCACCAGTAGCATTACTGGACTGGTATGACCTGGGCCATGAGTTGATCGTGGTGATGGAGAGACCTTTCCCTGCTGTTGACCTGTCCACATATATAAAGCTCAAAAAAGGCCCTCTACGGGAGTCTAAGGCCAAGGTAAGCTGCTGCAGGATCCTATTCACTGTGCATGAGCTGGTCAACAGGTTGATCTGTGTAACTCCCTTTCTCTCTCTCTATAATCCCCTCTGACTGACATTATAAACTCATTACATTTCAACATGGAGGAAAGTTCATATTGAGAAAACTTCTACCATTGTTGCCGGTCACAGGACTGAACGTTAGTTAACACTCCTGGTATTTAAAGTAGTGTCACCTCTTCAGTGTCAAGTATATAAGACGCAGTGGAAACATGCAGCCACACCTAGGACCAAGACCTTATAGTTGTTTCAAGATCATATTCGTGGAATCTCCAGGTTATGGAAACAGTTCTCTGGAGTCACAGCCATGAAAAATGTCAAACTGCTGTCTGTCTCTGTCTCGCAGACTATAATGAAGCAGCTGGTGGACGCAGCCATTGGGCTGGAGCGGAACAGAGTCTTTCACCGGGACATCAAACCTGAAAATATCCTGATTGAGACTGGCCAAAGTGTCCTACGGGTTCGCCTCATTGATTTTGGGCTGAGCTGTCTCGTGAAGTTAGGCTCATTTTACACTGTATTCTATGGTAAGATGCCTTGTTTCTACTGTGATTACTAATCTGTAACTTTTACATGAACACAAAGCTTCTCCTCCTCATCATCCTCACTGTCTCATAATCATGTCTTTGTATTCCAGGCACTGAAAAGTACGCCCCTCCAGAGTATTGCAGCTCTTCTGTCTACAGGGCTGGTCCCAGCACAGTGTGGCAGCTTGGCACAGTCCTGTATGAGATGCTCCACACAAAAGTATTCAAAACCAAACGCTTCCTCAGCAAAAAACTGGAAATCAGCAGCAAACTACGCAAAAGTATGAAAACCACACAGGTACACAAACCTGTCAGCAAACACCCATCACACACTTCAACGGTCATCCTCTTATTCCCTCTCTCTTTTTCACTCTAGACCTCAAGGATTTCCTCCAGGTGTGTCTGGAGGAGGACCCCAAGCTGCGTCCCACTCTGAAAGAGCTGCAGCTTCACCCGTGGCTGAAATAAACACCGCCTCCTAACACTGACGAAACACCTGATCTCAGCAGTGGAGTTAATGTATATATTGTATATATATATAATAGATGTGCTGTAGGAGACTGGTCAGAAAACCCCTAATAAGGCCTTGTGACACTGACTTCCTGCCAAAAGCTGAGATATGGTTTGCACTTACATTTAAATGCACAGTATGGACTTTACTTTTCCTTTTTGATCATTAAAGAATCATTTTAACATCAAAATAATGTGGTTTGGTATCATATGTTTTCTTGACTGGCATCTTTCTGGTTTGGATCAGAGTAGGGGCCTTTAAGCTGGGGCCTCCAAAGGTATTAACATCCACCCTGAGTGATTCATCAGTAGTCAGCACTAAATTCAGATCTGAATGAGGATTCATTGAATTTTTGTCTACTTCACTCAGTTTCTGAAATGGACTCGATACCCACTGTAAATGAAATCAGATATTCTCTCTAAAGCACTTAGGTACTTAGACTACAACTGATGCTGTTGTATAAAGTACTGACTTGATTCAAACAAAACTTTAGTATTATTCTATTAAGAGATCTATATGAATACTTGTCATCCTTACAGTTTTTCTAAATTGCTTATTCACAATTGACGAAACTGCATCCACTTGATCTTCATCATCATCTTAATCACAGCAGATCATTTTTCTTAACAATGGGTTTACAGTTTTAATATGGTTCTCACATTTTCCCAAACCGTTAACAGAGAGAAACCCAAAGCTCTTTTGATTTAAATGTGCTAAACAAATGGAAAATATCTAAGGTACCTGTATTTATGACGCATAATCAGTAGTAGTGAAGTATGAATCTCTAAAATGACTTGTGTTATCAAATTTATTTTATTTTATTTTGTATTTATTCATTTCTCGAGCCGAAGATCATCCTGGTCTGTGATCGACTACCAAAGAGTCATTCGCCAGTTTGCATCGCCTTCTCGGCGATCAACGCTTCGGCCTGAACGAAAGGCGGAAGCGGACGTTTCCGGAACTACACGGAGCTAATAACAAAGCTAACAGCGACAAGAAGTCGTGCAGTTTCAAAGATAACTAAATAATAATAATAATAGTTTCTCCGCAGCCAACCCGACACCGCCGTGAACCTTGTCGCTCTGACCGGCTGGTGCTCATGCCGGAGTCCAGGCTGCTGTCATGTTGACCGGGCCGGGTCAGGCTCTTACTTCCTCCGGGCTGACGATGGTGTCTGTGGGACTCGCTAGTTTCGCCTGAGCTCCTCCAGGCTGCTGCCTCACAAGCTGGATGTGGTTGGACTCTCAGCTCCGGGTTAGTAGTCTCCCTCGGGCCCAGCAGCTGATGTTAGATCAGTTTATACACAGTGTCCGGTTGTCAGCTGGTCAAGTTAACTCCGCTGTTACTGACAGCACCTCACAGGCCACAGCAGCTGATCTATTGAGATGTGGCCGTTCACGGTCACGATGAATAGTTTGATTCCGCACGTTGTTACAATAGTAGGGGATGTAAACAATGACACACGCACATTGAGCTATGAGCACATGCACATAAAGTACTGCTTAGATTACATGAAGTATGGAGGCACTTTGAAAAGGTCTGTGTGGAATCTAGACCCTGAATAACAAGCTGCTCCAGTGATGCGTTCAGGGGCACCCACACTTTGTTGTAAAGAAAACCTTCTCACACTTTCTCTTGATGACATAGACTACTCTTGTCATTGTATATCAAAGATGATCAGAGAACCAAAGCTGTAACTTGTTTGAGAAACCCTCTGACCTGGCGCATCATACAAAGTTTACATTAAAGGTTCATTGTGTAGGATTTAGTGACATCTTGTGGTGAGGTTTCATGTTGCAGCGGAATACCCCTCACCTCACCCCTCCAAGCATGAAGGAGAACCTATGGTAGCCTTCGATTATTATTGAAAACTGAAAAGTTGAATGGCGGCCTCCGTAAGGAGGACACGCTCCCAACGTAAATATAAAGGGCTCATTTTAGGGTAATAAAACAGTTCATACATTCGGGTGATTTCAAACTAATGAAACCTCATTAGAATAATTTTATATTTCATTTCTGCCAATAGATCCATTCCATCTCTGTGCCTTCTGCAGTATTGTATTTGTATGTATCACGCCTTCCGGTCTGGTCTCTCTGGAACAGAACAGAAAATACTGTAGAGTATCGGTCTCCTACTGTCAATTAACCAGACACCACTATTTATTGTGTTTAACTCTTCACAGAATGACAATGCACAGTAGCGGAACATCCCATGACCCTTCACAGAGTACAGGCGAACGGGGAGAGCTGGTTCACACCCTGTCCAAAGAGTCTCCAGACGCCTCGGAGTTGGGGAGCCCTCGGTGTATACCACAATTTGACCTACACAACATGGTGGTTTCCTATAAGAGAATCACTCTGTTTTTAGAACCAGTTGCAGAAGCAATGGAGCTGGGCCGCTTCGTGCTCGGGTGTGTATGTGTTTGTTTGCAGCCTGTTTGAGCACCATGTGATTTAATTGCTTGTGTAATGAAGCAGTCATGTTGAAATTGGGAGTATTCAATGTTGTCAGCTTTGTTTTCTTATGTCTTTGTTTTCTCTTCTCTCAGATGGAAGATGCCGGTGTGCTCTCTGCTTGTGTGTATATTTCTTAATCTCTTCTTCTGCACTGTTAATGAAGGTAAGATGAGGCAAGATGAGCTATAAGGAGTTAATATTGACACAACATTTGTGTGGTGCTTTAAAACACACTTTAATTTATTAACCTACTGTTGTGTCTGCCTCCCTGGTGTCAGCGGGCTGGTTCTCAGTGGCTGTGGCGTTAGTGTTGGCGCCTGCTGCCTTGGGTTACCGGCAGGACAGGTGTGGGGGCAGAGCCTCTGAAGCTGAGCTCCAGAAGAAGAGCTATTACACTGTGCACCGCAGAGACCTGCAGACGGTGCATCTCACCAAACAGGAGGCCATGCTGGAAGTAAAAGACCTGTAAGACAGATTCTACACGGTTAATCATTATTGATTCACCTGCTGATGATTTTCTCAATTTACTGATTCATATTTCTTTAAAATGAGTGGTTTTGTGTATTGTTTTACTCAGAAAATTAGAAATATTTAGAAAAAAATATCTGGAGTAAGCGCTGTCCATTCTTTCCTGTGTTGTCATGACATGTGCATGTTCGGCTTAAAGTTTATCTTTGTCCTTGTAATCTTTGTGTACTGGGTGTTTTCTGTCTTCACCAGGTTGAAGCATTTAGACGACATGTTGTCCTCTGCCTGTCAGGCAGCAGAAGCTATTGAAAAGGTCCTGCACTGGGATAATCACACCAAATCCTCAAGGTCTGCATCAGCATACACAAGCAGACACACACACACACATTCACACGCACACAAGCTCAGGAGGTAACAAGGGCCATCCACTGAGCAGAGGGTCGGTGGTTTGACCCCCAGCTCACTCAGTCTGCATTCCGAAGTTTCCTTGGGCCAGATACTGAACCTCAAATTGCCCCTGACAGCTGATTTGGTGTGTGATAGAAAAAGGGCTGCATACAGTATGAATGTGTGTGTGAATGGGTCAAAGCGATTAGACTGTGAAGCACTTTGAGTAGTTCATTAGATTAGAAAAAGCACTATCTAAATACAGTACACAAATGGACAGTGTCACCTGTAGTTGATTTAGTTGATCACTGATTAGTTTAACGAGGGTTATTAACAAGTAGATCATCTTTTGTTTCTGTGTTGATTAATCTGCCCAATTTACTGTATTAACACCAGCTAATACTGGAAAGAAAGGGAAAGGAAATATGCAATTTACAATTATTAACTATTTTTTTTAATTTCATTTATAAAATTTGTTGTTGGCATAATAAAATAGACACATGCAGTACTAATTATTAGTAGTAATAATAGTAAGATAATGTTACTTAACTGGGGTATGTTCTTTTATACGGTAATATTAGTGGATTATTTCTGCTAGATACATCATGTAAACAGCTGTGAAATACTCTGACCCAGGTCAGTTGTTACGTCATTATAGCATTAAATGTAATGTAGTGGCTGATCAGTCGCTCCCATGGTTGGATGACTGTGACCTGACATTTGTATTATCTGCTTTCAGGTTCTATGGAGTGATGTTAATAGTGGTGTGTCTGCTCTACCTTGTTCCTGTGGGCTGGGTGCTGGCTGCGCTCAACAGCGCCATCTTCCTGTGCAACAGAGACTTCTACAGAGGTCAGTTGATCCTGGCTGAAAGAAGCACTAACTGTTGCCTTTTTTCACATATGAATTCCTGACAGTGTCCAGAGAATCAGATGTAGACATTGCCTGGAATTTAACACATTCAGCGCACAAAAGGAGATAGTCAGCAGCATTCACACTTTCTGGAAGTGTTCTACCTGGGTTAAGCGAGAGCGGTGCCTGGGTGGAGCATGCAGGAGGTTGGCTACAAACACCATCAACTCAGTTGCTTGCCATGAATTTGACGGACAGACTTTGCACTAAAGAGCTGGCATACTACACACATACTCTTCCTCTGGGTATTTTCTGGAAAGGTTTAAGGTGCATGTGTCAAAGCAGAATTATTTAAGAAAGAAAAGCTAAAGTAAAGGGTTGTTTCTCCTGTGCTTCCAGTTTTGTTGGACCTCAGAAAGTTCTTCCACGTGGGCCAGAGTAAGGCCTCAGAGGGTTTGTCTGAGGAACAGGAACAAGGAAATCTGCTGGACAGGACGCCTACACCGACTAGTCTGGAGGTGAGAGGAAGGAGAAAAGTGTATGAAGGGTTAAATACTGATTTCCTCACTGGTTGTGATTTACATTAAAAACAACCATGACTGTAAGCTTCTTATCCAGTTAATCCCATGCTCTCAATGTATTTATCCAGTAATGTAAAACAAATCCGTGCATGGATTTTCCCCATCCATCAAGCCACTCCTTTCTGTTGTTATTTTATGTTCCAGCAATGGCGGGAGGACAGGCTGAAAATGAATAACATGTTCTGTATTTGATAGAATCCTCCTGTTTACCTGAACAGCTCAGATGCTCAGTCAGAGCTGACCACTGTCCTAAGTGCTGATCCTGGGACTGTTTGTGGTACACTCTGCAGTATTTATGTGCTTGCGTGTGTGTTTGATGACAGGACCTGTCTCCTGGCAGTGTAGAGGAGGCTGAGGAAGCAGAACCTGATGATGAATTTAAAGATGCCATTGAGGTAAATACTCCTCTAAACCAATATGTCCACATTGCAATCACTCGTTTACTGGTGGCCTTATTCTTAAGAATAACACATCTGATGTGGGAATTTCAGAATATCAGGGCAACTGATATTTTTTGTTTAATGATCATCCAAAAAGAATGTTGTATTAATAAGGTAAAAGACACATATGTGTCATTGATTTCTTGCAAAGAATTCCATGAGAAAATGTATGCCAATGTTATCCGACTGGAGCCAGCAGCTGGTTAGCTTATCTTAGCATAAAGACTGGAAAGAACTAACCGGCTTGAATAAACACATCATATAATGTTTGTATCATCTCTGTCAAAAACACAGTTTTTCTGATTACAGGCAGGTCTATTTCTTGTGTACTTATTTTATTCCATTCAACAAATTAGATAAGGGGATTTATTCTTGAATATTAAAGGTGCTGGTTGATATATTTTGTTACTGTTGGACAGGAGTTTTTTCCCATTTCCTGTCTTTTTAGCTAGGCTAACAGTCTCCTGGTGCTAGCTTCACATTTAGTGAACAGACATGAGCGTGGTGTTGATCTTTTCCTCTAATTCTCAACAAGACAAAGCATATTTGAACTCTTCCTGAAAATGTGTCCCGTCTGCTAAACACCTGTAGTCTGTATTTCTCACTATTTATAAGATATAAATTCTTCCTCCTATTTACAAATTTGAAATGTCATTGGAGCATGCATCACAAAAAAAAACAAAAAATCATCCCTCCTCTTTTTTTCTTTTTTGTATCTGCCTCCCTCTGAAATCAGGAACATTTGATTTCCCTGCAGGTGAGTGTCGCTCTCCACTGTTTAGAGGAGGCCCGTGCTCCTCCACTCAGTAACCTGTAGAACTACTCGCCAAATGTTCTCAGAATCAGAATCAGAATCAGGTTTAATTGGCCAAGTAAGTTGTACAAACAAGAAATTTGACATGGTGAAGTGGCTCTCAATGTTAAACATAGAATACACATAACAACACAAAACAAAACAAACAATGCGAAGGTCTAAGAAAAAGAAAGAAATGAAGTGCAGGGATAAATATTGAATGGTATGAGTATTACAGTTGTACAGTGAGGGTGAAATAAATATTATAATTAAATATAATTACAATATAATATAACTTCGGGAGTATTTGTACAGTGGTTATCTTCATGGGGCGTCCACTTGTTTGAGGGGATTAAGTTCTTGCTTTACTCTGTTGAAGGGTTCGGTATGTTCCTTTTGTACTCGCACTGAATATCTGCGTTTGTGAGTAACATTGTTCTCATTTGTTGTTCTGCATCGTGATCAGGAAACCCCTTTGGTCTTAGTGGTAAGTGGATTACCCCAGTGCCTCCATCCATCCTTCCCTCCACGCCCATTATTTGCCCATTATCGTCATCTGTCTCCAATAGTCCCATCATACATGCTCCTTCATTTCTAGTCTGCATGAGTAAAATAAAATAAAATAATTCTTGATGTATGTTTGTAAGGGGAAATCTTGTACCTATTTTAGAACATTATTCTATTTTTTAGAAAATAACATAATTATTCATAAGTATGCAGTGTCATAACTACATCTCTGATGTTTATAACAAACCAAACCGTTTAAAAAGCGGTTGAAAATTGAGCAAGTTGTGGTTATTTAAAAAGTACACACCACTACAACACAATGTTATGTGTGAGCGAGCCGCCTGTGGCAAGATGGCCGCCATGTGCGGACGTTTGACTCCGTTAGCCGAGACATCTAGCCTTTATATATATATATATCTATGTTCCAAGCCACTACCCTCAAGAAAGTTTGGTAATAGACCAGGTCTTTTTTTGAACATCTGTTGTCTTGTCTTTGATCTGCTTGATTTATTTACCAAACATCTTTTTGTAAACTTGTTGAAGTGCTCAAAGTTTCTTCCAGTTTGGCCGGACTGCCTGCTCTGTTTCCCGGCCAGGTTTCCACACTCTTAAAAACCGACTGTGATGATTGTTCCTTATACAGTACATAACTCCCCCTTCTCCTTCCTCTTTTCTCCCCCCCCTCCTTTCTCTCTCTCGCGCAGGAGGATGACGAAGGGCCTCACGGGGCCCCAGAGTACGACACCATCTCTGAAAATGGCCTTTTGAGCCGCAACGAGCCAATTCGCAGCAAGGTGTCCAAACTGACAGAGAAGCTGCGTAAACGCTACCCCACCAGCAGCACAGGTCAGTCCGCTCCCACTCATCCACTGGTTTCATTATACGTGGTGCCAATTTGGAAGTGTGCTTTACGTTACATCGATGTTGGTGGTAGGTTAAGTTAATGTTGCTGCTGCTACTTCAGTTTCGCACCTTGGAGACCAGGAACAGTTGTGTAACCATCATATTTAAGCTCTGTCAGAAAACAGTAATCTTCCGTTGTACCTCAGCGTAATCGGTAGTTTGGGCCTTTTCATTGAAATTACGCAAAAGCTGAACCCGAGGGTACGCTGAGGCTAAAGGGAAATCTGACTGGCTCCTGGCTTGTATGGCAGGTCTATGTACTAGTACTATGTTCTAGATTTCACTGTACTCTTTCTACTTGTTTTTCTTTGTCTCCAAAGGCAACTGTTCGAGTTGCAACGCTGTCTTCTCCGTGCTGAAGAAAAGGGTGAGTCTGAATACTTGTGACCAGAATCTGGGATATATTTAGGAATCACATGAACATTTGGATTGATTTGGTCCCGACTTTTCTTCAACATGTTCTTGTCTCTTGTTGCAGAGGAACTGCAGTAACTGTGGCAACAGCTTCTGTTCCCGATGCTGCTCTTTTAAAGTGCTGAGAGCTTGCATGGGGGCAACCGGTAAGGAGTGACAAATAGAAGATACTGGATCATTCTACAACATTTTATTCTTACTCTGATTCAGATTGGCTCATGTGTGTACTGACTGACGGTTTTATTCTCTTACTTTTTCTTCTCCAGCTCCAGAGGCACAGAGAGAGACAGTGTTTGTCTGTGCTCCTTGTAATTCCTCTCTCATCAAGTTACAGTGACATGGCATCAGTTAATCTCCTGGTGGCCAGTGGAAGGTCCTTCACAAAGTAACTGTAGCCCTCGCACACACCATGGTGTTCATGTTAAGAAACTTAATGTCTGTTAAGATACCTCCTATGTTGGTCCTGCCTTGTCCAGTCAAATCCTTCCTCCGCTACTTATCATTATGGGACTTCTACTGTAACATGTTACAAATTTCCTGGGACAACTCCCTATGAAGAACTGGACCTTATGAATAAATGGGAGTCAAGACAGGAAATAATAGTATAAACAAAAATCCAGGGCCGTGGTTTTCCCCTCGCTAGGCCGAGGGAAGAATAAAGCATGCAAGGTGTAGGCCCGGACTCTACTGGTGGTGTTGGGTGAGATTGGGAGTTTGACTGGAGGTCGGTGGTTTCGTTTTTACATACCTTTTCTTGCCACAAATTTGGATCCACTTGAATGTTGATATCTTTAGCCTGGTAAGCTGTTCAACTGTAACATCCTGCCGAGATAACTTCTCTGTACTAACAAGACTAAGCTACCACTGGAAAACCATGTGTTAGCTGGGCACTGCACAAAACAGAATTCTGTTATTTGGATGAACAAAATAAGAAGCTCTATGTTCGGGCTTTGGGTGCCGGCAATTCAAAACCCATTTTCCCTCAAAGACTCGTTTGTTGTCCCCCAGTCCACATCGACCTGTGGCTGGTCAGCATCTCTGTGTGATTATTTCTGGGTTTGTCCAACTATTCCAGGCCAGTGATTTTGGTTGACTTCATGTTTTTAATAATTGCATCTGCTCCTGCTCTACACGGCTCCTGTGGGTATGCATGTTATTTACCAGACCTCAAGTCCAGAGGTGAACCCTGCTAATGAATCACAGTGAAGGTGTACTGGTGGTTTGTGAACGAGGATAAGTTTGATAGACGGCGGTATTCTACTTATTATGAACAAATTGCTTCATTCTTCACCCTGATTGTTGTTTATTCCTGTGTAGACATGTCAAACTGGTTTCTTTTTGGAGGATAGAGACAACCTAGAAATCTGTATCCCTGCCGCTCAAGCTTCTTCTTTTAACCGTATCAAAGTCAGTCCAACTGGATTCAATTCATCTGAACAGACTGAGAAACCAACTGAAACCAGCATCAGAGCCTCACACTCTTGCAAGCGGGACTTAAAAGAATCCATGTGGGGCGTTGTAGCCCAAAAGCTCGGTCTTTGATGGCAAACCGGCGAGACGATGACAAAGCTGTTTTAACGATGATTCAGACAAGGACGATTGTAATTGTGTGCTTTGCTTTTATTGAAATCCTATAAGCTGTTACTGTAAATTTTTCTTCTATATCTAATATATTTAAGTTAAAAGTCCACAAATGGGAAATTATTATTTGACCTAATGATGAATTCTGTATATATTGGCCCATATTTTATTGTTAAAACAAGCCATTATTGAAATAAACTCGATGATTTCATTAACTTAAAGTCCTCGTGGTAAGTGTTTTTTATTTAAAAGCAAGTGAGTAACAGAATACAATTTTGGGATAAAGTATTTGAGGAAAGGTTCGTGTTCAATTTTATATGTTTTGACGTTATTTACATTTTTAGATTTTAAAAAAGAACAAATATTGGATGCTTCCTCAAGCTGTATAAAAAGTACCAGTTGTGTCTGAAATTAACCAACTGGAATTTACCTTCTAGAAATGTCAAGCAGGAATCCACATAAATCACAAGAGAAGAATTTCAAAGTCACACGTTTACCTCTGCCAAGGAGGTTATGTTTACCTCCGTGGTCGTTTGTTGATATCTAGGAGTTTGTGCAATGTGGTGCAGATCCAAATCAAAATCTGGATCTAGAGAATTCAAATGTGGTTTTCTAAAGGGAACTGTTGGGCCTTGGCTGAGATATACCCTCTATTGTATATGAGTTAGGATTCAAAGTAAATGATGAATATACAAGAAAGCCAATTAAATAGCTTGCCCACACAAATAATAATTATATGATTATCACAGAGCAATGTTAATCATAACACCTTTTATCTAAAAGGTTAAAACGTTCACAGTCATGTGAGCCTGGGACACCTCTTCACCCAGTGGAGGTGGTGGGTCAGAGGGGAATGGTAGCCCCCCCCCCCGCAGGACACCATCACAGCACTGCTGCTCCTTCAGCGACTGATCTACCGTGAAGTGTCTGAAGTGGAGGAGCTGCAGGTCGTCCCTTCCCGCAGCTGTTAGACAAGCAGCTCCATGCCCAGTCGACCACATGTACCAATTCTGGCGATCCACTATAAACTCACTCAGGTTCAAATTAATGTAACTGTGCAATGCTCATTTCAATCTGTGCAATTCAATCACTTATTTGCAATATGCAATATAAGTGTATATATTCTGCTCACAATATATGCAAATATTCAGTTTACACCGTCTTACATTATTTTTGTATCTATTTGTATTTAGCTTTTACTTGTGTTTATATTGAATATTTACTTATTTATTACTGTACTGATGTTTATTTTTTGACTGTCCTCTCTGCTGCTGCAACACAGCAAATTTCTCCTTCTTGGGACTAATAAAGGATTATCTTCTATCTACTAATGCTACTAATTCCACAAACATCGGTCTGTCTCTATGTGGAAGACATTCTGTATCTGATAAACTGTCTTATCGCCTTCGTACTTGGCATGTTCATTGCTAAGGGCCCAGGGAAGTGCAGGGCCAAATTTTGTGTGATTTGGACATGCAGTACGTTGAATATTAATTAAGATAAATAAAGATGGAATAAAATAAACAGGCAACCAGCACTCCAGCAGTCAGTAAGGACAGGGCAGTGTGTCTTCAGTCTGTGAAGGAGCTGAATCTTCTTCTCCGTCCTCAGTTAAACGACAGCAGAGGTCAGCTGTCAAGCTGCGGGTCAAATCAGCCCTCGATCATTTTGACGATTTAACTGTTTTTATTTCACTGTATGGGACCGCATCAGACACTAACAGGTGTATGCCTACTGATCAAAAGTTGGTTCTGAAAAATTTGTCAGTTTCTCCACAGCCCTCTGAAATAGCAAAACTGCAACGTATGAAAAAATAATACTAGTATTAATAACACACGTGAACAGTAATAAAGCTAATTCAATTTCATTTTATGAAAACAATTTACAGTTGACAATTGACCTACCTGGTTCATGAACCAGGTAGGAGGAACACAACGTTTCTAGCTTGACTTTGCACCATGGACCGTTTATAGAAAATCTCTGCACACAACATCCAGCACACAAACAATAGAAAGTGACGGTATCTTGTAGAACTGTTTGAGGAGGACTCACTAATGACAAGGGATAATTCTGAAGTAGCCCTCGAGCACTAACAAAGGACAAGAGAGCGTTACAAACATTTAAAACAGGCAATGCACCGGACCTAAACCTGCACTTGTAGGTTAGCCCCGCCCCTCTAACCCCTCCTCTCCTCTTATCCCCGCCCCCCGCCCCGCTCCTCTTGTCCCACTAAAACGATTTGAGCGCACGCAGGGACTCGTCCCCACGGCCGCGGATGGCAACATGGCGACAGAGGTAAGGCTGGCTGATGTTAAGGCTTTAATCCCCCCCCCCCCCCCCTCCATGTTCCCACCCTCTGCAGGAACCTCACCTCCATGGTGCCGCTATGAGTAATAATAAAAATCACGGGTGCGGGTGTGTGTGAGCGGAGAGACGAGGTGACACTGGGATTCAGCTCACTTCAGACAGTGTCCTACATTATCCTGCGCGTCGGCCGATGATCCGTCGGTTATTCTCCCGTAGCGCGTTTGATAGAGAAGATATTTTATTGATATACAGATAATAAACCTTTAACATGTCAGTGATGTGTCAGGGGCAGCGGAGCAGCGGGTCCCCACAGGGATGTTGAGAACAAAATGTGTTTGGTGAAAGCAGATCGGGGCTTTTTTGTCTGCTGAGACGACCCGTTAATCCACTGTGTTGACTACACACGCACACACGCACACGCACACACACACACACACACACACACACACACACACAGAGGGAGGAATAGCGTTCAGCACCATGGACAGAGGCCACCCACTGCTCTCCTTCTGTGATACAGTTAATGCCGGATTTACAAGAGAGGTTGATAATAATAACATAATAATAATAATAATAATACAGTTGTAAGTGAGTGACAGTCTGCCTCATCATGTTCCACATCATCGATCTGTTGTGAGCTGTAGTTTAGATGTTGAACCGTCTCCTGTGAGCTGTGCTTCTCTGTTCGAGCAGGGAGAGACAAGAGGGGGAGAATGTGTGTGTGTGTGTGTGTGTGTGTGTGTGTGTGTGTGTGTGTGTAGGAGATAGTGTGTCAAGTGCTGGGCTCTGCTCCAACACACAACAAGGCAGAAATAAGTGCAGACACTGAGCCACGGGGAGATTGATCACATCTCCTCTATCATCCTGCACCGACAAATCAGCCTCTGTTTGTACACATTGACAGTGAACAGGTGCACACAGGGGTGTCGCCCTCTGTCTCTCTGGGGACTCATTACAGAGATACTGTTTTAACCCCTACTGTTTTGTGTGTGTGTGTGTGTGTGTGTGTGTGTGTGTGTGTGTGTGTGCGTGTGTGTGTGTGTGTGTGTGTGTGTGCGTGCGTGCGTGCGTGCGTGCGTGTGTGTGTGCGTGCGTGCGTGCGTGCGTGCGTGCGTGCGTGCGTGCGTGCGTGTGTGTGTGTGTGTGCTCAGTTCCACAACCTGCAGGAGCTGAGGCACAGCGCGTCCCTGGCCAACAAGGTCTTCATCCAGAGAGACTACAGCGAAGGAACCACCTGCAAGTTTCAGACCAAGTTCCCGTCGGAGCTGGAGAGCAGGGTGAGGAGACTTCTTCTGTTAAACATGCTCCTGTGTTAGATGTATGTAGCTCAACAGACATGCATTTGGATTTAGTATGTACATATATGTATATAGATGTGAGTGTGTGTGTGTCTTTATATCAAAGGCATTTATATATATATGTATATATAAATTATTATTATTATTAATTATTTATTTTAAGAAAAATATATAAATACAACATTAAAAGCAAAATCCTGACAGATGATAGGGGCAAAAAATACAGTGCAATACAACCGGCCTACAGGATCATTACAGAAGGAGAAAAAGGAGATTTTGTGTAGAAAGTCATAATAATAAGAGAATAAAGGAGTAATATGAGAATAAAGTAGTAATATTATGAGAATTATTTGAATGATTGGAAATTCCTCTGTCGCTATTAGTAATAGGCTACTATTATTTATAGTTTTTAAAATAATGATAATAAAGTTTTAGTTGATTTTCAAAATAAAAGATGACATAGTTCCGCCTTATCATTAGCAAGGTTTCTTTGTAATCTGAAACTTTCCATGACTATTTTGAGATATTTTATTGGTAAAGAAAGATCAATAAATTGAGGAGATAAATGGCAGATCTTCATCAACAGACCAGATTCACAGCTACAGGTCCTAAGACTGTCATTATTGAGAAAAACCCATCCTTCCTCTCCACGTTTCACTTGACTCATCGCTCTCCTCGTGACTCTGTCCTTCGTGCGTCTCCAGATCGAGCGGACGCTGTTTGAGGACACTGTGAAGACTCTGAATAACTACTACACAGAGGCGGAGAAGATCGGAGGACAGTCGTACCTGGAGGGGTGTCTGGCCTGCGCTACAGCGTATCTCATCTTCCTCTGCATGGAGACACGTTACGAGAAGGTCAGGCTGGTTCTCTCAAAGGCAGCTGGATTTTCATGTTCAAGTTCAGCGGTGAACGTGTTGTGGGTTTTTCTTCTCCTGTCTGTGTGTCAGGTGTTGAAGAAGATCGCAAAGTACATTCAGGAGCAGAATGAGAAGGTCTACGCTCCCAGAGGTCTGCTCATCACTGATCCCATAGAGAGGGGGATGCGTGTTGTATCCTTACTCAGTGCTTTTTAAATTAATAAATCAATGCTTGTGTTTGCATCTCTCCTGAGGAGACGAGAGAGGCAATTAAATCTTACGGTCCCTTATCACAGGTAATACAATTTCAGAGACAAAATACATAATATGTAAATAAGATTTGATTATATTCTCATGAAGCATAACAAGTTTTACCAGTATTTCATAGAAATAAAAAAACCATTAACTAAACCTGAACAGTTTATCAATTTAGAGAAATATCAACAACTCCCATAACCGTAACTTGAAGTGTTCTAAAGTCTGATATAAAGTACTCTGATACTACCTTTTCTTTCATATGTAGTTTATAAACCGTAAGCATATAATAAGCATTTTTTTAAATAGTATGAAGTACTTTTACTGTGTAATTTAGGAGTAATCCGAGGCCTAAGGACCTGTTCAAAGACAAACTACAGCCTATTTGTCAAATGTTGACGTGGCATTCAAATGATTTCTTCTATAAGTAGAAATATTTTCTTCTTCACCTACTTGTACCTTATGCTAAATCCTACTACTATTTTAATTTAATTTATATCATCTATATGATATGGTTTTATTTAAAGGTGACAAATTGCGCAGCATTTTCAAACAGCAATGAAAACTCTGTCTTAGCATTTTATTTTGATCACAGACTGTTTTAATAGAAGTTCTTGGGATATATACCTTAAATTAACTGAACATTATGTACGAGAAAATACACAGTTATAGATCATGTATCGCCAATCAGCCAAAACAAAGAGACGTGACGTTTGGTCCTAATGGCCCAGGCCTACAGACTGCTGGTGTTTTCTAATACTCGGTAGTGCCTTATTTGTCCCTAACTACTTTCACCAGATAGAGATTTCCATCTATGAAGACCGGGGCTCCAGCGGCTCCAGCTCAGGGAGCAGCTCTGTGTCCGGCAGCACAGCTCGATGACTGGCCTCGTCCTAAGCCCCCTGTCCCCCTGATCACTCACCACCGGAGAAGTCAGGACCCTGATACCACTCCTGTCCCAATACTTAACACGTACCATCCCTCAGCCATGTTCACACAAAGGATTCACTAGCTTTTTGTGTCTCTTTGGCAAATGACCTGACATCACGTGCTTAAAATGTTCCCGAGCTTTTTCCACAGTGAATGCACTTCAGTCGTTTCTTGCAAACTGACTTGCATGCACGTTGACTCAGACGTGTTTTGCTTCAGTGTCTCGATGGAAAAAAAATCATCGCAATACTTTGTGTGATCGTACCATTAACGTCCTTCCTGTTCTGTCTGGTGGGAGATGAAAAGGATGGAAGGAAGTAAGAAAGAAAAGAGAGGATGTGTTAGTGTTGAGATGGGAGTGACGACCACAGGCCTCATCGAAACCTCATACCTCAGCCACCGCAGCTGCACCGCACAGTCCAGATCAGCCTCAGCGGCGACCTGACCGACTGGGAAACTGGACTGAGCCCATCACCGTCCACCCTGCACCACCACACACTGGCTTCTGAGGACACTACCTGTCGCTCTGACTGCGTTTCTGGATCGTGGCAAATGTGAAAAAGGATGTGCAAGCATTTGAGCAGGGCATCACAACGTTTCACTGTGCAAAGGAACTCTTCCTCCATCCACTCTGCTGTAACTCATACTGTCTGGTAGCAGATGAATGTCACTCAGCACATCCATGTACAACTGTAGCAGATCTTCCATATCACGCACATGAAAGTAATTAGACACAAATGCACCAATCCAAGTGGTAACCTCTTGGTTTCAATGAGCGAGAGCAACTCTTCCTAAATTTGAATTATGCAAAGACGCAGTGTGCATTATTACAAGTGGACCAAGTATGGGTCAGAAAGTCTTCCTGAATCTTACCTGTAGTGTTTTGAAGTACATCAAACTTCCAAAGAACAATAACTGCCAAACAGAAACAAATAAGGACTCACAAATGTGAACGTGTCCTTTATTTTGGTGACGCTGTGCGAGGACTGACTTTCTTGTCGCTTGTTGTTTGATACACAGCAAAGAGGTAAATATGACTGGTGTCTGATAAATACTCTTTCATCACCGCTACACAGAGCTCGTCTTTCTTTATCGTCACCCTGTTAGTAAACATGAGAGGCCACCTGACAGGATACAGGTAGATGTGCCGGTAAGTCATCACAGATACTGAACGTGCACAGGAGCAGGTCTCCAGGACTGGAGCTGCTAAATGGAATGCAGCCAATATGATCGTTGTACTTATCAGCAGGTTTTTATCAGAAATGAAAACCCAGCAAACATCACTAATGTAACTAGAAAAAAAGACCAGCTGTGGCTCAGGATGTAGAGCGGATGGTCCATTAAATGGAGCGAATTAAATTGCCCAAGGTTTCCTTGGGCAAGATAATCCCTGATGGCTCTGCGTGATTGTTGTGTGGTAAAGTGCTTAATGTGCACTGTAAAACTATAGAGCTGATCAAATACAAACTCGAGTAGTGTTTTAAAAATGATTTAACATAATATATTACCACAGTATTATGAGATGTGCTGAATGTGCTAGCAGCTGTTCGGGCCCCCCGGGCCTTGTGCACGTTGCTTGCTGTGCCTGTGTCTTGGTGAATTGAACTCTGCTTGATGTAGGACAGAAACGACCAAATTACCACAGTAATCAAAGATGAAATGGTACAAATAACTCTCAGAAATTGTACCACCATTTCAAAGTACAGAATAAGTATAACATCTTATTACATGCACTACAGCATCAGAACATCTCACAAATCTGATGTTATGACGAGCTTTGTTTTCATGCATGCTTAACTGGCTATGACAGAGCACTTTCAACTGAGTTATGGGTTGATATCGACCGCTTCTTCAGTCTTCACTTGGAAAGTGCAGAGACGACAGCGTGCACCCAGGAAACATCCAGACTGCAGGACGTCTAGACACTAGGACTCCGTCAAATAGTGAATCCAGATGGACACACGGTCACTGCATGTCACAGGAAGTCAAGCAGATACTTTTCTCAAACGTTACTCTAAAGACTAGGGACTCCTGAGATGTGCAGACAGCACCAACACACACTGTAGTAAAAGTGTCTTCACACAGGAGGCTTGAAACGTGGTGACGGACGTGGAGCGGATTCCAATGTAATATGGAGCCAACGCTGCATGAGTGACAGCACGAAGCAGGTGAGAGCAAGAACAAAGGAGGAAGAGAAGGAAGGTTAGGACGACACAGTAGAAAAGGATCAAACTGAAACACATGGCAGTTAAATGGAAATATGACGAAAGAAGACCATAGAGACAAGTGTTTACACAAAGGGAATTTGCAGAACTCAATATATCTCCTTTGTGATAATAATAATAACAATAAAAATCATGATAATAATAGTAATATATCTTATTATATAGCACAATTCATGAATAAATGTAACATAGGACTTCAGATAAAAACTGTTTAAACACTAAACAAGACAGGGCAATACAATTGAATATAAAGAGAAGGCTTAAATAGGTGATAGTGTTAATGTAATAATGAGGTTGTTTTTAAGATTAGGTCTCCTGAAGCACCACAGACTTTTTTCTACTTATGAAGTAATAAACTGACTCACCAAGAATAGTGATTGGTAAGATTTTATTAAGAGAGATGGTCATGGGTCATAAAAGACAACATTAACCCTAGCAGTAGTACAAATTAATACTGGATTAAAATGAATGAAAAATAGTTTAGCTACTCAGAGTAAAGGAAACAACACGTTTTAATTTTGAGGGCTGGACAAAAAGTTTGAAACCATTTTCTGTTTAGTTTTTCTGTTTCCAAAGTAATTGTATTGCCTTCTCAAAGACCTGCAAAAAATAAATAATAAAGAAAAGAAAATTGAAAACAGAACAATAATACAATTTTAATTTCTTTTCAAATTAATATTTGAGGCACTGCATTCAAGAACAAATCATTTAATAAACTTGCCTACCTGCACAGTGGCCATTCTTGACAGTGAAGCCTTTACCACACTGGAAAAAAAAAACTTCTGTCAGTATTTGGTTGTAAAATTAAATTTGATTGAATTAAAACTGACAGTCAGAAGAAAAGAGTTGTGTTAGATAAGTCAATAAGGCCTCTGATAGAGACACACTGGAACATTACCAGGTTCATAGTTCATGCTGTGGCTCCGTACTCCGTACCTGCGTGTCATCGGCGAGCAGAGTCATTTCCTCTTCTCTGGGAAAAGACACCTCCACCACTGAGTTCATCTCACCAGGCTGAAGGGCTCGGCTGATGGAGCTGCCGTCTGGCCAGGAGACCTGCAGCACCGTCACCTCATCGTCTCCTGGGAATCCGGGGCAGGATTTTATTTTTATACTGTCTTTTACCTTAGATAATGTAACAAATGCTGTTGTTACCTAAACCAAAGTGGGCGACAGGCTCCATCTCACACAGGTACCCGGAGCCTCCGTCAATGATGCGCGTGTGAGCTCCACTCTGATTGGTGAAGGCTGTTACCTTGGCGCCCCGGGCAAAAGAGCCAAACTGGGTGTGAGGGATGACCCGCAGCCAGTTATTGGACGAGCCCTGACAACAACAGTGATGGGTTAGGCTGATGTAACTAACACCTACACACGCACACCCACACACAGACACGCACACACACACACGTACACACCTGTGTGACCTTGAAGACAGATATTGGCTGCTGGGCGCTCTCTCCATGTGCCAGCAGCAGCTCCAGCTGTCCGTCCCCATCCAGGTCGGTCACGGTTCCACCTGTCCAGTAGCAAACAGAGAGCTTTCATGGCTCTTACTCCCATGACAACTAAACTGTGGTGTTTATATGGCAGCTGTGTCTCTATGAATCTCAATCAAAAGACAGAGAGGAGGCAGAGATGTCTCATATTTCTTTCAGCTCTCTACAGTTTGATAATGAAACTGATGACAACGTGTTGTCCTGAGCTCAGAGGCAGCTGACCTGTTCCTCTCCCCTGTGGCTCGGCAGCATCTCCCACGTTAAGCTCCTCGATCAGTGGATCCGCATCAGTTCTCCTTGCCACCCTGCAAACGAACACATGGGATTATAACAACAGCTTTTGATTTAAGGATTTCCTGTCATGTAATGGTTTATGTGTGGCGCCTCTCCATGAAACTTGGGTCCATGTAATTATTGCGATCTTACCTGAACAGCCTGTTGGGGGCGTTTCCTCTGTAGGCGATGTTGTTGAAAAAAACGTCCAGCTCCTTGTCGTTATCAAAGTCAGCAGCGATGACTGTGCGAATAGGGGAGGGGGTCGCAAATCCCCCAGTAGCTACGTTCTGCAAGAGATCATTTTAAAAATCCTGTTTTATCAAAATCTTTCCATTTCACAGAGTTTTATCTGATCTTCTTTATTCCTCTGTAAAAGTCCTCACCCGAAATGTAGAGTCGGTGCCCTGCAGGTAGAGTCGGTGTGGGCCGTTCCAGTTGCCATAAACGATGTCCGTCTTTCCATCCCCATTGAAGTCAGCGAGTGTTACTCCTCTGCCATGCTGGTAGGTGTCCTCCACACCTTTGGATATAAATGCAGTGTTAAAGCTTTAGTGCTGCCACTGCTGGAAAAATAGCGATAAGATCAAGTGTCTCTAGTGACATCTAGTGGTGGTATTAAAGAAGACACTGTGGCAGAGCAGCACATTGATTCTCCCCCATAAATTACTTTTCTCATAAAATAACAGCAACAATTCAATATTATTATGTTAACTCTTTTCTAGTTTAGTCAAAACATTTATATCTTGGTAATTTTTTCTCGCTGAGATTTAGATGAGAATATCTCGTGTGTGAACATATAAACTAAAGCCAATAATAACTTTTTCTAATCTGTAGAACTATTCCTTTAAAGAAAATGGGACATTTAAGATGGCAAGGAAAAAATTGTCCAAAATGCACCTACGTGTTGCTCCTTTTTATATTTCCTTTTTGATATAATTGATTTAAAATGTGAGGTAATGGCTATTTACTCACTTAAGAAGTAAATAGTGAGTAAATATATATATTGTGTTTTTATGTTTCTATGTTCATTGTATGCACCAATAACCAGAGCAAATTCCTTGTAGGTGTAAACTTCTTGGCAATAAATACTTTCTGATTCTGATTCAGTAGCTATTGACTGACACACATCGCAAACATGTTGATAGTTCTCAGATTTCTTATTTTATCTTATGTAGTTCAACTCCCACCTCTTGAGCGTTCTTGCTCTTTCGCTCAAGCTCACCTGCCTGTCTGGCCATGTCAACAAAAGTCCCATCTCCTTTATTCTTAAACAAGAAGTTGGGTCCGTTCTCGTTGTCACAGAAGACGTCAGACCTGGCCTCGCTCAGGATCGGCCCGACCACCACACCACGTCCACCTGCAGGACCAGCAAACTGTGAGAGTCCACTTCAAACCACTTCACACACACACACGTCATCTTCTCGAGCCTGAACTCCTCCTGACCTGTGAACTTGTTGACCCCGGCCTGCGCAGCCACGTCCGACAGAGCGATGACGCCTTTACTCACATCACTGGCAGCCTCGTCCATTTCTAAGAGAGCATGGGGGCCCACGTTGCCACTGGCGTAATTGGCCACGTAGATGGAGTAACGACCTGTTCCCTGCAGTGCAACAGCAGGCGAGAGGAGTGAGGGGAAGCTTTTTTAGAAGCAAAAGTGGGATTTTGTGTTTAGATCGACAACGTGGATTAACTGACCTTTCTGTCCACACATGCCACAGAACGTCCTGCCATGCGATTGGCCACGCCGCGACGCACATTGACCTCGTCTTGTAGAAGATCTTCGAAGCGACCGTTGCGAAACTTGAAGAGCTTGTCCGAGTAAGTTGCCCGTCCTGCATAAAAAAACAGAAAGCCAGAGATCATGAGAGAAATCCCTTCACATATTGTTCCAGAAATGACGTCAGGAGGCCCTTTGCTGGTTTCTGGTTGGAAATCTTGAAATCGCACTATTCACCAGAGTAGGCGTCGTTTGTGTTCAGGAAGTAGATCTCCTCACGTCCGTCTCCATCCACGTCGCAGGCAGTAACTCCGATAGCGTTCCCTGCTCGGTCCCTCAGGGCGTAGTATGGAGAGGTGCTGTCGTCAGTGGCGATGTTCACCAGCCTCTTCGTGGTGTGATCGTACTTCAGCACCAGGTTGGGCCCGTTGTACCTGAGGGAAAACGTAGAATAGATTGGATTTTTACAAATTCATGCAAGCTAACGGCCACAGGGTAAAAAACGTATAGCTGGGCTATGTCACACCGTCAGCCCCTCACCCTGCCACCACCACTTCCAGGTCGCCGTCACCGTCCACGTCGGTCACGGCCATCCCGTAGTTGAGCTGTGTCGGGTTGTGAAGATTGTCCGGAGGAAGCACAGTCTGCGTTACGACCTGGAACATGGGCTCCGAGCTCTGGGCGAGAGACTGATGCCGGAGTCCCACCAACAGGAGGAGCAGCAGACCTGAGGCCCACATCGCCACTGCAGCCTGATGGGACACAGAGCAGGGGTGTGGGTCATGTGTTGTGTCCAGGATATGGACACAGACATTTCATGGTTTTAATGCTGCATCTCACATTGGAAACAGATTTGTTTGTCATTCTCTGCTCATTATCGATAACCACTGATGTGAAGTTTGCTCCTGATACATTTGGCTCATGTTGCTGACACACAGCAAGGTTTCACACACACAAAGAACATGTGGAACAATCCAAAATGAACAAAAGGCCACAATTAAATGACAGAATCCAAATAGATGTTACAAGTAAGCAATAGTGAAATCTAGAGAGAGAGGTTGCCACCAATGGAAAGACAAAGTTTATACTAGTTTGGAGCAGGTTATTTTAATGAAACGCTCCAATGTGTTTTTCCTGATTAGTGAAAACAATCCTTCATTCGAAGTTGGTTAAAAAATGATCTACATCTTGTTAAGAATACTGTCTTGTCATTTACTTGTTAATAATTATGCTGCACAAGCATAATTGATCTTACATTCATCATACATTGCAATGAGATCTTTACCACTACATCCATGCATGAGGTTAATTCTTCCTCTCTGAAGTATGTCTGCAGGAAGGTCTCCTTCTTTCTTACCTGACAGCTGAGTCTGAGTGTAGAGATAGAGATGATGTGTCTGCGCGGCAGACGTTTAGCACAGATCCTCGTCCTTACACAACTATAGCTTTTAAAATCTACAAAACAGCTTGTGTAATGTGCAGAGGATAAGCCAATCAGAGGAGGTCTCTCTGAATGATCAGGTTGTTGACCAATGGCTGGCCTGTATTTCTTGTGCCCGTGTTTCCGAGACCCGGATGCTATGTATTGGTAGTCACAACAACAATTCACTTATCATACATGAGTGATTAGAGGTGTTGGGAATCGATCATAAACCGTGAAGCGGATGGAAGTTGTGCTGGAGAACAAAACAAGTTTTTTATTGCGTTAAACAAACGTGCCCGTCCTGCAGAGTGGCTCAGCTGCGGCGCCCTAAAAGAACGCCATCTCCCAGCATGCACTGGGTTGTCCTGTGCTCACGTCAGTAGCGCGACGAACATCGGCGGCTGCACCAGAGACTGTGGGCTGAACAAACCAGACACGGGTGAGCTGAAAGAACAATAACAGTATCTTCCCTGTTTAGACGTTTGGTGTCTTAGTGAAATGAAAACAAAAGACTTGAATTATCTTTATATTTGTGTTCTCGATAAACAGCTAATATCGCCTCAGTTGGTGGAAGTTTAGCCCGTTAGCTAAACCGGTTAGCAAGCTGGAGCTAACTGAAACACACAGTGCTAAGCTACTTGGCCAGTTTTCAGGCTCCAGCAGCGCGTGAGCTACTTGTAGTTGTTTGGATGAAATCAGATCAATATTGTATCAAATGATTTATCGTTTTGAAAACTGCGTATGATTAAAAAATGTACTTGTTTTTTTTTTAAAACTGTTTACTTATTCATTTTATGTATTCCACTCCACTTGATGTACAGAGCATTCTTCATAAACACGTTCACCAAGTGTGTCACAGACGTAGAAACAGAAAATGCGTGCAGTGCTGTTACAAACGATAGCACGTTAATGGAGAAGAGAAGTGAGGTAAAACAAACTGATGCATCGAAAAAAAGGTTCAATGGTAAAATCAATAAAATAAAGCAATAAAACAAAAGTTATATAAGTCATCTTATAGCACTTAGTCTTTTAAATAATTTGAATAGAGGATACTGATGAGGCTTGTCTGTGAGACAGATGTGGAGACAGTGAACGCCCTTTTTAAATGATGTATCATAAAAATCGATTGGCTGTAATTGTCTACATTTTCTGAGATGAATTCATTTTAGATTTTTTTCCATCACCTTGCAAATGTGTTATCTCTTATCTCTTTAGGTTTAAATCTGAGGGACAGTTTCATGTCACCTTCCAATTTATAGTTTTTGACAATCTCCTTCCATATTTTCAGTGTATTTTCTAAAATCAAATTTTCTTGTCAAGTTGCCTGATTTGTCCCCCTTCCTCTGTGATCCAGGTGTTTTATTAATTCAATTGAGTAATGGAACAGCCAAAGGAAGACTGTGCTACATCCCAGCCAACACCCGCACCTCCCTCCGAGACCAAGAAGCCAAATCCGCCTCCGTACGTCCCCAAACAGCGGCTCCCTGCCTCCAAAGACAAAGCTCAGACTCCGGGAGAAGTAAAGCCACGACCCAGGCCTCGCTACACTGACAAGGCACGGAAGAATGCCAAGAACAAGAAGGACAAGGCTGGAGGAGAGGGTAAGTCGGCACCTGTTGAAGGAGAAGATGGAGGTGAGATACAGAACAGCGACACGAAGCCTGATGTGAAGGAGGAGCCGCTGGAGGATCCAGAGGTTGAGGTCAAAGAGCAGCTTGAGTCAGCCAGTCTGGAGGCAGATGTTGCCTCACGGCTGGAAGCAATATCCCTTGTGGAGGAAGAGGAAGAAGAGGAGGAAGAGGAAAGCTGGGATACACTGTTCAATGATGAGGGCGACTCTTTGGAACAGCACCTGCCTGCAGAGGTGAGAGTTTCATTCATTCAGCATAAAAGCAGGCGGGAGGAGTATAATTGAAGCTTTGGTTCAGTTCCTTCTCTTGTCATCTACTCATATTCCACCTGTCTTCATCTGTACACTTTCCTTCTCCCTGGCTGCAGCTGGCTGTGAAGCAGGGTCGAAAGAAGAAGTCAAACCAGGGCCGCAGGTTTGATTACAGCAATATGGACCAAGAGGAGGATGAGGAGGAAGGCGACTTCAGAGATGATGAAATCTCCAACATCGTAGAAATCTACGACTTTCCTGCTGAATTTAAGACCGATGACCTTCTCAAGTTATTCCAGGCTTATCAGTATGTATCATACAGGGCACAACATCTTACTTTAAGACATTATTTAAAACCACAACAGGGTGTCAGCAGGTTTAAAAAGTAAAACAAAACAATGTTCTATTCAATTATCTGATATTAGCCCTTTAAAAGTCTTAACTAAGTTAAAATATTACTTACTAGGTCAAGATAGTACTTAATTATGTCAACATTTGAAATAAATAGTCTTTAATATATAACTTGTTGAAACCTGTAGTAGCATTTTGAGATTGAAAATCTATGTTGGATGTAGCAGTATTTCTCTTTCTGCATGGTCCTAACTTAAAAAAAAGAATAGAGCCATAGTAAAGTGTATTCATCTGACATGTCAGTAGGTCTTGAATATGATTTTTGATCCCCAAGTGTAGAAGATTAAAAGAATATTGGTTTTGGTAACATTTCTTTTCTGATTGTGATTTCAGACAGAGGGGCTTTGACATTAAGTGGATCGATGAAGTTCACGTTATAGGCCTCTTCTCAAGCCCCATAGCAGGTGAGTTAATCGCTGCATTGTGTTGCTGTGACACTTTCTATCCCAAATTGTTATAAGAGGGAGTTACGTCTTTTCTTTTTTCAGCCCGTGAAGCTTTAAGATCCAAACATCCACTGATGAAGTTGCGACCACTCTCCAAGTCCTCCGCCGAAGTCCAAGCCAAAGCCCGAAGCAGCTCAGGTACAAATACACTCCTCTGGTGTTGTCAGTTTGTCGTCTGTATGTCGCATATTTAAATGCTAAAATGATCAGTGTCCGTCTATCCTCAGAGGACCTCCTGCCTGCAAAAGACAGACCTCAGACCAGTGCAGCGATGGCTCGTAGGCTTGTGAT
Organism: Pleuronectes platessa; assembly: GCF_947347685.1. Taxonomy (NCBI): domain Eukaryota; kingdom Metazoa; phylum Chordata; class Actinopteri; order Pleuronectiformes; family Pleuronectidae; genus Pleuronectes; species Pleuronectes platessa. The sequence continues at coordinate 21,155,466 of NC_070628.1, read as the reverse complement.
CGGTGCCCTCGGTGTGAAAAACAACCAGTCTGACGAGCAGCGCGAAGCAGAGAAGAGGAAACTCCTGGCAGCGAAAGGTGATAATACACAGATGCTTTCTTTTCAGGCTTATTCTTGTGGTCTTGTGCATAGAGCAGTGATGCGTTCAGCAAAACCTGCTCTGTTGTATAATGTGGTGGTTGTGTGCTCTCTCCACTGATAGTTTTTGTGTAGGAAACTGAAATACTGCTGATCCACACCTCAGGTGGATGGTTGCTTACATTTGAAGGGTGACCATGGCCTCAGACAGAAGAAGATGCACAGCTCTCTTAATAAGTTTTTGGATACTTCTGTTTTGGGTAATTTGAAGTCACCACTTAAAGAGATAAAAACATCTGTCTAAAGGGCTTATCACCCAAGGAGGTCCACAAGGAAATCGTGGTTACTTCTGACACTTTGGTTAAGAACAGGCAAATATGACAGAGAGAAAAAACACATGAATAAAAAGAGAGCCTCGGAGATGACCCTTATCCTGGAAGGCAAGTCACCAACACTCCACAGGAGACCTTTGACAACCGATGCCTTCTTCAGAGAACAGATTTGTATTCCCCTCGATCGCTGGACCAAAGGTCTTTGCACCAAGTCTGTTGTGTTTCGTTTGACACATGAGGTCGTATTTATTTCAATCAAGTTTGTACACCGACTCCTTAACACAATACTTATGATGGATATAGAAAACTCTTACGAAAATAAAGGCTTGGTGTGCAAACACCTTAAATGTATGAATACAGAAAGGGACCATGTTGAAACATTACTTAAATTTGTGATTTGCCTCCTTATCTTAGGCCACAAACATATTAAGCATGGTCTCTTTGAGAAAAATATAGAGTAGGTTCTCAGCTTTTCACACGTGTTAGAATCCTCAACCGTTTGCCCTAGTTTCTGCATCACAGTGTTTCCACCAGAAGAGGGAGCTGCTTTATTACTTAACACGAAAATTGGAAGGTGCAGTTGCAAGTTGATTTAAAAGAAGTTGTTCTCTGTCCATCCCTGTGCAGATGGTAACAGGTCTATAATCAGAACAGCAGCCATTTCCCATCACAGATGGAACATAAGTATATAGGCACAGCAAACCACAAATGGCCGTCCACTGAGCAGTGAGTCAGGAAGTCAGGGCCTTGAGTATAGCGAACTAAAAACAGCTCCTTTGTTCTTAGCATGGGCGCTGCGCACTATGCTGCTCTTTACTTAAGTTCACAACACACTGAGTAAATGTCAGTGCAGACGTGCATCATGGGCTGAACATAGTGTCCCTGGAATGGACGCCACGTATTAACGTACAGCTCCATCTTCAGTCTGCTCCTCACTTCTCTGTGGTAGAGGCGCTGATGTATATTTATAGGCAACACATCACCAACGTGTTGTTTGTTCAAAGGCTTTCGATGATTGATGTGTTCAACATCTGTCTGTGATTTATCTTTCAGAACAAAAGCGCCTGGAAGCCAAACTGAAGGAAGATGCTTGGGAGGGAAAGTGACGGAAAACAACAACTACTCGTATGATTCCTTTGGCTTTTTCCAACAGATGCAAAGCTTCTGTTACTTCTTCTGCTCTGTCTCTCTCCACTGGCCACTCCTTTCTACCACCACACTTCCAACATATGGATTCCCATCTATTTTTCTTTTTGCCGCTGTCCATTAGTCTGCAGCGTTTCCTCAGATCAGGGCGTCCGGTTACTCTCCCCGATCCTTTATTATTTCTTTATTAGGAACTGTTCTCTCACCTGGACTTACTTTTATATCTGTTACACTGTAACTAAGGTCTGTACTGAAGCACTGAGCCTAATCATTTGTAATTCATTGAAAGGATGATTTTCTGTGAAGCTGTAGAGCATCATGTTTGTCATTGTTTTACATTTTTTTTAGATGTTTTTTAAGATAAACTCAACTAAACCCACCCGCCAGGTAAAGATCCTGTATTGTTTAAAGTCATGATGATAAAGTACACTATGGTATATGAATATACTGTTGAGTCAGTTCTTGTATCACAATGTAACGGTAACTTTTATTAAACTTTAACTTCACTTTTAAAACTTCATATAAGGTCAGTTTTCAGCGTTTGAGCTGTGTCGTGTGTTTGTCTGTACATATTTTCAGTCAGAGGATTTCTTTGTGCAAAGAAAGATGATGATGATAAATATGTTTTCACCCATTCTGTCAGCGAAACTTTGAACAGAAATAACTTGTCACGATCTTTCAAGTATCAAGAGCATGAAACATTCTTAGGTCAGATAGAAGTATGATGAACTACAAGCATCTTTATTAAATGTATTGCATCTCATTAATGTTTCCCCCACTGGTTCTTTTTCAAAAGCTCTAACAGTAACTTAATATACATGTATGTTGTTCAGATGAATCAGTGGGACACCCAGTTTACCTTTCGTATCCATTTCAAACTGTATTTTCCGACATTGGACAGTGTTTTTTTTTTTTTTTAAGTACAGTGGAGAGAATCTTTATAACAATACATATGGTTAAAACCTTAAAGTAAATTTGTAGAACGTGGTCTTAAAGTGGCTGCAGAGTCACAGATCCTGGGTCTGTGAATTTGAATGAAACTGTTGAGCAGATGTTGTATAACTGTCTGTTTGTATCAGTAACTTACAGTAGATTCCTGAATAAATAAAAAGAAAAGATTCCATTTCATCTCCTGATCTGGTGACGTTTTCACTCCAGTTTAATCATCGCATGATCTGTTGGTTTAGGACTCAGGTTCAACACGATCCTTTCTAATCGCCTTAAATTGAAGATGTGGTCAATCTCAACTGGCTGCTTTTCTTGATTACAATTAGAAACCAGAGCTCTCTATCTGGTAGACACAAATGTTTAATTAATATAACTTAAATCCACAAAGTCCGTTTCATAATTCTTTACCAGAACCCGTCTAGCCTCAGGAGACTTTTTTCACATGTGGAGGCTGCTGCCTCCTCTGAGGCTGCACCCAGGCGACCACAGACCGCGTGGCACTGCGTCTCCTTCACCTCCTCAGCCAGTAATTAAGTTTCCCTCTCCCAGTCTGCAGATAGAGCTGCCAATGTATTTGTTCTCAGTGAACTTTGTATCTCAGATTCGTTAACTCTTGTCCATATAAGCACCCAGCTGTAAGTGGATACGTTTACATATGTTAACAACATACTGCTGGGTGCACAAATGGGAAATAAAAACATGATGTTGCCTCCGTCTGATCACAACCCATATCATTTAGCTGACACTTTTAGCTTCCAATCAGTGCATTCATCCAGGGTGATATTCAGCTCTGCTACGGCTGAGTCCAGTACAGAACCCAGTTTGTTACTGTGCAGATCAGTGGCTGAGATGGTGCCACGTGGCTCATGAAACCAATTCAATTAAAGTGCTGCAGCCTCAGAGGAGGCACCGTTTCATCTTCAGTGTTTTCATTTGTCTTTGTGATTCACAAAGACAAATTTGTATTTATGCAACTGCAGTCTCTACAGGTGCTGGTGTCTTTGCCGGGTCCTTTCTAAAGGTGTTTTTGTACAGAAGGATTAGTTCAGCATCAGTAAATCTGTTCAGCATGAGGAGACTACAGCCAGACTCATTCCTCAGATACTCCCTGCTCTCCTGGCAGAACCCAAGGTCAGGTTATAGATAAAGGGGCAACTAGCAGTACATTGTAGTGTCTACGCTCATGGACTTTCATGTCTAATTCAGATGCTCTAGAGAGGGAGGCACCAACTCCAATTCTTTTGCATATAACATCAGTGGCTAGACGTAAAGGTTAGGTATAAATGCTTTCGTGGATGTGCTGTTGGGATGGGTGTCGCAAGATGAGGGACATATACTGGGACGCTGTGGGAGACATCTTCAGACTTGGGGGTGACAGTTGCTCATGTTACTCTGATGGCTTTTGTATATCGTTCCACCTTCTGGTCTCCTCGATGCATCACGTCTACATCAGCTGCTGCCTGAGTTCTCCTTTTTATTACATTACATCACTTGTCATTTGGCAGACGCTTTTATCCAAAGCGACTCACAATGAGTGCATTCACAACCTATGAGGGGCCATTTTAGGGGTTCAGTATCTTACCCAAGGACACTTCGGCATGCAGATGGGGAAGAGTGGGGATTGAACCGCCAACCTTCTTGTTGGAGGATGACCACTCTACCCCTAGGTCACACCGCTCACCCCCCTTTCACCAGCTTCCAGGAAACCTCCATCACAAGTGTGACAATCGGACTGTTGCATTTAAAAAAAATGCATCTGAAAGCACGTTTCATGGACTAACAGCCGAGAGGTATATTTAACAGAGTTGCTTTTAGAAAGCCAAGGCAATAATATAAAGTTTATCCTTTTAGTTTTTCCAGGAAGCAAAAGCAGTGAGATTAAAATGTAAACAGGCTAAATTAAAAAAAAATTATACAAATTATTATGTCATCAATTTCAGTAACTTCCTATGAATTCTATATGTTCATGTGATTTTGCCACTAAACTCTTAATTTAAACTGTATATACAGTGTCATTGCTTAGAGTTTGGAGGAGAAGAACATCTACAAAAAGACGACACTGGATTTATGAATTTTGTTTCATCATCAGCTTAATGTTTTTCTGCTTTTGCGCTGGAGGCTGGAGTCATCATTTTTCCTGCTACCTTGAGGGAATATCTTCAATTTGGTACAAACATTCACTCAGACTTAAAGATGAACCGATAAGCTTTCAGTGGCCTAAGGTCAAAAGTCATGGTGACCTCATATGAGTCTGGTATAAAAATGTCTGTTCACTGACACTGCACTGGTTGGTGGAGGCATAAAACTGCACGGCAGTAATTCTAATTCAGTGCTGTCTTTATATTAGATCACTTAGAGTGAATCATAAATAAGTATTTTATTATTAGTCAGGCTTGTGATTGAAGCTCTTTCAGGCCTCGGCTTGTTTCAGAGCACACTTGACCCCCTTCCATGACATTTCAATGTGGAAAACAAATGTGGACGAATATTCTCACCGAACGAGGCCGAACAGAAGCAGACCTCCCTGCGCGCTGTTGTTCTTGCAGCTGAGCTACACACACAGCCTGTAGCTCTTCCTCACCGGCATCGTGTGAGATCCGAGCCCTGCCTATAAATCTCATGCTCACTGTGGCTGCACAAGGAGGCGATGCACCGCAGAGCAGCCCACTGCAGTGCCTCTCACACAATCATTAGATTAACAACACAAACACAAACCGCTGCCCAGCAAGGGCTGGTTCGGAGTGCCAACTCTGCCCCTGTACGCACTGGAATGTGAGGCATGGTCCGAATGAAGGAAGGATCGTCCCACAACATTAAATCATGTGATAAATGGACTGATATGATAATAAAATGATTCATGAAGAAGTGCAGGTACTGAAGGACATGATGCTATTTTCAGGGATTTGTTTGCAAAATATTAATGGAGGAGTGAGACTGTGTCTGTCACTTCCTTATTCACTTTCACTCAACGTGAAAATTATATTCTACTGCAACTCATAAAAGAATAGAAATGGGACCATACTTAGTCATATTTTTTAAGTATAGCATATGTAACGTGAGAGTGCGGAGCTGTGAGAGTTTCCATTGTCTGTGTGTGTTCACTAGTGGGACTGAGGTTGGAAACAACCATAAAATACAGTTCAGTTCCAGCTCCCTGGAAAAAGATGAGAAGTCGGTTGTCAAAGTTAAATCTCTTTCGATCACTTATCACTCTTGTGTCAAATGTTGCTCAGACGTTGATAAACTGCTGTTTAACTACCTGAGCTACTGTTCATTATGTTTTTTCACTCTTCTAAATGTTTACAGATGGGGAATCTCTTATAGCAAGATCAGATTTGAGAAATGATTTACAGAATCCGTAGCATTTACCACTATCTTTGTTCTCTGCAGTCAAAATAACCATGCCTCAAATAACCATACAGTCAGTTTGTCAGTCTGACGTTTATTTTTCCTCTACCATAACCAAGTACTGTAAAAGGCGCAATGCCGTGGTACAACCAGATCTCGGCTGATGTTCCCCACAAGTTAAGGAAAAACAGAATTAAAAGTATTACTCATAATAAAAGCAACAATAAAAAAAAAAATAACACAGCCACACAGGGACAAGTTTCAACTCAAAAGTACATTAAAATTCTGCATAAATTAGAAAGCAATATTTAAGAGAGGTAATATAAAACTGTACATGACAATACATTTGCAATACATTACAAAATTTATTAAAAAGAGGCAAAATAGCACCGTGAAATAAAAAAATTGAAAACCAAAAACAGCAAACGGTGAAAGCACAGGAGGCACGACGAGCTTTGTCAACAGTGGGTGATCTGTGTTGATATCCTAACAGCCCGGCGGTGCACTGGTGTTGTACTGGTGTGCCTTCATGTCATCACTTTGTTCACTGTGTTATGTTTCGATCAAGGGAATGAAATTTGTTAACAGGTTTTTATAAAATCATGTATTACTCTATGTTTTATCATGGTGGCATGATGCTTGCGACGGCCCTCTCTGTCTAAATGTCTCCTTCCGTCACAGGATCCGAACTAATCATCTGTTGCATGAATTACCTCCCATATAATCCCAGTTTCCCCTCCTCCTCCCACTGGGCCTCATCGCTCTCTTTTTACTGGCATGTCATTGTCATTGAAAACCTCCCTCCCCTGACATGTTGAGGTGTTGTGAGGAGTTGTACAGTTGTTCTGTCCTTATGTCTGTGTGTTCTTCCATTCACAGAAGGTTGTTGGAGATGTGTGGTTGGTGGTCGAACAAGTCCTCCACCTCTGGGCTGTACGCGTCAGCTGATGAAAACAGACAAACGAGAGAGCGTGAATAAACTGCAGCAAATGATGGTGGAGGTGAATAGTGAGGTATGCTGAAAACGTGATGGTGTTTGTGAACAGAGGAAGTCGCAGCACTCTACCTGCGTGGCATCCGGACATGTAGACTCGGGCTCCGTCGTACTTGCAGCGACAGCGCATCACGTTGTTCTGGAAGTCCGACTCAGCCATGTCTAAGGAAGGGTTGACCTTCACCTGTAGAAGGAGAGAGAGCACAGATGAGATGCTGCAAGATTTAATAGGACCTAAGCTAGGACCTTCATTTGAAGAGAAGGTCCTGTCCTTTGTCCAGAAAAAGCATTTGATAGAGTTGAGTAGTACTACCTAGGGCCACATTATACTGGATTTAAAGAGATTTATCTTCCTTGGAAATTATTCTTAAGTCTTTAAAATTCCTTGGTAAACTGAAGATTTCCTGTTACAACAGGAAAGATGAGCTGGAAGTCTCTATTTCCCACAGTGGCTTTGTTTAAATTTCAGGGAAATCACACTGGCCCCCCTGACACTCACTATTTAACAGGCTATTTCTTGACCGTGGGTAGTGACTCTCTGTAGTCTCCACTGAAAGCACTTTTCTTAATTCTAGACATTGCAAGTAAAGGACCAAGTGAGAAAGTAACACTTTACTTCAGACTGTAAGAAACTGGTTTTCCATAGGGCCGCCCGAGAAGCCACAGGATTATTGTTCTCCCCTGTTCTATATGGCTCATGGTGTATAAATTGGCGGTTGAAGCAATGCATGACATCACTTTCCACTGTTATCACCATGCAAGAAGAAAAGGCTCTGAGATGGAGATGACAGTTTTGGGTTTGGATTAAGTTGCAGCCTATCATTAGGCTGTAGCCATGGTTGGTTGCCATGGTTTGTTGTTTTCCAGCCTGTCTGTCTGCCTTATATATATATATATATAAGAAAAGCACATAAATGAATTTTCCTGATGCACACATCAAACAGATAAGCTGACCACATATACAATAAAGCCACCCAGATTTAAATTTGTGGTAACACATATATTTACAGAAAAAGATTTAAGATGTAAAATGTACATAGCAATTATTCCTTTTCTTTATATTTAAAGCCAAATTTGTTGGGGAGTAATGTCTTTCTGTGGAGCAGTCATGAGCGTCAGTGGACCTGATCTCCGTCATGGCGACAACATCCATGGAACATTTTCTCTTTAGGGAATGTTCTTCAATGTAAAAATATATTTGTTTCGTTGTAGTAATTCTTAATATGGAGCAGAAATACAGTGCTTTTATTTTGAAAAGTTGTGAATAGGTTTGAAGATTGTGTTGATTGTTTAGCAGAACTCTGCAATTTTCGATATGCAATGTATGAAAAAAAAACAGCAGTTAAGTAAATCATTGTAACCTTGTATATAAACCAGACACCGATAAACCAGGAAGGATGAACGCAAAGTTTTCTAACTGCACTCTGCACCATAGACTGAATATAACTATATACTATATTGTCCTAGTGAAAAATAACATATAAAGGTGGTTGCAGTTGATGCTCTTTAAAAGCTCTTGTAATAACGTAAATGAAAAGAAAGGCCCGCAGCCTGTTTGAGAGAACAATGAAAGCTCGTCACTGTCCTGTGAGAGACTGAGGTTGTGCAGCTGATTTTTTTAAATGATGGAGCAATCAGGAGCACTCAGGCTGAGGTGGACGTGACTCATGGCTCTAAATGTATGCTACTAAAAATGGCACGCTGCATGAAAGACAAGCGTTCGCGCCCTCCCTCAATCTCTCACTTCTTATATAAATTTACGAGCAGCTCAACTACTGTTGAACCATAATAACCACCGCAAACTGCTGCTGGTTGGCATCGTCATGGCATCGGTGGATCCCTGCTTTGTGACATATATGTGTGGTTGCGTCTCTCCAGACGGGGCTGGTCACACGTGTGCAAGCTCCCAGGGCTCTGACGGACCACTCCTGCATGTAGTTCACATACAGTCGACACGCGTGCACACACACATCAAGCGTGTGCATCATCGTTTTATGTAAACACTCCGAAAATAATTAGAAACTGTAAACATCATGGCCGTCAGGAAAAAATAGAACAAATGATAGAGAGGGAGGACATGTGAGAAGGTCACCGCAGCCGAGTGGATGAAACAGCACAAGTTCAGCTCTCAAACACAAAAACTCACTGTGCAAATGTGCTGAGGGAGCTTTTCCACTGCCACACTCTGTGAGAGGGTGTTGTAATAGCAGGTCTACTTTCTATATAAATCCAGACTAAATTCACTTTCCCTAAATACGCACACACCCTCCAAACTACATACGTACATACTGTACACCTGAGTGGCTGCAGGCCCAGCCAAGAGCCATTTAGCTGAAATTATGGTCTTTTATCACGGCTCTTATCTCATGTGCGCCTTCAGATGTTGAAAACACAAACCCCAGTTGTTTGCCCTGTTCTTTTCTTTTTCCCATTTCTGCCCAAATGGGAAAAGAGGTTGTTCAGGTTCACTGACTCTGTGTCACCATGAATATTGAAATGTGGACTGCTTTTCTTCTATAGACAACTGAACAGACACCAGCGAAGCTCTTTCCTTTTCTCGTTTCTCTCCCTCTGGCCAATATAAAATAGACAAGCATGTTGCTTCTTCCTTCTCTTTTTTCTAGGGAAAATTAAATATGAATCGATGATAAGTTATGTTACTAAATATTTATGATGTAATGGTTCTTTGCTTTTTTTCTACTACTTCAGTTGCCGAAATCTAATTTGTGATATTTTCTCGACAAATGTATTTCTGTCTCACCTTTCAAATTCTTTTCAAAATAAACAGAAATATACAGCCGCAGCTTTCATTTACACATTGACACTTACAACAATAGGATAATCTAAACCAAACATAATGACCTCCTTCCTTTTGATTTCCATTACTTATTTCCCCTTTCGTTTTGTTTTGATGTTTTTTCCATTTGTACTTTGTTGATGTTGATTTAGTGTGTTACTTTGGTGCTGAATGAACCTCCTGACCTGGAAGATGTATTCTCCAGGTCGTACGTCTGTGATGTCCACCCACTGGCAGTCGATGTCGTGGCGGTATGTGTCCCAGCAGCCAACTGAGATACCCTGCTCTCCCATGTTGTAGCAGGCAAAACGTTTATGGAGACCTAGAGAAGAAAACAAAGTCAGAATTATATGAGGAGAGATAAAAAGAGATTATGATTTGAAAATTCTTTGACGTCAATCACTGTGGATTGGAATTCCTACCAACAAGCGGAAATTATAACAAAAATGATTTAAAGAGCCAACCCTATTTTTAAGGACTTTTAAAATGAATAGAAAGGATTGAAGCGGCATAAAACTGTCTGGGCTTTGTGAAGCCACGATGAATTTAGGCTTGGCCTCCGATCTTACAGCCGACTTTGTGGGATTTCAGCTTTGAGTTTATATGTATTTTCAATTCTCTCGTTTGTCACGATCCTTCTCTTTCTGCCAGATTTCCCTCAAAAACGCAGATGGAGAAAACATGACTCAGCAATCCCTCTCACCTTCGGGGCAGTAGGTGTCCTCCAGGCAGAAGCTGGCTTTGTGACCTTCAGCCACCTTGGTCCCGTTGAGGGTGAGCAGATCGTAGTGGGTGAACACCTCAATGCTGTGGTAGTGCCTGAAAATGGGATCAGTGTGGAAGGATTAAGACATGATAAAAGAAAATGACAGAAAGATTTCTACTGATTCTACTGCTGTTGTTTCTGTGGATCATCTGTTTCCTGATGTTCGTTTGAAATACATCCGTCATAAATCCAGCTATGTTGCTGTGAAGGCGTCAAATAGAAACAAACAACAATTGTAAAAGTACATATTGGCAGGTAGGTATCACTTTGGTGTTGCCCTTTCCTTCATTACAGAACCGTTCCCAGGGCAGTTTCGACCAAAGCTGAGAGTCGAACCGTGTGTTAGCTGGTTGTGGAGGTAGTGATTGTGTTGTGGCTCGAGGACACAACACGCTGTGCCTCTTTTTTTTGGGGACACACAACCACAACCGCTGCGATAAGAGGCAAGGCTGCTGCGACTGCACTCATGGCTGACTCTAACAACTGGGTGACCAGGGAGGAGGATGTTTATTGTAAACATCATTTTTGTTTATTTACAGTCCAGATCGCGAAAATATAACTGCAGCACGCTGCAACCCAGTGATCCGAGTTCACTCACCAAATCTTAAAATCCTCAATCATCTCCTGCTGCAGACATTCTTTTTTTATTTTTTATACCTCTGGTAGAAAGTTCGTTTTCTTGGCTCCTTTTTCTTGCGCCAGCTCATAATGATGCCCGTTGCTGTGCCATGAAGGAGGTCCTCTCTTCCAACCAAACCCTGCAGCAGCTAAAATCACCACATAGTTACTCCCTATCTGGTTGAAGGCGTAAAATAAGCAGCTGCTGGTTCAAATGAAAACCTTACAGTTACCATTTTTGACCGAGGTGGATCTCATGCTCCAACCCTTTAAGAACCAGTTTTCCTTTTTCCCTCGCTTGAACCACCATAAAGCCATTTGTCACGGTGTGCGTCACTCAATAGATATCTGATTTACCAGTAACATTAGCCACAAATTCAAGCAAGACGTCCACAATCGCAACTACACTGTTTCTTTTCAAGTGCTGCTCCATGGACAACTTCTGCCTCGTTTTGGTATCAATAGTTAAAGATATTTAGTCTTCTTCGAACACAACACATAGGGTGTTGGCAATGTTTCGGTTTGTCTTGTCTGGTTCAGGTTATGGATGCTTTAACTGATCTTACCTGTGGCACTGGTGCCAAACCCAGCTTTCTCTGGTGGCCCGGGGTCGGAAGTCGGCGCAACCCGTGTTCATAATGCGGGAGGAGAAGCGCAGCAGGCGGCGGTGTCCGTAGGGCCAGTTCATCCTGGCGGCGGAGGTGGACAGGCAGTTCTCCTCATTGGCGCAGGTCAGCAGGTGCAGGGGTCGATCCTCCAGGTAGGCCGTCTCTTGGACGAGCTGAGCGTCCAGGACAAGGTCGGGTGCAGCTGCAGGGGGTCAAGACTCAGACTTTACTTCCCAGTCGCTGTACAACAAATACAAATATGTCCACCTGTTTGCTTGTGTTGGACTCACTCTCGACACAGGTCACTCCAGCCGCTTTGCCTTCTCCTCCTCTGGGACAGTAGACGTTTGTGTTTCTGCGACACTGCTGGACAGACATCTCATTGCCGATGCAGTGAGTCCCACTCAGCACCACCTCCCCGGCATCTGAGGAACCAGGCCAATACCAGGTTTCCTGCACGGAGACATTCACATGTCATTTGGCAGTTGTTTTAAACACTTCTGGAATAACATTGGAATAATTGCCGAGCTGAAGGCTGCTATAAATAACAAAACCTCCTTTTAATAGTAGCTATCAGTGCACATTATCACAGTTTCCACTCTTTTTCAGTTTTAAAACAGCGTGTTAAATGTTCCCAGCGCAACCCCCCTCCCCAAAACCCACTCCCGCTGCCCTTTCCATGCACACTTCTATTTTCAGTTTGTTTGCTCTGTGAATTTCTCCCGATCGCTCTTCACCTCACTTTCCCTATTTTATTTTGGGTGCGCTGGAAGTGGACGTTTGAGAAGCCTGTAATTATCTCGGGCCTCGGTAATAACACAGCACAGACACACAAACAGTGGGACAGCGAGAGAGAGAGAGAGAGAGAGAGAGAGAGAGGACATGCAGGAGCACAAAAGCTGTAGCACTATTTTGTTTACCTGATGAGCTCTTGAGGCGAAGCCCAAGCCGAGCTGTCGACACACCACCATGGCCTCGTTGATGCCCCAGTTCTCGCTGCAGACGGAGCCCCAGCGCTTCACTCCTCCGATCTCTATCAGCACCTCCACGCGGCCCTCTGCTGGCTCTCTGCCGCCCGCCAGGCGCACCTGATTGTGGAGGGAGGGGGAAAGTGAGTGACATTGCTCGACACCTGTTTGTGGCAGTCAGTCGTGCGTGCTGCTCACCGTGGTCTGCAGGCCAGTGTTGGGCACGTTGCAGCGGATTGCTACATCCTGGTTGTGTTTGCAGCTGTAGAGGGGCACTGGTCTGTAGGTGCACTCTGTGATCGACCTCTCCCTGCCCGTGCACTGGACGCTGTTCATGTGGATGGGACCAGTACCTATAGAAGAGGGGCGTGGAGCGACAGTTGATTGACTCACATGTGACTGACCACACGCAAAAAGACACACACGCACACGGTACATTAATGTCTCTTAAACCTGATGGCTCTGCAGCCACAGATGTCCACAGAGAGGGATTTAAAGCCCAGGCATGACCTGGACCTCTGATGTGGCTCTGAAACTGAGCTAAACCAGAGAGCCTTCTGTCCAAATTACTGTCCTCAGAGCAGCACACGGCACACCAGGGCCACGCTTTATAAACCAAAATAGATACCAAAATAGCCAAACGCAGGAAAAATCTTTGAGCACATCCATGTTTGTGTAGGTGTGTGAGGCCCAGGCTTATTTTCTATAAAGCCCTATAATTTGGCCTTAAATAGCTAATGATGTCAACAAGTCTAGCTTCAAGTTCCCTGACTGTGCTGCCTATGGGCCCCCACTTGCATCCTGCAATGCACACTCATCTCTTATACTTCTTGTACACCAAAAGTAGCAGGTACACGCTGGTAAACCCACTAAAAAAGGCATTAGACTTCTTTCCCATTGCCAGTAGAGGTTCAGTTTTCCCCCCTGGTGGATCGTGTTTGACCTCAAACTGAGGCACTCTCTCATCTTGCTGTCTTGCCAACAAACAGTACAAACCTGTGTCTAATGCAGAGTTGTTTGACTCAGGACTCAAAAATGATGTATCCATTCTCTTTGTAGACAAAAACTAGATGTAAGCGGGTCGTTTTTTTTGACCAGTGGAAAAGAGGCATTATACAGTATCACATATTTACACATCTTTGCTAAACAGGCCTGAGGCACTGTGATCCACAACGCTCCTTTGGGACATTTAACCACAGGCATTATTGAGCAAACAGCACCATAGCACCTAGTTTAACTAGGCCCTAAAAGTACCACTCTAATGGTTTCCATCACTAGTTCATTAAGTCATGTAGTGAGAGGGAAACGTGCCCCCCCATTATGGGACATGCTATGTGCTCATTTAAGCAGAAACATAATGGGAGGAAATAAACGTGATTACAGAATTACTGCAGAGGTGCAACAGGGAGAAAAAAAAGGATGATAACAGAGTGTGAGCAAGTGACCACGCTATCTCACAGGAAACGGCTTCACTCTGTTATTGCTGTGCAATTTACTGACTGTATTTTCATTGCCCACAACAAAAGCAGGGTCAAAATAATCATGCCTCTCTAAATGTGTGATCATGCTCGGCACTGATTGCCTGACTTCCTGGATTTCAAAGCGGCACTGACTTTTCACATACAACAGGTTTATTTTGAAAACAACACACGGTCTCTGGAACCTCCGAGCACAGTTTACACTCCTATAATTGGTCATGGGTAGAGTTCCCCAACAATCAGCGTCTTCAACAGAAGCAGAAGAGAGGCTGTAAACATCGCGCAGGGTTTATTTGTCTGCTCAGGCCCATGGTTCTCAGAGTGCTCGTTTCGGAACAGGCATTTAGACTGAGGAGTGTTTAGTCTGAAGGAATCACTGAGCTAAACTGATCGTGCTCAGGGTGCATGGTGAATTCTGGCACTGCTTCAAAGTCTGTGCCATTTAATCAGAAAATCTGATCAGCAGCTAGAGGCCTTTATTATACTCTATGATTTTTTAAACAAGGATATATGATATCATAGGGTACAAATAAACTCCCAGTTATAGTATAGGTTAAACATCCTGTGCAAACGTCTCACTTGCAACATTGAGCAAATCTTGAAAGTACAGTGCTTTATATTCCTTTAAGAACAATATAGTTGTAAGCATCCTCTCCTACCCTGTCCCAGCTGAGCCTTAGTGAGGGCCTCTCTGGCTGTCCCGAAGCCCAGCTCTCTACAGACCACGCTGGCTGCAGGTATGTCCCACAGGTGGTCACACATGGTGCCCCACTTGCCCTCTATCAGCACCTCGACACGGCCCTCCCCAAGACGGGGCCCCGCCTTCAGGCGCACAACAGGCTGCAGGGAAAAAAGAAGGGTTAGAGCGAGAGATGTTTCACCGATCATCTTGTGCTGCGTAAACACCAAAAACAAAGCAAATTTCCATATTTGGCCACAGGGTCATTTGTGTTGTACCTACTTAGGCAACAAAGTAAACACAAGCCCAGAGTATTCCCTCACTCTGCTCCAGGAAAGAGGAGAGGAGGGCCACTGAAGTGACTACAATCGCTGCGGTGAGCCTAATGTGGAAATGTCGATTTGTTGTGTGTGGGACACAAAGACCATCCAGAGAATTTCACTGTCTCCTCCAGAGACTACGCCTGGATGAGGGTGACCAGTGGCATCAGCATCATCATTAAGTTTTTCACTTAAGTTCAAATATTTCAACTCAAGTTGACGTGCTTTACCTGAATTTGGATTTGCATTGACTTTGTGTGTAATCTCTTTGCTTTGTGTTTGGTGTGAACACAGTTCTCTTTCAAAAGGTTTATTCTTTTGTTACAAGGTTTAAATATGTCACATTTCCACAAAACAACTAAAACTGTTCAATGTTTTCGTGAATTGTGTACCTACAATACAAATACGATACATACAAATATAAATACAATTGAAGTACTTTAAATTTGAACACAATTCATAATCAAGTCGATGTGCTCCTTCACACTGACCGACACGGCAGGGGGTGCAGGTGCTCTTCCAAAGCGTGCAAACTGGTTCCCGGGGGTGCAGCGGACCACTGCATGCATGCCCCCGTTGCACGGGACATCATTCCTGGGGAGGGACAGCTGCGCCTGGCACTGAGACAGAGACATCTCCACACCCTGACACTGCACCTTCTCCACCCAATAGCCCTTTTTACCAATCTGTGTCCGCAGCCTTGATGGGGACAGGAGACAGGGACAGGAGACAGGAGACAGGGACACGAGAGGCACATTTGGGATTTGTCACATTACTTGTTCTTCGTACAGAAAACATAAATGATTTTAAAAGATGTTGACTTTACCTGGAGGACGGGTCGGCTATCTTAGAGTCCCACAGTTTCCTGAGAGACAGAACATAGGGGTTACAACTGTGTGTCTCTACATTTGGCTAAACAACTTGTTGTCCTACACACCCACAGTCTGTGCTACTCCCTATCAATGAGGTGCAACCCTGCCGGAGCGGGCTGTGTATTTTTCTGGGTAAAGACATGTAAGACACAGGAGTGAGAAAAAGAGAGAGGGAAAACTTGCATTTCTTTCTCTCTTCTCTCCACCACTGTCATGTCATGGTGTCTTTTTTAATCTTTCATTTCTACATTCATGGGTATTTCTGTTTCTGTGTTTGTCTATATGTCTACGGTGGATGTCTGGTTTTGTGGTTACAAAAATAAACTAAGTTTTGAATAAACCACTATACATTAATCCCGGCATGAGGCCTTATTGAGGTCTGCCAACTTCAACAGGGTTTTCAAAACTGTGTCTAGTTCCGCGGGTATTACCATAAAATAGAGTCAAATTCTAAAGGGAAACTGTGTATACTCAAATGAGGCCGCCTATGACTGGGCACACAAACACACACACACGCACTCACACACACACACACACTCACACACACTAGCACACACACACCATGCCAAAATCTAAAACGGGGAAGAAGAAAAACAGGAGAATTAAATAAAAATAATGATTTACAAACCAGGCAGAGTTGAGGAAGTGTCCTTCTGCACACACACACACACACACACACAAACACACACACACACACATGCACACGCTCACAACACACACGCCAGCATGACCACAGACAGGTGCAGTGTGACTGACGCCCTTCATGAATGTGCTTGAATTAAATGAGTCAGAACACCAAGTATAGACTGGAGGTGAGTTTACTGTACAACCAGATTCATGATGCAATTAAATATTTAAAACGGAACATGTTTCCCCTCCAGGAGATGCCCAGTACCCTGGAGTTCCACACGTTACTATCCAGTCCCAGTGTTGAGATGAGAAATGTGCTTGAGGCTTGAACCTGAGCCAGAGGAGCTACTGTATGGAAGATGTGAACCACAAATCATTTATAATCCAAAAACAGGCAGGGGAAGGGGAAACGTGTATTTACGATTTATTTCATAGGACATTTCCACTCGCGTATAAGTTTAAACTGGTACATATTGCTATTTTGCGAGTTCTGCTGCAGTCCAACAGTGATGAAATGTAATTTAGACAACCAGTCTGGTCTAGACTGCAAGACTCCAACATTTTGGACGTATCATTGACATATCAGTAGCTAGTTCATGGTATGTTAGGAAGCAGTTGTATAAATTAAAATGTAGGTCCAATATGATCTCTAACAACTCCTGCTACACTCCACTGTGGTCACGGGCTAGATCCTAATTGTATAACCCTGCAGTTTGGTGCCAAACAGGTAGCGTGCGGTGTGTTTTTAAAAGCTTGTTCACTGCAATTAGCTGCCTGCTGCATCTGGGAATGGGGCAAGTTAGAGCGCTGACAGCCACCCCTCCACCCCTTCTTTTTCGTTTCTTTAATTTTGTCATTTTTGCTTCTTTGTTTCTTTTCTCTCTTCTTCTCCTCCATCCTCCCATTGCCCTTTCTTTTTTCTTTTAGTTATCACCTGCTTCGAAAGGATAAACAATCTCTACAAGCTGATTTTGCTTCCACCTATGCATGTGGAATGATACAATTGATATATGTAAGTGTGTGTTAGCCTGGGTCTTTCTGCTTGCGTGTGTCTGTTTCATAACTTGGCTCTGAATCAAACAAGAGAGAGACAGACAGTGAGGGGCTGTTAGTTCAGGGTTTGGAGGCCAGGGAGTGGGGGGGGGGTGCTACCCATATAATTGCCTGCTCTGCTTGGCAGTGTCTGCTGTGCGGTCGAGCGGTAGCATGTTGGTTCACACACACCAGACATGGAAATATGCACGTACATATCAACTTTCCCTGCCTTGCCTCTGTAAAAGCAAAGGTCTTTAAAACCCCCAGTCGTTACCCAACAGTATGACTGCATGCGGGGAAACACAGCCAGTGATGTAAGACTGAAGTCTCTGTGAACCGGGCTGCTTTTACGAGCATCGCCAAACTTCACGAGAAAAGGAGAAGCATGCTATTTAGATTTTCTGACACACTTCAGTTGTGCAGAGAGAAGAAAGCACTGTCTGCGATGCTTTCACTCAGAAATGTAGGTTGGGTCTGTGTTAAGGTTATCTTAGTCTCGAAGGGAGATTGAAATCAGAGGAGGTGAACCACAGCATCAAGCCTCAACCTAACAAACGTGTGACCACAGAACTGCTGCTGAATCCTTGTAACCTGGAGGAGGCTTTCTTACTCCTCCGGATATTCAGCTCAAAGCCAGTTCTTCATGCAACTCTGACCACACAGTACCGTAAGCCACTGTGTAGAGAGGAGCTGACTGTCAGGAAAGCAGAGATAACCTGTCATTATGCTGCATGAATGCAAAGCTGCCTGACTGGAACAATCGGCTCACTTAGGAGAGAGCAGGTTGCCACACCGACTCGACAACAGCCTCTAGACGGTCCCGTCAACCTCAATGGAACAAAACTCAAAAGGGTCATAACAAAGTACTTTCCATGAAATGTGGGATTTAGTATAATTGCCACAAAGGAATTAAACGTGGCCTTAAAAAGGGCTGTCACTGATGATGGGAGAAGCGAGAAGCAGGGGGTGAAAGTAAATTAGGAGAACTAAAGAAGTTACTGTGAGCCTCAAAGAGAGTGTGGATGTAATGAGGGGGGGGGGCTGGAAAATGGCTTTAGCACTTGTCTTTTGTAAGCATGGCACAGTGGGAGAGTGTTTAAACATCTGTAAAAATGCACTGAGCAACTTAACAGGCCGAGACAAAAGCAGTCACACCAAAAAAACAACCACATGGCCAGCGAGGGACATGCTGACACAGCAGAGTGCGGGTGCAGCAGGTTCAATTGAGAGAATATTCTAGATTAGAGGATCTCTGAGACCATAATTACATCTGTTCAAGTGAACACAAACCCCAAAGAGGAGAAGGGCCACCGCCGGCACATGGGGGAGCACCAAAATGATGTGATGTGACTGAGACTGAGAGAGAAGACAGATGGCTGCCATCACTTACGTTGAAACTGTGTATTGTCACTATTTCAACCTCAAAAACATTTTCAAAAGAACAGAACATCAAACAGGATGGGATTACTGCACAGCTGTATTCAGGCAGGTGAGAAGGACAACTTTTGAGCTGGAGTACCAACTAGAAGGGCACTCAGAGAAGGTATATCTCCTTCAAGGCTAACAGCCTATTTTGCAATGTGAAATGAAGTAAAAGAAATTCCTTGATCCGCCCGTTAACCCAAACCAACTCCAAATTTGAATGGGTTCTTCCTTGGGTTATGCCGCAACCCTCCACAAAAATTCATGGAGTGTTTTTTGCGTACTCATGCGAACTAACAAACAAATAACGGAGGCAACAAAACTTAGCATCGACAGCAATGATGTTGTCGCTCTTGGAGGCTCAGCACAGCAATGCTTTCGGCAAAAAGCTGAATACGTGTTTTCCCTTTAGCAATGTCAGAAAGTAATCTTTGTTGGTGTGCATTTGGATAAAAATACATAAAGGCAAGAAGATGGCGACAGATTAGAAGTTACTGTGTTGCAGGTAATACATTTTATCTTGAAAGACTAATTCATTTGACAGAGAAGAAAAATAAGCCATGTCTCAAAATGGCTCTATGAAAAGTTATGAATTCATTGACTGGGCACTGGGCATCCGTACTGAAATTATACGTCTATCCATTTAAGAGTTGTGGTTACAGCAAGAATGTTCCTGGTTTGAATCCCATGTTGGCTGGGGCCCTTCTGTGTGGAGTTTGCATGTTCACCCCGTGTCAGCGTACAACCTCACAGCTTGATTGGTCCAGCTCCCCGCGCGACCCTCAAATGATATGCGGTATAGATAATGGATAACAAATTTAAAGAAAATACAACCTCATAGTGGTGAAAGGTGAACACATTATAAAAGTCAGTGTCCTCTTCGGACCTGAGAATGACTTCAGAAATATTTCATGGCAATCCACTTGACAGTTGAGATATTTCAATCCAGACAAAAGTGGTAAACCAATATTGCTATCCCAGCTCCGCTGCTAGACAGACTAAAACTGGCTCTGACTAATCGGGTTTGCTCCGTTAGACCTTCAAACGGGTACATTTTGAAAAACATCAACAGCATAAACATCTGACTCAAATACGTGATTTGAAGATGCCAGGGATGCTGCGTGTTCTTTTATGTGAATCCCCCAAACCCCTTAGTTGTTTACTGTCTGACAAAAAATGGCTGCCTGATTCATCTCCCACGTAGCCGGGTGGAAAATAAACAACATTCCCTGGCCTGGTCCCGTCCTTACGCAGACTGCTGGTTAGCTTCTTGGCACAGATATATGATGGTTCTCCAATCTTCTCTGAGGTGTTTTTTTGCTGTGTTGTCGTCTACATTAGCAATAGACTCAGAGGGTTAGCATGATCGACTACTGGAGTCAACCATCTTGGTTCATCTTTGACATGTGAGGGCTTGTAGCGATGTGAAAAGGAAGTGAAAAAAAAAAGATTTGAACAAAGTTGCATCTGAACTACTCAGCTTTGAAAGAGCCCTGGAAGATAAGACACTGTGAGAGAGTTTGTCTATTGGAGGCTATAAAAGCTGTGGTGGTGAACAGGGCAGCTGAGGAGAGGCAGCGTGTAAGCAGAACACAGGGGGTAATTATTACCAACATGTGGAGGCAGATGGCGGAGAGCAGGCCAGCGGTCAGTACAGACCGTCTGTTGGCCAAGCCGTAAAAAGACCTCTGTGGGCAGACAGACGGACACAAGGAGGGTTGTGTTTGCATGGGTGAGCGTGTTTGCGTGTTTATTTGTGTGTGCACGTGGCTCTTGGACGTAGTTTATGTAAGGTCTCCTAAGTAGGGATGTATTAGCATCGGTGTGTGTGTGTGAGGTATGGTGGTTTGGATGGTATGTGTGGACGAGCTTTGAAGGCTTGTGGTGCTTGAGTGGATATTTATGGCTAAAGTTAGACAGATGGGTCGGAATTGTGGTAATAAAATCAACATAACAGACACTAACATGACACATTATTAGCATAGCCAGTATTTCATGTGTGAGGGGCAATGAAAGAGTTCTAATCCTGTTTATTCCTCGCTCTAGTCTTGCTGTTCTACTAGTTTTCTTTAAACGTTTCTTATAAATGTTTTATTTCCTAAAACAAAGAAGTTTATTGACGATAAGCTAAACGTGTATTTATAGCTGTACTAACAAGACAAATGTGCATGCTATATTTTTAACTAGTTTTTTGCTGGGATTCAATAAATTCTGATCCAATGCGGCTGTAGCTGATAAATGCTAATGGAAAATAAATCATTGTTTCTCTTTGTTAAAAAGCCAAGCTGCTTGATTGTTAAATGCTTATGTTAATAGAGTGCACTGAAATCAGCATCCAGATGTTTCTCTATTTTGTTCATATAAAAAAACAGAATGTGAAATGTGCATCTTTTCATGAAAATGTAAGTGATCCTATTGAGTTACTAATGACCCTGAACAAGGCAGCTACAAAACATCTCACTCCTCTACTATAGTCTGCCATTGTTTAATCTGTGGATTTGTTTAATTTACTTAAAATTAAGTTCAGTTTAATTTAATTTGAGTCCTCTCTGTTGAATGATTATTGACTTGCACAAAGTTCCCACTAGGAGCTTCTTAATTATATGAGATTAGAAACCATGTAAGGGAGGATTCCTGTAAAGACACACAGCATGATGATGATGATAATCTTGTCGTCTGGATCCAACATTAATAACATACTCTCTCTCTCTGTTAGGGCTCTCTCAGCCCTCTCAGCACGGCCTGGCGGACAGCCAGGCTTGGCTAATGCCACAGTGGACATGTCATCATGAAAAGTGGGGTTGTACTAATGACAGCAGTTGTGGTTAACCACTACTACTGGGGGGGATGGAACAGCAAACCAGCCACGGGGCCGCCTAATCTATGATAGGATGTGTAGTCCACCACACTTTTCCATCCCTTTCATAACCCCACATGCATGCACGCACACACACACGCACACACACAAACACACTCAAACACTGACACACACACAGTCTTACTCACTCCTCAGTCCCTCTGCTATGTTAATACTCACCTGTAGCTGACTTGGTCAAACGCTTCTGCAGCAGGGAACCCTAACATGCCACAGACGACACGGCTGCTGCTCAGGTCCCATCCATGGTTACACACATGACGCCACCTCCCAGCATTCTTCACTTCCAGCACTCCCTCCGTCACCAGACCGCCACGGTTGCTGGACAGCACCGGCCGTAGACGGGCCTCCTCTAAATGAACCCTCGAAGATCCCTGTCCACAAGAAAAACATGCATGATATTTCAAAGAGTAGTTCTGCTGTATGTTGTTTGTACTTTTTTGTTGTAGGATAGAAATGGTAATAGAAAGTTTAGAAAATAGAAAGTATAGAATTGGATCTTTGTCTCGCTTCCTGTTTTACTCCAGCCGAAAACTTCACCAACCATGGTTTGGTCTCACACCCCAAAAACAAGATTAATTTGACATAAAAAACAACACATTGTTTAACTAAATATCTACCGACACCAAACAATCTAGAGGACGACAACATGAGATGTTGTGGGTCTGTAATCATCACACTCTCTAATCATCTGCGCTTCATTACATAGGCAGCAGGAAGGAAACTAACAGAAAACAAAGACTTTGCTTCAAGTGTCGGTTCACGTGTCATGATGAAAACAAAACTGTAAAGAATGTGTAAACTCTGCAAGTTGAAAATAACTAAAACCAAACACAAGTGACAAATGTCTTGCAATTTCCACTGGTTTGGTTTGTAGAGGTACTGGCGGTTAAACTAAACTCCAGGCCGAACCGCCGCACTTGAACCGAAACTGTAGAAGGTTTGGTTTTAGGTTTGTCTCAAATTATACATGCCCACAAATGACATTTCTGTATGGAACTCTGAATAAGGCCAGTTTGGGAAACTTCTTTGGTACAAGATTGTACAATATGTGTGTGTTTTTTTACCTGTGTGTTATGTCCATCAGGCTCTGGATAAACAGGGTCTGGTTCAACATGGTTCCCATTGAGCTGCTGATTCCCCTCACTTCTCCGCTCAGACTGGAGTTGGGAATGAGGCTGAGGCTGCCGGTTCAGCTGCCTCTGCCTGTAGGAGGCCCCGTTTGCCAGACGTGACGGCAGCTGGTGCCCTTGTGGGTTCACCTGCTGGCTCACTCTGGACCCGGCTCGATTCCGTCGCAAGATCTGGATCTCGTGGCCGTTCTCCTGTGGCGAGATGTTGCTGCGACGGGAAGAAGTTTGGTCGCGATGGAGGGCAATCTCATGGCCTCTTGAGTAAGAGATCTGTTCTTCCGCTGGAGGAGACACAGACTGTGGTGGTGGGTTTCTCTGTCTTGGTTGGTTTGGCTGGTGCCTGGATGATGGAGCGGCCTCGACCACAGAGGCAGGGGAGAAGCCAGGTCTTCTTTCCGGACTGCAGATGACCCCCAGGTCCTCAGCGTGGGTGCAGTCATTGATCCCCCAGCCATTAGAACGACATTCTGCAATAGAGAGCTCATTGCCCTGGCAGCGCACATTGTCCAACCAGATCAGACCTAATGACGAGAAACAACGCTAAGTCATGGAGTCCCGAGAAATAAACCAGATTAATGAGCAAGATTGATTCTAACAACAAAATACTCTTGGTCAGACATAGACAACATAAACTATATAACAAGATTCTTCATTCTCACATCAGTCGATATTGAAAAATATCACGATAAATGTCATATTGATTGTTTGAAGTTTAAAGGAAGATTTTTGCTCCTGAGTGAAGATTGTGGTTTTAAACTCCTAATTAAAGACAGAGAATGAAAGAGCAAAACATTTGACAAATCTGATGTTGATCAATTATGTGTTATACCTCCTCACTGTTTGCAAAATGCATAATCAATATATCGATATATATATATATATATATATATATTTTATATTGCTCTTGATAAAAATAACCCTAATTATTCATAATATTTTATTGTCCAGCCCACCTTGTCCTTCACCAAACTTGGCACTGTGTGCCCAGGTAAGGCTTCTCTGGAAACCCAGCTGTCGGCACACCACATTGGCCAGATTGAGATCCACCTCGTCGTCGCACACTGTCCCCCACGCTCCATTATAGAACACCTCCACACGTCCCTCATTTGCACTGCGCCGGCCCACGCCTGCGAGGCGTATGAGCTCCTCCTGGGCCGACAGTGGAGCGGGGCAGAGGAGAAGCAGGAGGAGAGAGGACAGGCCCCCGAGGCACAGCATCCTGGAGAAAAACAAGAGAATGAGGAGTGGGTAGCTAGGAGATGTTGTGAAGAAAGCTGGAAGCTGCGAGAGGTAGAGCAGCAGATACAGAAAGCAGCAACGACACATGTTAAACAAGAGCCACATAAATAAATATTCCCGTGTTACCACAAAAATCCCCAAAATCACACAAAGCCATGGAACTCACATTCCGTGCTCAGACAAAACATATAATTAGAAACTTATCTTCTAACCCTAATGGGACATTCCACACTCAAATGAAAGATTGATAGGTGTTTTTATCCTTTTAAATAATCAGAGTCTCTAAGGAAAGCCAGAGACCTGAGAAACACTGTGAAGACGCAGCCCTCAGTCTGAACCAGTCAGGCTGAAGGGAGTAGTAACTGAAACTATAAGTAGCCTCTCCGTCCAGCCAGCGGAAACTTTGGCTTTCCGCAAACCCTCAAGGCTCAGCAGCATGGATATAGCCAACAGACACAGAAGCAAATAAACACAGTCATAAAAATGTTCTCACACATAAATAACGCAGCAGGTCTGTGAGGGACGTTTTGGTTAATGAGCGATGATTAATTCATCCTCGGTCCAACTCTAAAACTGTTTTCTCTGGTAGTTAAGAGGAAGAGGTTGGAGTAAAGGAGCACTCTGAGGAAGAGGAGATGTGAAGGCCGAGTTAATCCAGCTGGAGGTCAATGGTCAGGGAAACTCTGATTTACATACATGAAACATACACTCATACAAGATCATAAATATGTGAAAACAAAAACAATAACTCAGAACTGAAGTGATAACTCGTAGGTAACGATAACTAAGCTGAAAGGACAGTGGATGAGATCAGGTGACCACAGGGATGAAATTGGAATCATAATGAAATATGGAAGAAACTTACATTGAAGCAAAAAGGAAAAAAGAACGAGACAAAGTGCAGAGTAAAGAGGAGAAGAGTAAAACTGCTCAAGATGAACTCACCTATCTGTTGGTCTCAGCTTGGAGTCACTGAGAGAAAGGAGGGAGAGAGCACTGGGGGGAAAGAAGGCAGCGAGTTTGGTCCTGCTCTCTCTCTATTCTCCTCTTTTCCCTCCCTCTGTCTTTTTCTGTCACTCCCTCACATCTGCTGCTTCATCCATCCCTCCCATTTTTTCTTTTTATCCATTAAATTAAGTAGCTTTTATTTTCACCCTTTCATCTCAGTGCTTTACATCACCCATCAAACAAAATCTGGAGAAGGCAGACTGACCACGGAAATCCATTAAAACACAAAGGAATTACAAAGCAAAATACACAGTTTTGTTGGTTCCTCAGATGGCAGATTAGAAAATCAACATTTTGATGATTGTGTGATAATTAGTGCAGAAACGCAGACCTGTGAGCGCTTGTTTTATCAACTTAACTGATTTTCAAACCAAACCAACCTCTTTTCTTAGAGACTGCGGGTCACATGGTGGACACATGGGACACGTGAGTTCAACTTAAGATCATGATGTCATATGGATATCAGTTGTTTTTCACACACATCCAGACACACACACACACACACACACACACACACACACGCACACACACACACACACACACACTTAAGTCAATGAATATTCATTTTATTGTCAGTCTGTCAGTCGTGCCCAGACACAGACACACAGACACACACACACATACACAGTCACACACAGTCACACACACACACACACACACTTACACAAGCAAGCCCTGGCATCATCCCATGCCCACAGTCAGTGGTGTCATGAAATAAATACTATGTGCAGTGAGAACGGAGCTGCCCGTCTGAACTCTCTGTCTCTTCGCCTGACTTTTCGTTTTCATAACATCCTCAGTCGTGGCACCTCCTCACTCGAAGGAAGCTCTGTCTAAGAATAGAGATGCATGGTGGCTACGTATTTAAATGAGAAAACACAAATATAAGTCCAAAATGAGTCTATAATGTTTTATCGCTTGTTGAGATGAACTTAATTTAACAAGAAATACATGATTTCTATACAGTGATTTATGTAAGTTGCCTTCAAAATTCCTGTTTTTGATTATATTTGGTCAGATCAGATTCACCCCCTAACCCTGCTTTGAAGACACCACTTTCTCTGATATATATGTTTTTGTAAACTTGAGTTCACTTTAGCAGAGTTTCTTTTAGATCCCTTAAAGTGCTTACCAGCCCAAGTCACGTTAACAGATCACACAAACACTCATACAGCGTTTCTAAATGCAACACGGTTACTATCACACACCATTCATACACTGTCAGCACTGCTGTCAGGGGCAATTTGGGGTTCAGTTCAAGGACACTTAAAAGGACTGAATGAGCTGGGGATCGAACCATCGAACTTCTGCTTAGTAGCCACTCTTTCCCCTGTGCGTGTGTAAGGACATGTCACTGGTGAGGAGATACTGAGGCTCAAGAGCTCACTCTAGTGGAAATCTATCACTCACTTCATTTTAGTCTGTTTCACAGTCTGTTTTTATTCTGACCTATATGATGATGATTATTTAACTCTTTACAAATTAATTATTTTGAACCCAAGATACGTTTTTCCCATCAGGTGATCCAGAAGGTCTTTACAGTGATGTGCGTTTTGACAGGTAACTATCTGGCATCTCATTGTAACATTTGAAAATGATGCGAGTGGCTGAGAACGCTGAACACACTGCAACTCCAGAAAACATCCTCAGGTAGAAATATGTGTGGCAAGTAGTCGAAACACAAGCAAAGGATAACGCAATAAACCCTTTTGAAAAAAGAGTTTCCAAAAGAATCAAGCTGCAAACACTGAGAACTCAGACGCACATACAAGTTGAAGAAAAGCAGGCAGTTCACTGGACTATTAACATTGGTGTTTGTAAGGAGCAGATTAAATAGGAAACTGTCGAAATTGATGCTCCATCAGCAAATATTCAGATTTTAACTGTGTATTACTCCACAAACACTGGATCCTGAAGGAAACAGTACTGACCTGGATAAAGCCTCATGGTGTTAAATGGCAGACCACTGACACACTACACTACAGACTAAAATCAATCAAAGAGGTTGTAAAGTATATGTATGAGTCTAAAGAGTGAAACATAATTTGAACGAAAGTTTAAAATGTTACTTTATATTTTACACACACACACACACAGTTATATAATGAGAAGTAACCTCTACTGACACTGTATAATAATTATTAATGTACTCCTCATTTGATAGTTCACTTTGTGTATTGATGATATTTGGTGTTTCCCATTCTCAACTTCTCACATAATAGTAAATGCACGAAGAGTAGAACATCCACACAGGAACAGTAAACACTTTTTGGAACTGTGTTTACTGCTTTCTACTTAGTGGAACAACAAAGTTATTATGGTACCGGCTCACTGCAGGTGGCGTTACGTTCATCTGGTACAATGTGGCAGCGGGTGAGACAGGGTATCTGAGGTGAGCGGTACTCCGTCCATCATCCCCAGTGCCTCCTCCAAGCCCTTGGCCCCAGACTCCTGGAAACCACGCTGCAGGAGAAATAGGTTTTTATTATGTTTAGAACAAATGTGAGAATATCCTCTACCAGTTTTGTAGATTTGATAATATTTAACTTGGTATTTAGTTTGTCTTTAT
The DNA here is from genome assembly GCF_947347685.1 of Pleuronectes platessa. Lineage (NCBI taxonomy): Eukaryota > Metazoa > Chordata > Actinopteri > Pleuronectiformes > Pleuronectidae > Pleuronectes > Pleuronectes platessa. The sequence goes on along the minus strand of NC_070628.1, from coordinate 21,127,603 downwards.
AAGCCAATTTCATGGAGGAGGGAGGTGTATTATTATTTATTTTTTTAATTCTTGTTTACCATTGTGTCTAAGAACAGTTTCACTTGTGTATGAGCAAGATCAACCGTGCCAAGCTTGTTGTCAGCCAACGTCACAGCCATCAACTTCGTGACCGAGGACACACAGAGATGCACTTTCTTTTTGTCTGTGAGGAGGTGCAGTTCTGAAAGACAGAATTTAATGTTCAAAGTTCCATTCTGGTGCAACCTTTATGACTGCGACACTTGAACGCAATTTACAAATGTTGTAATAACAGACAAGACAGATAACGTCTCTTTTGGGAATCTTTATTTTAGAACATGTCACAACAAAACACAGATGGTAGAGATTTGCTCATGTAGCAAAACATTAAATATCTGACTTCTACAATTTCTGTCAAAATAGTCACCACTCAGTCAGATCTGAACAGACATGAAACACATGTCGACATCCAGAGCAAACCTCCAGAAATTCACACGGCTGCAGAACTTCACTCAGAACATCAGCGTTTTCCATTTCACAGTAATCCTGTCATCATAGAGGGAGGCCGAGTTAAGAGCGGCTGGCGAGCCACATTCGCCTCGCACGCCTTACGCAGGCGCATCATTGGGGAGGCTGCAGACACTAGCTGCTGCTGGGAGTAGGGAATGGTAGGGTAGGAAAGGTGAGGGTGCAGCAGGGCAGTTGGTGCTCCCACTGCCCTGCTGCAGAAACCTGGGGGGACGGATGGATGGTGGTGGGCCAGACGAGGAGGAAGGACAAAGCAGGGCCGTGGAGAATTTAGGAAGCGGCATGGCAGCTTCACTGGGGGGATCTTCAGGGTGGAGCTATTTGAAGGTTTCTTTGGAGTGATAGGTTTTTCCGGGCTCGGCTTCACCGTTATCTCCCACTTGACTGAGATGGACAGTGAAAACTGCTTCTTGAATGCTGGATGAAGAAAAATGAAGAAGTACAGAAATGAGGATCACAGCAGTACACAGATATGCCACAACATTAACGGATAACAGGTTTTAATGTTGTGACACCTGTGTACAGTATATCTGTGGCTTGTTTTGAAAGGGATCATTCTGGACTGTCAGTAATGTCATTTAACAATGTTGAGTCAATGTTAAGTCTGTGATGTAGTCCAGGAGTTGCGTTCACAGACATTCAATCATTTATTTGCTCTCATTTGCCAGAAGTTGATGTCTTTGCCAAGGAGGTACAACCAAGTTCATCAGCGTTTGTTTATCTGTAAGCAGGATTATGCAGAAACTACTGGATGGATTACTTGCACACTTGATGGAAGAATGTGTTATGTTTCAGGAAAGAACTCATTAAAGTTTGGTATGAATCTGGAATAGGGGGCAGAATTCAGACTTCTTTTTTTACTTTTTTAAACATTGGAAGATTAGGTGTTTTTCAGCATTTCTCTATTCTCAGAATAGTCCATGAATCTTGATGGGGAAAAAACAGCACATTTTGGAGACTGATAAATATCAGTTTGGATCTAGTCAATTTTAATGTAGTTTAGGCCTTGGCAGAGCTATGCATTTTGTTAGGGCCATCTAGTTTAAAAAGTGCAAGTCTTCTCTTGCCTGGATCCATCCTCACAGACCAGCTGCAAGTCAGATTTCTTCAGTGATACAAGATGTCCAGTGTTGTGCTCAACAATGTTTCCTTGGCCATAAACAGCTGTTTGAGTTTGAGACTGAAGCAGTTGTGTGTCCACTTTCAGAAATTACAACACATCTTTTTGATCATTGTGAATATTTTGCTTTAATAAAACTGGAAATCTGTGAGGGTGTGTGTTTGTGCGTCACCCACCGACCAATGACGACTAGTCAAAATCTTACTTGAGATATCATGTTCAAGAGGCAAAAAACACTGTGAAGCCACCATGGCCTTTGTAAATCTAAGTGAACATTTGTACCATTTGAAATGATTCTCAAGAGGCTTTCTTCAGATAACAAATTGATGAAGCAAAAAAGTATGTTTGTGACCTAGACCTCCGAATTCTAATCAGGTGATCCTTGAGTCCAGGTGATGTTTGTGCTAGATCTAAGGAATGTTCCTGATTTATCAAGTTCACTAGAACCTGAGGTCACCCTTCACCCTTGACTCAAACTGAACATTTGTACCACATTTTAAGAATTTCCTCTTGAGATATTGCAAGTTACTGATGAACAGACAGACATACGTCGGACAGACATCCTGAAAACAAAGTACCTCCATAGTACCTCTGGCTGTTTCAGAGCTAAGGCGTAATAATGTAAAATAAATTCAAAGAGTATTGAAGAGGATGACACTGTAGGGGAACCATATTTACAGCAATTCACTGATCACAGGCATCACTCCAGCACCAACCTTCCACCAGCATCTTCTTAGCCATAGACGCAGCGTGGTGAGATGAGAAGGTCACTTTCGCTGACACCCCCTCTACACCAGCTTGAGTCATCAGACACACTCTCTCCACCCCATCGGTGAGCACACGCAGAACCTGCAAGCACAGAGATTGATAGTATCAGAGGGGGGGTGTATTCACTGTGTATATACCCCATCAGCCAATGCTAACTTAGTTAAGTAGCAAAAAAAGCCATTTCATGATGACGTCATTTATCACATGATGACAAATGATTGGTTAGTCTACATAAACTGTAGATCCTTTCTCTCATCTTATAGGTCGCCATATTTAAAGTATTACGATGTTATATGACTTCATTCAATGATTTCACATCACTTCTCATATGATCGCATATCATGGGGGACGTACCAGGTAGTTAAGAGTTCAGTCATGTCAGGTTTAGAGTTGAATTACTGCATATTTAATAATTGTTAAATGAAGCGTATCAAAATTAATATTTGTTTCCCTGCAGAGAATTAGTGGCCAATTGGCTGCTCTCCTTTGTTTTGGGTTCTTTCCTGTCTAGTACGCCTGTCAAGTGAGCCAGCAGAAAGATCTGGGGAATAGTCTTGGGACAGACGAGTTCTCATTTATTTTCATTCTGCTCACTTCCCTATCTGTAGTTTGCTCAAATTGAATCTCAGTCAAGCAGCCAGGGCAGGCTCAAGGCTTGTGGTGTAAAAACAATGCACACGTCTGCCACATTAAAATGTTTTAACTTAGATAGTGTGTGTAGGTTTGTAGATAAACTTGGCTCCTGTTCTGTTAGTAAGCTGAGGAGGTAAAGATCATTGTGAAATGTTGAACTGAACTTAGATTTTTTTTCCCTGTATTATTTCATCTGCAGTTCTGGTAATACCTGATGATTATAAACCCGTCGCTGAGTCTAAGTTCCCATTATGCAATCACTAAGACAAGCTACATTTCTGTTGTACCTGCAGCAGCCCCTCTATTCTGGTGGTGACCGGCAGGTTGGCAATACAGAGCTGTCTCTTCTCTGTGCTGCGGCGAACACTGAGGGAGGAGCCGGGCTCCAGCACGTGGCCGTGCAGCAGGCGGATCGCATCAGCGACCTCACTTGGTGAGCCGTATTTGGCATACGCGAAGCCGCGGTTCTGTCCGCTGAAGTTCATCATGAGCCTGAACTCCCAGAGTGGACCCACGGAGCTGAACAGGGGGATCAGCAGGTCCTCGTAGGTGTCCCGCGGGATCTGGCTGATGAAGATCTCGCAGCGGCCTTCTGGGGTGGGACCATTCCACACTGTCACCAGAACAAACAGGAGAGAGAAGTTATCCGTCAAGTGATCTCATCAGCTCAGGTTGTTACTTTGTTGGCTTAAATCTTCATTAAAGCATAAATCTGGAGTTACATTATCTTGTTTTACTCTTATTATAGAAAACATCAACAACTAGATTGGCACTGAGTAGAGCACGAGCCTTTGCCAAGGCCTAACAGTCCCCTTAAGAAACCACAATTAAAATCGATTAGATCTGGATATTTGGGGGGATATGCATACAAATTTAAATTAATTAAATATAAGTCCCGTAAACATGCCCCAATTTTTGTATTAATATATATCAAGATCCAGAAATTACTCTGAGAGCAATAAAAAAGACAATGATGAAATAAGTCTTACAATATAAAAGGATAATAACTAACAAATAACAGTTTCCTTTTATTTAAGTGAGTTTATTTAATTGAGGCATTGTTTCCCCCCTATTGTGACCATAACACAACATTTTAACTTCACTGTCAGTTGGAGGAGCAGCACTAGTATGAGCTGCAGTCTCTCTCACCCTCAGGTGGTCCCCCGTACTTCCTCTGGCCATTTACTTGAGTCAGTTTTATATTGGTTGTTCCCAACCAAGTTTCCAGGGCCTGGACCCGCTCAAGATTCAACACCTGACGGGAAAAACAAAGTGGGAGCAATTACACAGTGACAGTTCCTTTGCAACTAACAAGACAGATCATTTGATTGGTTGTGATACTGTTTAACCAACTTATTCAAAGCATGTATAACTGGCAATTGTAAAGGTAACAAATGAATACCAACAATGCAACTCAAACACCAGTTGGGCCGTTGGGGTGTCTAAGAGCACCAAAGCAGCACTGTCGAACATTTGCCCTCGTTCACTTCCAATCTGCGCGATTAAACAGTGACTGAGGCAAATCCTCACCGTGGCTTTGCATGGTGAACTTTGATTGGCTCCGTCACAGCCTCAACCAATAGCAGTAGCGTTTGTGTGGCTGACTTGACTTGGCTGTCATTAGAAGTAGTTTACACAGTGAGCCAAGATGGAGGAGACCCTGATATTGGCTGTGTCAACAGCCAGTAAGTTATGTTGAACATCAAAACCACTCGTTGGACAACCAACACACCAACCCTGAATGGAATACAGACCACACGACTGATTCCTGTGTGAGTCACATGTTTCTCTGGTCACATTCAGCGAGACATAATTAGTAACTCCCTCGGCAGGTGATTATCAGTCGCCTGCAATCATGACCATGCCCTTATGTTGGATGGTCTGCAGCAGAGATGAGTGGGCTTTAAGGGCTGTCACTTTTTGTAAAACTTAAATTCGACATGAGACGCAATTCAGATGAGGATGGCGTTGCTCTGTTTATTGGTGTTGCCTCCTCCGCTGCCTCACTTGGGTGGAAAGCTAACAGCCGAGCCCACGGGTGCGTGGTACAAGGTTCACAAGCAGCCTTACAAATGTGTGTTACTCTGCCGTCTACAGTGCAGAACCAAATGAATTCCACAAGATGCTTCCCGGATGCTTTGGTGTCATGGTTGTCTGCCCAGGCCAGCTTCGCTGGGGCCTTCCACTTTCGCAGCAAAATGGCAGAGGGCAGACAATATGACAAGCTGACAGTGATCGCCCTCTGCTGGATCAGGAGACACCCTTCTGGACTGCATATTTTCAAATTTCACAGGTCATTACAATTAGAATATTAACTTTTCCCTCCACATTGGAATAAATGCTTGAATTTCAAATACAAAGTGACAGCGCTAATAGGCTACAGAGGTTTGATAAACTCACTTCATTTTAACTCCAGATTAGTTTTACATTTCAGACTTGGAGGCTTCCGTGCAAGCTGATGCTGATTCAAGTAACATCACCTGAGGACATTAATCTGACCCCCCCCCCCCCCAAACACACACACACACACACACACACCTGGTGGGGTTCCCCTTGAGAGAGAGAGCAGCCTATCATGCAGTGACAATAGGTACAACGTTTTTCTTTTTCTCCAAAGTTTTGTTTTAACTTTGTTAAAACATGGCTGATTACTATCCACGTTCAAAGTGTTCAGTTAACCTCTTATAAATGGTTTACATAGATATGGAACAAAATATATAATGTAGATAGATAGATAGATAGATAAATCTAGAAACGTTTACATCGAGTAGCTTCAAACACACATACGGGGCATTGAGTGTAAGAATGAGCGATGGAGAATCATGGAGGCCATCTAAAACGTTATCAACTTGTCAGTAATATATCAGAAAACTAAGTTTAAGAGAGTAAAACGTAACCTAAAATCAAACGTATCGTACACAGGTAAAAGTGTTTCTATTTAAGATATGCAAGTAGTTAACAACTGTCAAGTATTGTGTCTAAACTTAAAATAATCAAATTGTAACTTACAAGCCCAAACCAAACCTATTGTGCACGTGTAAAGTTTCTGTTAAGAATTGTTAGTTGTTATTCAAACGTGTTGAGAACAAACACCATGCGACAGTGGGAACCAGTGGATTGAATAAATCCTCTGATGTGCCGCCCGGTCCCAGGTGTGTGTCCCTCATGTGCAGACTGCCAACACGCAGCCGGACAGTGAACCCACAACCTCCTCAGTGGAGGAACAAGAACAGGTACCAATACAGACACGACAACGTTCTCTGTGAACAGAAAGCGTCTGGAATTCAAACGTTCACTGAAGTAAAAGTATTGAATTCTAACTCACCGACTCGGAGCCCATGTTGTTGTAATATCGATGAGAGAAGTAATTAAGACGCTGGTGCAGGTCGGCTCCGTGTGGTCCAATCAGCGGAGACCTCCACCCGCCACCAGCTCAGCTCGTGCTCGTGACGCACCCTTTTTTTAAACAACTTTATTTACAAACTTTTATATAAAAACTCTTTTCAAATATGTTGCTCCGCACTGATAATAAACAGCTCAAGTGACAGTCCAGTTAAATAAACAGATCTGTAGATTACTCCGAAAAACATAATAATGTATTATGTTAAAAAGGATATACAACATAAATATAAATGAAACAAAATAAATTGAGGGGGGGGAACTATTTCATATTGTTTATTGAAAAATAAAATTGTATGATATATATATATATCTCCCTTGCACCCCCACTTGGGATGGTATATTTTCCTTACGCCCAGGTCCTCTAGAGTTTGAGGATTTTACCTGATAAGATGATTCCGTTCATTTTTACATTTTTACCAAGGTCATGGACAATCGGATCAACTGACCGACAGCAGTTTCACTGATAGATGCACATGCATGACCTATAGTTTCTTAATTACACATATGTTATAACTGGTCCTCTAATATACAGTAACTAAACTTCCTGTATACGGACTGTTTATTCGTGTAATTTCAAACCTTTAAAGAAAGAAAAGGTTCTTTGCGATGTCTTTATACCAAATGCCTCACTGAGACAAGGAAGTTTAGCCGCTTGTTAAACATTACAGCAGTATATAAACAACTGTACGTCAACTGGAGACACATGAGTATGGTCAAAAGGTTCCTGTTTTATTGCTACAATTAGAGAACCAACCCGTTCTGGTACAACGGTGGTCCAATGCTCCAACTCACTGAGGATATTCATCAATTTCAGACTGGTACATTCATGACTAACTGTTGTTGAGCAATGTTTATTATACTTTTTTTGAATATGACTGAATAAAAAACAATAAAATAACATTTGAGCGTTTTCAAGATTCAAGATTCAAGATCTTATTCAAGATTTTATTTTCTGCATTACACTTATGGATGCATATGAAGTGATGGAGCAATTTTATGTAGGATATCTCTGGAAATGGGAAACCCGAAACCAAAAATATAATCAAAATATGTGCGATACTATTAAATTTCCTTTTTTTTTTTAAAGCAAAGAATATCACGTTGATGCTTACAACAAAGCACAACAAAAAAACACAACAGAAAAACATGCTGTACATTTTCAGCTAAAACCGAGTGGTCGTCGTCTTCAGTATCCTGACAGTGTGGAGACCGTTGGGTATCGTTTACGCTGAGTCATGCACTTGTCCCTCTCGATGAACAGCGAGTGGGTCTTACAGTTCACGTCCTTCTCGAGGGCCATGCGAGACTCCTCCAGCTGGGACAGGGAGCCTCTGGCCTCGCTCAGCTGCTGGTGCAGAGACGCCACAGTGGCATCAATCTGCCTGGCCTCCCCCTCCAAACTACAGACAAGGGCAGCAAATGAGGAGACAGAGAAACAAAGGGAGATACATACAGTATGATTGGTAGGTGTGAAAATCTGTGTGTGCGTGTGTGTGTACCTGAGCTGAGGTTCGTCCCTGCAGAGCTCCATGTGGGGTCTGAGGGAGCGGACGTAGAGTCTGGACTGAGCAACTCTCAGGGGAGCCTCTTTATTGTGGATGGCCTGTTGTAGAGCAACGATGTTCCTCTCCTGAGCCCCGATCTGCTCCAGGACCTGCACAGACACACACGATCATACAAGAGATAATCCATCAACCCACCAATCAATCACTCCGTGTGTCTGTGCCTACCTCTGCGAGCTTCATCTCTAGCTGGGTCTTGGCCTCATTCAGCTCCACACAGCGCTGGCTGAAGGCTCGGTCCACAGTGGAGCACTGGACCCTCAGGTCCTCAGTGGTGTCCAGCAGCACTCGCTCCACCAGCTTTCTAAGATGCACACAGGGGATATGAGAGGTCTACACACCCCTGTTAAAAGGCCAGGTTGTTGTGATGTAAAAAAATTAGACCAAGATAAATCATCACAAAACTTTTACCACAATTAATGTGACCCATAATCTGTACAATAGAATGAAATCTTCAACTGAAATTTTTTTAAGGGGATAATACATTTAAAAGTATAACAATGTGGTTTCATAAGTGTGCACACCCTCTTATAATAAATTAAAGTGACACTGATGAACCCTAAATAAAGTTAAGTTGTTCGGAGCTGACATGAACTCAGTTGGTTCTTCAAGCAAAAGCCACGGCCTGCAACGGTCTTACAAAGCATCAAAGCATCGCCTTGTGGAAAGGTCTCAGTCAGGAGAAGGATGGATTTACCATTGAACACAGAGAAGACAGTCATCAACAAGTGGACAAAACCTCAGACACTACCAAGAACTGGACGTCTCTCCAAAATTGATGAAAAGACAAGAAGAAGACTGAAGGCTGCAAAGAGGCCTGCAGCAACATTAAAGTAGCAGCAGGGAATAATGCCAAGTACTGGTAGTGTACTACATGTGACAACAATCACACGTATTCTTCCTATGTCTGGGCTACAGGGTAGCACGGAAAGATGGAAGCCTTTTCTTACGATGAAGAACATCCAAGCAAGGCAAAAAACCTACATCATGTCTGCCAAAAGCATGTGGCAAAATGTGTTATGATCTGATGAGACAAGGGTTGAACTTTATGGCCATAATTCCGAAAGGTATGTTTGGTTAAAAAACAACACTGTACATCATCAAAGAACAGCATACCCACGGTGATGCATGGTCGACTTTAGTCAAGGTTAATTTATTGGCCGCCAAGGGTGGAAAATTGCCTTTGGCTCACTAGTACAACATAAAAATAAGACAAACAGATGAAAAGGACAATTCATTAAAATTGGAATAAAAATAGCACTTCAGTTTCTGATGACAAGTACCTGCTATTGTAGCCCACATAAGCAAATGGTAAAAAGATTTGGACAAACATACAGCAGCGGTGAGCACTGGGTCAGCAGCCAGGCCACGCCCGAGGAAATGGCCCAATTTTGACACGAAAACTGAAAAGCTGATGATGAGGAGGATTTTCATCTTTCAGCACAACAACATCCCAAAGTCTAACTCCAAATCAGCAAAACAATGGCTTCACTAGGAGACGATTAAAGCTTTGGAATGGCCCAGCCAGAGCCCAGGCCTGAATCCAATTGAAAATCTGTCGGGATGACCTCCTGCATGAGGAGGACCATGCACAGGAGATACCCTGGCAATCTGACAGATTTGCAAGGAAGAGTAGGCAAATATTTCCAAGTGAAGATGTGCTGATGGACTCCTACCCAAAAAGACTGAATGCTGTCATAAACTCAAAAGGTGCTTCAACAAAGTATTAGTCTAAGGGTGTGCATTTGTATACAACTGGGCTTATTTTGAGGTTTTTATTTTTACCCCCTCAAACATTTTAATATTTACATCACAACAACCTGGCATTTTAAGGGGTGTGCGGACTATTTATATCCACTGTAAAAACAGCTACTGGAAAGATTCATGAATGTGCCACAGTGTCACTTTGAGTCTGTGTGGAGGCTCCAACACAGTCTGAACACACACACTGCTCTCTGACCTGAGGCTGCTCGAGGCCTGCTCCTCCTGCAAGGCTTTGCTCAGGTTGTCCTGTGTGAACTTAGACCACGCTGCATGGTTACACACCCTGCAGAAGACCAGAGGTTAGTGTGTATTAATCACAAGGGTTATCAGCACAGTTTTTCATTTGCAGGGGTAATATCCCTTCATGCATTTAGGAGCATTTGAAGGGACCGAGGCTGAAAGGTCCAGGGAGGCCTGAACCCCGAAGAAAAACATGAGCTATGAAAGACTTTCTGGACTTTAACTAAACCTCTAACTGCCTGCGCCGCACCGGTTGTGTTTGCAGCAGGTGAAGGCTGATCTGCTGTGTCTCACAGTATCTGTTCACACCGGTTGTGTGGCAGACACACAACATAGTGTGTTACATAGGGTTTGCCTTCGAAAATTCTCAGATATAATATAACTTTGATATGTCATTACACATCTAATCTACTCTTTGTTTTGATAGAAAAAGGGAAAGTTCACTCAAAATGTTTAATACACTCATCATCTAATCAGTATTATGCGGAGGGGCATTTGTGTGTGGATCATAGCGGACATTGTTGTGTACAAGGTGTAAACCACCAGGTCCCGAGGCCATGTTGTTTACCTTTAAAGAAGGGGTCCCCAAATCTGTTTACCCCTGAAACTCCAAAAGTATTTTTTGGACTCAAACACCCAACGCTCCATCGGCATAGTGGTGAGTAGATAAAGAGTGAATTTTCACATTTGATTGAACTATCCCTTTAAGAAGCATTTGGTCAATAATCAAATAATCAAATCCCTGTTCCAACAAAGAAATGGATTCAGGCAACACAATGCTTCCCCCAGAAGTTGCCTGCTTTATCTACCTAGTTTCAACACACACACACACACACACACACACACACACACACACAGACACACACACACTCACTGGTCCTGCACGGTGGCTGAGCTGGGGTGGTGCTTTGTATCTGCACTCATGTTACTGTATCTTCCACAGTGGTCGTCCAAGTTGTAGGCCTCGTACTTATCAGACCAGTCCAACTCTAAGGTCTGCTTGGCCTCTCTGTTCCTCCTGATCCAGACACACAAACACACACACACACATCTAAATAAATGGGACCTTTCATAACATGCATGTGAGGCAGTTTGACTCCAGTAAACAGGAGCGGAGACTCACTTGATCTGAGTCACAACCTGAGCTGTGGTTCTCTTCAGAAGAGCCTGGACACTCCTGATCAGGTCCACTTCCTACAAAACACACAGCCATGCTTCTGGTTAGTGTCACACTGTGCCCTCTGCTGGCGTCATTTTACTGTTAGACTGAATACAGTACAGGCCTAATACACACTTCTCTCCCATACACATAACTGTAAGAATTATAATTGTTCAGGGCTGCATCTAATGATTGATAATTAATTTGTGAGCTGAATATCCTTTCTGAATATTCTTTTTTTAATAGTAATAATTTAATTTAGTTGTAATTGTTATCATTTGATTAATATGAGTTGATTTCCATCTGATCCCTTTAACTTAAAGTATTTAACAGTTTGATCACCTTTAACAGCTGCTCCTCCACAGAGTCTCGGACCAGGTCTGGTCCCAGTCTCCTCGTCCTGCAGGTCAGGTTATCGGTGGAGATGACGTACGGGGTCTCGGTGGCGTCCAGCGCCTTCTCCAGCCGCGTCTTCACCGCCACCAGTGACTGATTGTCGGCCTGCAAATGCTCGATGTGCCGCTGCAGCTCTGACCTCCAGTGGTGGAGGTCTTGTAGTCTCTCCCCCAGCAGACGCGTCCCCTCGGCCTGGGTGTGCAGAGTGGCCGACTCGGTGTCCTGGTGCAGACTCCTGGACTCTCGTTGGACGCTCCGGGCCTGGAGGCGGTCGGTGCCGGCCTGTTGCAGGATGCTGTGGTAGTTGGAGAACCACTCGCCCGGGGAGTATTTCGCAGAGCGGTAGCCAGCTGTGGCGGAGCCTGAGGACGGCTGCGAGCCCCTCACAGGAGGCTCCTTCTCCGGGAGCCCCACAGCCACAGCCCTGCTGTCACAGTGAGGCCGTGACACTAAGAGCTCAGAGCTCATGTCTCTGACGGTTAAATCAGCCTGTTGGGGAAAAACCTTTAAAACTGATCAGTTGATCATAAAAGACTGAGACCTCAGTGATGCTGCAGCAAACTGTGGCCTGTGTTTGTTTCCTGTTGCCCGGTTACACATGTTGGCAGGATCCTTGGCTCAGGTGACCAGAGATCAGATGAGCGGATGCAGATCAAATTACAGCCACAAGTGTGACTCGATATACAGTGGAGATCTTGAAATATAGTGAAATATTAGGTGTTATATCAACCCTAATCCACACATTTTGCATGAGCAGGGGCAGCTCCTGGTACAGGCGACATACACTCCTGATCAAAATCTTAAGACCAGTTAAAAAATGCATGAATTTGCATTTTGCACTGTTGGATCTTAGGAAGGTTCTAAGTAGAGCTTCAAAATGCAAAAAGAAGAACTGGGAACAAGAGAACAAAAGTTGTGAGCAGGCAATTTATTGAAAACAACAATTTAACTCAAATAGGCTGTTCATCAGCTGATCAAAAGTTTAAGACTACAGGCTTGCGGAGGCCAGTCACCTGTGAAGACCAACATCATTTACCCCTGAACCAGCGCGGATAAATGATGATGATGATGAAAAATTAAATATATATATATATTTTTTTAATTAAATTAGATTAAATTGAATTAAATTAAATTAGATTAAATGAAATGAAATGAAATTGAATTGAATTGAATTTAATTGAATTAAATTAAATTAAATATTAAATGAAATTAAATGAAAAACTGCGTTCGCACATCCCTTCGCACGTCCTGTGCAGAAGCCCATTGCGCAGGGATTGCGCGCGCATTTTTATAAAAAAAAATTTTCTTTTGTTTTTATATTAAATTAATGTAAATTTAAATAGGGTAAGATATTTTGCAATTAATAGGAGAATTCCAGCCATTTTCAAGAGTTAAGTATATTGCCAGCATGAAGATGGGAAAGAGTGGGAATTGAACCCAGGTCCTTCTTGACAGAGAACACCCTCTCTAACAAGTAGGCCACACCACCTGTTGATTGCCATAGGGAACTAACTACTCCAAGAAAATGGACACATTTTTGTGTGTGTGTTCAGAGAAAATATTTTCTACTTTACTACATATATTTGACAGCCTTACTTAAAAGTTACTTTTATATTTTTGGATTTTCGATACTGGATGATTTAACATGGTTTAAAAACCTATTGATAGAGAATAACCCAGTGCTGCTGCTTGTTTCCATGTGATGTCCTGAGGCTGCCCCCTGCGGGTTGCTGGGTTCCTCTGCTGCTCTAGCTTGGTTTGTGCAGTTTGGGATTAACTAAAGTTGTCCATAAATGAAAATCTTTAATATCCTTCAAGGGCAATTTGATGTACAACCAGCAACCAGTGCACGACAAAAATAAACCCAATATAACCTAACTTATTGAGCAAAGTGTTTTTATAGTACTTTGAAATATCCAGAAGTGAACTGATTTGATTGTACACATGTTGGACTTTACTTTGAAAAATCTCCAAATCTATAAAGTAAAAATGTTTGATATTCAGTATGTAGGTAGTCAGGGAGGTCCTGAACACAGGCATATCAGTCTCACTCTGAACTTATTGAGCAAAGTGTTTTTAAAGTACTTAGAAATATCCTGAAATGATCACTTCCACAGTGAAAATGTTAGACTTTACTTTGAAAAATCTCTTAATCTATACCGTGAAAATGTTAATATTCAGTATATTGATAGTCAGAGAGGTCCTGAACACAGGCATATCAGTCTCTCTCTGAAGTTATTGAGCAAAGTGTTTTATAGAACTTTGAAATATCCAGAAATGAACTAATTTTATTTTACACATGTTGGACATTATATTCAAAAATCTCTGAATCTGTAAAGTAAAAATGTTTGATCTTAAGTATGTTCGTAGTCAGAGAGGTCTTGAACTCAGGCATGTCAGTCTCTCTCTGGAATTATTTAGCAAAGTGTTTTTACAGTACTTTGAAATATCCAGAAATTAGCTACTTGAAACAAAAAATGTGTGGCCTTTATTTTGTAAAATCTCTAAATTGATACAGTCAAAATGCTATTCCTAAAAATGACACGTGAGACGATATATACTTCTTTTGAATATAATCCAATCCATTTCATTTTCAATTATACATTTTGTATATGCTCCATGTCAACAGTTTATTTTGAAAAAACGCGAGTGTCGGCTGGCTTGACTGCAGTAAAAGGAGGGGTGTTTAATTAGAATCAAGCAGTTTCCAAATGTTCGTGTTTGACTATGCTGCACCACAATGCTGTCAACTAAAAGTTTATGGTTTATGATATTTAGGGCAATACAAGAATTGAAGTTCATTTGTGTGGAACCTGTCAACAAACTAGAATTATGTCACACTAACAAAATGGAAGAAAGCTTAATGTTTTGATCCATGCACCTATTTATAATATTTCAATTATACAAATAAGATATAGGCTGACAGCTCAAATGTAATATATATATATATATTTATATATATATCATATACATATATATTATATATTATTGCAAACTAAATAATACAACTATAGGCTTTTTGTAGTTTGACCACTGGTAGGCAGTATAGAGAATCTGAACAGAGATGCCTTCACTCCATCACTCATCTCAATTACTGGTCTGACACCATTGCTGACAGCAAATGAGATTGAAACGATATTTCTCCATTTTGCTTACATTGTCCGATGGGTATACCAGTAAGCCACAGAGTCATTTTTCTTTGCTGTTAGTTTCAGCATTATGGCCACCTCTGTTGGGAGCATCTTTCCATTCAGGCACTGAAGGGTCACAACAAAAGCAACAGTTCATCCATAATACATTCAGAAAGTGAGTGAGGTGAAAGCCACAGTGGAGTAGTCGGTGTTGGTTACTTACCACTGGATTGCAGAAAAGATTTTTCCGCGTTATGTGCTTGATCGCCACCTACAAGACAACAACACACGTTTGGTTATCACTTTCTGGCCCTATTGTGTGTGTGTACGTGTCTTTGTGTGTATGTGTATTACTTACCGGAAACATATCTGCTTTGCGGTAGCCAGCAAACACTGTTCCACAGCCTCCTCCACCAAGCTGACCCATCACCCAGTATTTGGTCTCAAGGTCAACTACACAAATATTAGGTTTAACTACAGTTGTGAGCAACATTAAAAACACGTGACCTTATGTGACTCATTAATCTATTAATCACTTCCTTCTCACCTCTTGGGTCGTCTCCTGAGGCATCCGGGGTCTTCTTCTCCACAACCCTCTTCTTTTTCTCTCTCACTGTCCCACCATCAGGAGACAATTTTCTCTTCCTGCTTATTCGACTCACATCAGTCTCCGCTAAGTCGTGTTCATTCGACTCACAGACACGTCGTCTCTTCCTCATTTCTGGTTTTCCCTCTTCATCATCTCTGTCTTTCCTTTTCCTTCCTCTCACATTGCCAACCTCCTCACAGGGTTCACCTGCATATGAGATAGTCGCTATCATCAGTTTGTCGGGATTAAACTAAAAACCGACTTGAAGTGACTCTTCTTTTATGTTTGGCTTATTGCCTGAGACAACCAACACTTATGTGTATTTGCCTTTGATCAATGGGTGGCTAGGCCCTTGATCTAAAAGTTCATGTTCGTGTTTAACGTTCTTTGGAAGATGCAAACTTTGATATAATGTAACATCTTTGTGCATCATTTGAATGGGTCTGGGTTATCCTGAATGTCTTAAGTTCACATGTCAAACTATTTGTTCATTACAATGTGTAATGTGGGTGCTTGTGTGATTCAAAATAAAATAAACTATAATTATAATAACTTAAGGAGTCTAAGGAGGAATATTCTTTTTGGGGTAAGTTCCATAATACATATTTTCTCTTATTTATATATTATCTTCCTAGTTATGACATTTGGACACAGGGTATGGGGGAAGATTATTTAGGGACACTGGTAGCAGCTCTCTCTCTCTCTCTCTCTCTCTCTCTCTCTCTCTCTCTCTCTCTCTCTCTCTCTCTCTCTATCTATCTCTCTCTCTCTCTATATATATATCTTTCTCTCTCTGTCTATATCTCTCTCTCTCTCTGTCTCTCTGTTTCTCTCTGTTTCTCTTTAAAAGTACGGCATAATAGCGTGTTAATAGCACCCCATACATTGCCCTTCTCCAACCTTGATACTGTGTAGCTTTCATTCATAATTGGTGTTGTTTCTTTCAGTATTTTGTAACATATGTGGGAAACTGATAAATTGTCTATTTTTTCGGAGCCATCTGCCTCCCATCCAGTTTATTCTGGACATATGTAATGAACCAGATTTGGAATTTGGCTGTGATATCAATTTCGACCACTTCACATAGGGCCTGATCTGACAAAGGTTTGCGTGCTTAAAAAAGTGTGCAAACTTGGTTTCACCCGCAAAAGACATGCAAGCTGATCTTCTAACAGTGCACACTGAGGATTGCAGTATGTCATACACTGTCCATTTAGTATGTTTGCCTTAATGAATATGCATTATCGGGGCGTTTCTACCCGAGTGCGCAAAATATTAGAAGAGCTAGATGCAATTACTTTAATTTAGCACACACAATGTGATTTACAAAGCCTAGAAATAATTCCAGTAATTGTGAAAGGTAGTTGCTAATCGACACAGTGTTGCGTACAGATGGCTGCAGCTATTGAGGTGAGGAGGAGACGGCACGAAGAACACGGAGAGAACAGTTTTTTTCAGGAAGTGAACTGCGTCTGCTGCTCAATATTGGTCAGGCATCTCTTCCAATTTTTTCATCTTTCGTTCTTCTTCTTATGTCCTGCCTTCTTCTATTAATTTCATCGGTTGTTCTTTTTGCTTTACTCACAGCATTTACTTTCTCCCAGATACTCTCCCATATTTTTTTACATTAACATTTCTTTGCTTTAGCTCAACATGTTTGTTTGCCTCTTCCACTAACACCTCCAATTCCATGGCATTTGCACTTGCGGTCACTCTGCTCTCTGTAATGCTCCATGGCGGAAACCATTAAAATACTATTGCCTCTACCATGTCTGCACCTGTTATCATTGCTGCAATTATTTTTTGTAGATTACCCGCAAAACGCCTGACAACCAAACGTGCAATATGTTGTAATGCCACGCAATCCAGCACTCTTTATTTGGGATCTTTGTAGATCAGGCCCATAGAATACAATACTTCAGACTAAATCTTCTCAGGCCATTTCCTTACTATTAAAATGGCATTCTTTTCAAGACATAGAGCTGTGCTGGCTCCATGCTAGCTTTATATTTCTCATACACATACGTAAACAGAAGAGTGAAGTTTGGAGAAGAACCAAAATAAATGACGATTTGTACAAGCGTTGAAGTGGGACTGTTGCTGACAGTGAGGCCAGGGGGAAGAACTTCTAAACCTTTGACAAGTATGAAAGAGTCATCATCGGATGAGACACCACTGTGTTCCCTGGAATGACGGGGATCTTCCAGGTGAGTTTGCTACTCGATTTAGCTGATTAGCTTGAATCATGCATTCTAGTTCATTTCAGGAAATCTAAACTAGTCAGGAAGTTGTGATAGGAATATACGGTCAGTAATGTTAATTAATGAGCTGTTCAGCTGCTCACTGCTGTCCGAGGTATCGCAGCCTAGAAGCTGAACTAAGCCAAGCGCTACCGTCTCTCTAGTTAGAGAAGAAGGTGATTTGTGTAAACTTCAACTGAACCTCAAGTTGGAAAGAATTCAAACTGATACCAATCAAAAAAAAATGAACTCAACTAAATAATCTTAAAGCAGCAACAAGACCAGGTACCTGGCATGATTTTGGCTGTAATGGTATGTTTAAGTTGTGAATTGGTTTACCTTTAAAAAGAAATTTGCATTTACTAAATGTGCACAGAGAAGTACATTGAATGTAATGTTTTGCTAACATATATTTTTTTATTACTATTCTCATAAATTAGTGTCTGGTGTGTTTTGTGCGGAGGTCTTACTGCTCGTGTAGAGTGTTCCACCCCCAAACAAATTAATCAAATTTTTAATAACTTTTAACAAATTTCTAATAACTCTAGTTCTCACTTGTCTTTTATATATTCAGTAAAACGTTTGCCTGTCATACATTGATATAGAGCAGATGCGATTCTAATTTTAATATGTTATTATATTTCATTAACGGGAGTGGATTTTGACCAAATAACATTAGAGCTCCTGAATTTTAGTATACCTGTGCATTAGTCTCCATGAAGAGAGTAGATTTGATATCCCTTGTAAAAAAATACATCATTATAACTTAAAATACATGTATTGTGCCACCATTGAAAAAACTACTGACCCCACCCTAACCACTGCATTATAAAATGCCAGTGGTGGTCTATATGGGTGAAGGCATGCCTGTGTGTTTTTTTCCCCTGAGCTCAGCCATTCCCTCGACTCCAGCTGACCGCTCAGCTGCGCCTGTCGCATACTGCAGCACAAACTGTTTCCATATCTCACCCACTCTCACACTGAGAGGTTGACCCCTGTGCAAAGGGATAAGTGTCTCCCGAATTAGCGAGGAAGCCAAGGCGAGCTGGGCTGTGGCCAGCGTGGGTTGCCAGGGGGATGTTCGGTGTTGCTTTGAGCGGGCTGGGTTTCTGCAGTGCGGTCTGTTTGCATGTCAGCAGTGTGCAGGGAGCGTGTGCCGTGGGCATCTCAAACTACAACCCAAGTCAAACACACACACATACACACACACACACACACACACACACACACACACACACACACACACACACACACACACAGATACAGTCCTCAGAGAATACAGGGAAGGAAGATGCAGTTATATATAGGTGACCCTGTCATCTCTTAATGTCTTAAACCTTCGAGCTATGTGTTAATGTCTCCCTCTACGTCTCATTCTCGTCTCTACTCAGTCATATGTGTACTTGCTGTATACTCAGGATCTTTTTTGCATGTGAAAACATTTACGTCAACAAATGAAGTGCTACAGCTTTGCAAACTCTTAAGAAAACTGGAGGTAAGAATTTTGAGAGATGCAGTGTTTTAACCCACAGAGAAATACAGAAGTACAGGATTTGCATCATGGGAAGTGAAGTGTTTTGGTGTTTGGCTCATGGTCTAAACCAGGGGTCTTCAACGTTTTTCAGGCCAAGGACCCCCAAACTGGGCAAGAGATGGAGCAGGGACCCCCTACTATATATGTATATATACAGTAGGGGAGAGCGGGGTAATGTGGGATTTTTTTTTACATTTGCTTCCCTCTAGGTGAGCTAAAATGATATATCAGTAAAATTTACACATTTCCCATGAATTCAGGATGTTTTCTAGCAATGGAAATGATCAGAATGTCTTCAGGACAAAAGGCAGTGAAAATATGATTGTTTTAAAAAAAGTGGTCTTGTGTCCCACTTTACCCCAGCTACGGGGTAAAGTGGTCCACTTACTTTTTCCACTTTAAAACTAACATAACAACACATGTTGTAATAGTAGTATAGTTAAAATAGCAAAAAATATTGTTTTTTCTCTGCGTATTCAAATGCCAGTTCACGGCACTTAACTGGAGCAAGGCCATGGAACTGGTCAGCTAGTTGTTTCAAGTGTTTGGCAAGCTCCTCCTCCATCTCATCTGTGAATATTGTCTTTACCTCAGCTACTGCACCCCAGGCAACTGATTTTACTTCCCCTTTCTCTTTTTTCTTTATGAATCTTTTGAGGGTTGTCTTATCAATATTTCTATCCCTTCCAGCTTTTCTTAAGGACTTCTTTCCTTGCATGACCTCAGCGGCTGCACTCTCCATCTCTGCGAGGGGTGTTTGGCCCCAGGTTGTCTTCCTGGTGTAGTTTCTTGGCATGATGGCTTTTCTACAATGTTTATGACATTAAAAATAAAACATATGTAATATAACACTAGAATATGTTTGAGACTAAACTTAACTTGTGCTTCATGGTGGGGAAAAGTGAGACAGTGTCTCACTTTACCCCACAGCATTTGTCCCACTTTACACCACAGACACCGTTTTAGAAAAAACAACATCTCTTAGCAATTCAGGCTAATCTTCAGCTAGCATCAATCACATGGTTTTATATGTCGGAAGTTCACCAACATGTATGATATAAGTTTTTCTACCTGATTCAATTTGTTTTGACACAACAGTTGATTAAGTTCAAAGCAAGAAAATTTACTTTTACATGCAAAAACAATTTTTTGTGAAAAAACATACTTTCCACAGCACCAGCACCAACTTCTCCTTCGTGGCAAGGGGGGAATGGGAGGGGCTTGACAACATATTGGTAAAATGACCACAAATGTGTTCCGTTGCCTAGATACAGGGGGTTTCTCACATTACCTGATGTCCCACATTACCCCGCTCTCCCCTATAAAATTGTGTTTTATATTAAACTGGGCCTAGTGCCTTGTATAAACATAGCTACCCTGTTATTGTGCAATCAATACTAGGCTTATCAAATATTACAAGGGTTCATTTATTCATGTTTTTAATTTAAACATGTGCTAGGTACAGGGTGGCCATGCCACTGCCATTTATAAACATACATCTTGCATACAACACTGAGCTATTAAAGTAATTCACAGATTCATGTTTTATTTTAAACATGAATCCTCAAGCCATCTGTGGACGCCCACATCAGTGAGATGTCGGACCCTGATGGGTAGCACACAACTTATCTAATCTTGGACGGATGGAGGTTGTCAGTCATAGGGTCATATCAGCCTCACAATATGTTGGATGCATGTAAATGTGTATTTAAAGACATTTAAATTTGTGGGGGGAAAATTGGTTCGAAAATAATAATTAAAAAAAAAAATTATAAAAAATTAAAAAAATTGTCTAATCATTCAAAGATTTCGCGACCCCCCTGCAGTACCTCTGCGGACCCCCTGTTGAAGACCTCTGGTCTAAACATCAGAACAACAAGGGCTCTGCTGCTTCAACTATGACATCCTTATTTTAATCTATCACTTGTGAGAACCTCCAGATTTTATGGGCGTGCAGTAGTAAATATCGTGAGTGTCTGTTAAAGTGTTTAAAAGTGCTTGATGGTGTGTTTGGGGCCACGTTGTTTAAACTTCTCGCCGGGCGGCAGAAGCTGGCTCTGGGGACGTGGAACGTCACCTCGCTGTGGGGAAATGAACCGGAGCTTGTGAGGGAGGTGGAGCGCTACCAGTTAGATCTGGTGGGGCTTACCTCCACGCACAGTCTCGGTTCTGGTACCGTACTCCTGGATAAGGGTTGGACTCTATTCTTCTCCGGAGTTGCCAAGGGCGTGAGGCGCCGGGCGGGTGTGGGGATACTCATAAATCCCCGGCTGAGCGCCGCGGTGTTGGAGTTTACCCCGGTAGACGAGAGGGTCGCCTCCCTGCGCCTAAGGGTTGTAGGGGGGAAAACTCTGACTGTTGTTTGTGCGTATGCACCAAACAGCAGCTCAGAGTACTCGGCCTTCTTGGAGACCCTGAATGGAGTCCTGCATGGGGCTCCAGTAGGGGACTCCGTAGTTCTGCTGGGTGACTTCAACGCCCACGTGGGCAACGATGGAGATACCTGGAGAGGCGTGGTGGGGAGGAACGGCCTCCCTGATCTGAACCCGAGCGGTCGTTTGTTATTGGACTTCTGTGCTAGTCATGGATTATCCATAACAAACACCATGTTCGAACATAAGGGTGCTCATAAGTGTACCTGGTACCAGAGTACCCTAGGCCGAAGATCAATGATCGATTTTGTGATCGTGTCATCTGATCTGAGGCCGCATGTTTTGGACACTCGGGTAAAGAGAGGGGCGGAACTGTCAACCGACCACCATCTGGTTGTGAGTTGGATCAGGGAATGGGGGAAATTTCCGGATAGACCTGGTAAGCCCAAACGAGTAGTGCGGGTGAACTGGGAACGTCTGGAGGAGGCCCCCGTCCTAGGTATCTTCAACTCACACCTCCGGCGGAGTTTTTCTGGCATTCCTGTGGAGGTTGGGGACATTGAGCCGGAGTGGGCGGTGTTCAAAGCCTCCATTGCTGAAGCTGCGGCGGCTAGCTGTGGCCTCAGGGTCTTAGGTTCCTCAAGGGGCGGTAACCCTCGGACACCGTGGTGGACACCGGTGGTCAGGGAAGCCGTCCGATTGAAGAAGGAGGCCTTCCGGGATATGATATCCTGGAGGACTCCTGACTCGGTTGCAGGGTACCGACAGGCCCGAAGGGCTGCAGCTGCTGCCGTGTCGGAGGCTAAGCAGCGGGTGTGGGAGAAGTTCGGAGAGGTCATGGAGAAGGACTTTCGGTCGGCACCAAAGTGTTTCTGGAAGACTATCCGGCACCTCAGGAGGGGGAAACGGGGAACCATCCAAGCTGTGTACAGTAAGGATGAGACTCTGTTGACCTCAACTGAGGAGGTCGTCGGACGTTGGAAGGAACACTTTGAGGAACTCCTGAATCCGAATAACACGCCCTCTATGTTGGAGGCAGAGCTCGAGGTTGATGGTGTTTCGTCGTCAATTTCCCTGGTGGAGGTCACTGAGGTAGTCAAACATCTCCGCAGTGGCAAAGCCCCAGGGATTGATGAGATCCAGCCAGAAATGCTAAAGGCTCTGGGTGTTGAGGGGCTGTCATGGTTGACACGCCTATTCAACATCGCGTGGGAATCGGGTACAGTGCCAAAGGAGTGGCAAACCGGGGTGGTGGTTCCCCTGTTCAAAAAGGGGGACCAGAGAGTGTGTACCAATTATCGGGGTATCACACTTCTCAGCCTCCCTGGTAAAGTCTACTCCAAGGTGCTGGAAAGGAGGGTTCGGCCGATCGTCGAACCTCAGATTGAAGAGGAACAATGCGGTTTTCGCCCCGGACGTGGAACTACGGACCAGCTCTTTACTCTCGCAAGGATCCTGGAGGGGGCCTGGGAGTATGCCCATCCGGTCCACTTGTGTTTTGTGGATCTGGAGAAGGCGTATGACCGGGTCCCCCGGGAGAAACTGTGGGAGGTGCTGCGGGAGTATGGGGTAAGGGGGTCTCTCCTCAGGGCCATCCAATCCCTGTACTCCCAAAGCGAGAGCTGTGTTCGGGTCCTCGGCAGCCAGTCAGTTTCGTTCTCAGTGGGTGCTGGTCTCCGCCAGGGCTGCGCCTTGTCACCAATCCTGTTTGTGATATACATGGACAGGATATCGAGGCGTAGTCGTGGTGGGGAGGGGTTGCAGTTCGGTGGTCTGAGGATCTCGTCACTGCTTTTTGCGGATGATGTGGTCCTCATTGGATCATCGGCTTGTGACCTTCAGCACTCACTGGATCGGCTGGCGGCCGAGTGTGAAGCGGCTGGGATGAGGATCAGCACCGCTAAATCTGAGGCCATGACTCTTAGCAGGAAACCGATGGATTGCTTACTCCGGGTAGGAAATGAGTCCTTAGCCCAAGTGAAGGAGTTCAAGTACCTCGGGGTCTTGTTCGCGAGTGAGGGTACTATGGAGCGTGAGATTGGCCGGAGAATCGGAGCAGCGGGGGCGGTATTGCGTTCGCTTTACCGCACCGTTGTAACGAAAAGAGAGCTGAGCCGCAAGGCAAAGCTCTCGATCTACCGGTCGATCTTCGTTCCTATCCTCACCTATGGTCATGAGGGCTGGGTGATGACCGAAAGGACGAGATCGTGGGTACAAGCGGCCGAGATGAGTTTTCTCAGAAGGGTGGCTGGCGTCTCCCTTAGAGATAGGGTGAGAAGCTCAGTCATCCGTGAGGGACTCGGATTAGAGCCGCTGCTCCTTTACTTAGAAAGGAGTCAGCTGAGGTGGTTCGGGCATCTGGTAAGGATGCCCACTGGGCGCCTTCCTTGGGAGGTGTTTCAGGCACGTCCAGTGGGGAGGAGACCTCGGGGAAGACCCAGGACTAGGTGGAGAGATTATATCTCAACACTGGCCTGGGAACGCCTCGGGATCCCCCCGTCAGAGCTGGTCAATGTGGCCCGGGAAAGGGAAGTCTGGGGCCCCCTGCTTGAGCTGCTCCCCCCGCGACCCGACCCCGGATAAGCGGATGACGATGAGATGATGAGATGAGATGAGATGAGACAAAAATAAAATGTATGTAGTAAGGGATGAGTGATCTCGCTATGTAACACAGCACACAAGGTTTCTCTCTGCAGAGGGAGGTGTGTGTGTGTGTGTGTGTGTGCGTGTGTGTGCGTGTGTGTGTGTGGGAGGGGACATTCCTTCCATTCTTGTTCTTCCTGAGGAAAGAGGGAAAGCATCACGCGCACACGACTGCCTGATGGCAGGCGGAGGGAGAGGTGCACATTCACCCCTCTAAGGTTATTCACACATCCGCCTGTTCTTTCAGCTCTCCACCCATCAAACCCAAACAGTCTCAACCCTCCATGTGAAAGGAGCTTTACATTTTCAGGCTAAAAACTAAGGATACAATGTATGGATTGTACCTTCTTGTTAAAGTTGTCTGTTTAGACCAGAGACTGATGATAAAGATGGACGACACCACATAAGTGAAGCCAAGGCATCTCAATGACCACCTGGTGGCTGGCTGCAGTATAGGTTATAAATCCCACCTCCTCCATGTTAGTGGATGAGACATGGATGAAAGCAAAAAGAATGGATTTTTTGTGTTTAACATGATCAGTTTGAAGAAAACTTCTTACATGTATAATGTGTAGTATCTGATCCCAATACATGTATGTGCAATATGCTGATGAATGGACCTTGGCTCTGAGCTTCCTTCTTGTTACCTCTGCTAAAGAGCTAAGTTTTCATCTGCATTTGTTTGTTTGTTTTTCTGTCTCGAAGTGAGAGCTATGACCCAAAATCAGCTGGATGGATTATTATTAAATTTATCGGAAGGATGCAGGTGTGGGGGGGGGGGACCCATTCGTTTTGGTGCTGATCTGGATCAGGGGGCAGATCCACGTATGTATTTTCACTTTGTTCAACATTGTGAGATAGAGCTATTTTCAACACTGTTGAAAGAATAAGTCTTGGATCAACTTATGAGTTTGTGCAATTTGGTGCAGATCCAAATAAAGTCCTGAACTAGTGAATTAAAACATGGTTTGACAAGGGGACTGCTGGTAAATGGCCCTGTTAAAAGACTTTTTCCTCACTCTAGTGGACGATCGAAGGCAGAGGATGTCACACCGTCCAAAGCTCTGTAACGCAAATATGATTTAGGCTATAAAGATTTAATTAGGTTGACTGGTTGATTGTATGCACTCTACTGAGTTAGCCTTTGCCAGCCTCTATTGTTAGATTTAAACCACAAATTACACAGTAAAATACGCAAAACATATTTACAGTTAGTTACCGCAATTCACATGGCATTGTGGGAAAAGTTCATGATGCAATACTTAATTTACTTAGTGTTTTGGAAATTACGGTAACACTAGTTAGGACATTTGCGGTAGTAGTTGGTTGTTTGATGCTATAAAAACAGGGTGGGACATCATGATAGATGTGACTGACTCATGATTGGTCAGGGATGAGTATTGGCATTACATCAATACCACAGCTGTATCCCCTGATCACTACTGCACAGATTTGGGGCTCGAGGGGATATCAAATTGTTTCTGTTCTTCACTCGGCCATGAATGCTCAAACAAAACACACACACACACATACACAAACACACACACACACACACACACACACACACACAGGGAAGGGGAATGCCAGAGAGAACAGAGGCTTGTCAAAGCTCCACAGGGGCAGCGACGCCATCACTGACGCACTGATGCTCTCCTGCCAGTGAATGGTCACTGAACACCCATAATGGTTTTTTTCTTTCAAGCAGTTAGGTGCATAATATCTCTTTGTTTGGAACTACGTACATCAACAGAAAAGCTAATCACTTTTGGTCCCATGACTAACTTCACTTGGCAGCTAGTTTCATTTTTTTGCCCCCGAAACACACTGAGCCTCCGAGAGCCGTACAGAGAAGGTGACACACGTTTGTTAATGAAATAAGATGCAGAGTTTTTATGTCTGGACATAAACTTCACATTTCATGTTCACAAACAAACAGGGAGTTGATATGAATAAATAATTTATAGGAAAATCAAACTGAAGGACTGTAGTTTATTTTCTGTAAATATAAGACTTTAATAGCAAAAGACACACACACACACAAACTTGGTACGTAAAGACTCACAGAGCTGCATACTGTACACTTCCGTCAGAAGACTCAGAAAGCTTTTTACAAAGCAAACTTACATTTCAAGAATGATCACACAAGCGGTATCGTCATGAGAATTGATATTTCAAGCAGTTTGGCACAAATTTAATTTAAGCTCATCATCCATTTACTGTCTGTCACACTCATGCACGCACGCACTCACACACATCACACATTTCACATCACAAACACACACACACACACACAGACAGACAATACAAGACGAGTCCAATGGGGACATTTCAGTTCGGGCAGAAAAAATGTTCATAGCGTCCTTTCTGCTGCAAGGTAAACGTAAGCCTTAAGTGATGGGGCTTTCCTCCCTGTTCGTCTCTCTGTCAGTCTCAAACTTAATGTCGCTCCATCCTCCAGAACTTCCATCCATCCTCCAGAACTTCCATCCATCCTCTCAGTCTATGTCTATTTGACATGGGTTTGTTCCGGCTTTCTGGGCTCTGACGTAGAGCTCCCGGAAGTCCTTGTAGCGAGGTGCACAGCCAAGCCAGGCGTTCCCGAAATGGACAGAGCCAGTCAAAAGGTACTCATCTCCTCCAGGACGCACACCGCACTGTGAGGGGACATTGACACGCCCGCTCCAGCCTCGCCCCCTGGCTCCGCCCCAAACAAACACCCTGCTCTTCTGACGAAACAGCCGGCTCAGGGTCACCACAACAGAGGAGTGTTCGTCAGAGCCTGATGCCATCCCTCGAAAGAAGCCACTCCCAGCTACAGAGACGGGAACAGGAGAGACAAGGATATATGATTAAATCAATAAATAACGTTTAGCTAATGTTAAACTGAATTAAAGCAATAATGAATAACTGTTAAATCATCACAATATTTCTCTTTAAAATGTTTAATCAAAAAGTCATTAGACAAGCAAGATATTATGTGCTCCATCTAGTTTTTATATATATCATTTCCTCCCTTTGTGCTAAGCTAACCAGTTGCTGGTGATAGCTTCATTTCACCTGTACACGTGTTTGACCAATCGTGAGTCAGTCTCAACTGTCAATCATGATGTTTTGAAGCATAAATGAACTAGCTAAAACCAATCTTAACAGGAAAAGGAACACTTGAAGCTATATGAGATGTGATGAGAACAACCCAAAATGTAAGGAGCTTTAAATTTCGTTTCATTTGGTTCGGTCCACCAACATGGAGGAGGCAGGGTTTATGACATTTACTGCAGCCGACCACCAGGTGGCAATCAAGAAGCTTTTGCTTGACTTTTGGGATCTTTTGGACGTCCATCTCTACGGCACAGATCTGATAGTCACGTTGATCTTCTCATGTAACTTAACGTGCTAAAGAAAATATACTTATTTCCCAAAACAGTCAAACTGTTATTCTATGTATTGCTGTGAGTTTGTGTGTATTTACCAAAGTCGCTGGTACAAACAGCCATGAGGAGCTCTTCATCCGAACAGGGCTTACAGGTAACTAAAATGGAAAAACAAACAGAAGAAGATGAAGTAAAAGACTCTTTTTTGAATAACTTTATGTAATATCACCACAAACAAAACTTTTTATTTCCGCGATCCTTTTCTGTCCTTGTTAGCTCTTGTGTTATCTAAATGTATGTTTCACCATCGGCCGGCTTCCTGTCTCTCTGTGTTGCGGGCGTTTGTGAGACATCAAAAGAAAAAGAGAGTGTGTGAAGGAGAACAGCAGGTGAGGGATGAGACGTAATCAGAGAATTAACCTTTGACCCTGTCAGCTATAAAAACAGCTATAAAGCACCTAGACAGACACACACACACACACACACGCACACACGGTTTTCTCTGTCTCGTTACAGGAAAGCGGTCCAGCCTTCCTCTCCACCCATCCTCCCTCCCCTCCACTTTACTAGTACGGGTGGGCTTTACAAGATTTCCCCTCTTTTAGCAGGGATCTGGTCTTGATTGACAGCTGAGAGGGGATTGGCTGACCCCTGTGCCTGACCCTAACAAGACCTTTTGATTGGCCTGCTTGTTTTCATAAGACTGGCAGAGACCAGGGAGTGTGGGAGTGAGGAAGTGGGGGAGGAGAGAGTGTCGGAGAAGGGCGGCACGGAGGTGAGATGAAGAAACATAATGTGGCCTGTCGCACACAAAAAGCTTTTTTTCCTTGTCGCTGGTCTGTCATGTTCACTTAATGTCAGAGAACTTTGTCAGGTACAAGAACATTTAAGACAATTGCCTACTAATTACATATAATTTACAAAACAACTGACAGGGAGAAGGTCAACGACAAAAAGACCTGAAGCTTACGAGACAGTTAAATGATCGCGGTGAATATTTAGCCCTGTTTCAATGTTATGCAGCATTGTTTCCATCTATCCTCAGCAGATGATAATGGCACAAGCAGGAACTTGAATTTAAAACTCAATTTACATAACATATTGATGCAATTTAAAATGTTGCTCTTCACAAAATCCGTGCAGGCTACTTATTGTTTATCTTCCAGTTAGAATTTTTCTCTGTCTCATTATAAGAGGAATAAAGTTTGACAGCCCACCCTTTCAAAACTCCAAATCAGAGTTACTTCAAGGCTTCGACCTTTTTCATAACAGTAATATGATGCTGATGTTATCTAAATTTTGGGAAAACAGCAGTAGAGTTGTGTTATGCCAACTGCATAACACACGGGCTGAATACAAATAACTAGAGCCTGACCGATATGGACATATATCAGGCTGAGGCACATACCGATATGGACATAGGCAGTAAAACATTTCTGATAACAATATCTTGGCCATGTATATATATATTTATTAAGTTGGCAATGATTCCTAAGAAATCGTTATCAAACTCTTATGACAAATACATGCAATTGATGCTTGATATTTTACAGTTTAATCATAAACTTTATAAAAACTATTTATAAAACTAAATATATAGAAAAGAATATATATATAAGGGGGAAAAAAAACTATTTTGTATGCAAAATGTAAACATAAATGCACATATTTTCTGAAAATAAAAGTAAAATAAAAGTGTAAATATTGGTGCATAATGGCAAAGATAAGGGCTGATGCATAAACGTCATATCAAATGTTTTTATCAGCCAGCTATTATACCAATCAGGCTCTAATAAGAACACTCCTTTTGAACTAGAGGAAAACCAGCTTCAGAAATAAATATGTGCGCACACATTCACTTACCTAAGCCCGGTTGCAGGAATGGATACATCTGAGCCCCAGGCCCCTGACCTGGCACCAGCTCATACTGGAAGGCTGTGATCCTTCGGCTGATGTCGCTCTGTGGGATGGCTTCCACAAAGAGAGCCCCCTCTGCCAGGCTGAAACAGTGCACTGTGCTCTGAGCCTGGTCGCCCTCGGCCACCAGCAGCCTCAGATCTCCGGCCCGCTCCACGTACAGATGAGAGCCCTGAAACCAGGAGAAGTAACGTTCAGAAAAACGAACAAAAAGGTTCAGGAGGTCCGGCCTCTATTGTGAGTCGAGAAAACAAATGCCGCACTCTACCTGGGAGTAAGTCTGGGGCTTGATGCACACATGGAGACCTGCCACGTGCGCCGCTGAGGAGTCAGTGTTTGGCCGCAGGTTGACAATGATGGCACCGATGGGGTAGAGCCACTCCAGAGACCCCTGAGAGCAGCGAAGGTAGACCTGCTCCACATCTCTGCGATGGGACTCGTGACTCAAACCACTACAGAGGAGAGGGCACAACATCTCATTACAGGCTGGTCAACACTTCTCCCGAATTCAGAATAAGATCAAATGTCCGAATCCTCTAAATGAAATGAAAAGAATGAAACTAGCTTTAACTACATGGCAGAAAACATAGAAGAACACAAAGAAGTGACTTTTTGTTTCCAGGCAACTATCTAAAAGCAAATCTTTCAGGTTGGACTGATGTGGTCTCCTGTCTGACGTGCATCCAGCTTCCTCTGCACCATGAGGTGACTGGGCTATAAAGTGGTAGAGGTGTGGGCTGGGTAAACTTTACAACACAGAGTGCGAAGTACAGACTTTCCGTTTTTATGGCTTTGAGGAGTGATCAAAGACGCCATATGACTGTGTTTAATTAAGATAGGAAGTGGAACAGAGACATTCCAGTTATCAGTACATTTCTCAAATCTTAGCACATTTCAGTTGTGGCACTAAACCAACACAGGGTGTCAAAGTCAAATGAAGGCGCCTGTCTGGTCCATGATTAGCTTTTGTATAATGCCATTTTACTTTCTGAGAAGAAATTAAAAAATCACAAAAATGATATTGATCAATGAGATATGACAGCAATACCTTTCTGAGTTATCACCACAAGCTTGAACAAAACATCATTCATTTCCATCTGCTGCCAATATGGTAACAACCAGTTATTTCATTGACTTTGCAGACAATTACATTTAATCTGAATGTATTAATTAAACTCTCGTGCCTCTAATTCATCTCTTAAGCATCGGAATTCAGTCTGAGGGACAAAAGAAGTACAATCATCCTCTCATGACTCTCCTACTCCCTTAAAATATTTATTCCTTGGAGAGAATAATACATGTCTACAGGCCTGCCTATTGGATCAGTTTGTGATCGACTGATCCGATCGTCACCTCCTAAACTGAGATTGATGTAAAGTCCTTTGTTCAGCTCCATCATCCTCACCTTCCTCTCCAGCTGCACTGGTCACTGGAGTACTGTGCCACCGCCCGACCGATGAGGAGCATAGCCGCGATCCAGTGCGCAAACCACGGCCGGAGCATGGTGCAGCCAGTCGGTGCCCGGGCGGTCACCTGGATCCCGCACACCAAACCGAACCCAGACCAGCCAAACCCGATGGGACCGAGCCGTGCGCTCCGCGGCTCCAGGATCGCTAAACGATCCCGTCGATCAGTGCTATCCTCCCCGGAGTTCCGTGCGTCCAGCGCGCGTCCAGGCTACATGGCGGGTTCAGGCGAAGCGAAGTGTGAGTGTCCGAGCCCCGAAAACATTTCAACTTAACACTAGACGAAAAAGTGGAGGTGTGCGCGCGCATCAGCCCAACAGAGACTCTGCAAGATAACTTTCCTGCGTGCGTAACGCTGCGCGTCACTAGGGGCGCGTGCCAGCAGCTGACTGCGCCTGAGTGACACGCGAGTGCTCGCTCCAAACCCCTCCCACACACTCCCCCGGGAGAGAGGGAGAGAGAAAGGAAGAGGGGAGAGTCCTCCACTTCTCTATTTAACCTTAAGAACACCATCCAACTCTAATAACACACGTTAAAGTGAGTGACATGGAGCTGACCGCCGCTAGTGATGAGGGTATAATGAGTAAACACAGTCGACTAAAGGTTTGAGGCAAAATCAATAATGACATCAAAGTTTACAAGACTTGAATTTTGATTTTCCACGAAAGCTGTGTAAGCTACTTATTGTTTATCTTCAAGAGAGCATTTTTCTCAGACTCATAATAAATGGAATAACGTTTGACAACCCTTTCTCTCCAAAGTATGATGATGCTAATGTAATAAAATGTTTGGGAAAACAGTTTGAAATCCAGCAGTAGAGTTGGATTTAGTGGCACATGACTCATCACAGATTAATAACAACTGCATAACACAGCAAGTGAGCTGAATGAAAAAGAGCTTCATCCTGACAGAGATTGATTTTGGGGGATGAGACAAATGTAATGGAGTAAAACATTTCAGATACCAATATATCTACAGATATAATAATTAAAAAAAAATTGCATTAACTTCCAAGATGTTGATATCAAACTCTTGTGACAAAGAAATATAATAAAAGTTTAAGATTTTAAAGATTACCACATACTTTATTATAAATGAAACGCAAATTAGACCAATTTACTCAATGTAAAATGTGAAGACAAATGAGAATCTTTTTTGCATTGTTTATTCTGTAAAATAAAAGTATTTATATCTGAACAGAACGAAAGAAAGAAAAAGAAATGATAAATCTAATTTGTGCAAGTTGGCCAACAAATACCAAATGTGAGTCTGTCAGCAAACCAAATCATTTCTATTCTATTCAGCCTGTCAGCAACTAATACTGGAGAGGTTCCTCACCATGAGTGAAACCGTACAAGCCTGTGTGTGTGTGTGTGTGTGTGTGCCTCCTGGCTTCATGGACACATGGATCATATTATAGCAGTGTAAATGAAAGCAGCATGCAGCTCTGGAGCAGCAGCAGCATCCTGTGCCTTCTGCAGCTCTAACATCACCACAAAACAGTCAATTCTCTGCTCCTAAACACTGTTAATCATATAGGTTTCTTGATGCGATAAATAAGGATTTAAGCCTGACTTTATCTATATCATTCAGTTTGTTTCCACATCAGCCTGGCCTCTCTCTCTCTCTTTCCCTCTCCCTCTCTCTCTCTGGAGAAGGAAAGCCCCCTGACATAACACAAAGTCACACATGTGCTCTAAACTGCGCGTTTGGTTCTCAGGCAGTTTTCCCGTGAGAAAACAGTCGGAACTGAAAGCATGTTACTGACTCGTCACATTCCCCTGCACAGCCCGAGCAATGTAACGCATTTCGAGAAAAATACCAAAACACACACTATCCTACACAGCCCCCCCACACACACCGCCCCTCACTCTCTCACACAAACACACACACACACTACTAGATGGATTTGACAGAATATCTGGTGGAACAGTGTGGTATGAGTCAAGAAAGAGCCTGTTATATTTAGATGGGGATCTAGACCTGAGGACTGGCGTTTTTTTTTATCACTTCCTTTAACATGTTTAGTTTTTAGCGAACTGATATCTTTGAGTGTGGGAAATGTGGTGCAGCTTGATTGATTTCCAGTCTGTTGGGCCTTGGTGGGAGTATGCGTTCTACTGGGTGCTATACTAGTTTGACTTTCTAGAGAAGAGCTCCAAACAATCTGGACCAAAATCCATTTACAGGCACCTTATAACACATTTCTTAAAAGATGAACAACATGTATCAATGATTAACAAACAGAATGAAAAACCGTATCTATAAAGCATTATCATATGACTTATTGACCATTAAGAAAGCAATTACTATAAAAAGCGGACTTATAATAAAACGGTACCACTTTGATTATAATAAAAGAACTAGATTTGGACTGAGCTCAGTGAAATCGATAAAAATAGATCGAAACGGATTCTGTTTCACCACAAGCACAATAGGGGGCCAAAGATCCGGAGGTCGCAGAGGAAGCTAGAGCTGCTGATTTGCCATTTGACCTCATGCGCTCTTTCACCATCTGAAGTATTTACAGAGCAGTAGAGTCTGACCTGCTCCCCTCTTCCCCCGGCCGTTAACCTGGCTCTCCTCAAGCGGCCTGACACGAGGAACTCTGCGTCTGTCTGCACATTACCTCACGAAGCCGCTCACATACCTCTATCTCTCCTTTCAACCTCCCTGACCTCCACTTCCTCATTACTGCCGTGCAGCACGCTCCTTTCTCATTTTGAAAACCTCTATTTATTCATCGGTGGGAAACTGAGCAGCTGCTCTGGATGTTTTTTGGAGGTTGAGTGCCTTGCTCAAGGGTAGCGCGCTGCACTGCCTGTATGGAATTATGAGGATACCTTGAACAGAGTAGCCCCAGCATGTTGCCAGTATCTCCATTTCAGTGAGAGACACCAACACGTCTCACTTGGAGAAACACAGAGATGATGAAACGAAGGAATGTGTTAACGTTCCAGGTGCCTTCAGTGTCTGACCTCTGTGAGCTCCATTCACACAAACACACCCGACTCATATCACTCTTCTTTATCAGCTGCACTGCCAGAGAGCGTGCAGCTGTGTGTGTATGTGTGTGTGCATTTTTTTCGACACGCGTGCAGGTTTATTTGACCAGCGAGGGCAGGCAAGCTCCAGGGTCAGGGTCATTCATTTTATGTGTGTGTGTGTTATCAGGTCCGATGTCTGCAGAGAGACGGAGTGTAAACACAGAGTAAAGCTCTGTTTACTCTCTTTCTGAGTCTCCTCCATAGATTCTCCATTAGAGCTCACTCTGATCACCCACCAAGTGCTTCATCATGAGGGCAGAGTGGCCGAAGTTGACAGGATGCATTAGACTGAGTGTGGTCTTACCTAAACATCTTACTTTCATTCATTACTTTTGAAAATATATGGAGCCCATTGTGTGGACATGTATCCAAAGCACCTTAAAGCTCCGTGTCTGTACACACTTTGAATGTGAGCGGCCACAAACCACTGCCAAGCTGTTTCACTGACATACAGCAACAGGTGAACAGAGGTGATACATGTACTCACTGCGTGTTCAATAGCATGTGCACATCTGGAATTGTGTTAGTTATGGTCATAAATCATAAATTGAAGATATTACAATTTTGGCCTGATGGCGGTGCTAGATAAGAAGTTCCAGATTCACTACAGCAACTAAAGTTCATCCTGCTTATACCAAATCCATTCAGTCGTTTTTTTGACATTTTACCCAAAACCACAAATGTCAATGTATCCAAATGACATGACAGCTCCCCAAAAGTGAAGCCAAAGCGTCTCAATCGCCACCTGGTGGCTGACTGCAGTGTAGGTCATAAATGCTACCTCCTCCATGTTAGCAGATGGGAGATGGGCCAAAATAAAACTTTAAAATACATGTCAAATACATCTTCCTCACGGGTGGTTTCTGCTGTTTTAGGTCATTCTTATCAAACTGATGTTTTTTCCAAGTGCTCTTTTTGTTATTTGATGCTCTAAATAATGCAGTAAAATGTCATGATCGAAAGTTAAGGCTGACTCACGATTGGTCGAGAGTGTGCATCATCGGGACCTTGCTACCGTGGCTCCTTCTCCCTACTGCACAGACTCTGGTTCCAAATGCACAAGATGGCAACGTTCATATCCGGCATATTTGGGTTTAATTTTTGGACAGAGGGAGGAAGTGGAGACGCATACATACTGTAGTATAGAGTATATAGTTACAGAATTTGAATTAGAAATCTTTGGTTTTTTTTTTTTGTCTTGACAGGGAAGATGGAATGTGCATGTATTAAAATGTTCAGCCACAAATTTAAAAGAAGACTTTATCAGACACTTGCTTTTTGTGCTAGAAAGTGTATTCTTTTGAATTGGATCACAGATAAAGCTCCATCTAAGGCTCAGTGGCAAAGGGTTGTATTTGAATATGTTGTGTTGGACCATTTGACATGCAAACTTCACAACAATGATGATGCCTTTCGTAAAACATGGGAACCCTTTCTGTCATATGTTGGTCTGAATGTTTCCACCATTCTCACAAGAGGGTTTGTATCATAGATCAGAATGCTCTGCCTCAAAAGAGGCACTCTGTTTTACCATTTAATTGATTTACTTTTATTTCTGTATACTTCTATTTTACTCTGTTTTTAATTTTTTCTTACTTGTATAGGATGTGACCCCTGAATCTTCTGCCTGTATTGATTTGAATGTGTGTGAGCCAAATGTTTGTCTTGTTTTTGTTTTGTTTTGTGTTGTATTACCTGTTGGAAAACTAATAAACATATATATAAAAAAAAAAAAAAAATGTTCAGCCGATTTACAGACAAAATGCTAAATAAATTATCAGATACTAACCACCAGACAAACTGAATATAACTTAATATAATCGCTGCAGTGCTGCAGTGAAGAAATCACAGCTCTGAGGAGGACATGTCCTTGTTTAAATGTTTGTGTGTGGGAACACAGAGAGGGTGGAGGCGTCGAGGTGGAGACTAAGTGCTAAATGGATGTGATATTTTTCCCACTGACACTGCAGCGCTGCACAATGGGGGCGGAGCTCTTGTCTTTTACCTCAAACCTGCCTATTGTCTACATTGAATCAGGCACTAACACTGCTTGCTATTTATTAAATAAAGTGAAACCAGACCTCAATTATTCTGTACATCCACACCAGCGTGCAACTTTGTTTTCAGTCTACGATAACAAACAAAGGCAGTGAAAACAGAAATCTCCCTGCATGTTTTTATCATCACTGCTTCTTCCATACAAACTGCTGTGGGCAGACTTACAGTAAGGCCGACCACCTTCTTGACCTGCGAAACAGGGAGAGATTTTGTGGGGAAAGGTCTGTTTACCTTTGGGCAGAAAAACTCCACACTCTGTGAGGTAAAATAAACGTTTTGTGTGTGTGTTTATGTATCAGAGCCGCGCTCCCTAAAAGAGGTTATTGTTCTTTAGATTTCATAAGAGAGCCAGAGAAAGAAAAGCAAAGACGTGCCGGATCCGTGTTTGTACATTTAGAGCAGATGTGTGCATGTATCTGATTTGTGTGGTTGCATCAGAGGAGAATTAAGAAATCAGTACAAGGATTCTGGTGATAAAACATCCCACCCTTTTTTATAAGTCGATTCTTCTGTGATGACACGCTGACTCCAGCCGCTTCCTTTCACTTCAACATAAGTTTGAACTGTACAAGCTGGAAAATAAAAAAACTCACAGGAGTAAAAATCATAAAAAAACGTTTATTCTTCCAGTGGTCAACACCGTTCATCATCACACCCTCTTACACAATAAATATCTGTCCTCTGATAGGTAAAATATAGACGTCCAAGTTATGCTTACTTCTTTTAGCTGTAACACACGTGTGTGTGTAGGAACAGTTCAACAGATTTGGAAACAGCATAAGAAAACATGAAGTAAAACTATTCCCTTTTGATTCATGTATTCATGTGTGAGTCTGTGTTATCTGTAGCAGTTTTTTCTGTACAGTGGTTCTCTATGTCACTGTTCAATTACGACACAATTTGTCACAACTTTCCGACTGTTGTTTGCTGCATTTTGTTTTGTCTGTTCACCTACGTTTCCCTCACAGACTAATGTGATGTAATGTGTTGTGATCTATTTTGTTATTTTTATATTTTCAATTTCCCCCTCATATGAAAAAGCACCAACGTTTTTACAGATGTCCAGCGTATTGTAAATACTATAAATACTGTAAATACTATACTATACTAAAATGTAAATCAATGCTTTTGTACGTATTTGACAAATAGGGTACAACAAATTTAATAGGTGAGCTACAGAGGTGCAAGGTAAAAACTGTTTTACCGCTGGAGGGGGCCAGTCTAACTTTCTAGTCTTTGTGCTGAGCTCAGCATCTCTTGGCTATAGTGTCAGATATAATGAGTCAGATACGAGAGTGGCATCAATCTTCAATCATCTAGCTCTCAGTAAGAAATTGAGTAAGCGAATTACCTCAAAATATCAAACTCTTCCCATAAGGTTCTCTGTGTAACTGTGCAGTGACTCAGGTGTGAGAAAGACTCCCCTGTTCACTGTGTTATTACCTGCCTGTCTCTCTGTGTGTGTGTGTGTTGTAATGAATCCGAGTCCCTGCTTTCCTCTCGTCTTCCCCATCATCAGTTGAAGTGGTAATAATCTGTTCCCTCTTTCAGCTGCAGAGAGTTAAGGTTCTCCTCCAACACACCTCCCGTCATGTCCTGCAGATAAAACAACATGTGAGATTCAAGGGGAAGAGAAAACACGATGGAAGGCACATATGCTGCTGAAAACAGTAGAAGCATTATGATTTTGCCCTGTTGACTAAACTTGTCTTCATGGTCCTCCGCTGTGTATTTTGTTTTAACTGCTCTGATCTGAAGCCAAAGGTTATATACAGACTAAAGACATCCAGACTGACCCACAGTAAACTGGGCTCAACCTCGGCCTGTGAGAACAGTTCAAATGAATATATGTGTTGATTATAGTTATTTGACATCTGGATTTAAACGTGTCTGATTGAGTCCAGGTGCTAGCGTGCGTGCGTGCGTGCGTGTGTGTATGTGTGTGTGTGTGTGTGTGTGTGTGTGTGTGTGTGTGTGTGTGTGTGTGTGTGTGTGTGTGTGTGTGTGTGTGTGTGTGTGTGTGTGTGCGTGTGTGTATGTGTGGGTCTGTTTCATAGAGAAATAGAGAGAGGGAGCATGATAGAGTCCAGGTCTCCTTGTCCTCTGATTACTTCTCCCAGTTCACATAATTGAGCAATTAGTATCCCCCGTAGGTGGGGTCACTCTAGATTTCATGTCTGAATCTGGCTGAGTGATAAATAGGCAATTAGAGATTTGGCTCCCAGAATTGCCATATGTGTGTGTATGTGTGTGTGTGTTACTGTATATGAATGGAAAATGATTCAACTAGAATAGTAAAAGGGCTCTGCAATAGTTTTAAGTAGAGTCAGGATTACTAGAGTCAGACTATAAAATATAAAAACAAAACATGATTCATGCAAACTGAACAGTGACAAAAACATCAGATGTTTGTCCAAGCACCTCGTGATCAAAGATCCGGCTGTGGCCTCGACCCAGTTCCTGCCTTCCTCATCCTCTGTGTGTTAGTGTGTGTGTGTGTGTGTGTGTGTGTGTGTGTTATGTCCTGTGCCGGGCACACGCCCTTATTATTATGTGATTAACGTAGATTACAGACCTGAGGGATAGAGGCTCAGAAACAACAAACATACAACACACAACTGCTCACCAGTTTAACACAGACGATGAAGGGGGAGGAGGCAGCTTTGTAGTGCACAATTGGGATTTTGGGCTTCGGTATTTCCTGGGAGGATATTATCGGAAAGTTGCTTTATTAAAAATATCATTGGCTTAATGACCTTGTATTTTTTAACCAAAATAACATATTACACTTAAGTACTCGTGTGTTGTGGACCTCACCTTGGATTCTTCGTATGTGTAAAACCCTTTCTGGATCTTGTTCTCATCCACATCACAGAAAGCTTTGACCTGATAAATGGATCAGGGAGGCAATGAGTGCTGGCACAAGTTCACATACCATAAATTCTCCCACCAGTTATTTTGACTGGGAGAGACCAGAAACACTGGTAATATGTATTTTGGTCAACGTATCACTGGTGAACGTAACATACTTTTTTCTGATTGGCCGGACTCAGGCATCGGTACAGCTTCCGGCCCTGTTTCCCAGCGTTCCATATGGTGAAGCCGCTCCATTGGCTGAGAACTCTCTCCTGCAGGAAGTCCACTCGCAGCTTCCAAATGGTTTCCCTGGATACGGATGAGGAGAGGATCAGAGGATGGATTTAGGATTACAAGCTTAGAATGAGAGACGTCACCTGCAGATCTGAGTCAAGATTGTTTGCTCAATTTAGTATGAAACAGCTTTATTTTATCTGAAAATGAGAGAAAAAACTAGTTGAAAAGACTCTTTACACACCTCCCAGTCCCAAACCTTCCTCACCCACCCCTCACTCTTTACCCACTCCCCATAACAATGCATGCATTCCTTGTGCATATGTAAACTGTGTTAATACTGTAAATAAATCTAATAACTGGAATAACATCTACCTCTGGGTCTTTTCTGAATATAGACAAAGACATTTTTGGAGTTTCAGGGGTAACAGCGAACACAACAAGGGAAGTCATTTTTGAATATATAACAGTAACTCTTCAAGCTCACTTGCTGAGGGTTGATTATTAGAAGAAGGATTTGATTAGAAAGTTTGCTGCCAGTCCTATTAATCAATATATTACACACTTTTGCATATGGTTCACAGCCTATATTACCATTAAATCATCATCTACAAATCCAGATCCCTTTTAACAGTTGCCTTTACATAATGAAGGCTTAACCTCATTTAGAAACAAAACTCACGGCCCTTTAACAGGATTCTTATTCCTGTCAGTCAAAAATTAAGAAGAGAAGAGAATGAAAACATTTGTTAATTTATAATTCTGAGGCAGATCAGTTTACAAAACAATCCTTACATCGGTATAAATCTGACTGCTATTGATGAAAAGTATATTGTGATGATTCCTTGTTTTATTACCCAGCACTAGAATTGTGTAGCATGGTGTGCAGTGCTCAGTGAGTGTACAGTAACCACTCCCCCCCCCCACCCCCCTGTCGCTCACACACAGAGGCATGCACTGATACTGAGCTCTCTCACCTCCTGATGTGAACATCTGATTGTGTCTAACAGTGGGCCTCAAACAAAGCTAAACCCACCACCACCATCCTGCAGCGCGGGCGGTCTCTAGATTTACTTTTTATACATTCTCTATACAGACTTTCATTCAAAGACATGGCAGAGATTTACTCTAAACTGTATCTGCA
Source organism: Pleuronectes platessa (assembly GCF_947347685.1). Taxonomy (NCBI): domain Eukaryota; kingdom Metazoa; phylum Chordata; class Actinopteri; order Pleuronectiformes; family Pleuronectidae; genus Pleuronectes; species Pleuronectes platessa. The sequence continues at coordinate 21,087,429 of NC_070628.1, read as the reverse complement.
TATACACTCACTGAACCTTTCATCCATTTAATATCCTGCGGATCAAAAGACAAACACGCTTTCACACACACTGGTATAGATTCACATACACAGCGGGTGCACAAACATATACACACTCATGCGGGCACACCCACATTCATAAACACAGACTTTCCATGTCGAGAGGCTCCTCGTCTCAGTTTCTCTGTGACACCATCTTAACTTTCACAACACTCCGTTCATTAGGAACAGCTCAAACCAAAGCAGTCTGATACAACCGCTCTGCAATAAATCCTCCCCTCATCCAGAAAATATTGGTCAGTTTTTATTGGTACTGTGTTAAAGTGTAACTTCATCCAGCTCTGAGCCTCACTCCAGGCACTGATGATTTTGAAAATGCATAACAACTGGGCAGTAGACTGAAGGGGTGACAGAGGTGGAGCCGGCTGTGAGTGGGACTGTGTCATTGTAGTGACATTTGCAGGACATAATAAATGGAGAGCGACACAGAATCGCGAGGATCCGTGGCTTTATGAAGTGGGCATTATGCTACATCCACATTACTACGTTTTCATTTAAAAATGCATTACCTCTGCTGCAGCCCGGTGTCCGAACGACTCCAGAGTTTTACACCTGCTAAAACCGAAGATTGCAAACGCTGCTGGCCCTGCTTTAGTTTGAAAACATTTAGTCTCGACTTGCTGGAGATGCTTGGAAAGGATGACGAAAGACACTTACAACCGCATTCTAATTTGAGTCTTTTCAATCACAGTGTAGCCTTCGCTGATTCATCGGGCTCATATCACATGACCCCCTTCTAGAAGAACAATCGGCATTAGCCTCTGCAATTAGTGAAGAACACAACATGGATAATCAACTTAAAACTGAAACAGGGCCAAAATGCTCCTAGGACGGAGATTGTTTTAGTTTGAGAATTCTGTTTTCACATATAAATGTAGTAGTACGGATGCTCTAGTGTGGTGGAGGCCCGTGGTGATTGGTGCACGCCGTCAGCTCGAGCTCAGTTACACTCTCGGGGCCGAGGCAATGGAAGCGCAAGAGGCGGTAGAGTTAAAAGGGAAACGTAATATAGTCATTTATTAAAAGTCTGATAAGATATGTGATATTAAAATCAAAAGAAATGTGCTTCGACACAGTCGTTATATAATTTAGTTTACAGCTAAATATCTAGCTATATCATAATCACAATAAGGAGGCGTTATTTCAATTCTTCAATCAGATAGTGCTGTTGAGTGTTATTGTGTTGTTTTGACAGGTGTTCCTTTTATTTTGTCCACATACCTAAAACTGAACTTAATAAACCTCATGAAAGGAGGATTAATAGCACGACTGTTGGGTTAAATGGTTACTTTGAGCTGTGTGTGAGTGAGTGTGTATGTATGTGTTCACATGTCTATCTATAGTTATGAGGGACAATATTGGTTGAATACCATCATTGTTGGGAAATTTTGGCTGGTCCTCGCAATTCCAATGGGCTGTTTGAGGGTTAAGATTTGGTTTTAGGGTTAGGGTTAGAATTAGGTTTAGGTTTAGGTTAGGGTTAGGGATTTAGTTGTGATGGTTAAGGTCAGGGTAAGGGGCTAGGGAATGTATAATGTCAATTATAGAGGGACGTGCATGTTTGTGTGTGTGTGTTTGTGACAGAAAAGAAGACGACAGCTTCATTCAGACGAAGAGCGGAAGTGGGTAGGCTGCGAATAGGAAGGGGCGACAAGAAGTGGGGGAGAGTGGAGAGTGGGCAAGGCCAGCTTGAAATAGGCCTCCGTAAATAGACAGATGATAGATGAAGACAGAGTAGGATGATCGCTGAAGGAGTGCGTCAATGCGGGCATATGAGCGGTGGACAGATGAAGAGGAGGAAGGAAGGAAAGAGGAAAGGAAGTAGGGATAACAGGAAAGAGGGGATGAAAGGGAGGGAGGTGCAGGAAAGACCTTCTTCTTTGGTGTGATTTACATTTTGAAGGAGAAACACACAAAGAGACACACACACCTGCAGACACTACATTACCCTGCTGAAGCACAAGCAACAGCAGGAATGTCCAGCTCCTTCAGACCCACCCACCCAACCACACACCCACACACCATGTAAAACACGTCTGTTAACAACAAGTTCAGATTTCCTTCCAGTCGCATCTGAGAGATACTGAACACAGAAGAAAACATGATGACAATTTTCCAAAAACATTTCATAGAAAATGAAAACATGCGTCTACGTGCATGTGTGACAGTATCGAGCCCTCAGAACATGAGGGATGGCATTGAGCAGCTGAGAGCATGTGGAAGATTAACACGCCATCCAAATATGCGTGTATGAGTGCAGCTGAGTGGGGATGAGGGGTGTTCAGTGAGACTGACTCTGTTACTGAGTGTGTGGCGGCTTTCTCGTGGTAACGGTACACCAGCAAGCACTGGTTGACCCTGGACAGACCCCCTCCCTGGCGAAGACTCTGGTAGAAGAAGAGCAGATCCTCTGGGACTCCCTGGAGAGGAGGAAGTAGAAACTTGAAATCACTGAATGAGCGAGGTTTGGCACCGAATCAGAGGTTTGGAACCAGTCCAACATTTCATATATTTGAATTAAACATGGACTGATAGTGACAACTGACCACAGAGTGATGATATCTCGAGTAAAATCTGAAAAACCTACATAGATACACACAGTATGTGGTGTGAACTCTCACCTTGCCTCCCTCGTCAAATGGTTCGACCTTCAGGAACCAGTTCCTTGAGCAGAACCATGTTGGCATTACAACGGTGGGGCCATGAGATGTGAACACCTGAAACATCAAAACATTTCAGAAACAAACACTTGGATACAAATGGAGCAGAAGTTACACGTTCAGTTGTATTATTAATATGTGGACGTGGAATAAATATATATATTGGTCACTGTGACGGAACAATTTAAATCCTAAATGACCGGTGATATTTTGTAGAGATGCTGTGTAGATGCTAACTGAAAGATATTGAGTTAAACATAAAGTTAGTGCTTGTTAGCGAGATAGGAGCTAACACCTGAACCTGCACAGGCAGCCGGATGATAAATGAAGATAAAAAGCAAAATAAACATCTCCATTAGTATTTACACCACTACAACCCTCTGAAATAGTGGTAATACTGCCATTGATCATCATATGATATTCCCTCATTTGGTGTTTTGATGATAGTTTGAAGTAAAGTCCTGTGCGGTGGTCCAAAATCTGGTCAACTGAAATAAGATGTAATGTAAATTCCTTTCAGAATTCTTTTAATTGTGTTTTGACCAAATGATGCCCAGTGAGCAGAGTTTGATTTAAGAAGCTCTGGATAAAGTAGTAGAGAATCAGCAAAAGCAAAGAACCAAGGCGGATTTTGAAAAAGCAAGCATACATTGATATTGGTGCATATCAGCAAACATAAAAGCCAAACTGATATTGCTGTTAAGGACTGATATCGGTTAATGTTTTCAGCTAACCAATAACTCCTTTGGGCTCTTATATAAATTTGTCTTCTATTTAATCTAAATGGCGAATGGTCTGCATTTACAGGGCGTTTTTCAGGCATCCTGCCCAAGGACACCTCAGCATGCAGATGGGGAAGACTGGGCTCAAACCGCCGACCCTCTGGTTAGAGGACAACTGCTCTAACCCCTCAGCCAAATGAAAAACCACACACACACACCGTTCAGCATGGAGCACTTAAGTTCAGTTTGACTTGAAAAATAAAGGAACTTCGGTGTTGTGGTCACAGAACCGACTGTAACTCAACCTCCATATCAACCACACCAGAGCAGCGCTTGGCTCAGGGTTTGGGGGAAATTTCCCGTTTGGCTTCTAAGAACAAACAATCAAATGAAGAGGGACTGAGCACAAGTTAAACGTACCCTCCTGCAAACTGGGCAGGTTAGAGTGAAGCCACATGTGCTGTCCCACAGAAGTGTGTGTTTCCTGGAGTGTGCAGGGGAAGGATACACACTTCCATCCTCTAACACATGATCTCTGCCTAATGAGTTTGTTTTGGTCTTTCCTCCTCCCTCTGACCGCAAACTCTTTCATACACAAGGACCACATTACAGCCTCCATATTTCTTTCTCATTCTACACATGCAGCCCCCGACTCATTCGTTCCACTGCTGCCCAACTCTGCAGACCCCCACCTCTTCTTGTTCCTGCTTCTCTCTGTGTGTGTGTTTTGCAACAGGGTTTTTCAGTGTGAGGGCCATTCCAGGTTGATCTGTTTCTTCATGCCACTAAATCACTGCTACACGTGTGTCTGTGTGTGTGTGTGTGTACATTTGTTTGGATGTGTATATGAAACTGTTCTTGGCTGAAGCAGAATACTACTGCATAACTGAAATGCATCACAGATGAAGAAATTTGGGAAAAACATCTGGATTCAGCCAGTCAAACAGCTGGACAGAATCTAGTGCGTATAGTGTGTGTGTGTGTGTGTGTGTGTGTGTGTGTACTTGTTTGTGTTGCCTCTTTAGGACCTTTTCTAGTTTTCTCCAGTCCAATTGACATTGTGGGAAACAAAAGCCAGTCCTAATTTCCAAATACATAATTTCTGAGGTCCTGGTTAGGGTTAAGGATAAGGTTAGGGTTAGGCTGTCCACAGTGAATGGAGTGTTGTGGGAACCTAAACTGTTTACACATTCACATTATCCAGACTTATCTTTCTTATGGGGATAAAAAGCAAGTCCCCATAATGTATATCATTCTATTATAAGGTGAAGACATATAGTTAGGTTAAGGCAAGTAGTTACTATGGTTATGTTATAGTGACTCTCCAGGAAAATATATATGAGTCAATGTCCTCTAAGGTCATGGAGACACAACCCTGTGTGTGTCTGTGTGTGTGTGTGTGTGTGTGTGTGTGTGTGTGTGTGTGTGTGTGTGTGTGTGTGTGTTTGTGTGTGTGTCCACCTACATACTTCTCCCTTTTGTTGTGATATTGCAACATTTCACAGATGTAAGCTGTGGCCAAAAAGCATGGATAAGAGGAAAAAGAATGAGTTCTGGGAAAACAGTGGAGAGAGTGTGTGTGCGTGTGTGAGGAGGAGAGAGAGAGAGAGAGAGAGAGAGAGAGAGAGAGAGAGAGAGAGAGAGAGAGAGAGAGAGAGAGCGAGAGAGAGAGAGAGAGAGAGAGAGATGATGTGCATGTAGTAGTCAGTGGGGGGTGAGGGAGGCTTTGAATGACCATATCTAATACAGATGAATCCTCAGGGTCCAGCTCTGGCTCATGTTATACAAGCACCACCCTGAGTAAATCTCTGGTTTAACTCAGTTAGATTCTGTTTCTTTGCTTGGAGACTAAAGTCAGATAAAGTGAAGGTAGAGAGGGGGAAAGTAAGGGAGCTGCTTTTTGAGCCTGCAGAATCAATGTATGATCTCATTCTCATGCTCCATGAAACTTAATATCATATAAATATCCTGGAATGTCTGCTAAGGACTTATGCAGACTCTCTCTCTGTGTGCGTATGCGTGCGTGTGTGTGTGTGCATGTGTGTCTGTGTGTGTTTGTTGGAGAGAGTAAGTCCAGGTTGTCTTGTATCCTAGGTGACGGTGTGTTTTGTTCAGACAGTAACATCTCTACATAAACACAAATAGAGCCAGTGGTTTCTTTTTTAAATCACTTGCTCTCTCTTATCATAGTGATAAATGAGACTTTTTAATGTAGTAGAAAAACACGTATTAGCTTTAAAGTGGTACAGAGAATGTTCTCACTCACTCACAGCTTGAAAACAACCACTAGCCAGTCACTGCATTTAAGTTTGCATGTTTGCAAGTTAACATTATTCCAATGCAGGATCAATCATTCCATGCCATTTGAGATGAAAAACTGTATTGAGTCAATATTAAATAAGCAAATATTAATTTGGTTTTTGCCATTTGATCTAAGGACGCAAAACAGACTTCATACATGTAGAAGACGCAGACGCAGGATAAAGATGAGATTCAAGAGCTTTTGGTGATAAGGACAGACGCCCCGACACGTTATGTCCGTCCTCCTGCATGGAGAGAACTCTGCTGTTACTGTTAAAGCATCTGACCTGGACGTTCCCCTGCTGTGTTCCTCATATGTGGAGGGAAAACCGATCTTTTCGACAAATTTTCCAGAGTTCATTTCTGAAAACAGCTTAACAGATTAGTCTGAGCCTTTTATAGCCAACAACAGACAGCATTTTGAAAAGCACTGTTGTAAATATTAAAAATAATGATGGCTGAATTCCATTTAGCCTCTTCAGTGTCAGGGGGCTGGTGGTGTGCATGCTGACCGACTGTCACACCTCCATGTTTGACCAGGCCACTAACAGAACACAGCCGCTGAGAGTGATATTACTCACACCTGTTCGTTTCCTGCTCTGACAGGTCACAGTATCTGCTGTGAAACAAACACTCAACGTTCGGTCATGGTGACCCACACTTGTTTCCTCTTGGCTCTCCGTGTTGCTGCTTCTTCGTACTTGTTTTGAAAAGGAAGGAGGAGGGAAGGTGACCTGCGATAACAGCAAACTTGAGTCCATCCATTTCATTGTCTGCCACAGACTGCCACTCTAGCCTGGTTTAAAGTTTGCATTAAACAATTTTTTTCTGTTTTGGGCAATAAAATAATTTCTTATTTCATCCAGTCATTGCAGATTCTGATTGTGTGAGCTTTTACATTTTGGTGATGGATTTTGTTTTTGTTTTAAGTGATATCTTGTTACAATAAGATTCAAAGTAGCGCTGTAAACGTTAATGTCTGCTGCAGGGTCAGTTGGAAGAGAGTCTAAACAGTGAACTCACAGTACGTTTAATCTGCAGAATAAAATCATCTTTTCCACTGCAGACAGTTTCCACTGTCGCCTGCAGTCAGCAGACAGCTGGCAGTGTGACCTGCTTCCTCTAGAGGGACAGAGATGGGTAGAGAGGTCAGGACTAACGCTGCCTTCTCCTTTGAGTCCACGGTCCCATTTTCATGGAAACTGAGGGCGGCAGGTACATTTCCTGTCTTACGGTCTGTGTCTGACCTGGTTGCTGCCTGGCACATAACCTCTTACAAACACACATTCGTACAAATTCACACACACACTCTGTGCCGCAGAAGCAGGCATGTACCTGTGTCATGAGCTGCTCCTGAGTGATCGTGTTGATCCAGCGAGTGTAACGCTCTGTAGATCCCTCTGGAAGCCTCTGAACTCTACAGCCAATCAACTATCATCATAAAAGACACATGCACGCACTTATTAGCATATAAAAAACAATTTTCTTTTGAGATCAGATGAAAACTTTTGGACCCATTTAAGGAAAATGTTTACAATAGAAGCCAAACCTTTGGAATACAGGCAGAATTTGGGCAATTAGCTGATAGAACATTTTGAAAACTTGGGACAACTTCTCACATTTTGTGGGTCAAATAACCACCAGAATGAGTGATAATGAAAATATAGATCAGTATGTTATGGATAAGCATCTGGCAGTTTTTACATGTATAAGCAAATGTCCTGAAGAACGAGGTAAATGAGACGTAAAAGAGAGAGAGGTGATACACAGATGAAAACAAACCACAACCATAAATATTACAGCCAGAACAGAAAGGGGCAGGTTGTTTGTGCAGGGCAGCAAGTCTGCTGTCTCCATGCTGTCTCCTTCACTTCCCTCACACACACGACCTTTGACCCGACAGGCCTCGGAAAGCATCAACACCGGATACTCATACTGCTGTGCATGCCAACTGCATGGAAGCTCACATACACACGCAGCATGAATTTTTTTTTTTTATTTCAAGGGAGGGATTGGTCAGATGGCCAGATGGAGAGAAAGAAAAAGAAGTGGGGAGTAAAGAAGGGAGGGAGGGAGAGGGAGGTAGAGCTCTACAGAGCAAGAAGGAAGTGAGTCAGCAGAAATAGTTTAGGGAGAACTCACCGCGTTTGGGTTGAGGAGAGAAGCTTCGTACTGCAGACGAACTCTGTGAGGCGACATGATGTCATCCTGGAGGAGAAAATAAAACAATTTAAACAGAAACCAAATGTAATTATGATAAATCTGCATCATTAAAATACATAGTGAGTAACTTTAGGAACACATTAAAATAACTGTTACAGGTTAAGTTTAACTTTCTCCTGTGTGAGATGTCTTTCTGAAAACCTTTGTTACTTAATCAAATGATATGCTTTGTACAGAATAGAAATTACAGTGTTACAGTAGCTACTATAAAGCCATTTTACCTATATCACAAAAACACATGAGTTAGATGAACATAATTCAAGAACATAACGTACACAGAAGAAAAAAAACACAGTAAGTTTTATAGGAATAGTGAATATGAGCAGTGGAAAAGAAAAAGCAAGAAAACCAACAGAAGATGTTTACTAAACAAGTTAATTTACTTAACATAGAAGTGACAAGAGGTCAGAAGTTCAGATGTTGTAGCCTCTGATTTGTTTTGGCAACTCAGAGTTGAGCATCTACAAAGCACTGAAAGGCTGAGCTGCACGTACACAAAAAACACATGTAGTGTGTATCAAACACAGCACTCAGGTCATTAATCATGTGTTCTGACGCTCTGTCAAACAGTCACTGAGTCTCTGAGCTCTGAATGTGTATATGTGAAGCCTGTGTATTTGGACAAACCAACATGACTTAATTCTTTTTGACTGACTACTGTGTGTGTTATGAAAGACCTCTGAACGATGAAATAAAACATGCCCCGCACACAGACACACACACCGACACACACTTACCGCATCCTGAAAGCACAAGTATTTCCCACAGCTCTGAGATATTGCCATGTTCTTTGCATATCCCACTGAAACAAACAGTAAAGTCTGTGTTTATTTTTGCCTGAACTCAATTATTATACTTATATTCAACCGTTAAACATATGACAACACGGGAAACAAAGGATCAGGCTGAAAAAAGACGTGTCGGTGAAATGCATGAGACAGATATTCTATCACAGTGATTGTCAAGCTCTTACGACACAGTCTTTAATCCTGATTTATTTCAATGTCTACCAGTAAGTTTTTATTTCTAATCCCATGGTTTTCATTTGTTTTTCATACCTTCACGAATAAATGGAAAGATGTGGTGTGGCTCAGGGAAGAACACATTCAATTTTGGTACAGGTCAGGATCAGTTTCTTAAACATTGTGAGATAGGGGGTTTTTCTATTTATTTACAGACTTCCCAGATAATAATTACTGAGAATCTTGATGAAAAAAACAAGACAATTTAGGGAAATTATGTTCATGAGTGTGTGATGTTTTGTGCAGCTTTACTGTACTTAAAGGGACTGTTGAGCACTACAGTGGGCTATTCTACTTTTATTGTTTGATGGTTTGTTTGTTCGTCACAAGAATTATGCAAAAAATACTGAATGTAAGTGAGTGTAGTGACCTCCTTTTGGCTGAGCGGAGCTGTGACCAGAGATCACCACTGAGACGCCTCTCGCCTCCAGTCTAGTCCTCCAACCCTCCACCTTTTGCCTGGAGTCATCCTGACGTACAAACACAGAGATACACAATATAAAAACATGAAACTCCGAGACTATCGTGTGAACGTGCAGGAATCCACACACACGTACAGTGCTTGCGTCGTCATAGACAGACAGCTCCATCGATCCAGTAAAGTCTTGCTCTGATATGGCCTGTAGACATTCATCCAGCCAACAGGATGCATTGTGTGCTGGCATGACAATACTCTGAGGAGAGAAACAGGTGACAGTCACTACACATGGTTCCTAAAGGGTATTCATGACTAACAACCCTCTGCACATCCGTTTTCCTGCCTCGCTGCACTATATTTTGAAAATTTGAAACAACTGATACATGCATATGTGCAATATGAATTCACAAACACTCCATAAAGTTGCACATTTGAATGTATATAGTATTAGATTTGTATTGTTTATAGTAAGCTCTCTCTACCTTTCTGATATTTTAATGTAACTAGCGACAACTGAGATGACCGGTTTCTTCTTGTGTTCACTGCATATGACAAATAGAACTTGAAACTTAATAATAATAATTAATCAACCACACAAATCACTTTGTTTGTGCAGAGAAAAGAATTGAAAAAATGATAAACAGTCACTTCAACGGCAACGCACCTGTCCGCGTTCACGTGAATCGAGACCCACTAAGTCAGTAATTCTCTCCTATGAGCAACTTATTGAACCCTGTCCCTTCTGCTGTGTGTCTCCCTTTAGGTCCGTGTTATGAATTCATCACCCACCACGTCCACTTCTCTCCCCGCCTCCTCTCGCTCTCCTCTCGGTGTCTCTGCTCCTCCACCTCCCGCGGTGCGGAGCCTCTTCTCTGGGTTCATGTTCCACAGCGGCTCGGAGAGCGACCACAACGCCGGTAACCGACACCTGACTCCGGTTTAGTTGATTAATTTGGACCCAGGAAGAAATAAAGCAGTAAACGGAGTGTTTTATACAGAGAGTAAGTGACGGAAGTGTTAACCTCGCCGGGTACACGTGGATGAATATGTCGATAAACACTCTTTATAACTCTCTCTATGATAAATAAATGTACAAATCACGTAAATTGTGGAGAAAAGTAATGATTTTAACAAACGTGTCTAAAAGTATCACAGAAAGGTCTGAGGCTCCACGACTTCCGCAAACAATTAACTCTGGACGCTCATTGGCTGCGGATAGACTCACCGGATTGGCTGCTACTCCTCTTCTTCTTCTTTTTCTTCTTCTTCTTCTTCTTCTTCTTCTTGTTCTTCTTGTTCTTCTTGTTCTTGTTCTTGTTCTTGTTCTTCTTCTTCTTCTTCTTCTTCTTTACTAAAGTATTAATATTTGTATATATCTTCAGAGTTTTGTGTATCATATCCAACTTAAAGTAATAGACTTTTGTCGATGTTGTTTATTTCTAAAGCTTTTATTGTGAATTAATTATACTATTCTCTCTTTTTGGGGGAAAAAGGTGCTTCAAATTTCCAGGGGCTTTCAACTTCATGTCATGGTCTTCCTCAGTATAGGGAGTTGTCATGGGGATTGCTCAGTTGTGGTCACATGATCTTTAACAGGATTTTGTTCATTACCTTATAATTGGTTACCATGTATAATGATATTTGTTTCCAAGGTTTTTCTATGAAGGCATAGAGAAACACTTTTTGTCTTTTCCTTTCTAGTAAAATTCGTGCGAACCAGTGATAAAATGAACAAAGCAGCTGCAGTTATAAATCAATTTATAATTGCTTAAACTGTAGTTTGAGTAATACATCATCCAATCGAAACAACAGAACGTTACCTTTGGCTTGTTCACAAGGACAGATACAGTCATGTGATAAGAAGTCTTTAAGAGTTAAAAAAAAATATCAAAGCAGACAGTCGTATTTTTCTTTCTGTGCATATTTTCTTAGGTCAGACTCAGTACTGACATGTAGCCGGGCAGCCCCTGTGTCTGTGGTCTTCCTGTAGTGTTGAATAGGAATCAGATCAGTGTGTTTTTCATGTTAACGTTGGCAGACACAGCATGGAAGGTTTGTCTTGGTGAGGGAACAGAAAAACAGGATGGAATGAAATGTTGTTTTTGACTCTTGTTTTCATCAAAGATAATCGAATCATCAGAGAGCGAGAATGTGTGTGTGTGTGTGTGTGTGTGTGTGTGTGTGTGTGTGTGTGTGTGTGTGTGTGTGTGTGTGTGTGTGTGTGTGTGTGTGTGTGTGTGTGTGTGTTTGTTGATGTGTTGGGGTGTGTGTGTGTTTCCAGCCAACAGAAGGTATCTGGTTCAGTACACTTTCTTTAATGGGATATTTTCTACTAATTTTACCAGCTGCAAGTTTTTAATTGATTTATTAACAACGTCATAACCAGGATTCCACTCAGGTAACAAACATCAGTCCATCAGGAAATGAAAATCCAAACTCTGTAGATGTATTTCCAGGGCACAGATCTGTCAGTCTCCCTGTTATCCTCACATTAACCCTCATCTGTCCTTCATTTATTTATGTTCCAATAAAAACAAATCAAGTCTAATAAAAAGACAAAATCCTGGAGGGATGTAAGCTGCTAAACTTCTGTGTTACAAACATACATAAACTCCATATCTCTTCTGATTTAAGTCCTAATATATTTTCAACAACATCCTGGATTTTACCACCACACCGACACAGTCCTCCCTTAGACAGTGCATAGTTAGGAAATTGCGTTGATTGAATAAACATTATGTGTGTGTGTGTGTGTGTGTGTGTGTGTGTGTGTGTGTGTGTGTGTGTGTGTTTGTTTCTGAATCGATTCCCCTTGCAGAATAGTTGATCTCAATCTGAATCCATCCCTTAGATTGACGACTGCCTCGCCGTGCACAGGGAACAAAGCTCCCACTGGAGGGAAACAGACGCAGGTCCAGATTAGGAATTGTTTTCTCAAGTTTATTTGACACCAAGGGAAACTTTTGCTTAGTTCTTCTGATCAGCAAACACACACCCATTAGATGCGATTGAATGAAGGCTGTCTCTGCTTGTGCGTGTGGTCGAACGAGGGATTGTTACTGAGAGTCAGGAGAAAGCATCCATTTATTGTGTTGCATTGGGTGATGGAACCAGATATTTATTTTTCACCAACAGAGACTAATAGTTGCAGTCAGTGGTGCATGATTAACTAGATTATTAGGTTAAGACAGAAGTTACAAGTCTGTTCTCACTGTGTCTCCACTGCCCGTACACAAGGTCTCACACACTTGTGCCAAATATTCTCCACTCCGGCCCCGTTCTCTCTCTGCTGCCCATTCACTTCCCGTCCTCCATCAGTCAACAGCACATGGTGACGTCGCGTTACAAGTTCACACACAAGTTAAGTTAGTGTCTGTGGAGGTCTAGACTGCAGCTGTTTGAGTCTGTGATCAGATTGAGCTGGATTTTTTTTGGACAGAACATTAAAGAGAAGGGAAGTGTGTGTCTGCCTTCACAGACATGACTGGGTTTCATGAGAGAGCCACACATGCAGACACATACACTGGCCCTCACACATCCATCTAGCAACGTGTCCTCTGTCTAAGGACTGTGCTGTCTGTGATATTCAGTTCAGGGAAAACTATTGTTCTCTTCCATGAACATCATGAAGACATTGGGTGGCTTCTTGACGTCAGGTCCGCACTCAACAGAGAATTAGGCCTAAAACTGTGACTCTATGTATGTTAACTACATATTCAATGTCCATGTCAATTTTGTACACCAGTTGAATGAGAAGGGTCAGATTTAAGGAAGTTTTTTCTGTCATGTTGAGTTTGTGTGAATCCATCAAATAACTTGATAGTAATTTCACCCTCAACTTCTTTTTTGGATTAATTTACACTCACTCAACATATAAGAAAAAAATCTTTAAATTAAATCTGAACCTTTACATTAAATTTATGTTAGTTACATGGAAATGTATATAAAAAAAAGATCTTCCAGTTGTTCACCACTGACACAGATCACAGGTTCAGTCAGGTTTTACTTTGACATGCAGTTGTTCTGTAAAGAGTGAAGGAGCAATCTGCCGGAAGCTCAAACAACATCTCTCCATAATCAGACACATGCATTAGATAACAGAACAAGAGTGTCTGGAAATGCAAACACTCTATTGCATGTGTCACATCATGATACATCAGTCTCTTGTGCCGCCCTTTCGGCATTTTGCGCCCTAGGCAACCGCCTATGTCGCCTGTACCAGGAGCCGCCCCTGGTAAACACAGAGAAAACAGGTGATGAGACAAACTGGATCGTCTGTCCACCAGGTGTCAGAGTTTCCTCTCGCTTAAAATTTCAATGACTGTGTGAAGGAGCTGCAAAGGAGAAAACGTCGGCAGAGGCTGTGACACACAAGTAAATAACCATCCTACAGCAGTTTGTTAATGTTTGTGCACAGGGTCTACTAGTCTGGAGATTAGACCAATTTAGAAAATGCTTGCAAGCCTCCTTCTCAGGCAGTGTTTAAATGTAATCTGTACTCTGCAATCCAAAATACCAACAATAGTATAGAAGATTAGATGGATGGATAGACAGATAGATAGATAGATAGATAGATGCTCCAGGAAGGTGACTTGTGATGAGGTGTGACCCTGTTGTCTGAAGTTAACCTTGGCCTGGCCACTGCTAAGGGTCTGAGACAAATGTCTGTGGCTCCCCCTTCAGGACACACAGAGGAAAGATGAAGGATTTAATATCATGGAATGTAAAAACTGAGGTGAGGTTATGAGGACTAGTGACAGGTTACAAACATATGATGCAGCATGAGCCAGTAAAAGCTGAATAAAAAATTGAACAAACATTTTCCTTTGAGCACAGATTGCATTTTATGAAGTGAAATTACATGTTATTTAATTTAATAGCAGGATTTTTTCTATTCCAACAATAACACTGTTACTCAGAAGTCGAGCATTGACAGATTTGAAAAAGACTCCAAGCCTGCAGTTCAATGGCAGGTACAAACAAAACAGTCCAGGTGAATCACATGACCACAGTCAGGGGAAACATCAAAGGAATTCCTGAGGTCACTGTCTTACCATCCCAAACTAAATCCCCAGAAAGAAATGTAAATACTTGTTTTTATACTCTAGTTTTAACACACAACAAAAAACTGACAAATGTTTTGCAGTAACGCACGACACAAATGTCATGACTGTTGGAGATTACATTTTGTTTCCAGGGAGATTGGCTGATTGATTGGTGTAATGTTTCATTGACTTGCTGCATTTTTCAAAGAGAATATAATACTAAATCCATTGCATCTGTTTATAAGCGAGAGGCCCTTACTTTAAGAGGATCTTAATATTCAGTGTATTGTAATAAACTGGGGGTTGTGGATGTCTGGGTTAAATTGACTATTTGTTTTGAAAGATAATCTTTTTTTTAGAATAATTATCGTTGGATGTCACAGTAGCATGGGAGACGGGGCTCGGTGAAAAATGTTACCCGGGCAGAGACTAATAAATGCTTTAGGACAGACTTCTGGATGTATTTGTTGTGGCCTGAGGTTACGCCAAAGAAGAAAAATACAGCTATCTTGTGGATCAAATACCATAATCATGATCCCTCAGGCATCCAGAGTTGAATCACGTAAATAAACTAAGGTGAAGGTATATTTTCCAAAGTTTGTCTGATTGGAGACCAGTCTCTGGTGTATGGCCTTCATCATGACCTGATCCTCATTCAGCCACAACTCAAAAGTCGTTGTTATTCCCCCCCATACTTAGTGTAGAAACATTACTGCAGCATAAGCAATGCACAGTGATCCAGAGACACTGGCTGTTTGTTGTGTCTATCAGCACCTTGTCATCCTTCAGAGATAGAAACAGTGAACTGTCGATAAGGAAACATTAGATAAGATTCAAGGTTGTGAAAGTGGTAGAACATTCTACAGGTGTAGAAATATTCTGAGCATGTGTGAAAAACTTTTTGTGCACATGTGCAAAGTTTGTTGTAGCTGTAGAAATATGTTCTGTACATAAACTTAAGTTTGTGCAGGCAAGTTTTCAACAGTCATATTTCTCCATGTCTGAAGGAGGGACATACATTTATATGGGAACCAATTTCACCCTGTATTTATTTTTGTTATATTATTCTGCAGACTAAATCTTCTATTTCAACAACCAGCAGTGAAATGAATGAATGATACATGGACTGCATGAAGAGAGGGCATTTCAATGCAAACACCATTCATTTATTGGTATAATATTTCATAATACTTTATAGGTTTCATTCTATTAAATACATATGTACTAAGCCTGTGTGTGTATAGGCAGGCGTTTCACATTCAGGTCCAGGTTCAGTGCACTGACGACCAAACAGATTCACTTGTTCCTAAAACAGAAGTGAACCAGGAGCCGCTGCTCAACCCATCATTTTATCATCTGTAATCACTTCACATTTTGTTATATCCATCTTTCATTTACCCCTCCCTCCTCCTTTATAGGCTCATATCTTAACTAACCATCCATCTCCCTGTGTGTTGTTTGTGTGTGTATAAATGCCTTTCGATTCAGTGAGGTTGAATCTCTTTGGAGGAGGGACAGAGCGGTCTCCCTGAGGTCCTCCTCCACGGCGCCAATGTGAACCAGCCGGGAATGCGTTGTGGGTCAGCTGCAGAGGCAGGCACGTGGGCCCAAGAGGGTACAATCAGTGATCAGGTTCGGTCCAGATTGAGATAGTGAGCTGTAGCTTAGGCTTGTTTAGTCCCGTTTTACATCCACCTGAATCCTTTTGGATCCACTCGCCTTTAAAAGGACAAATAATTGACCTACTATAGGGATGTAGAATAGATGCAATAGATGCTGTTGAGTTCGCAGGGTAACAAAGCAAAATTCAAAATAGGTAAGGTCGTGCCGGAAGGACCACCTGAGTCAATTCGTCCTTGAACAGTGCTGCATTTTTTTCTAAATTCTTACAGAAACAAAAACTGATTCTCAATTGTGCCAAGAAATCGCAAGATACTATTTGACTCATCAGGAGAAAAAAACGAAGATTTATTTGAAGAACTCATCTCAGGGGCTCAGCAGGGTAGAGTAGTTTGGACTCTCGGGGGGGTAGGTGGGGGTGGTGGGATGCATTCATGCTTTCGTCGGTGAAGCAGCAGCGGTGAGGATCCTGGGGAATCTCCGTGGACAATCAGTGTGTGTGGCTTCACCCGAGTCTCTGGGTTGTGTGGTGAGAAGGGTGCTCGGAGTTGCTGAAGGGGAAAAAGACATATCAGGGACTTTTGAGACGCACCCTGTTAAATCTTAGGTGTGTGTATGTGTCTGTGCATAAAGTTGGTGTGTGTGCACCCTGATGTGCGCCTGAGTGCAAGTTTGACTGTGTATGTGTGTGTGTGTGTGTGTGTGTGTGCATGTGAGTTAGCTTTTCTTCAAGAGTTCAGGTTAAATAGCAGCTGACGTGTCTCGGGACAGACACAGGTACATCCAGTTCGTGTTTCTAACCGCTTCAAGTTTGCACGATGACATCAGACCACGATCCAGTTCAGGCTCATTTGAATTGCAGTCATTGTAGTCAGCACAAACCGATCTAAAAAAAGAGTCCAGAGCGTCGCTAGAAGGATGCAGCAGTCTCAGAGGAAGGGGTTGTGGCTGTGTGTCTGCGTCTGGGACTGACTGCGGGCTGCCGGTCGCGGAGACAGAGGGAGCAGGGGCTGGGGGAGGTTGGAGGGGAGGTCCAGGAGTCCAGCAGGAGGCTGTGTGAGAGAGGAGGGGAGGACGGGCTGCCGGTGGTGGAGAGGGAGAGGCAGCGACGGGCTGTAGGAGAGCATGTGAGGGGGCAGCGGGGAGGTGGAGGATGGTCTCATTTGGTTGAGGGTGAGGCGAGGCTGGTCGCAGTGGAAGGGGTTGGTGGGAGACGGAGCACTCAGACCTGAGGGGAAAAACAGGTTTTATTAGTTGAATAACATTTTAAATATTATATCAGTGACACTTTTGTAAGTTGTACTTCTTGAATGAACTGTTACCTAAGAGAAAGGGGTTGTTGTGCATTTTGCTAAGAGGGTTGGTGGGTATCAGAGCATCTAAGTTGACCAGCGAGGCCCCCGTAGGTCCCAGGAAGGTCTCTGGGGTACGACACACACGTGTCGGCGGTGCGCTGAGTGGAGGTGCGAGCCGGGACAGGTCGAACATCTCTGGGCTGTCAGACTCTCGTCCATTTACCAGAGGAGCAGCCCCAAATGCATCGGTTTTCGAATCCGCTGCAGAAAACGGGTCAGAGTCTGGTTTTATCCCAAACAGCTCTTCATCTGCATCAGGAGGAGAAAAGACAATGAAAATGATGTGGTACATTTTACGTTGTTAAATATTGCTACGATTCCTATTTCTGATATTTAGGGCGTTAGAATAATATTGTGATTGTTTATGACAAGTGATAGCATCTTAAAAGATTTGGCATGAGAATAAGAACAAGAAAAACATAGGGGGCCATAAGAGGTCAGCGGAGGCGCGGATTGACAAAATGATGTAATGGATGCAGTTGCCATAGAAGATAATCAAGAACATCATGTCAGTAATGGACTGAGCAAAGATGCAAGTTGGTTCACCTGCTGTGTGATGCTGCAATTCATATTTGATAAATCATCATTTAAGTTCCCCCGCATTGTGGATACATAGGTTTTCACAAGAAGGAATCAAACACAAGTCAGAACAAGACTAGATTCTGTGCAGACTAACTGGCCTAACTTGGATTATGGTAATAGTACTTATATGGTATAGTCTCATACGTGTTTGAAGTTCATCTTCTCTATTACTTCGAGATCACGGTGTCACTTTTTGGCCTTTGGGTCATTATTAGATAGTGAAAGTGGAAGGAGACAGGACATGAAGGGGAGAGAGGAGGGGAGTGATTTGCAGTAGCTGGTCCAACCGGCCGGGAGTTGAACTGGGCACCTGTTCAGTCTGCCTTTGAGGTATGCGCCCTAACCATTTGGTTCCTGGTTTGCGAAAAGCTCCTTCCCTCACATGCTGATGGAGAGACTTGTTTCCATGATTAGCATATGATTTCTACAAATATATACATCCCAAATAAAATTAAATATACACTGTCAAAATATCCTGTGGTTTACTTTCTGAAGGTGAATAAACCAAACCAGAGGCTATAGAACGGAGGACCAGACAGAGGCTGCTTTTTTAAGAAGCCTCTTTCCGGTCCTTCCATTGTTTTTTTCTAATACCTCAAACTAATCCTACCAACCACGCAAATGCATCAGATTACTTGAACCAGCCGGTTTAGTTAAGTGATGTAATTACTCATTTGAGTACCATCACTCTAAAATCTCATCTTACTTTAGGTTGCTTGATTAATTTCTTTCTTCCTTCCTCACGTCTTTTAGGTAAAGGACACAACTCTGCCTTGTCCTGTTCACTGTGTACAGGGTATCTACTAGTTATGACCTGGTCCACTGACTTATTTTATATTAATCATATATAGAGGTCTAAGGGTTCAAGTTATGCAGTTATTCATTAAAAAAACACAAAGTGGGGGTTCTCGCCCTATTTTCTTTGACTACATTAATGTTATCATTAAACAAAAACCTGTAGACATGTATTATAAGTCTTAAAAAAAGTTTTACCAAGGCTATTCTATTTTTCTACAGTGGTCCAGGGGCTCACGCTGTCTGCAAGAGACTTATAGCATCTGTAAGTCTGTGCTGTAAAATCAGAACAGTACTGACTGTTTTGTACTACAATACCTGTGGGACTAGAATGTTGAGGTGAGGTCACTTGAGGAACCTCCTCTTTAGGCTTCTCCTCTTCCTGCGCAGCAAACGGATCTGTCCCATCGACATCTGCACAGGAAAGTGAAAACTGATGCAAACAGTACAATCATAGGCTGAGGCCAGTGCTTCACGTTTTTGGACAAACATTGTCACGTCCAATCAGTGTGTCTGTTCACTTTGAGGAGATCTGGTCACGCGGATCAGTGTCCTGTACCTCCGTCTGTTGGGTTGTCCCATGCATGATTTACAGGACTGGAGGAGGTCGGCGCTTCTTCCCAGGGCTCCGTGCTTGGGTCTGCACATGGTTCCCAAGGATTGGATGCGTTGGATGAGGAGGGAGGGGCTTTCCAAGGGCTACCAATCACAGGAGTGCTGCAGTGAACTCCTGTGAGGACAAATAGATGAAAGACACCAAACCCAGTAACTACACAACCTCACAGAATTTGAGAAGACATACTGGGACGGTAGGCCTTGCGTCACATTGACCTGACGTGAGAGTGGATGTGTTGGTGTGTCTGCGATTAGCCACGCACCTACAGAGTCCCAGGGGTCTGAGTTGACATCATGGGCGGGCTGAGCTGAGTTCCAAGGGTCACTGGGGGGGGGCGGGTGCTCAGATGATGCGCCAAATATGTCCACCAGGTCCAACATGGCTGACTGCAGAGGAATCAATGTTACAGTGTTACATTCGAACACCTTCTTATGTGCTTCCAGTTTCGTGTGAATGAACAGCAGGACTCTTGATGCAAGCCAGAGGAAATTCATCCAATGAGAAGGGAGCTGTAACTTCATAGTACGACTGTGTAATAGATACATTAAAAACACTATTAAACCATATTTAGACATTGAGCCTTAAACACTTTCCTCAAGTGATGTAAATGCAAATTAATGAAGCAGAATTGCTAACGATTATGGACTGTTTTGATACTGACTAACATTGTTTCCCTGAAAACTGTTTCTTTCAGATTACAATGTTTTTTATGGCTTTATTGGCGTAAAGTTTTCATTTTCATATCATTTTCACAAAGAAGTTGATAACAAGAACAGTTAAACTAATCTTAAGTACGATAGAGTAGGCAAAGACTAAATAAGCTAAACTGAGCTACGCTAAGACAGGACGAGACCAGACAAGTTAACCTAAGCAAAGACAAGATAAGACAACACAAAACAAGAGAAGAATGTAATACAGCTATTGCAGATGTTTTGGTGCTTTATAAAATGTGTGTGTTGATTTGTTATCGGTGCACATGTTGGCACTGAGAATACATTCCGTAATGCAGTGAGAGTGAAAAGTGCCTGAGGTAAGTCAGAATCAGGGTCGTCATATCATGAATTTGTCAGGCAGCATCTGGAGGAGCCGAGCTTCCACAGCAGCAGACTGCAGTGCAGCATGTGGGGAGCAGTTGGTTCTAAACTACAGTAACTTGCACAGTGGGTGTCTTTGTAACAACACTGATCCTTCCTTTGTGTGAATACAGTTTGCACAGCATAAAAAGTAATGAACAATTTCACGCCGCAGCAGCTGTCATTGATGGATTATCATAGAGCCCGATCGATAGAGAAATTTGGGGGCTGATACTGATATTAGCAATTTAAATATCTGAGGACAAGATATCAACTGTTACATATATATATAAATACAAAATTGACAATTATTCCAAAAGATGTCCTTAGAGAAATGTAATTGAGGCCCGTTCATCCATCCATTATCTACAACGCTGATTATATTATTGTGCGAGAGCCTAAACAGGTCATCAGTGTATTTCAGGGGCAACATACAGAGACAAACAACCATTCACATTCACATTCACACCTACAGGCAATTTAAAGTCTCATAGCAACCTAACCACAATCCGCATGTCTTTGGACTGGATGGGGAGAGCCAGTGCACCCAGAGAAAACCCACTCATTGTTTAATTCTGTAAAATATATATCATATATATATATCATATTGGCAAACAGAATATTTATCAGCCAACCGTTAACTCATTCAGGCTGCAGAATACCATTATGTCTGTATTTGCCAACCATCAAATTGGTCGGACTCTATTTCAAATAAACATCATTGTCAATGTTATTATCATAACAAAACAGAATAAAACAAAATAAATCGGCATAAATCGGCGCTGACATCCAAGGAAACTACGGTGCAGGATCGAGCTTTTTAACACCATTTCCTGGGTCTGAAATTCAATGTGGAAGTTGGAAGTTAACAACATGGATCATCTCTCTTGGGTCTCAAGGTTATCTTGATCTTTGAATGCAGGAAGCTCTTCCACAGGTTACATGCTTGATTTGACTTTAACAGACGCTCACTCATAGTCTCATGAAGTCCAATCGTGGTCCAATATGCTCACACTCATATACAAATATTAAATATTTGCATAATCCCATGTTTTTTCAATGCAGGAGTTGATGTACAGTAAGTTAAATAACTAATTCATTTGTTAATTGATTCAAACACAAACTTATTATTATTTAAATTACAGGGTTTTTATAGGTCTTAAAACATGCACCCACTGAAAATTGCAGAGCTATGTATCTGACCTTGTGAATATGTCAGGTATTACAACACTTAGAGAAGCATGTTGGAGCTCTCTTGTATAATTTCCCCCCCTGAGCCTAATGTCCATGTTATTTTTATGTGGCATCTGAGAATAACGATAATGATAATATGACAAATTACAAGCCGTGGGGACATGAACGCAAGATGACCTGTGATCCTGAATGGCTTGTCGACAGGCCAAGGAGGGAGGGAGCTGGTGTGCTCAGAGATAAGGAGTGCAGGCTTTCAGGGAAATGTCACGCTGACCTCAAGGTTAGACAAGACAAAGTCATTATCATTCAGCAGGCACCCCCCCCCATCCCTCTCACCCCTTTCCCTCTCAAACCCTCCCTCATTATGCTGATCCATGTTTTCCCTACCTATCAGGACACACCATAAACTCCACGTCATTCTCTAAATTCCTGCCAACAGCCACCTACAAATGCCCCCACCCACTTCACCATGCAAATATGAATACTGTACAGCATGCACACGCACATAAACTCACAAACACACACACACATTTATAAACTCACCTCCTGAGTCCCTGAGTGGCTCTCTCTCCGGCTCTCATCCAATGCCTTCTGTAACAGAGACTCGTCTCCTTGGCGACAGCGCTGCTCCTGCAGGGGCGGCATCGTGACATCCTCAACATTAACGCGACGCCAATGAGCGTGGAAGTACACACACACACACACACACACGCACACACACACACACACACACACAGACACACACACACACACACACACACACACACACACACACAGACACACGCTGTTGTTAGTGAAACAGTGTTTGGCTTAGTCCACCCGAATGAAGGCGGCACCAGTGCTGCTGAAATATTTAGTGGACGAAGAGCATCGGACAGTTTAGATAAGCAGAGGGAAAATCTTCCAAAACTACAAAAACTGGATTATTAATGAGGCTGGTGGGAGATACAGCCGAGGTCCTGGGAAGGAGAAGGAGGAGAGGCGGCCAATGAGGGTTGTAGGGAAGGAAAAAGTTTAGTTAAGGGTCGGAGCCATATGATGAAATACAGAGACGCACAACTCGAGTTTTAAAAACGTTAACAAAGAGCTGTATTGAGTGAGGTATTTCTGTGTAGCTGCTCATGCTCCTTTTGGCTAAGCCTCAGAGCAATCTGTAGTTGTATGTATTCATCATCGTCTCTGCGGTAACAGGGGAAGGAGGGGCAAGCTGAGTTTGTCACAGAATTTTGATAACTGGAATATTCAAGAGGCAATGAGACATGTGTGGCTCAAAGCAGAGGTCGGTGTGTGTGTGTGTAAGTGTGTGTGTGTGTGTGTGTGTGTGTGTGTGAAGCCCAGGTGTTACTCATGTTGTGGGGACCTACATCGGTTTTCACAGTCAAGTTATGGAGACTTGACTTCCTTATGGGAACAATAAGCAAATCCTAAAAATGTCCTTTGAAGTCATGGACACACATGTCTGTGTGTGTGTGTGTGTGGGCATGGCTATCTATAGTTATGAGGGCCAAGTTATACCATCATTGTGAGGACATTTTAACATTGTGAGGCCATTTTGGCTGGTCCTCACATTAAATCTTTTTGAGGGTTAAGACTTGGTTTTAGGGTTTGAATTAGGTTAGGGTTAGGCATTTAGTTGTGATGGTTAAGGTTAGGGTAAGGGGCTAGGGAATGCATTATGTCAGTTAGTGTCCTCACAACTATAACGACACCAAGAGTGTATGTGTGTGTGTAGCTAAGGGGAGGGTGCTGGCAATCACACATTATCATAATATGTGTGTGTGTGTGTGTGCTGTTCTACCTTCTGACTCTCCTCCCTGCTCATGGCTAAGGCGAGCTGGAGCTGCAGCTCCTCCTCCCCGCTGGTCTGAGGCCGGGCCTGCTCCAGGTCTGAGGCGGCGCGAGGGGACGACGACGAGGCTGCAGAGAGTTTGAGGAAGGAGTGAGAGAGAGAGTGAGAGAGAGAGTGAGAGTGCAGAGGTTTGTGTGGCTGATTTGAAAATTTTCAGTCGCACGCTGCAGTATTGATAATCCAACGGGGGCTGGACTACAGTGCAAATTGGATTTCATTAGGGATGCGGTGTGAATACAAGTGTTAATTTTAAACTCTTAATCCATTTACTCACAAATTTCAAACACACTATATTTAAAGAACTCACAGTTAAAGGAGGACGGAGAGCCTCTGGAGCGGCTGAACTCCTCGCCGTACAGCACAGCCATGCTGGGCTGGCTCGTTCGCCTACCGGGGTGATAAGACGGGGGGATGCCTCCGTACACACCACCGCCTCCTCCGCTGCCCCCCCCAGCCATTCGCTCCTTGGTCTTCAGGGCTTGACTCCTCTCCTGGCGGAGCCGCTCCTCGTCCCGCAGGAGACACACCAGCTGGCGAGCCTTTTCCCTCACGTTAGCCCCCTGGTCTCTGCCGTCACGGTCCATGTACTGGAAGTCACGCAGTGTCTGAGCCCACACAAGCAATCAAAGCACATTTTGTAATCGACCGGAACTTTTCAAACAATGTACAGATCGAGTTGTGATAACGATGCAAGAGAATCTCAACAATCTGATCTGCAGGAGTGTAATGATATCGTTATTAGTTATTTGATATGAAATTAGTTTGTTAGTGATTTAGGTTGTTCTGAGTTCAACAGGTGGTTTCTGTCTCCTGTAGCGTAACGTTTCCTGATCATACTGTGTTCCTGTAAATATAGACCCAAGGAAGAGTAGTAGTTGCCAAGGTTACAGCTACTGATGTTCCAAACGAACATTATTCCTGAGGCGTTCAGATTACCAAGGTTCTCCTCCAGTTACAGGCGGTACCTGAATCGTGAATGCGTTCTCACGACACTGGTGAGCGACTCTCTCTGATCCTGTCTTCAGCAGGTAATCCAACAGAGTCAGGGCCTGTGAGCAAATACTGATTACCACACTGATGCTCTGTGCTACACACTCACCGACAGCTTTGAGTAGAGCTTTAGTAACGAGGAGGAAGAAACATAGATGTTACTAAATGAAACTACTGGTGGTGGTGGGAGGTCAGCTGGTCGGTCGAGCATTTAACAGTTGAAGCAGAACGAAAGTGACACAGGCAGAGATTATTTACTGATTAGAAATCACAGTTAAATCTCACTAGTTAAATTACTCTCTTCACTGAGGTCACCTTGTAGACATGTCTCCAGTTCTTGCCGCTGTCGTTGAGGCGTTTCCAGACCATGCCCATGACCTCAGCGAACGCCACCACATTGAAGGTCAAGTCCGCGATCTCGGACATGAGGGATGAGGATGGGCCCCATGGATCGTTGGAGGTGGCCTCGCGAACCTGCACGTCGCCAGCAGAGGAGGCAAACATAAATTTCTTCCCATATTTACATTACATGCAGATCGTTTTCTAACTCATCTTGAAAGATATGGGTTTTCTGCTATATTTATTCAAGAGCTTGGTCTTTGAGTGTGAGAGCAGGTCTTATTGATTTCACATTCAGCTTTTGTTATATTGTCTGTAAAAACCCTGGACTAGATTTGGTCTGCTTGAGTCGGTTAAAATTAAAACCCATAGAATGCCAGTTGTAGTGTGGAAAAAACCAGGCCTCTGTTGTGGGTGCATTAGCTTAATGCCAATGGGAAGCCTGTGAAGAGCCATGGCGGATGGGAGTGCATGACCCCATTTAAAAAAGGGGATCGGACAGGACTCTCAAAGAAGAAAAGTTGACACAGATGAAAAACATCAACAATAGCAGAGGAGAAATCTAAGAACAGATGTTACAAGGAGAGAAGCTAAAGCTAGAGCGCAGGAAATATGTCCAAGTTCCGAAATATCCAGGTGCAAGTGCAAATTTTGAGCACAAGCTGGGGCTGTTTGAGTGCAAGCATGCATCTGAACATGAAATCAATAAGTGCTGCTCTCAAACTGAGATACCACGCTTTCAAATGAAGATAGAAGAAAAAACCGAGAGAGTAACAGCAACATCAGCAGTATCCAAGACAAGAAGTAAAAGGTTACAGACAACTTGTCCTCAAAGTGTAACACATACAAACTAATGCACATCAATAGCATGTAAAGAGAACACTGCACAAAAATATTTGTAATACCTTGATCTCTGCTTCTGAATAGTTGTGCACAATGTTCTTCACCTGCCGGCGCAGGGCTGTGGTTGTCATGGCGATGGTGATGTGGAGGGAGAGAAAGTGAAGAGTAAATGCTCAACAGGTACTCGTGGAACAGGAGAGGCAGCTAATAAAGCCAAGAAGACCCCTCTTCCCTGTCAGGAGTTAAAAGGCACTCCTGCAGGAAACATAAAAAGGTAACATGTGAGGATAAATTGAATCTAATGATGCCTTTCTCTTTTAAGCTGGATCTGAGTCCCTATAAATTCCTAGTTGGACACCTTGGACCCTTCTAACACCAAAACAACTATGGATTTAATGAGTAATGCCGTTTTTTTAGAGCCCAAGCACTGCCTGGTGTGAGGACCATATCATATTATTATTATTATTATTAATATATATTTCCAGACCTCAATTTTACTAGCTGCCCATGAAGAGAGAGGACATATAGACTTAGTTTTGGTGAAAATACGAACAACAGCATATTGCAATGAAGCCGAGATACTGAGGGTTAACTGGTACATGTAAATAGTGCATTGCAGTGGTCCAGCCACGAGAAGACAAAGGGGTGAGTAAGCTTTCCTGGGTCAGGAGAAGAGATAATTTTACTCTGGCTTAATTTCCTTGGTGACAGTAACAAGATTCACTAAGGTTATTGACATGAGCTTCAACATTGTGTGATAGGGAGGTTTCTGGCTGTGGATTTGATATTGCTTGCCAGTGGATAAACAAACGGTTGTAGTTTGTCTGTTAGGTGGTCAGGGCCAAATATAATTAGTGCACTCTTTTCTGAGTTTGGTTGAAAGCTACAAGACATAGGCTCATGTAACAGGCCTATCTTTTATTTGATTAAGGCTATATTTGTTTACATTTTGCGAAACTGGCTCCATTAAAGGTTTGCCATTCTCAGCTTTTCACAGATTAAAATAGTCAACCTGCCCATAATGAAGAAAATCTAATAACATCAAGCTGCTCTTGTAAACATACCTTTTCTTTGTTTTTCTCATTATTCTTTGCTTTTCACATTAACATGAATTCAACGAGCCATATTATCAGTGACTGATGACAGCGACTTAGTGGTTCTTCACAATCTGTGCCCCCTCGGAAGGAAGTAGGTCAGATAAAAGCTCTGGCACTCAGGTGTCTCATGAAGCTTCTTGATGGCTTATTTTATTCAGGCCAACACAGACACAGACACACACACACACACACACTTGCAACCCATTTCTCGCTGCCAAATTCAGATTTCAGAGAGGACACGAGGGAATCGATCATTAAGACATCCTGTGATATTTCTCTCTCTGCCTGCGACTATAACCGTTCACAGACATGGAGCTTAATTAACCCCTGAAACCAAAGCTGAACGAGGGTGACCTCACTTAACTAAACCTCTTCTCATCAGGCATCGGCTCAGTTTAACAATCAGACTGTCAAAGGCATTGATCAAACCAGCCATTACTCTGTGGGCTTGTTGATATTTGGTGGAAGATTAATTATGTTCCATTTCTTTAGATTTTCTTCAACTGTATGCTTCAAAGCAGCGACTACAGCTTGCAAAACCAGTAAACACCCACTCCTACATTGTAAAAAAGTCATACCTGTGCTTACTTACATTACATAAGTGTTCTTATTTCTCACTGTCCAGTTGATTCTACTTATATGATTTTTTTAATATATATGAAAGAATTACTTTGCTTAAAACAGGCATTAAACTACATTCACTTGAGTAAACTGGACTGGAGCTCAGCAGTGCACATGTGCAGTAGAGCAGTCAGGAACCATCTTGCATCATTAGTGGAGCGTGTTGGAGGTAGACGTTGGTTAAGTTGTGTTCTAACACCTCATAGATGTTTCTGGGCACGAGGACGTAGATTTCAGTTATTTTAGTTTATATTTGTTAGGGTCGGTGAAGTAGCTGCATTAAAGGTTGTGTTTTGATACCGCGAGTGAAGCTGTGTGCACAGTTAGTGAAAAGCAGAATAGGTGTGTATAGCAAAAACATTTGTTTCGACAATGAGCGATTCTCACAGGACCACTAATAAAAGCAATCATTTCAGTTAGTTTGAATGAAATGATTGGCTGGCGTACCTGTCCGTCACTAACCGACCTGCCTGCCTGCACTCTGCCTGTGCTCTCACCGCACATGACCGCAGTCTTCAGCAGGAGCGACTTAAACACGGCTGAAGCAGAGACAATAGTCAGAAGTTAGTCGGCTTCTAGCAGTTGTCAGTCAGTTCATTTATTTTGGAGGCGTAGCTTTGATGGGGTGGGATGTATCGGTTGCTTTTTTTGAAGTGTCGCCTGCTCTAGCTCGTGCTTCCAGGATTACCAACCCTAGCTTTAAGACTAATAGCTATTTACTTAGAGTTTTCAAGGCAGTCCTTTTACAAGATGTTTTTTAAGTATGATCGACTGACACTCCGACAGATTTTACAGTGTAAACAGGAATATTAATGGCAGTCACTGCATGCAGCTCCAGCTCATGAGCCCCAAGGTCAGCTAGATCCTTGAGCTTGTGTCCAGCAGACCTGATCACAAACCCATCCACTGCGTTTGGCTCAGAATATAACAACCTTATTAATGGGCTATTACTGCTATGATCCTTCCTATAACTACACCTAATTAGTCTTTCTGTGCACTGCTGCTTCAAAGCAGCTGAGAGAGGATGTCACGGTGGAACAAGTCACAGGATGCCTCGACCTGCGGAAACGCTGACATCAGCAGAGGCGCAGAGGACCTGAGACACACACACAGCTGGGACACGGACAGAACCTCAGACAGGGACACAAGTCACATAGTCTTTGTGCATATGCAAGAGAGACAGAGAGGGGGAGACAGAGATATAGTGAAGGACGTACAGAAGAAAGTGATGCTCAGCAACCTTAAGCAGTATCACCTTTCTGCACAATCATCTTCAGCTCGGACACAGAAACACAAAGGTTATTGAAGGCTGGTGCGGTCTACTATGTGAGCTGTTTGAAACTATTGTCTCTGGAGCCGACCCCCACACCACAACTGATTATTCACACTGTGGGAGTAATATAAACTCTGTTTGTTTATGACAACTCTCATACAGACAGAGGGGAGTCAGGAATCCTGAGGTAATGGCAGCAGCTTAAAATGTGTGTGGAGGACAGATTGATGAGTGGCAACTTCAATCCAATGACGGATAATGAATAGAAATAGACTAGATGAACAGATGAACCATCCTCAATCAGCATGCTAATATATTTCCCCCAGTAATATCATCGAAACTTACATCTTTAAAATAGAGTTTTGAATGATGTTTTTATTGATTAGAGTTTAATTTGAGTAGTTTTTTTTTCTTTCAAAATTCCCAAAGTTCCCGAGCTTAACTTCCAATGGAAAGTTTCCGCCCCTTTGCAACCCTAGTCTGGGCCAAGCATGCGCTACCTTTCCACCAATCTCATTCTTCTGGTCCTGTCTGCTGCACAAACTCTCATCCTCCTCCATCCGCCCTGACAGGAATATAACCAGTGAAGGCCACATCCCATCAGATAGAGACAACACTAAATGTTACCTTGATCACTATTTGAAGTGCCTATAGGCTACTAAGAATAGTCCAGATGTCTGAGACAACAACAAACACGTTTGAATCCAGAGACACTTACACGTGTTCTTGTGATCCTGACGTACAACATTTATCAAGATGTTTTATGTTTGTGCCCTGTAAAAACGAAAACTTGAAATTGCGTGGCTTACTATGATTAAAAATAAAGTGGACAAACGGTATTTTTAATGGCTTTGTAAACTTAGCAAAGTATTTAACTCTATTACGTTTTATATGTTAAGTTGCCCTCAATACTAGGTGGCTATAAAACGTATCCAAAGTTTTGATCAGAGTAAAAGACAAGCCAGCTAAAACAGGGGTCTACAAAACAAATCTGCAGGTTTCTTTTTTATGAGGAAGAACAGTCTTTAATAAGTGGCTTCTGATCCACAGCCTGTTAATACAAATGGACGACATGTCAGCTCCCAAAAGTGATTTTAGGTAGTTCTTGTCACACTGACGGTCGCTTAAGTGTTCATTTCTTGCCGGTAAGTTTGTTTTTATTAGTTATTTGATGTTATAAAAATGGGGTGAAACGTCATTATTGACAGCTGAAATTGACGCACAATTGTTTGAACATGTTTATCTGAGGGACCTTGATAATGCAGTGTCGCCTCCATCCACCGACTGCACAGAGTCTGCCTCCAAATGCACAAGATGGCAGCGTTCGTTTACATCCAGGATATTTTGGCTTCATGTCCAGATAGTGGGAGGAAGTGACTAACTCTATGGACTCAGCGCTGTGCAAGTGTTCAATAAGACTAGAAATTTGCTAGATAATTACAGCCCATTGCTATGGCGGCAGAGACGTCTCACACAAATGCATTTTGGAAAAACACGAACGCAAAAGCCACAACACAAACGCAAAAGCAACAAAAAGGAAACAGAACCATGACGGAAGTTGACAATGAAATGTTTTCATGTTTGTGAAAACCTTGAAAAAATCTGTGAGCATCATGACATGCTTGTCTATTCGAGGTGTGTTCTTGCTTTTCGGTTGCTCCAAACACCTGTACAGCAAAAAGTATCTCTGATGCTCATTTCAGTGTCAACATCCGATGTCACTCCCTTCCATTCCACTGTGTCTGTGTTTCTGCTGTGTGTACTTGTGCTGTGGCTCTTGTAGTTGTGTTGTAACATTCGATTTGCATTGTTCTTTAATTTGTCCTCAATGGACTTGCGTGAGACGTGTCTGCCACCGTATATTTACCATTCACATTTAAAATTGAATTTGGTTTGTGGTGACTGACCAATCTTCATGTCCACATGTGCGTTTTACCGGTAAGAATTGTTAGTATTTAGATCTCAAAATTTAAACAAAGGATGATTAGTTGATACCATGATAATATTCTTTAAAACTCTAGTGCAGTAAGTTGCCTTGAAATGTAGAGTTTCCTAACCTGTTCATTGTTGCAGAGTTTGCATGTGAAGGTCTCACAACAGCACAGATAGCCAGAGACTGGTGGTGGTGGAAGTCATCTGGGGACAAACTGTGGGGCTGACCAACACAACAACCCCTCACACACAATGACAGCCCCCACTGGGATTTAACTGGGACATGATTTGGTCATTTCTTCTGATAACAAGCTGTAAACTTCCCCTTCAAATGAAACCAATTCAAATTAATTCCCTCTGAGACCTGGAGTCAGACTCTGAATCTGTTTTTATTAGAGCTGCACAAAGCTAATTCTGTTCCAGCTGCATTTTAAGTTGAGCCACTTGAACCTTTGTTGCGCTAATAGATTCAAGTTTCCTTACATAAACCGGCCTCATGCGTCAAATCCCTCCAACGCGTACGTCATCCCGTCAGTCACGTTTGCAGATGCGCATGCGTGCTAAGGAAGCAGGTGTACGGTACATTCCAGGTGGTGATGGAGAGGAGAGATGCGCCCACGGTGGATCTGCATAATGTATAACCCCCCCAGCCTCCATCCCGCACATCCACCTCTTCCTGCTGCGGTGGATCCTCTGTGCGGGGGTCTCCTCCATGTGCGGCACATTCCTGCGCAAGGCCACCGGCTGCTGGAGCCTCTAAAATGTAGGTCGGCAACATGTCTACATACACACCGCAGCTCACATGTGCAACAACGCAGAGGTGGTGTTGGCTGGAACAACTACAAGTGCAGTAACATGCAGGTTCTCACCTTGTCCATTGCTCATCATCGCCTCTCCGCTGTCCTCCTCCTCCTCCTCCTCTTCTCCAAGTCCTCGGCGTCGGTATTATCCCCTGCGCTGGGATCTGCTAAGCAGGGCAACCACGATGATCCAACCCGCACCACTGAGCGGTCAACGTGGGAGCAGATCCGAGCACTGGGGGGGGGGGGGGGTTAGAGATCCCTGGATGAGGGGGTGTCCGCGCCTAAATCCAGGCCTCTACCCTGGATGATGCGAGCGGCTCGGGCGACCAGTCAGCGGTGAAATCCGCATAGGACGAGGATCATCCACAGCGCACGGCTCGCTCGCTCCCTCTCTCACTCAGGCTGCCCCCTGTCACACACGCGTACAGCGGCCCCGGCACACCGGGCGCGCACAACACAGCAGCGTAAAGAGCAGGGCGGGGACAGGGGGCGCGTCATCTGCAGAGTCAGCGGCACTGACAACAACCTACTATCATCTCGCTGATGTGAGTGTGAGGCAGTGAATGAGACAGAGTGAGTGTGACACATCCCCACTGAGCCAGGACGATAAAAAACCTTTATTGATTTCAAAAGAGATCAAAGTGTAACGAGAGAGAGAGAGAGATTTGGGAATCACATATGACATATGTCATCACAACGGGTTGATTATATTCAGTAGAGCTCCTATGATTCATTGCCATCATCCATCAGGTCGCACATTGTGTCCACCAGGTCTTCC
Organism: Pleuronectes platessa; assembly: GCF_947347685.1. Classification (NCBI taxonomy): domain Eukaryota; kingdom Metazoa; phylum Chordata; class Actinopteri; order Pleuronectiformes; family Pleuronectidae; genus Pleuronectes; species Pleuronectes platessa. Next base: position 21,055,218 of record NC_070628.1, on the reverse strand, counting down.
ATCAGAGCATAAACCTGCCAGGTAGATAGATTCATACATGAGATTAGGGTTGCAAAATTCCGGGAATATTCAAAGCTAACCCTAACAGGAATAAGCTGGACATTTTGTGGGTAATTTATACTAACTGTATTTGCCTTGTCATATACAGACATAAATATAAACATGTTGTTTTGTCACAGGCTGATTTGAGCCCTGAGGAAACTTTGGGCAATTGACTATATGCTTCTGCATCTTGGTGTCATTCTTAACATAGGTCTTTGCGCAGTATTTGCAAATGTACACAGCTTTTCCTTCTACATTGGCTGGGCTGAAATGTGCACGTGGCATTGTTCTGTAGAATAAGATGAGAAAAAAGCTTGTAAAAAAACACTAATGCAATGCCAGAGATATAAATAGTTAGCCAACAATTGGTATCGTCTGTAAAAATATTTTACAATTGATGGATAAATGAATAGAAATAGCAAACCGACTGCCTAGATAGGCTAGATGAACAGATGAACAATCCTCAATCAGCATGCTAATATATTTTCTCCAGTAATATCATCTAAACTTACCTGACTAGTCCTGCACACTACAGCAGGCCTCAATAGCCCTGCTGTAGTGTGCAGGATGCTGGGAATTATCTGTGCATGTGATGGAAGAATGCACAGTGGAGGGTTGAATTCAACGTGCAGCGTGTGCTGCATTCCATACATCTTTAAAATAGAGGTTTGAATGATGTTTTTATTACTAAGTGCTTAATTTGCGTATTATTTATTATTTTAATTTTTTATTTACCGGAAATTTTCCGCCCCTTCGCAGCCCTACATGAGATACATTGGAGTATGGACACCACTGGTCCTTCTGTGAATTATCCATAAAGATGGAGGACGATTCACTTGAGGCATTTAGAAAAAAAAAGTGCAGCAGAAGCAAAAACATACAACCTAGTAAGACTAAAGCTCCAAACACAGACTCCTACATTTCCCCGAATGCAACTGCGTTTGACTCACTGGACAATGAAAAATGGCAAAACTAGATATCCCCACTTTAAATCTCTGTTTGGTTCGACCTCCCAAAACCACGAACCCTACTTTTCCCTCATTGAAACCAGATGGTGTCTTCCATTAAATAAAAGAATAAGGGTCAACATTACAGCAGATTCTGACTTTTCATCCACAGTATTGGCTGAGCTGCTACCCAACCTCCTAAATAACCAGACAAGACAAAAATAGCCAGTGGTGAAAAGTATTAGCTGTTGAAAGCGATGGGCTGGACACGTTGTCACTGAGGAACAGGCTCAGGAATACAGGTGCTGCTACAAGGATTTCGTAACCAATTTGATGTGAGTGACTGTTCATGTAACATGTGTGTTTAAACCCGAGTGACGGGTCTGCTTGTGGGACATGTGTTAATGTTTACAGATTTGGCTTTGAGATAATTGTGGGTCATGGGTCCGGTGCGGAGCTTGGCAGATGTAGGAGAGTTTGAATAAATGTGCGACTCTCAGCCAGGTGATCTGTTTAAAACGTCAGAGCAGCAGTTGTGTCCTCATGATGATTAAACTGGATTTAACTGTGTAAATTGATTGGAGTGCCCCTTTAAAATATTATTATTAGATCATTAATTCACAAATGATTGAAGGACTGACCTTTTTGTGCAGGAGCTTTTTGTAAATCTTCATCATCCTCTGCTCCACTTCAACAGGAAGTTCCTGGATGTTGCTTTCTGGACTGGTTTCCGGCAGTGGGACAGGATCCTTCCCTTGCTTTTCCTTGCTGCGCTTTCCCAATTCATCTCTTCTTTTCCCCTTCTTTTTGCTCTCCTTTGCACACGACATAGACAGACAGGGGACATTTAGTTTACTGGAGAATGATCATGACGTTTTGTATTGAGCGTGCAGGATGATCAAGTGACCAAAGTGAGTTGGTTGCTGAGTGTTGGTGTGCATCTTGCGTGATGAAAACTACCTCCCACATATTTGATGGTGTGTGATACTGTAGTGTATTAGCTAGGTGTGTGTGTGTGTGGGGGGGGGGGGGGGGACAGATGGTGGGGACCAGTCCAGGTCCTATTAATTCACACCCTGGGTGCACATTTGGAGACCAGGTGCACATTTTCACACCGTGTTCTGTAACGATGGGGCTCTGTGAGTAATAGGATGTAGCTGACCTATGATTCAACGTTCAAGCGACACACGGAGGAAACAATCTCTCAGCAAACTACACAGAAAGGATTGTGATATATTCTGAATGGCTCACTGTTCAGACATGAACGATTTTAAGAGAGATGGAAGGTCCTGGCAGGGGCGGATCCTGGCCTCAGCTGAAATCTGATTGGTCCCTGCCCTGCTAGTATTCTTTCTTTTAATAAAATGGCCCCTTCATCCTTTATTAATCCCAGAATAGGAGAAGTAGACAATATGCTTGAACAAGGGCCAATTAACTAAATCTTTTCAATAATGTTTGGCTTTGCTCAAAGCTATAAAGCTAACAGCAAACAAGGAATGGCTTAAATGTGATCAGAATGATGCAAAGTAGCTGGGTATAATGAGGACGGGTGCATGGTGACTGTGCGGAAACAATCATCTGGATTCAAATGAATGGTTGCTAAGTGGCATCTGGTTGCTTGTTGTCTCATCTGAGTCGTCACATTGCAAAAAGACAAATATAGCAACTATGATGACTTCTCTGGGGGAAAAACACTGGATTAGAGAGCCTCTTGGATATTGTTGTATATTTAGTGGAATGACTGAATGACAAATGGCGGCTTTAATACTGTAAATCTAATCTGGGCATATTTTAGAAAAGAATTCTGAAAACTAGTTTACAGAATATGTAACAATATTGCAGATCTTTGAGGCCGTAGGTGGACGAGTTGTGTGAAGACAGCAGATAAGTGAACGATGAACCGACAACTTGTTTGAAGTAGTGCAGGTGAGTCATGGTTGGATCAACTGAGAGGCAGCTCAGGTTGTCATTTCTTCATACTTCATGCATACTACTAATTAACATGAAATAAAGTCAAACTGCTGCCACTGAGTGGAATAAATTTGATATTTTTCCATCTCTGTGTTGATGAAGATAAGATAGGATTAACCTTATTGATCCCATGCTGGGGAAATTCACAGCAGCAGATGGTCAGAGGAAGGTAGATATGCAAACATGTGAAAGTATAAAATATAATAAAATAGGCAATAAAATAAAACGTAAATAATAAAATGAAGTGGCACAGAAGGATTGTATGAGGATGTATGCTGCATTGTTTCATTAGGCATGCATATTAGGTATGTACAATCACAGTACTAAACTAAATAGTTTTATACTATTATATATGTATATGTATATATATACGTTTTGATCATGTCTTGTAACTATATAAAGATGAAGGCTAGGCGGCTGGACATACACGCATAAATGTTTTCCTCTCACCTCCCCTGCTTTTTCAGATGTTGGTGACCTGGTGCCTTCATTTGCTCTGGATCTCGTCTCTCTCCTCTTTTCCTTCGCAGCTGCTCCTCCCTTTTTCTCACTCTTCCCATCTTTGCTCATATCATCGGCATCTGTGATGGAGTAACAGTATTAAACTGCAGGAATTCACTATATGTCTGAGCTAAAGTGGGCGAGTCTCACCAGCATCAGAGAGGAGCGATTCCTCCGGTTTATCCTCCAGTGTTTGTGTCTTGCAGAGGCCCAGCTGCTTTTTGAGGCACATGGCCTCACCTTCTATTGAGTCCAAGAGTCTCCTCCACAGCTGCTGTCTACAGGGGGCACCACACACCACCATAACACATGATACAGTACCAGTGTGGGATGCCATGAAAGAGATGCTTCATGACTCACATGGGTTTATTCCTCACCCTATTGCTGCTGATGTTAGAAGGCGGTGATTCAGTTCAGTGGGTTCAGAAAGCTGCAGAAGCACAGAGTTAAGCTGTGCCAAGTTTTTGACTCGGGTGTCCTGAGATGACTCTTGTTCAGGCAGAGACAGCACCGCCTTAAGTACGGGAACAAATGAACGCATTTATGGTCATAGATGGAGTTCATATTTTTGGGAGAAAAAAAGTTATGTGACAGTATGAACTTATTGAGTCATATTTATGTTATGATGATGGCTATTGATTAATGTATAATTTATAAATGTGTTTTGTGAAGAGAAAGGAAATCAACAAAGGGAAGGCTTTCTGTATTCATATTATTTATGCTATGTTATTTCTTGCTCATTTTCTATCATAGAATGTGTATATATTGTGTTGATGTGTTAAATATTAATTTCAGCATATAGGTATGACATCGTATGGAAAGTGCATTTAAAGACGTTATATCCTTGAATCAACTCGCTATTTTGTCTCTACCTGTCGAAGAGTATCAACAGAGAGATCCCAGCTGTGTCCTGGATTGACTTCTTCCCACAGTCTCTTTAGGTCCTCAACTGGCTGATGATGGTACTGCAACTAAAACCATGAATAGAGTGTACATGTGAATACAACAGACATTATTGTCATGCTTCATGAGTGGATGACATGAGAAAGAGATTGTATTTGTGTGGTTACACTGTTATGTTTCCAATCATTAGCTCCCATGTCTTCAGGAAATTAGCTCAGGAAACTTTTAAGAGCGACATGCTTTGTCCTTCTATTTATCTATCTGCTCTTTAGACAATCAGGCTGATCATGCTCCCAACTTACCCAGTTAGAACAACATTCGTATCACACTGTGTGATGGCTGCTCATACAGCTTCAGACTGACTGGTTTGTGACATACTGCCATGTCAAAATAAACTAATTGAAGTTATTAGCAGTTAGAATCTATGTTTAGTTAATGAACTACCAAGAATTATTCGGGTAAAAATATTATTGTGATGTGGTAAATGGATGGGGACAAAAAGATAATTAAGGGAAGAGAGAATGGGCTTATGATACTTTTCTACAGACAATAAAAAGTCAAAAAAGAACAACATGACAAATGGCTACATTAACTGATTATCTCTAACTGACAAAAAAAAACTCTGCTGAGAAAAATGTTTGTTGTGTCACTGGCACATGAAATTGAGCTGACTAATGCATGATGAGCAATGTGTCTACAGCTTGAGATAAACTACAGGAACAGCCATTACAGAATAATTCTTATGAGCACCGCTGAGGCCCTCAAGAGGATGTTTATGGCAACAAATACCACAGAACTCCACTGATCACTAAGAAATGTGTTCAATTCTTGATGGATATTGTGTCTGAACTGTAGGATTTACCTTTGGGTTTCTGTTTAGAAACCTTTGCTCTTCAGTGATGTAGAGCTCTGCAGGAGAGCTGGGTCTCTCTGGGGTTCGGACCTCACTCACCATCTTGCACGCCATGGACCGACACATTTTCAGCATGACGGTATTTTCCAACCTTGTCTGCTCATGAACACACAACAGACCGATATTTGTTTCTGTTACAGAACACCTTTGTGGCATTTATCTTTCTTTTTTAACTTTCAGTTTATTTCTAAAACTACCTCAATGAAATTCCTTTGGTCTTTGGTTTTGTCCTGGTAAAGAGCCACTCCCCTTAATGTGACCTGCATGGAGGCTCCTTCAAGCAGCACAGGGTGAGTGTTGAGCTGCCACACTTCCGTATCGATTCCTGGCTTTTCTGACTTGAACATGAACTCTACACGCTGGGTGTCACCTGGAAGAATCACGCCTGGATAGGAGGGGGAAGCAAATGAAAGCAGAAAGACAGACTCAGCACTGGGTGAAAGTCGTGACAAGCTGATACATTGGAAAACAATGTATGACATAAGGGTGGTGGCGGCAGGTGTCTGAATTTGTGTGTACCGGAGGAGGAATTGAAGTAGAAGTGCCGACTCTTTGTTTGTGGCCGCAGGTTAGGAAAGCTGTTCTGCCTGGGAAGCTGCTGCCAGCTGTAGAAAATGGCCGTGGTGCCCTCATTGTGCATCTCCAGATGAGAAGAGGGTCTTTCTCCAGTCAGGGCCTCAAACATTATTGTTGTACTGATTCCTACTTCTCCCTGATCAATGAGTGTTGGAGAATACAAGTTGACTAAAGACAAGAGGTCAAAGCCAGCACTCATAGAAAAAGCTCAAAAGCAGTGTCAGAAACGATATTTTAAAAGTTATTTTACTTGTGCAGTGTCAGTTCTAGATCTGTTGTAGATACATTGATGTTTCCTAGCCGCTGCTGCTACAGACCTTGTCACCTTTTCAGGGTTTATTTATATTGAACATGTCATGTGTCCAAATCATACCAAATTCGACACTGCACTTTCCAACTTTGAAGAAGATAAGATGAAAGGTTCTCGAGATATGCAAGCAAAATAAAGACGGACAGATATTTCACAAAATTATAAGATAGAAACAGTAGATACGATTAATATTAGTTGCGTCTTTCTTGACATGCTCCTGATCGATGTTAAGATCCTTTCCACAAAACCTATAACATTCCCAAAGTTTTCTGTGTTTCGCAGTGAAAGCCTAAAGGGAAGGCTGCAGGGATTTTTTATAATTTGTGCTGATTGTAGACATGGTGGCTTAACATTGTTGCAGAAAACAGGAAAAGTAGATCTGGGGAAAATGACCAAGGAAAAAGATAAATATGGAGAAATTGTTAAGTTTGCAAATAAAGAAAATTAAATAAAAGCCTGGTTCTATCTGCCACCAAAGTAAATAAAGGCCCAAACCGCTACTGGAGAGATCACAGTAGTCATGGTTTGAACTGAAATATATACACACAGACCCGCTCACTGTGTAAAGACCAGTCTGTACCTGGTTATTGGCAGAGTTTCCACTCCACGTCGCAAGCTGGCCACAGAACCTCAAGGCAGGACCGAGCAGAACATCGGACCGAGCTTCATCACTCTGTGCCAGTGGTTCACTGTTAAAGACGTGAAACAAAAAACAATTGATCGAGCAGTTAACTCGATTGATAAGTAGATTGCAACATCAAATAATTAACATCATTAATACTGATTGTGTTTCTTAGTGTTTTTGAAATAGTGACGGCTTTGTAAGCTTGATTTGATAATATCACATCATCAGAAAAGGGTAGGTTATTTTTCTTACAGGTTCTCCTTCTTCTCCTCCCTGTGCTCCTTCTCCTTCTCTCCTTCCCTCTCCAGTGAGGGACTTCGACACACCGTGACGGATCTGAATGGCTCGCTAAAGCCGATCACCTCCAGTCCGCTGAGGTCCTGTAATCAAAGTGACACAGAGGGGTTGGTTTTCCAGAACAAGGTCAGCTGCATGCTTCCTTTCAACATTGTGGCTGCTATTACGGAAAGGTAATACCCAACATCCTCTTCACTCCAGTCTCAATAGATAAATGTTCTGTCCCCTCACACACAGAAAGGCGGCTGATAAGAGGATGAGGAGTAGTGGAACACACTGTCCACTTACCAATGGCAAAGTGAAAGCTTAGGTGTACTTACAATCCCCTTCATCCTGAAACATTTACATTTGTTCTTTACTTGATTCTAACTGTATTTCAAGCAGAGCACTATCACTATTTTACTGTGTGGGAAGGACAGAGAGTTAAGTTAACAATAAGCCCTTTTAACAGAAGAGGGTTTGACATGTCACAGTAGGAAAAACATGGTGTAAATAAAACAAAATATTAACCCGGACTCATGGATAGAAGAACAGAGCTGTTGCTGATGTTTCCAGGAACCGTTAATGTAGCGCAGTCTACTTCTTGAAAATGCCCACTTGCTTTCAAGCTCTATCTTGTAATGGACGTGTATTTCATTTTGACTCCATCCATGTTAGTTGTTTCAAACATTTGTTTACTGAAAACTCTCCTCTTTAAGTTCAGTATAAAAATAAAAAAAAGCTGTTGTGATCACAGTGAGCACAATGACAAACATATATTAATAGCAGTGTGCTCTCAATGCGGTCCTCGGGCCATGTTTACTTGGGTCCTATCTCTCACTGGCTATTTAGATTTGAACATTGGTTTTACTTTTTGTGACTCTTGTGTTGAGATACGATGTAAAGTGTGTGGGGCCCATAGCTCTTAAACTGATTTTAGCCTTGGTTTTAATACAATTTTGTGTATGTTTATTTGTGATGCATTAGATGGTGTCCTTGGATGTTTAGAAAGACACTTTGAAATAAAATGTATTAAATATGATTAATATTACTCAGCCATCAGAAGTCAGGGTTGTTATTGGTCTAATTAAGCTTTTTTTTTTTTACTGTACGGCTCGAACAAAGAAAACCTTTCCGATAAAAAACACCTTGTCTTTCTGACTGTGGCAAGTCGAAATGTCTACTGTGAAAAAGGCTTTTGGTGTACCCTCCATTTCCCCCACTGTCTTTCTCTCTCTTTGCAAGAATAGCACGAATGTAACAAAGCCACGGACGAGCCGACTGCTGACAGGACGATCTATCTCTTTCTGTGTAACGGAAAGTACTTATAACCCAAAATTGCCTCGGCATCACATTACCATCAGGACGACAGAACACACTGCAACTATTTTCTGTTATTTCACTGGGTCAGGCGTGTGTGTTTGAAAGACCAAAAGAGGGCGGGAAATCAAGTTACAAAATAAAAGACGTAATTTGAATAAACCTTTCCATAATCAACATCTATTACTTTGTGTGTAACCTGGATTAAATGGGTACTGACTTTGCAAAGAGGTGCACATCTGTGTTTATTTGTGTTAAAGTGTTTATCCCACAACCACCTTCCCCTGCTAATGAAGTCATTGTAATTCAGAGACAGCAGTGAGGCAGGTTTCTGTCCCTTTTCTTTGGCTCTAGTATGCCACTGGTCCAAACGTGCTACTCAATGACTGCACACGCTCCAGATTTCATAACTGTACCGTCTCTATGTCAGAATGTATGTGAACAGGCCCGTGTGTTTATGTGTTTACAGCTGCAGGGCTTCTTTAGTCTGATTATGCATGTGTGCGACTAAATGTACATTTTTCAAGCCATGAAATATAGTACAAGAGTATATGAACGTTCTGTGTGTGTATACAGTGTGTGTATACGCCAACGCAACCCACACGCACGTGCCTGTGTGTGTGTTTGTGTGGGCGTACATGTGCGTAAGCTTGTCTAACAATGTTCTGTAGTTTGTTCCCTGTAGAGAAAACCCAGAACAGTGTGCACAAAGCTGGATGATCACAGGCTGTCTGTGAGAACACAAACTGTTTATGGGCAGCTAGAAAAGACTAAGTGTTCTGAGGGCGTGAGCGGCCTCAGTGGGCTGTGTGGTTGGACAAGGAGTATGAAGCTGTTGGTTTTGATGCAAAAAAAATTACAATCTCGACCTACAACAGTCAAATGTCATCGGTGTCAATCTAAAACAAGGGATAGGTAAAGATGCTTCAAACTCACAGAAGAAAAAAGGATCTTAATAAATCCCTGGGATTCCTTAAGTTTTCTTCAGTATTTCAGAAATCCAGTAATAAGTGTCTGAACATGAAATATCACATCAAAAACAGGAGCCTCTCATAACGACTTTTTCATTTCCTTAGGGTTCCAGTTTGCCAAAATGTTAACAACCACAGACAAAACAGTTCTGAGAGTTCATACTTCCGCCAAGGCCCAACAGCCCCCCTAATAAAACCACATTGAACTTCAATAGATCCAGATTTTTATCTGAATCTATTGAATAGTCCCAGGGTTATTGGACTTTTGATGCTGTATGCTATTGATATAAATATTTGAATGTTAAGAAAATGTATTAAACTTGTGTTACAGGCTTTTTAAGGTCCATGTCCTGTAGAAGCTCCCCCAGCTCCTGGTACTGGTCCTGTAGGTACGCACTCTGCTCCCAAGGCTGAGAGGCTGGACGCGGATTCTTAGCACATCGGATTCCTAGAGGATGACAATGTTCCCACAGAAGGGATACAGTCAGTCTTAGAGTGGCTGAATGCAGGTGTGCATGTGAGTGTGTGTAAAGCGTCTGTAGTTATGTGGGGGATCTTTAGTCTTCATGATGACTCATAGTTGTTTAAAGTACAGTTTTTTCCAGTCACCCACTCAAACACAAATCCATATGCTGCAATTGCTCAAGCCAGGGATCGAACCACCAACATTCTGGTTAGTGGACAACCTGCTCTAGCTCCTCATCTCTCCCTCAAAATTTGAAGAAACTTCCCAAAAAGAGACCTGTGTCTTCTTCTTCTTTTGTTTGGATAAAACCTGTCATCGCCCGTCTTTGAAGATCTTATTTGAATCTGTTTCAAAGTGGTCACATGTAGTTGGTGGAGACCTTTAGGGTAAATTTATGGAGCATTTTTTATCTGGGACACAAATATGTCCCATGGTGAATCCACAACTAGGGAAAGAGGGTTGATGTTGACACTGTCGGTAAAGACTGGGACACACGTGCAGGTGACTGTGTGTGTGTTTGTGTGTGTGGCCCACCCGTTTCCTGTTGTATGCCGCTTGGTTGTCCAATACGTGTGACAGGTTCCCGTCTGCCCCTCTCTGTCTGAGTCAGAGTGGCTGTGATGCCGCTCATTTCGTCCCCATAATGCTGGGGGAGAGTCCAGAACTCACTCCCCACGCGATAACCCTAAAACAAACAAGTCCAAATGGGTGAGGAAGAACATGGTAACTGAGCTTTAGTGGGTTTAGAAAGAAGAGAACCACAACGTGTGTGTGACAGATGGCTAAAGTTACAGTAAAAGAGCAGAGGCAAATGTATTTCATACATATCCAGAGTGGATGAATGGCATGACTTGGGTTAGAAACTCCTTTTGCTCCTGAGTTTCTCTGAAATGGTGGTCCTGGTTCATCAGTAACGTCTTGACTGGTCTGTGGAGCAAGTCTTGACGGAGTGGAGAAGAGCAGCAGATAAACAGAGTGGTTGATGGACAAGCATAAGGCACCGTTCAACAATATGCTGTTCTTTAATTTGCTACAAAAGAAAAACCTGCAGTTGTACTCTGGTTTAAGCTGCAATAATGATACGATAACTGCTCTCAAATCAACTCACCAGATAAACGGTGCTGCTGTCGCCTGCGCTGCGTCATATGTGTTTGCCAATTCTGCAGGGCATTACCCTGGATGTTCCTCTGGTCTGAAGGGAGCTCAGGCCCTTTCTCCACAGCCTCACAGTGAAGCCTCCCTGGGATCTCATATGAAGCATCTCTCTGGGAATTTGGTACTTGCTCCACCAACTGGAAAGGAGTCAATCAATTTATATTATATTAGTTGGTTCACAGATTTAGAGCAAAGTAAATTTCATCTGAATTTACCTCCGTCTCCCCTTTAGTCTCCAGATAACTTCTGAAATCTTCTAAGCTACCCAGGATGCTGTGTGGAAGAACCCTCCCTTGATCATCAAACTGAAGCCCCTCCACTCCTTGAAAGCACAGGAAAAGAAAGAAAGTAACTTTAGCTTCCAAGACGCATATTACAATCAGAACATTTCTTTTAGAAACAGGAAATTGTTCCATGGGTACTACTCTGTATGTCAAAGGAATACAACTTACCTGAGTACCACAGAGACTGGGAGTCAGTGTCCAGCTTCTCTGGATGCATCTTACCCACACATGAGCTGAGCACTGGTTTTTGTTGGCCCTTGGGTGGCTTTGGGACAAGAAGCTGCAGACATTATCATATACTCAATTACACAGTACATTTGCTTTAAACTGAAAGTGCCACACACTGTATTCAATTTGGGGAACAGAGTGATTTAAAAAATAATGTTAAATGTAAAAAATTTATGAAGTGGTGTTAACCTGTGGGTGACTGGCCTCAGCCTGGATATCCATGAGAGAAGAAGACTTCCTGGACCGCTCACCCACAACACTGGTTAGAGTCTTGTTCTCTAGAGGAGAGGAAAGAATATGACACTAGTGTGAGAATATCAGAGTAATAATAAGTTTGTTAAAGTGGGCACAACAATACTACAACAATACTTAGTGTAATCCCTCTTCATGTAATATCTACACACAGATTCAGTGTCAGACTCCTGTCACTGTCATGCTCATCAGACAGGCTGAGGAGGTCCTTTGTCCCCAGGGCCATTCAGCTTCATAACGCCACACAGTCATTATATACCAACCCACTGTCCATCCCTTTACTGGCTTTACTAGCCCCATGGACAGACTTTACCACTTACATATTCTTATATATTTATATAATTATATATATATTTTGTTGTTGTTGTTGTTTATATATATATATATTCTTATACTATGCACTCCAGCAGCACAAGAACACTTTCCTGCTGGACACTGACACAATCACATCACTGCATCATGTACCATAGGCTCAGACCCATTCCTGTAACTGTAATATGTATATGTGATTTATGTATGTATGTCGGTCAGGTGTATAAGTGTATAAGTGTATAAGCTACTGGATGATCTAAATTTCCAACGGGATTAATAAAGTGTCCATCTATCTATCTGTCTATCTAGATTATAATGAATGATGTTGCCCAACAGTGATCCCCTGATTTCACCATTTAAAAAAGTGAAGTGAGCTTCTACTACACACACATTCAGAGAAAAGAAGATTACCACGGAACAGTGACAAGGTTACGCAATTCTGTTCATTTCTCTTTATCCAACTATCTCTGATTATTATTGCCGTAAGGCCAGGCTCAAATTATGGCATCCGGTGTCAAGAGAAACTGCCAGTGAAATGTGAAAGCAGCAGCCTATGATACTACACTGTTTAAGAGACAGCTGCCTCTGATGTCAAACTGTTTTGGAGGCAGCTGTCACTGTTGCCAAAAATGATCTTGGGGCAGATGTTCTCCAAACACATACTTATTTCAAGTTACTCTTCAATGACACAAAACACAGGCAGAGCACCGATTCAAAGCAGAATCGGTGCTAATGTGAATATAATAAATCAGCCATACACATGAGCATGTTTCACAAAACAGGTGGAGAAATTCAGATCAATTGTTGTTGACGCTCAGAACAGTGACAGGCTGATAAACATTCATAAACTAAGTATGAGTAAGTCACAAACAGCTAGTTGCCCTCAAACAAGGTGGCAGCTGAGACAACTGACAGCTGCCTCTACAAGCTGCCGCTGCCACGACTTTAACGTGTGTCTGTCGAAGCTACAGACACAAGCTAGAGCTTCGGGTAGAAGCAGCAGGGACAGGGACGGACAGTGGGAGACGGACACAGACGCTTGTAGCTGACCTGAGTGACTCGAAGGTCGGAACTCCGTCTTCTCGCGGTTCATTTGATCTGAGTCTTGAAGCTAAACTCACAGCTGAAGTGTAGCAATGCTAACCAAGCTAACTCAGCCCGGGGAAGTTTGCTCCACTCGTAACCATGGCAACGGGCCAAACCATGGTGCCGCTAGGGAGACAGAGACCTTTATATATATATATATATATATATATACAGGGGCGTTTCTAGGATTTCTAGGATGCTGAATGTTTGCGCACCAATTTTTTTGGGCTCATTTGGGGCTGCGGATATCCATGTTTCATAAAGTTCATAGATTGGTTCAATAAGAAAGAGTGTGATTTCTCTCTGTATCTTTGCTTGCATTCATTCAGTATAAGATAACAGAAGAGACAGAATTTCAGGGTCGTTGTGATATTTGACAACACAAATATGAACTGATTATAAACAACAACATTCTATAGGCACTGATATTATTGTTTTAAAATACTAGAGATAGATAGTAATGCAAAGAATAGAGAGCTGTCGATAGTTATTTCTTACATTTCAAATTTGCTCGTTCACACTCTTGCTCACTGGAGACATTTTCTAACAAAATAGCTAGCTAGCTAGCTTAGTGTTAACATAGCTCATTACAATATTCCCTTTCATTTGCCTCAAGTAAACCTAAATTTAAGCAGGTAACAATCATTAACAACTACAGATTCTGTAACTACCTGTACTTACAATTTCCCTCCGTGCATCATTTACTATGAGCTAAACTCCTTGGCTGTAAAGGCAGAATGAGAAAGCCAGCGCAGCAGCGATGCAGACTCCCCAAGGATCTCCAGTAGTAAGAATCTAAAACAGTAAAAATTAACTCTGAGATGTTTTTGAAATCTGAGCAAGTCTGCACCAGGAGCCTGCACCAGGAACCTGAGACAAGAAGGAGCAGTGAGGTGGAGGTCAACAAGGAGAAGGACAAGGAGAACGAGAACGAGAAGGTGCTTGCTTCAGTGCCGAAAGGAGACGAAACTGCAGCAGGAGAAAACTCCAACTATGGGACTGAGCTACAGAAAGGAGGAGGCCGAGATGAGCTGGAGGAGAGAGAAGAGGTGGAGAAGCCCCCGCCCTCACCCTTTTTCTACTCCTCAAAACAAACCCCTCCCCTGTCCCCCTTTGTACATATTTGAAATGATCTAATGATGTGTTGTAAATATGTTAAACTTTTTGAATAAAAATAAATAGTACAGTAACATCTACCTCTGTCTTTCTGAATATAGATACAGGATTCATTGATCAATTAGTGTTGGAGTGAAACAAATCAGTGTGATTCATTTAGTTTGCTACTATTCATACGAACACAGCAGAGCATAGACAAACAATGTTTCTTAACTTTTTTACATTTGTTCAAATCTATATATTAATTATGACAACAATACAATAATAATACTATCATCTCATCTGAGGGCCCACCCATCACACTGACCACGCCCATCTGACACGCACACACACTCACGCACACACACACACACACGCATACACACACGCACGCACACACACAAGTCATTATCATTTATATATTTACTGTATATATACACATTTATTTCAATTTATTTATGGTTGAGGTCAATATCAGATCAGAAGACATGTTCATGGCACTGAAGTCAATGTAAATGATTTAATGTATATAATCAATTTGTAAATTAATTATATAAATTATATTACAGTATGGATGTGGTGGTCTAACTATAAATACATTTGATTTTCATTAAATCATATATATTTGATGTATTTAGTGATTTTATTTTCAAATTGTTGATTTAACGATAAAGTCGTTTTTTCCAATTGCACCTAAAGCCTTTTTCGTTTTTCTGGTAATGATACACCTGTATATATATATATTGTTTTTAAACAACGTCAAAATCAACAAAACAAGAGCAACAATTAGACATACATAATATATTAATAAAATACAAGACGTGATGCACACACACCACTCACCTGTTTGACACACACACACACACACACACACACACACACACACACAGATAGATAGATAGATAGATAGATAGATAGATAGATATATTATAGCACATGATAATAGGCTGTAACATTATCTGTGATGAAACATAATGGTAAGTTAAAGATATCAAGGGGTCTCAGAAACATGACTGAGATCAATCATGTTCAAAACAAGTGCTTCTGTAGATCAGCACAACCCCTTCTGTCAATCAGAATGGTGGAGCTGATGGGGCTGATGATAGCTTATATAAAGAAGCTGATATCCGCCTCCGCGCCAAACCCAGGCAGGAGCAGGTCTATAAAACGTCAGATCATACTTCTGCCCACTTTGTTGTGCGTCAACCATCCGACAGTGATGGAGATGACCAGACTCTCCACCGGCTCACAGAGCAGCCCGAGCCCTGCTGCGCACCAGCTCAGCTGCTCCACCTTAGGTGC